>NW_026555344.1:32181280-33381280 GCF_029017545.1 Prosopis cineraria
TTAAAACTATGAACATCCTAGCTACTTTTCTAAGTAGTTCTATTGATATTCTTTATATGAGATCCACACTTTGAAACATATATTGACACTATTCTTCAATTACTTTATATTTTTTTTGCGTTCTCGAATTCTTCAACGTAAGAATCGTTATAGTACTATAATATAAAATGATTCACCATAAAATAATTCTAATGCATTAAATTTATTTGCAATTAAAAAGTGAATATTGTTGACATACTATCTCAGGAATTATGCTCTTATTATGGATAATGATGTTTTTATGAACCTCATCACACAGAAGCCATAATCCAAGCTATTTTTCATTTGTCTCGAGCACTATAACATTAATGAATTTGATGAATATGTATTAATGCATTTATATTTCAATTCAAAAATGATTCTAATTACCTTTATTATATTTCAAGTGTAGGCCGCATCAAAATTTATAAATGACCTTAGGATTGATTGTTTTGTATTTGTGTAGTATAACACAATTGTCCTAATAAAACAATTAAAAAATACATCAACATGGAATTTAAAATAAATAAATAATATGTGAAATACTTTATGCACTTACATATTAATTAACTCTAATAAAATTTGTTGATTCCCTGGTTGCTTTTAAAAAAAATGAGATAATATATCTTTGGAGTGTTACCAAATTGTTCGGTGGCAGTCAACATCAATGATCCTTAATAGTATTACAAGTATTATTAATTATTAATTAATCAATTAAATTAAAAATAAAAAATTTATTAAGATAAGTAAGTAAGAAGTACGTTACCCTTGGTAGTATGGTATTATGAATAATGTTCCCTTTTGAGTCATTTTCTTTGAAATTTTACTTAATACCTTTTGCTTGGTCTAAATCTTATCCTTTTTAATTAAAGCATGTACACCAACCTCATGGGAACTAATGAAGATGAACTTTATTGTAGATCAAAAGGGGCGGGCAATAAATTTTTATATAAGTACCTACTATAAATATTTCAAATGGATTAGTTTATATTTAAATACTAGCTATTCATATATGAAAAAAAATTTACCTCAATATTGTGGACAATATTGTATATTCACAACCTTCATATAAAATATCTCTGCATAACTCTTCAACCTCTAATATTTTTGGAAAATCCTTAAGCTTCCTCTGCTATGGCATCTTCCATCTCTTTGAGATGGCCTCAGTCACATATGCTCTTGTGTCAAAATTAGGGGAATGACAACTTCACTTGGCTGCTGGCTACAATTAATCTCATTTAATGTCTGCCTATGTAGAGTCCAACATGTATAACTCTGATTGAATCCCAAATTCCACTAAGTGGTCTTCAACTCTTTGTGGAGAAGCATGCTTCACATAATTACACTTGAAGTAGGGACATGTAAATCTTTTTGGATCTTTGGCATGCTCACATGCAAACCTAATGAATTCTTGAATCTGATCTCCATATTCTTGAGATGTAGGCCGAACAACATTTATCTCTTATCCATAATGCCAATCTAGTGTTAATCATTTAGAAAGGAAATGTAAGTTAGTGACTCAATGCTAATTAGGACAGTTAAAGCAAGATAGAATTTGTTCTTGAGTCACATATTATCCCTTTCTAATTATAGGATCAATACTAATACATTAAATATGATTTAAATCATATCTAAAGGTTAGATATGGTAATTGGCAAACTGAATAAACTTGAAAAATCATAGTATTGGGTTTGGGAGTTTAGAAAATTTTCTTTAATTTCGAGCTTATTCAAGCTGCCTAAATAAATACAAATAAATCCTAGCCAAGTTCAAATCTGAATGGGCTTAGTCTAAATATCTGAATTCATTTTTATTATTAATAAAATAATATTAAAATTAGATAAAATAAAAATTTAATAAAAAATAAAATAAAATAATATTTTATAATTAAGGCATTTTTGCACCTAAATAAAATATTTATGAGTATTTTTACACCTTATGTTTGTTTCTTCTTTTTTTTTTTTAACAGTCAATGTTAATAGACATTTATCAAATTTAATGGTTTGTGCATTTTTTGTACCCATTTCATAGATGTTAGTAGTACTTTTTGTGCCCTCTTTACTTAACAATATTGGGTATAATTAGAGAAAATGTTTATGAGTATTTTTATCCTTTAACTCTTAAAATAAAATGATTATACATAAAATCCAAGGAAACTAAGTAGAATTCCTTGGACCGACATACGTACACACAAATCATAGGAAAATAAAAGGGACACAAAGATAACAACCATAAAGCAAAAAGGCTCAGTGTATAATTCCCTTTCCTTTGTGATTTGACTCAGGCAACAACCTATAATTTTTAAAAATTTAAATTCAATTTGTAATTTTAGTTTTTTTATTTTTAAATTTGATTATATTATGTTTAACAGATATATTTTAAAAAATTTTGTTGTTTAAAATTAGCTATCAACTTTTTATTTTGATTTAGAGGGACATGAATTTATGGTATGAGATAACAAGCCACATCAAACTTACAATTTTCCATTTAGTAATGGCAGATGATCAATTAGTTTATAAGAAACATGTCATCCTCCGAGTTAAAAATAAAGTTTAACCACATTATAACATTTTTCATAACATAAAATCTTGACGTTTCTTCATAATAAAAGCAAGTATGAATAATGTCTTGACGTGTGTGTGTACTATCTTATCTAATTTTTTTGCCTATTGCTCCAATATTGCAAACAGTAATTCATTTGAACAAAGTGATTTCAAATGTAATAGTGTAAGGTTGTGTAAATCTAAGCATTTTTGGAGCTGCACTTAACTATGATGAAGTAGCAATCAGATATCCCATTACAGTTGAGTCATGTTTTTCTTAATATTATGTTTTATATCCATGTTGTCTTTTGTTGGATTTTTTTAACTTATGTCACAAATTTTTTAATATAGTGTCGAATTTGATCTTTTTGATTTTAATGTATTAATTTTGAGGTGCAAATTTTTCCCTAATTTATACCCCAATCAACTGCTTCCTGTGCAAGACAAGGGGTAGTTGATGCTAGTTTATATACAATGAAAATAAATTCCCATTTACTTGCTAGAATTTTAAAAGAGAAAATAAATAAATATATGGCAGAAAATAAAGAGCACAAACTTAACCAAAAACACCAAAAATATTAACATTAAAAACCCCCAAAAATGAAAGGATAAAAAACCTCAAGTCATCCAAACCAATAAAGAACAATTTTACTATGATCAAAATAAGAACAAGATAGTTTCAATCAATGCACAAACAAGTGCACATAACTAGCCAAAACACTAAAGCAACAAGTTTATAAAAGAGGATGAAGGAGATGAAAAACAATCAAAACCAGAGGATGTAGCGCAAACATAATATATCATACCAAGCATCGAATCAATGATCCAACCATTGAAAACAATGCATTAGATATTGCGAACCAACTCACCAAATTTCAACTTAGTATAAATATTAATTAATCTACAAATACTAATTTATTGAGACTGCTTTGAATATGTGAAAATGACTCTCTCTTCTCTCTCTCAATGCCTGCACATAAAAAATTGAATATGACCTATCTCTTATTCACTAATCTAACTTCTCTCCACTTTATTTAATGAGACTCACAATTAATTTTAATATTGGGCCATATAAAAAGGGATCCCAAACCCAACAAGAGGCAATTAATCCTATTTGAAGCATTGTTAAGTATTAAATATATAATTTCTCTCAATAAAGATTCAAACCTTAACTTATCATATTGTGAGAGAATATTGCCTCCCACTAAGCCCAACCTTTGTTAGTGATTTCTCAAAAACTTAATTGATATAGTTCTTTGGAAGCTGAAAAATGGGCTGTAAAAATGAAAAATGGGCTGTATGTTTTTTGGTACTGAAAAATGGGCTGCATTAAATAGCCTCAGATAGGCCTAGGATATGGGCTTCAAAACGGTAACCGTAGAGTCTGATTTTCTGAAGTCATTGTGGACTTCATCAATGACAGCATAAAGAGAGGACCACATGCAGGTTAGTATTTCTGGGCAAAATTGGAGTGTTCAGATACAATATGCTTCGTGAGCCGATCAAGATCGCAGAGATGAGATAAAAATAAGAAGAAAGATCATTGGTTTAGCTTCACTTTAACAATAGGTGAATTAATATATGTTTCAATATGAAAGTTAGTGAGTACTGTCACCTGTTGATCCAATACCATGAGGTTGATGGATCGTGCAGGCTTTGGCTAATCAAGATCGAGCTCATAGACTTCACCAACACAAGCATTCATATGATCCACGTTCACAAGTATACGCCAGGTAACTGTAGAGCAAATCAAAATGGTTGGAGAAGGAGATGGAACAGGCGATGAAGAAGTGGTAAAAACGCGGCGTTCTAGGGTAGGTGGAAGTGAGAGTGGTTTAGGGAGGATTTGCCGCGTGACAGGAGACCGAACAGATTCGTGGGTGTGGGCTAGACAATTGAAAGCGGGTAGGGTTTTTGACTGTGCAATCGCGATAGGTTATTTGATATAACCTTACTTCCTGATGACTTTTGTACTGTGGCTGAGGTGACTTGAAATAATGGAGACTAGCTTTAAACAATGTGCAATAGTAAACTAAAACCCAAAGTATAACCTTGCATCCTGACTTCATTGTACGGGCTGAGGTGAAATCGTTCCCAGGATTTCAAATACCGAAAATGCCCATTTACTTCTTTGTATTTTTACTCAGACGCGGAGGGAGGCAAATTTTCTCTCTCTAGAACATGACAAAAATATCCCCATTTTACTGTTCATAAGGTTCGCTCCTTGGGATAGTTATTATATATTGATGATGATGATTGCAATATTGTATGGACTTTACTTTGATCGTTTATAAAAAAATAAGTTTTTTTCAATCAGGTTTTTTTCAAAATTTTGTGTCGTTGGTTTCCATTTCAGGTAATTTGTGGTTACCTCATAACCTTTAAATTTTGATATTTAATTAAAAATTTTACATTAACTTAACACAAGCACATAAAACCAATATAAAAAGAGCACTACAATAATAATCACCCCGCATGACATTGGTGGCAATCCTCGCTATAAATAATTAAAATCAAAACCTCATGTTGGACAATACCTTATGGTTCATTTTTGAGAGAAAAATAATTAGGTTTCTAACATATCTTTTATGAAAATTATAAATATTAATTTAAATAGTTATAAATTTAAAAATTTCAATTGAAAATAAGACATTTGAATTATAATTTTAACTTTCAATTTACAATTAAATTTTCATTTATAACAATTTAAATCTTATTTATAACAATTTAAATCAATATTTACAACCTTTTTTAAAAAATATATCATAAAAAAAACTATTATTAATTCTTTTTTATAACTTTATTGTCATCCTCCCTTCAATTTTAGCTTTTTTACGGCATGTCGATCTAGCTAGGTGCATTCATTCCCATGTTTTTTTTTTTTTCAAAATGAGCGTTAATAGCTACCACAATAATTTTAGCCATCTAATGTATTTGTGTTTAATGGCTTCGATCAAATGTTATATTTCTTTTCAAGTATATTATCAATAATCATCCCACAATGTAACACCTAATTTTCACAAACATTTAACCGCAAACCTAATTTAACGTTGGGATCCCATAAGAATCAGGCCAAGACAAACGAAACCCACAACAACAATCAACAATTCCATCCAATCAAATACGTAAAACATCGCAAAAGCATGGAGCTGGGACCTTTACAAGGAAAATAAATTTCCTTCCACTTGCTAAAATCTTAAAGGAGTAAATAAATAAATATATAACAAAAATAGATGACTTAAATTTAATCAAAACACTAGTAATTATTAACGTGAAAAACTTTTCAATATGAGGATAAAAACCATAGGTCTTCTTGACCAATGAAAAATAGCTCTACTCTAATCAAAATAAGGTATAACAAAGTTTCAATAGATGCACGGAAAAGTACAAATAACCAAACAAAAAATCAAAGTAACAAGCTCATAAAAAAGAATGAAGAATATGGTAAAAGACACCAAATCAGAGGCTATAGTGTGAATAGAATATCTCATACGAGGCAACGAATCAACAATCCAACTATTAAAAATGATACATTAAATTGCAAACCAGCTCACCAAATTTTAACTCCCTCAACGGGTTAACGAATTTGAAAATATCAATTTATTGAGATTATTTTGAATGTGTGAAAATTACTCTCTCTTCTTCTCTCTCAAATGGTTGCATATGGAAATGAAATATTTTCTCTCTCTCATTACCTAATATGATTCCTCTCCACTTTACTTAAATCAAATATTACCTCTCTCTCATTACCTAATATGATTCCTCTTCACTTTACTTAAATCAAATATTACCTCTCTCTCATTACCTAATATGATTCTTCTCCACTTTACTTAATAAAACTCATAATGTGATTCAATATTAAGTCTTTCTTCATATAAAAAGAGAGCTCAAACCCAACAAGAGGTAATCTTGTTTGGAGGATTGTTGACCACTAACTATAAATACTTATTTCAACAAATATTTAAATTTTAACTTATCATATTGTGATAAAATAGTCCCTCTCACAAAACCCAACCCTTGTTAATTAGTGATTTCTCATGCACTTAATTGCCGTAGTTCTTTGGAAGCTGGAACGCTGTATCGAATAGCCTAACATAGGCCTAGGATATGGGCTTCAAAAAAGTAACTGTAGCGTCTGATTTTCTGAAGCCATCGTGGACTCCATCACTGACAAGCATAAAGAGAGGCCACATGCAGCTTAGTATTCCTGGACATCCATAATCCGCTGTAATTTATAAATATTATTATTTATAAATATTTGTTTAAAATTTATAAATTATCTTTAAAATATTAATAACTCATCTATTTTTTTAAAATTTATAAGAGATTTATGAACAAAAATAGTATGATAAATTATAAATATTCTTTTAAAATTAATAAGTCATCGTTTAAAAAGTTGTCCATCTTAAAACTTGTAAATTGTGTGTGACAATTTATAATAATAATAATATAAATAAAAATTTTATTTAAAAATAATATTTTAATTACTTGTCTTTGTTGTCGCTAGCCATGGTAACATGCTAATTATCTAGTAGTCGGTCAAAATAATTGATTAAAATAATTAAAAAATAACATTAATCTATTAAAATTTATTTATAATTTAAAAAAAATTAATCAATATTATAATTTTTTAGTTAATAATTAACCATATTCTATGAAATTATAATTCTTTATTGTTAAAATTATTATGAATTATCACTTATAACTGACTTAAAAAAATATTATTTGGACATTCCTTTTTCTATTGATGAATTACTGGACATTCTTTTATCATAAAGATTAGCATTGTAACTTTAAAGATGATGATGATGATGAAAGGAAATTGGGAAAATCAATGTATAAACATAATATAAAAAAGCTCTATTGTTAAAAACTATTTTTTAAAAAGAAAAATCAAATATGATAATTCACCAAAAAAAATTAAAAATGTCTCATGGCCTTTTTTTATTATATGGATCCCATTAAATCATAAGAGGAGAAGCAAAATATCTATGAGCCATGCAAATGAGATTAGTAACAATAAAGCATTGCAAAAATAATTTTAAAGCAATATCATTTGATCTATCATATGTATAAAATAAAGAATTGTAAAACAATAAAGAGTTAAGGTCTAATTTTATTCATATACTTATTTTTTAGAAGCGCTAGGCATCATATACTCTTAAATGGGATGATTTTATTCTTGAATTATTTTTTTTCAATGAGCAAAAAAACCCTTTGTTAATGAATAGTTAACTCTATTGTTATATGCTAACGTAACATGTGTGTGGAACTCACGTACAGTAATAGATAAGACTCTAATTATATCTTTTGCTGCTAATTTACCCTTGAACTTTTTTTTTAAGACTACTGAGTATCCTAAAGTCTCTTTTTAGGAATGCTGGGCAGCCCGAAGTCTTGTTAAAATAAAATTTAATAAATATTATCAAAATATTGAGTATTTTAATATTTAATAATTTAAATATTAGTATTTAAAACATTACTCCACTCAATTTAATATTTTAATATCTTACAATTTTACATTAAAAATGAAGAAATGAGCCTCTAAATTAATGAAGGGATTTTTTCTTCTCATCTCTATATTTTTTTCCTTGTTAAGTAACTTTTTTTAGCACATTAATGGAATAAGCGACATCTTTTAAATAAAAATTTTTGTTGTCATTTTGTTGGTCTTGATTGTTATATTTTTGATTTTACTCCTAACACTGCAACGTACAGAGAGTATTAAATTTGGGTAGTGTAATATTTTGAAGGAAGATCGTTAGTTGATAAAAAAATTAAAGAGCTTAACGAATATTAAAAATATAAGTAAGTTCCGACATATACAAAAAGTGTAACAATTTAGACACTGTCTAGAAAAGAAGATCAAAGATCCATATATAAAAAATAAAAAGTCATCTGTAAATTTAGAAAATGCTAGTTTAAGTTATTAATATTTAAAAAGTAATTTATAAATTTTGTAAATAATAATATTTAAATTATTAAATATGAAAATATTTAATATTTTGATAATATTTAGTAAATTTTATTTTAATATGACTTTAAGGTACCTAGCACTCTTGAAAAATCCTTTAGGGTGCTCAATGCTCTTGAAAAAAGAGTTCACAGCCAAATTAACATCAAAGGACATGGTCGTAATCTTTCTTGTCACTGTGTATGGGCCCCATGCATATGTCAAGTTGACATATAATGGCAGAGTTAGCGGTTCATTAATAAAAGGGATTTTTTGCTCCTTGAAAAAATAGTTTATAAGTAAAATTGTCCCACTTAAAAATATAAGGTACCCAACGCTTCTAAAAAATAAGTATAAAGGTAAAATTAGACCTTAACCTAATAATAAAGAAACGACAAATAAAAACACAACTGCTCAAACTATAATTAAATCAATAGTTATCTTTACTCCTACATAAATAAAATTTAGCACCAATTTTATCTATGATAATTTGCTAAATTATGAACTTGTGTTCATCGTAGATCATCATGTTCCTTTTATGAGAAGATAACCAATTATTCTTTGGCAAAACGTTGCACTATGAATGCAGTGAGGGATGGCATGAACCAATTTTCATACAAGTATATTGTTTGCAGGCAGGGGAATATGTAAATAGATTAAGCCTTGGGAATTATTTCAGAGATGGCTCATATCGATGCACCTGTTTGAGTTCATAGGTTGCTCTCCATCTCTTAATAGGGCATTAAGGGTGAATCCATGGGACATTTATGCCATAGCTAATGCAATAAATTTGGCTATCAAAATGTCTATAGCAGAGAAACTATTGCAATATGAGAAGCACTATAAGTGTGCTCATAAAAAGTTCTAAGCTTGGATAACCAACACATCAAGAAATCACTAAAGGGTTAGTTGGAAAGCAAGTTTAGTCTTACACTGGCTTGGACCAAGAAATCACTAGATTTCATTATTCTGAGCTAGGTACTACTTAGATGATAATGCAGAGGTGATGATAATGCTTAAAAGACTTAGTATTGCTGCATCAAGGCTTAAACCAGTATGTGATGAAGAAGGTCATTATGAGAGAGTAAAAGCTGGTTCTGAAAACATTGCTTAAAAATGATGGACTTGCTTGTATAAGCCATGGCAGAGGGTGGAGAGGCAAACTTAAAGGATGAATAAGGTGTTTAGAGTAGTTGAACTTTGATTGGTAGGTGGGGAGGGAAAAGAATGAATATTTTTGCTTTCTAGCAGTTTCATATATTTTATGCTCTAAATAAATGGATTATGTAAATTCATACCTTTGAGAATTAAGCCAACAGTTATAGGTAAATTACATAAGGAACATAAAACAAAATAAAGGTAGATTAGAAACATGAGCATAAAATACCAAACATTAAAGCTGACAATTTTTAATTAACATGGAGTAGCTAAAAACATGCATAAGAGTGGCATCATATTTCATGGCAAGAATAACACAAATATAAAAGTTACCCTGCACCACTTTTTCAAGAAAGTAAATCATTAAATAATTTCAACCTATAACAAATACAAGTTATATATTAGAAAATACACAACTAATGTGTACAAATATAGTCTCCATTCCCCACATACATATTATTACTAGAAACATAAATAAGAACCATGCATAAATGACATTATAGATTATTATAGTAATTTTAAGAGAAAAAAATGAATTTTCATCCCAACATAGTTGTTCATAAGTGAAGGTACATATGACTTTGCATAAATGAAAGGTACCGATTAGTGATATCACTGCATTAGCAACTGCTATGAATCAATCACATGATATCACTACACCAAAAAGGATTAAAAAGAATCAAAGAGAATAAGAGTAAATAAAATATGATAGAAAATCAGGGATAAGATATTTAAGGCTTAAAGATGTCATAAAGGGAAAAAGAGGTAACTACTGACCTTATATTGTCAAGGCAATTAAAGGAGAGAGAGAAGAATAAGTTGAGTAAAATATGGGATGGTCAGTCCAGTGAGAGATAGATAAGTAACAAATAGAAAAATCCAATAAACAGCTCTAGCCAAAAAATTGAGACCACTCACATGACCAAAAACTAAAATAATGACAATAGCAATAGTAATAGTAATAAGACAACAACAAAAAAGTTTACTCAAAATAATAAATCACCTAGATCTTAACTGTATATTGTGGTCAAAGCAATGGATTAGACTTGAACTTTTTGTATTAGCAATCAAAGACATTGCCTTAGCAAATAATTAAAGTTTCTTCCAAGTTGCTTGTGCCTTATAAGTGCTCAAGAGAACACCAACAAAACCAAAAACATGACACTTCCAACCTATAAAAGAAATAACATACTTGAATGTTAGATATTTGCAGCTAAGGATTGATGGGATTCTCCATCCATACCAACTTAGTCCAAATTCACCTCTTCAAGCTTACTTATTTGTATTTACTTGTCTATGCATGCAAGCATTTCAAAACCACATCACCAATGCAACCTGCGCTTCTTGGAATGTGCACATTAATGATTTATTTTCATAATCAATTGCTCCAAAAAGTTGTTAAATCACACTTACTTCACTATGACTCTAGACTTTGGAATTACTTGGGACAATAGTCTATTTGAACCACTATAGAGATCATCTCCAACAACAATTTCTCTACACATGCATTGAAATTATACAAGTAAATGACAATAAAAGCAGTTATTTTAACATACATAATCTCCAATGAAAAATATGAAGATACGCACAAGTCATCTTTGTTATATTTATACAATGAAAATGAAATTATATATTACAACATATGCAAAATTTATTTGGAAAAAGTATGTATTCACAACTACTTAGATATTATAATCTTAGAACTTAATACAAATATGAAAAAAGAATTCATACTCACCGTGGTCTTTTATATTCCTCCCTAAGTTAACAACAGAAAAAAGGAAGTAAGAATAAAGATTGCAATTAATTATATTGTTATTGGAATAATGCCAAAAGAAAATTACCACTACACCAGTTCAGGCTTAAAGAAACTTCTGCATACAAGAGAAAAGAAGTAGCGACAGTTTGAAGGATATTTAATACAAGATGCAAAATCCAAAACAATTAAAAAGTATCACAACTCATGACAACAAAAATAGAGGTCTATAGAACATCCTTGACCTCTTTGGTGACACTATTTTTGTCTAATTAATTTTGGATAGAAATAATTGTTAGGTCAAGAGTATCCAGTCAAAGAAGAGATGCACCTTAAAAAGAAGAAATAAATGCAGCGTATAGTGGAGCTTCAAGACTAATAGATTGCAAGGCTAACAAAAATAGGTAAAAACTAACTAGTCACACTATAATCTTAACAGCTATATGAGAAAATGAAAGCAAGTGCGGGAGCAAATATTAAATAATCTTAATAGTTATATCTTGACTCTACAAGAGTAATGTAGCTTGGTTTTCCTAGAGTAGAAAATGTCTTATAAACAGAAAAGGAATGAGAGAATAGAAAGACCTTTTCTTAATAGCTATAAGAGAAAATGAAAGCAAGTGTAGTGTTAACCATGTTCTAATGCCCATCAAAATGTCTTATAATTTACACCTAAAAGTCTTCAGGGTATGAACAGCCATGATTAGGGAATTTCAAATATTATATAAAGAAGGCCTTGCGCTTGCACGGGTAATTTCAAGGACAATTATTTATATAATTATGAGGGTAGAACAATTTTTTTCATTATGAAAAAATGGCATGTAATATTTAACCTCATAACTTTCATGCAAAGCAAAGCAGAGGGTATTGGCAAACAAAATAATAGTTGTTAAAATATAGTAAGTAGAGACATTAATATTTTTAAGAACATTAATAATTTCTAAATTAAACTTTGGTAAAATAATGCAAAATAAAGTAATGGCCCCAATAATTAAATATTCAAACCATGTTTATCATATAAAATAAATTAAATGATAAACAAATTAAATGACATGGATTTGAATTTGGTTGAATAGACAGACAATTAACTCAATATCTTATATTTTGGAGAAACCAAAGTTTTTATTGAGATTTATTGTTTCAAAAAAATTTGCATGAAATCCAATTATTCTTGGTGATAGAAATAGGTAGACCTAAAAAAAAAAACCAAGGCCACTTGTCATGATAATATTATAGAAGCATGTACTAGATAAAGCACAATTAAAACAATTGACCATTTCATTCAACATAATGTGATTGATAACCCCACCTATATGAGCATTTTTCTTTTCAAATGGCAGGTGAAATCATTAATGAGAAATTCATCTGATGGAAGCTCAAACATTCTCTGAAAGGCTGAATTTGCTTGAGGAGACTACATAAATCTACACTTGGTTTCAAAATATAACAAATAAGCAAAAAAAAAAAAGGTGGCTGAAACAAGATAGTGACACCTATATATATATATATATATAATACTAAATGCAAGACCACATGGCTATCAACATGCCTTCTTCCCCACCTCTTTCTCCATTTTACTCAAATAATCTCTTACAACGTTGCCACCTTTAGCGTTCTCTAAGAAAATTCTCTAACGTAGCTTAGACTAGCATGTTAAACCCAATTTCCCTTCAAGAGGAACCCATACATTAGTAAGATTTGGAATATTTCTCTTTAGAAAATTGATTTCAGCACAGTCCAAGAGATGCAACTTGATTAAAAAGCCCATCAAAATCATAAACTTCTACCTCCAGCATAGAAGGAGGGCCATCCATCACATCAAATTCAAATATTTTTGCAAACATAGCAATGCTCTTAGCAAAAATAAAGCTATATTTGTATAGTAATCCAAAACAATCACCAAATTCACCATTCATTTATATGTTCAAAATATGAGTTACCAGCACATAACATGATAAATGGTAACATAATATTCACCATTCCATAACGGATTGGATTTTTGATAGTTGATAGAGCTACTTATGTTTTCCCATTGTAAGTAAACACTACTTATGGATATTAGAGAATCCACTTGAATCAACAGCATAAAATTGATTCCTTCAATCATGGTAACGATTAGCAACCATCTATCTTCTTGTGCTTTAACTCCGTGATCACTACCTATAATAAAGTAATAGAGTTCCAAAATGAATCAGACCAAGTGAAAACATAAAGATGTAACATCCTTAATTTCTAAATCTAAAACTAATTACTAATTAGGGATAAATTAATAAATTAGCGAGTGATTAGAATTTCAATGATAGTTGGGTGTTTTGACCCTCGAGAATCTTGGATGAGTAGATTAGAGTAGAAGAAACAGCATTGTGAAGCAAAGCATATGAGTGCGGTGAGAAGTTTCTTCACTATGCCATAGGCTGCAGCTAGTGTTGAATGTGCTGCAATGCATAACAGAGAAAGTTGATTAATACCTATGTGGAAGCTCATAAGTTTTAGGGAGAAAGAATGAAAGAAACATGAGTAGAGAGGGAGAGAAGGCTTGGCTTTTCTAAGGCATCCATTCTTGAAGCTGTAGAAGATATTTTTGACTAGTAGCGTACTATGTAAGTTTCGTATTACCTTTAGCTTCGATTATATACTAATTTCTCTTAGTTTAAGTAGTAGAGAAATTGAATTAGAAAGTTTTAAGGGATTTGTTTCTTTTTCTTTTGTAATAAAAAGGTTCTAGGAATCAAATTAAGGTTTTGTGATTAGTTTGAAATTAAACGATAAAGCTTTAACGTCGTAACCATAATTAAGCTCTAAATTAGTGATAAAAAGGTGTGAAAATTGGTGTGAATTGTTTTAGGAATGGATAGAAGTGATAGAAAGGAGTAATTGGATTGTAATGAACATAGATTGATTAAGTGAAAGGAAAAAAATAGTTAAATATGATTTTAAGTGGTAATTGGTACTTGTAGTCAATTTAATTAATTGACTAATAGCGCTAATTTTGTGTAGATTGTTGTGTTGTGCATGTAAATTGAGGGAGAGAAAGCGTGTAGGAACATTGATTGCTAGGAAAGCCATAGGTAACATTTTCTTGTGATAGAAGGGTTAAGGTAATTGAATAACATACTCTATTTGATTATCTAGCTTAACTATTTGTGAGTATGAATATTATTACTTGAAACTATTCTAGACTATGCATATTTGAAATTGAATAATTGATGTATGAAAATGACTTCAATGAAAATGTGTGTATGAAATTATATGATTAGGTGACTATATGTGTGTGTGTGGATTTGAATACAAACAAGTGTTTTGTATGTGGGCATAATAACAAGAGGTAGGAGTTTACCTATAGGAAAAAGTAGTAAGAAGTCTATATGGCATATATTTTCCTTAGTGCCCGACAGGGTGCGGTGTTAGATAATCTCATCTCCTTAATATCTATTGAGGTATAGTATTGGAGATTATCTCCTTAATGCCTACGTGGGGTGTATTATTAGAGATTAGCACTCTTTAGCATCTGTGTGATACGGTGTTAAAGTAATGACGCCCTGATCATTGTGTGTGATTGGATTGAAAATGTTATACAATGTGTGCAAGACCATGTAAGACTTATACTTTCACCCCAAAAGTCAAGTGTTTTGTCTTTTGACTCATCTATTATTTCAATCCAATGGTCCTCATGTGCCAAATTCAAGGTGTGTAGTTCTACACAAACAAATGTGACACACAAGATCAAAGTTCAAAGCATGTGGATAATAATTTGCATTTTTAATTAAAATTAATTCCTGAATATGTGGCATAATGCAATTAAATAATAAAAACTAACTATGACATCACAAAAGAGCCTTTGGGGAGTGCTATATAGTCTAAAAATTATAAGCCCACACATGCACAAAATGATCTAGCCTATGTGTAAGAAAACAAGTCAACCCGAAACTTGGACTTTCGAAAACAATCAACTTGTGAAATTAATTATTATCAATATAAAATGAGTTTTAAAAATCTAATTAGACCATTGTTCTTTTGGACTAAAAATACATCTTGACTAATTTTCTCAAAAGTCCAATTTTATGACCAAAATACCCTAATGCACAGAATCCTACACTTAAATGATTTTTCACAATTAATGTAATAAGTATGCAATTTGGGTAAATATAACATGATTTTTGGTCAATAATAACAAGATAATAAATGTGACTTATCAATGTGGTGGAGTTATTTGGGATACACAAGGAAACTGGATCTCTATCTTTAATGCGAAGTTGATAAACATTCCTCCTGCAATTGCTAAGCTAATAGGTATTATTTATGGCCTAAATATATGTTGGGCAAAGAAATTGCAATTTGTGGACATTTTTTGTGATTGTATTGATGTTGTTTCATTTGTTACTAAAGGTTATGAGGAGTCTTGTCTGCCTAAGGACATTGTGAATAATGGTCAATTTTTGTATCATAAGCTATGGAATTTGAATATCCAATAATTTAGTAGGGAGTCCAATCCCTATGTTGACTATTTGAGTAAAATATCTCATAGTTTAAATGTCAATTTTTGTACCTTCAATCACCTCCACCTCTTGAATAAGAGGAGGTGGGTGATGAAAGTGATCTTTTAAGTGCTAATCATGTGATGTAATGTTTGTTGATTTATGAATGCATTTTCTATAAAAAAAACACAATACATAAATACAAAGGAAGGGACAATAATAGCTTCAAGCTTTGGGGATCACAAATTTACAACAGCTTCATATTACAACTCATAGCTTGTTGATAACAAATCATATTGTTTGCCAAAAAAAAAAATTGGATACTATCCATCTTGAATAATCATATCCAAGAATTCTATTTATGTTGCATCTAGCTCCTTTGTCAACTACCCCGAATATGACTTGCACAATAATGTACCAAAATTGCCCTCCATTTTGCTCTCTTATGTTGGGTTGCTTCCAATTATTTTGCCTCCCTTATTGTTTTTCTTCCACCACACATTCATGATGGGGACTATAGATTTTTTGAGCCATACTTCAAGTCGTGCTATTTCAAATTTTGTCTCCCTTAATCCCAAAGTTGGTATATATCCTCTACCATCTAATTTAAATGTGTGCTTGATTTTTAGTTTACATCTGGTAAAAGTCTATTTTAGAGATCCTTTATTTATTAGATTTGGTAAAAGCACATCCTACTTATAGTTTAAATGTGCTTTTAAGAGTTATCCAAACAAACACTAGGTCCATGGCTACGATTTTGCTTGTCCCTTATCCTAAATGTCGATCATCCTTTTTCATATCTCTTCAACACAAATAGAGAAGCTCTTTCATTTTTTCTTCCTCACCTCCCACTGATCAATGGCTTTAGGCCAGAGTAGAATTGCAAAAAGGATGTTCCTAGCTTCCATAAATATAACGACAAGAATTAAGCCATTTTTGTTTTTTGGGCTAGTTTTTTTTGTACATTTTCTTTGAAAATTTTTGATGAAAACAAAAATCTTGTATCTTATAAAATTTAATCGATGAAAAAAAATCTTGTATCTTATAAAATTTATTTCTTGTAGCAAAAACTTTTATGCCAAATTTAATTTTGCTTCTATTTCTAAGGAAGTATAAATATTTTAAAGGTTAAGGTTCAATTTTACTCATGCACTTATTTTTTAAAAGCGCCGAGCATCTTATACTCTTAAGTGAGGTAATTTTATCCTTGAACTATTTTTTGGAAGAGCAAAAACCCCCTTCTGTTAACCAATCATTATTTTTTTCATTTTTTACTGACATGGTGTGTGCGTGAGACCCATACACAGTGACATATAAAACTTTAACCATGTCTATTAGTGCTAACTTGCCCTTGAACTCTTTTTTAGGAGCATTAAGCATCTTAAAATCTTTTTTAGGAGCGTTGGGCAGCCTAAAGTTTTGTTAAAACAAATTTAATAAATATGATTAAAATTTTTAGTATTTTAATATTTAATAATTTAAATATTATTATTTAAAACATTACACCACCCAAATTTTAAATTTTTTTATATTTAAATATTATTTTTGCTAGCATTTTATAAATTTATAGATGACTTATTATTTGTTATATATCAATCTTCGATCTTCTTTCTGATACAATACCCAAATCATTACACTTTTTGTACATGTTAAAACTTACTCATATTTTAATATTATCAAATCATCAATGCTGAAATATCGATAAGTAATTAAAAAGATATTATATCTGTTTTAATAAAATCTTGTTAAAATATTTAAATATTTATTAATTTAAATATTATTATTTATAAATATTTATACAAACTTATAAATTATCTTTTAAATATTAACAGCTCATCTAGTTTTTTGAAATTTATAGGTGATTTGTGAATTGAAATAGTATGCTAAATTATAAGTTTTTTTCCAAAATTAAAAAGTTCTCCTTCATAAATTTGTATATCTCAAAATTTGACTTATAAATTATGTATAAAGATTTATAAATAGGAAGTTTATTTTAAAGAATGTCACTGCATATGCTTGTAAATGCTCTTTTAGTAACCTTTTGTTTAATGGCATATTTAGAGTATAAAAGATAAGATGTGACAGTTTTTCATGTCGATTTTTATATAATCGATGCAGAAAATGATTTTTACGTTAGCTTTTCAAAAAAGAATGATGTAAAAAATCTTTCAAAAAAATTATGAAATTGCCACCATTTTTTTTAACTTCACTTTTTTATAAAACTGATGTAAATTAGCAATGTTAAAAATTATTTTTGTAGTAATATAGTCATAAATCCTTAATTTAACTTCTAATATCCTTTTTATGGCTATTAGACCAAAAAGCAACCCTTCAAAACTTCTCAATTAAGTTTTTCTATAACTCAAACTAAAAGAAAATAGGGAAGAATAGGAGAGTAAAGAGGTACTAAGCTTACCTGATAAGCGATAGGTCAGAATCAGTGGCGAAACTAGGACCCAAAGTCAAGGGGTGGATGAAAAAAATAATTTTAGAAAATAACTACATTGGGCAAAAAATATAATAACATGAGTAAAATCATGCATATTTTTATTTGGAAAAAAATATACTAAGGATTTGTTTAGGAAAAATGTGTTGAGAAGGTTGATATGGATCTTTGTTTGGGGTTTAAAAAAAACAAAGAAAACTATTACTCAAAATGATGACTTAATTTGTTATGTTTGGATTTTATAATAAAATAAACAACTCTTGATCCATTTTTTTAAATAATATGTCCAATGACTATAAATTTTTTGGTTTAGATTTATGAAATATGAATTAAATATTATTTATTTAGAAATTTTTTGAATCCAAATATTTTTTTATTAAGTTTAGAGGGTTCAAAACTTCAAAACTAGAAGGTGCAAGATTGTAATTATTACAAACTACCTATGTAATTTTCTCCATGTGAGGGGGTACATTCACCCCCTCATATATTTTTAACTCTACCATTAGTCATAACTATCTCTTAAGTGCTCAAAATCCTTTGTCCTAGCAAAGCAAGCTTCCTATTATCATTCTTTTCCTTTTCGCCCTCAATTTCATAAGCTAATCTACATATTTTAAAGTTGAAATTTTGCTCCATGCGCTGTGGCATTCTATGCCATGCCATTGTGCATTGAACAGTGAGTCAATTGTCAATCTAGCATGCCCACTTGGTCTTAGATAGCTCTACATTTACTTGATCTTGATCAAGTAGTTGCCCAAGGACCCAAAATGTCAATTCACAATCCAAAATCATTATTAACATAATTAATCCCCTAATTTATTAATTTATCCTTAATTAGCAATTAGTTTCTAGATTAATAATTTAAAATGTTACAATAATAGTCCATCATAGTGGATGATCGGATTAGTCTGGGTGAAAGGTGGTAATTCCCTTAGGTTTCCCAACACAATGAGCAGCGATGGAATCAAAATAAAGTTGATGTAACTTTTATTGAGAATACAATGTTGAAAAATATCATTTAGAGTGTTTAAACATGTGCATGGAAGGTCATTGCAAGTGCTAGTGAGAAAAGTTGATAAGTAGATGAGATCTTTAGTCTTATAAAGAAATGTATATGGCATTGCAAAAAGAACTCTACATTAGCCACTGTTATATTGTCACGATTTTATATAGATCGTGGACATAATTGTGCTATTGGCTTGATTTATAGAGGATTGCGCTCTATAAATGTGTATATGAGTCAAGATTGTGAGTTCCCGATATCCTTTAACACAATTCTCTTAAAGTGCTTGAGCTATCAAGAATCTTAGAAAACCAAAACGTTCACAAGGAAGTAATTGTTCATCACTCAAAAATGAGAACAAATCTAGGAAAAAGTAGAGACTCCTATGATTAGGGAGAAGCAAAGTAATAAATTTAGATGGCCTAGATTTGGAATAAGGTCACCTAAGGCAAGGTTTTGGGTTGACTGAGATGTTAGATATGGCAACCACTGAATGGAAATTCAGACTAAACTAGTTGGCTCAACCGATGAACGACCTCTTTCCCAATCTAGTTTTCCCCTTAAGCAAGCATGGGACTAACTCGGCCAACTCAGGATAACTCGGCAAAACTCGACAGGTTAGTTGGGTTAGCTGGTTACATTTTTTATTGGTAGAACCCTAAAATGACATCATTGGCTTTTAAGAAGAATAAAAAAAATATAAACTCATGCCTAAATATGGAAATTGATTTTTAGAGAGAGTAGACAACCTAAATCAACCTTTCATCTCTACCTCTCGCCATTGAAGTTTTCTTTTTCTCTAGGTGTCTTTGTTTGAAACCTCACCATCACTGTTAATTCTTTGTCTCTAAATGTTGTTGTTGCTTCTCTAAAACTTTAGCGTCTTTATCTTGTTGCTAGCTGGAGCTTGTCACTGTCATTGTTACTCATCTTTACTTCGCATTGCTCTTTTCTATCTATAATTCTCAGCTTTTAGTCTTCTCCCCCCTCCCTCTTACTCTCCCTAGCTTTCGCTCTTCCCCTCCCACTAAAACTCTATGAAAACAGTGCAAGTTATTGCCACCATCACATGGGTAGAGCTCTATTTATTATTATTATTATTTGTTATTTGTTGTTTCATTAACCAAGTCAAAGATCCATTTTAATAATAATTTTAATAATATGTTTAATAAATTTAGCAATTATGACAAGATTATGTTAAAGATTTATGGAAAGTAGGTTGCAGAATAATCTTTAATAATATATTTAATAAATTTAGCTATTGTAATAAGATTATGTTAACAATTTCTCTTTATATCAAATTTTTGTTAGGTTATTTGAGCTAAATTATTTAACTTTTTATTCAAATTTTACCGAGTTTGTTGAATTTTTGTTGGAATTGTGCTTTTATGTATGAAATTTTTCTCTCTTTATTAAATTTTTGTTGACTTATTTCAGCAAAATTGGTGATTTTTTATTTAAATATTCATTTTACATATTCAAATATGAATATTTTTATGCACATAAATTAAATTATATTATTTTCATTAAGATTGGTTTGACTTCAAGTTAACCCCTCATTGAACCAATACCGCTTGACCTATTATATTGACCAGTTCAATGATTGATTCGGTTTTCAACACTTTTATGACAACACACCCAAAAAGGGGTTGAATTGAGTGTTAATAAAATTTTTGACATTTGAAAACTTTTCATAGTAAAATCAAGTATAAAGTGTGCTTAAGCAAATTTAAGTTATGAACTTATTGCAAAAAATACTAATGTAATTATCTCAAGGTCACTATGTGTAAAAATGATTAAAATCAGTTTCTATGTGAAAGTTTAAGAAAAAGCTTGTAAATATTTCAAATTTAATGTTTGACCAAAAAAGTAGTGCATATAAATGATAGTTGCTGAAAATGTAAAGAGATAAGGGATAGAACAAAGTGCAATATGGCATTTATCTTGGTTCAACTCTATCCACTTGATCATATATCCAATCCCTAAGCAAACATTAAAGTTTTTTCACTATAATCCACAAGTTTAATTTGAGCATTTGTGAGCTGCTACAATCTTTCACTATCATAGTGAGCTTTTTACCTTAATAGAACACCATCTCTTGAATTACGAGAAAAATCTCTCCCTTACTTTTACGTGTATATAGAGGAATTACACTCATATAAAACTCTCTCTTAGGGTAGAATGAGTACAATTGAGCACTTACACTCAAATAGTAAAGATATAAAAAATTTTGATTGAAGAACAATGACTTTCGTAAAGTGGGAGCAATATAAACATGAATTTCATAATTTAATGATTTGTAAGCTTAATCTATTCTTAAAACAAGTATGAAGTGTTTATTTACAATTCATGGGGTGAAATAGCTATTGGAGCAATAATATAGCCATTTAGAAACACTCGAGATGTGTAGAAATAAAATAAAGATGATGAAAAAGCACTTTTTTTGCAACTTGAATTAAATAGAGTCTTAGACAAGCATGTGTGAGATTGAGACAAGCATGTATTAGACCATCCAGAAAGGCTTGGTTCATTTCTCATTTAGACCATGTGTGTGGTCTCTCTAAGACAAATGTGTTTTGAGGGTTAGAAGCACCTTGCTTCTTTCAACAAGCTCAGACATGCAATGACCAAAACAAGGACAAGTGTGTATTAGATGTATGCCTACTATAAGCTAAGGCATACTGGAATGATCCTTGATATAAGTGAGGTTTGGCTTGCTCAAGTGAAAAACTTATTCCATTCAAAAGCATCACAAGATGCCTAAACAAGTCATATTTATTCCTTTTATCCACATGCCATGTTAGATGTTTTGCCTCTTTTGTTATGTTCTACAAGCATGTGAATCTTGATATAACGAGAAAACACCACATTGCCTTCTCTAAACTCTTCTCGTTGTCCTTGTAACATGGTGTCATGCATTTAGGACAAATAGGTCAATGATTCATATTTTCTCCTAAACAAAATGCAACCGTTGACACAAGCATATATCTTCTCAAAGCCTATGCCAATATAAGCGTAACACTTATTTTTCCTCGTGAGACTAGCTTGGAAACATGACTGAGAGCAAATCCATAAACCTTGAGTTCTCAACCCATATCTTGCTTTCAAATTGTAAAATCTCAATATTGTGGACAATATTGTAAATTCACAATCTTCATCTAAAGGCATCTTTGCATAACGCTTCAACCTTTCTAATATTTTGGAAAATCCTTAAGTTCCTCTTCTATGGCATCTTCCAAGTCTTTGAGATAGTTGGCCATATATGCACTTATGTCAAAATTAGGTGAATGACAATTTTCACTTTGCCTCGGCTACAATTAATCTCATTAAGTGTCTCCCTATACAATGTCCAACATATATAACTCTGACTAATTCCAAATTTCACCAAGTAGTCTTCAAGTTTTGTGGTGAAGCATGCCTTATAGAATTACACTTTAAACAAGGACAAGTAATTATTTTTAGATCTTTGACATGCTCATGTGTAAATGTAATGAATTCTTGGATCTCATCTTAGTATTCTTGAGATGTAAGCCTAGTAGACATCCATCTTATATCCATAATTACAATCTAATGTTAATCATTTAGAAAGCAAATGTAAGCAAGGACTCAATGCTAATTAGAACAATTAAAGCAAGATAGAATCTATCCTTAGTCACATGTTGTCACATGTTATTCCTTTCTAATTGTAGGATCAATACTAGTGCATGAAACGTGATTTTAATCATATCCTCTTCCACTTGAAAAGCCATAATGACTTAGAATAACATATCCCAAGCCTAATTTAAAATATGCTGACATAAAAAACAATAATTATTTTTTTTAAAAAATATTCCCCAAGTATAATGCCCTATTTTAAAGAACCAAATACACAGACCAATCACAACACTAATTCCCAAAAATAAATATCACAGAAAGCAACCCAATGTTCAGAACAATGGAGGAAAAATATAAAAGCAATAATATTATTGAGGAAAAACATTAACCCATTATTCAGACAATCAATTATATATATAAAAAAAGAAAAAACTCTTAACTCAGAGCAAGAAAAAATCTACATTGTTCTGCAAATAAAGCAACGAATTCTAGCAACCAGAGAACCAAAATGCATAACCAAAATCTTCACCATATTAAGCAATAATCATATTATTTTATATATTACATAAAAAAATAAATTTCAAAATAAAGCAAAAATGGAAAACCCATGAATCATCAGCGCACATGGTAGAGGAAAAGAAAAAAAGCACAAAACATATGAATGTAGCAAGAGAAGGGATATAATACAAACCTTATAGTTAATGAAAGAGGATGAGAATTCAGAAGAGAAAAGCCCATGGACCTAAAAGCGAGAAGAGAAAAGCCCACAACTTTGCAAGAATGAAAGACGAGAACGAAAATGCAAGGGCAAGGCAAATCGATGACAACCCACGGCATTTCAACGGTGGATGACGGAGGGGAATGGGCCAAAAAAGTGTTTTATTGTGATTGGGAAGAGTTTAGGGGGGAATAGGAGTGATTTTCATGGAGGAGGGGGTTTATGAGTATCCGAGACATGACTGTTATGATTCTAAAGATCGCTAAAAAGGTTTTAAAAAGTAATTACATAACAGTTATATCAATATAACCATTATATGAACACTAAATTATATGCGATTACATTGAAATAACTGTTATATAATCTCTAAAATTAAAAAATTCAAAAATAATAGGTTTATATAATGGTTACCAGACACCGCTCTATAGTTGCAAACACTAGTTAGCTGTTTGTTAAAAATAACCATTAATAGTGTCTAGGGAAAACATTAAAAAAATAAAGATTATATAATAATTTTTTTTTTGAATAACTGCTATATAGATCCAAAAACTATGTAACCATTATTTAGTTTCTGGAACCCAATCCTACCTCCTCTATATAATGATTCTTGAAATACTCTATATAGAATGTGCTATATATTAGCTTTTTTTAGTTGTGAGAATTATAAGAATTTAGTCATTTTCATTTGTTGGCTTCGTAGATATTATTATTATTTACAAATCTTCATATATAATTTATAAATCATCTATAAATTTATATAAAACTATATTGAGCTATTAATATTTAAAAAATAATCTATAAAGTTTGGATAGATATTTATAAATAATAAAATTTAAATTTTAAAATTTTAAAACATTTACTCCTCTCATTAAAAAATGTAATGCATCTTTAACTAAATTTCACCTCAATAAAGTGATTAATTATCTCTAAACTAGTACCATATTTTCATATTTATTTTTATTTAATAGGATATTTTATTTTAAAGTAAATATAAAGTGATTTATTTATTGGTACTTTCTGAAAAAAAATCACATTTATTACACCTTGAAACATTAAAAATTTTATATTTTTTTTAATATCTAACTCCTTAAAAATGCCTTACATTTTTTTTAACAAAGGAAGTAATATTTTAATAATATTTATTAAATTTTATTTTAATAAGACTTCAGTGTTTAACACTTTTAGAAAAAGAGTTCAAGAATAAATTAATACTAAAATTATATGGTTAAAGTTTTACCTGTCACTGCACATGAGCCTTACGCACATGCTTGAAAGTAGGAAATGACAAAGTTAATGATGACTATAGAATAAGTTTTTTGCTCATTGAAAAATAGATTAGGGGCAATTGCCTTACTTATCAGTATATGGTGCCTAATGATCATTGAAAAAGTTTAGGAATAAAAATAAACTATAATCCAAAAACAAATGAGATCAAGTTCATGATGGACAAGATTAGATTGGACACTCAAGTTAGACTGGGCATAGAACTGGCCCTTTTGACTAATCAATCCAGTCCAACCTGGTTAATGTGTGTGTAATAAACATATCTAGGTTGGCCAAAAAACAAAAACATGAACATCTCTAGAATCTCCTTTTTTATTTCCTAAAGCAAAATCCCCAAATTTTACAGGATCAGATGCTCGCTCGTTTCTCATCTGCAATCATCATCATTTTTCATATAGAATTGGTTTTGCTCCTCATCTTGTCTCTGTCACAACATGCTCCCCCAACAAATTTTCATACTTATTCCTTACTCATTGTCTGGATATGAGAGATCTTTTGATTCTTTATTGACGGTTTCCTCTTCTCCTTCATCTCCATGCTTTGTCATTGGTGAGGATCGAAATTCTATGTCTCTGTTGGCAACAAAGGTGGAAGTTTTGAGCTTTGTGGCTGTCCCCTTTCTAGATGTCAACTTGCTAGATCCTAACTTGTTTCGTCACCAACTATTTCCCCTTTAATATTGTATATCATATTTGAAGAAGAAAAAATGGGGTAGTGTTAATTTGTTGCTTTCAATATCATTCTCACCCAATTTTTCTTTTCTCGCGACTGATCTTTTCTTTCCGTCCCTAATTCTCTAAAAGTCCATTGAATATTCAAGCACGGTAGCCCGGCCTCCAAACTGATAAACTAAACCCGATCTGGTCTTGTGCCATGTTGTTAATGAGTTGGACTAGACCTCATATTGACATGTCCACCCATGTATCCAGCCCAAACCTGGAGTTATCCATACCAAACCTTGGAGTTATCCACTAGTATTTGTGCAACCGTAGAGTATATTCCTAGTATTTCAGAGTTTCCAGGACATGAGACCAAAGGCAGTGAGCAAGAGGAGGTGTGTTTTGCTAGGTTGAGGTTATTTTCTAAAAATATAAAGCTTATTGTTGGGAGTCAGCAACAATGAGTTTCCAGTTGTCCTGAGCAAGTTATTTTAAAATGTGATTGTTTAAACCTTGTATATGGAAAAGAGTTACCCCTAAAATAGGCTAATAATAATGTTTGAATTTGGTTCAATAATACAGATATTGAACAATCAAATAAAAAATAATACTATAATAAAATAATATATATGGTTTATTTTATTTTTTTTACATGTATTTGTTTAATCTTGTATAAACATTTATTGTTTATTTCATGAATTTAAATTTAATTTAAATTTATATAAAAATAAAAAGGGCCGTGAGACTATGCTTGGATCCGGTTCCGGGTTAGCAAGACGATTTGTTAACCCGAAAAACCATCCCAATAAAACCCACATCCCCCAAAACCCTTGCGCCCGCGCTAGCAACAAATCTGAGCCGTCTATCAATCTTACGTTTCCTTTAAAACCTAATTCCAGCTTGAATATTAACCTAGTTGGCTGCCGCTGTGTTCGTCACTCCTATCTACTGTGGGAGCAGATCGCGCCTCAATGGTATGTACATCGATTGAAAGCCTTTTCCGTTTCTGCTGAAGCTTGAATTTGCTTGGTTGTCTGGTTTTGTTTGAGGTTCGATACTTTTGAGAATGTGAGTTAGTGTGGGTTTCATTTGAAAGAAATCTCTAGTTTGTTTCGGAAGTTAATAGTGGGGCCAGGTTTTTACTTTTGATTCTGTTCTTGTTAGTTTTATAGGGTTTCTCGTGAAGTTGTTTTTGCCCAGCAAAAAAACTTTAGCAAAGGGAAGGGCAAGAATGGATTTTTGAATGGGTCTTAGGTTATTGTTGCTATAATTTAACTGAATGCTCTGTGTTTGTGTTTTCCCCCCTAATTCATTCTTGAGTCATAAGTTTATATTGACTTTTCGGGACTTTTGCTTTTCTTTATCAGCCTTTCTTGTTAGAACTTATTGTTTGATATTCACATTTCTTGGTCCGGTATTTTTGGTCTCTGGTAGATCCCAATGGAAGAGCTGTAAACTGTTTAACATCTGTATTGTTTTTTATATGCCTTCTCTTTTGGCTGTCTTGTGTGAATACGCATTCTAATTTAAATTTCTTTGATATCAAAGGCTTACGTCAAGTCTCAGAAAACAAAGGCCTACTTCAAGAGGTATCAAGTTAAGTTCAAGAGAAGAAGAGGTAATGTTGCAATATATCAAGTTTCAGCTTACATTTTCTCAATGATGTTAATGTTCTTTCTGCGTTTTGACTTTTTTTTCTCCCGCTGAACAATATGCAGAGGGTAAAACAGATTACCGAGCCAGGATTCGGTTGATTAACCAGGATAAGAACAAGTACAACACACCAAAGTACCGTTTTGTGGTTCGATTTGTATCCTTCTGAGTAGTCTATGATGTTGATAAGTGACTTATCAATGGATTAGTGAGTGGTTTTAAATTATTTATGCCATCCTCGCAGAGGACGTTGTTTTACAGTTTCATGTGCTTAAATTTATATGAATCATTACGTACTAGCTGCCATGTTGGTTGGACGTTATCAAGCAACAATACATGTTATTTATTTATATTCTCCAGTGAACCTTAATCCTGTAACAGACAAACAAGGATATCATTGCTCAGATAACATCTGCTAGCATTGCTGGTGATATTGTTCTTGCTGCAGCTTATGCACATGAGCTGCCACGCTATGGCCTTGAAGTAGGCCTCACAAACTATGCTGCAGGTTCTAACTATAGAAGCAACTCTTCTTTACCACTGTCATTGTGTTGCCCTTTTAATTATTTTTTTTTAAATTTGAACAGCATACTGCACTGGACTCCTTTTGGCCCGTCGTGTCCTTAAAATGCTTGAGATGGAACAGGAGTATGAGGGCAATGTTGAGGTATTCGTTGATGGATTTAATTTGGAAATACTCTTTATATTTATACACATGTATATATGTTGATTGGTTGTTATTATTATCAGGCAACTGGGGAGGACTATTCAGTAGAACCTGCTGATACTAGGAGGCCCTTCCGTGCTCTCCTTGATGTTGGTCTTATAAAGACTACCACTGGCAATCGGGTATTCGGTGCCCTTAAGGTACTAAATTAACATTTCTAGGATTAGGTGCCACTTCATATTCCCCGAGTTAATTCTTGCTATGGTGTCTAGTTTTTTGATATTACTTTTTCCCTTTTCCCCAGTTAGGATTATGTTTATTAGGTGAAATGGAGTTGATTAAAATAAATTTGATTGTAGGGAGCGCTGGATGGTGGTCTGGATATCCCTCACAGTGATAAAGATTTGCTGGTTTTAACAAGGATAAGAAGGAGCTTGATGCTGATCTTCACCGTAGATATATCTTTGGTGGCCATGTCGCTGCTTATATGAAGGCAAGTGCAAAGACTTGATATCCCTACAGTGGACTTGTTTTAAGATCATAGCACGACATTGCATGCACTATTTTTGCAGACTTTGATGGAAGATGAGCCCGAGAAATACCAGTTACATTTCAGTGAATACATCAAGCGAGGATTAGAGCCTGATGGTCTTGAGGAGATGTACAAGAAGGTCCATGCTGCCATTCGTGCAGATCCTACAGTGAAGAAATCCGAGAAGGAACCACCTAAGGAACACAAGAGGTAAAAGAATAAAAATCATAAATTCACATATTTCATCTAGAATAACTGGTAATTTATCTGTCCAACTGATCATAAGTCTTGTTTATTAACTTTTCTATGCGGCTGTTACTGAATCTTATTCATCAGTAAACATGATTTTGTATGATTTAGTCTAGTGATTCAGTGCCAAGGCGTTCCTAAATATCTCCTTTTTTTGGTCTTTTCAGGTTCAACTTGAAGAAGCTGACCTATGAAGAGAGGAAGGCTAAGTTGATTTCTCGGTTGCAAGCTCTCAACTCAGCTGCTGGTGCTGACGAAGATGATGATGAGGAAGATGACGAGTGAAATTGCTTTGTAGACACAGCTCTTCGCATCCAGAACGCAATATATGCAGTTTCAGATTTATTTTCCGGAAAGTTTTGTTTGATTGTGCTGTTATTTATTTTCTAGGTGACAATTTTGGATACTTTCGACTGAGCCTGGTCCTTGCGCCCTGTCTTGAGTTATGCATACTACACAAGATTATTGCAAGATGATTGCCTTACCTTAACGGTTTTAAGCTTTAAATTATTCTGGAGGGTATCTGGTGCTAAAATTTACTTATTTCCATGATATAATAATGGAAAAAACCTATTTCCTGGGTCTTAGGAAGTTTTGGTTTTTGTTTTTAAGTGAAGATATGTATTTTTATGTCATTTCTTGTACTAAAATTTGTTATAAATATTGTTAGCTTAATTAAAATATGCTAATGCGGGGCTAAATTTTAGTTATTTTCAATGGGTTGTAAGTTGTAATGTATCTTATAATGTGAACTTTATCTTAGTTTGGTATTTGTTTTTAATTAAATCAAAATATTTATATTTTTATATATCATTTGTAATATATTTTTTGTAATGTTATTGGTATTTTAAAATTTATTTTAGTTTAATTTTATACGTAAAATATTAAATTAAATTTTATAGATGAATTAAAAAAAAATTGTAATAAAATTTATTTAAAATATATAATAATAATTAGTTTTTTAAAATGTTATAATTCTTCATTAGTTCTTAAAATTTTTTATTAATAAATTTATTTAAATTATTTAATTATTTTTATTAAAAATAAATAATTTAAATTTTATTTAAATATTTATAATTTTTTTTGTAATATAATAGCAAATCATAATTCCTTTGTTAAATTTTTTTTTTATTGTTGTTACATTGTTGAAATAAAAAAAATTGTGAATATTTAAACAAAATTTGAAAATTATTTATTTTTATGATTTTAATTTAAATAATTATAAGTAATTTTTTTCGTAACATATAACGTAAATCATAGTCCATGTTAAATTTTTTTGTTGTTGTACATTATTGTAAATATAAGAAAAAATTGTAAATATTTAAAGCAAATTTGAATCATTTTTTTAACTAGGTATTTGATATTTAAATAAATTTCTTATAATAGAAAAACCTCTTCGCCCTTTCCATATAATTATGGCCTTTTTAGAGGTCCCCTTCTCCTTTCCATATTTCAGATAAATTTTATTCTCATTTTTTTAAATTCAAATACTTTTCCTAAAGCCTTCTCCGTTGATCTTCATAAAAAAGAAAGAAAAAATGATCCTTAAGCCTCTCTTAAAGATATTAATTTCAATTAGGATCATAAAAATTTAAATTCCAATTAAGAATCATTGAGATTTAAAAAATATAGCTTGTCTTAAATATCTTTAAAAAAAAATAAAATGCCCACACTGTGCAACCCTATTCTTGCTTTGTTTCAGTATCTCTTTTTTGTTTTTTTTGTTCTTGTTCTTTGTGGTTCGTCGGTGTGTCCATATTAGCTTGGGTGTTGCATCAATCTCGGTGATAGGTTTGCTCCAATGTTGGTCCCCATATTTCCATCGCACCCTTTATCATTGTTCCCTCCCATTCTGTGCCATAGATCCAACTACCATTACTTGCATTTGACGTCCCTGTACTTCACACAGTTGTAAAGGTGAGAATTTTCATCTATAAAGTCTGAAACTTGTAGTATGTTATAAGTATAAGAAGAACTTTGCGATAAGAATATGCTCGTCAGTAGCATCAAATTGACACTAAAGTTATTTGTTATCAATGTAAATAATCAGGGACTAGCTAACTATAGGCATTTAGGTTAGCATTTGCATATCTAAAAAAGTCTAGGAAATAAAATGCATGCTAGATTGCTTCACCTAGCAACTTAAGAAATTAGGTTGAAGGGAAACTATTGATTAATATCACTGGGGGTTTATGAGCATTTCCTCTTTCAACAAAAAACTATCTATTGCATCAAGTCGTTTAGGACAGAAAAATGGTTCAAATAGTAACTTTTACGATCACGGACGAAAATATTTTTAGTTCTTGCCTCAAGTCCTGAAAGTTAGAGTAAATATGTTTTATCTTTACATATTTGTACATCCTTTTACAAACTCATTATGATTCTAACTCCAAAAACCAAATCAGCAGCTACTTTTCCAATTCCATTCTTTCCATTCCCCTATTTTCTTCAGCATAAACAAACAAGATTATTGATCCATGACCATTATAGATACACAATGTCATTTCATCTGAAAAGATCACCATTGGCTTGAGAACCAGTCCCCATTTTAGCCCAAAGCTTGGATCTTTATCCTTTTCGCGAAAGCCCAAAATTGAATGGGCTTTCACCTTACAAAATCATAATTTTGTTTTTCAGGCCAAATATAAAAAGCTTCACAATATGTCTTGGGAATTTGATGCTTTAATAACTTCTTTTTCTGAATAGATCAATAATATGAATCATCTTGAACACTTATACATAATTTCTGCATTACTGAGCTCAAGATGTAATTATAATGCCCACCATTCTCCCTTGCTTAAACCATTCATGTTTGGAACTAATATTCAATGGCTACACTTCTGTTCTCTGTATCCCTCTTTCTCAAGTCTTATATCCCTCCTTCTCCCTCTTAGTGATTGTCAAGTGAGATAAGCATTCATATATTATCCCTCCCTTTCTCTCTTAGTGATTGTCTGAGTTTATCTTTGGAAGAATAATAAGTAAGAACCTTGTAAAAAATTTAATATTAAATTAAGAATTTCAATATTGAAATATAGGAGGAGTACTGAATTTGAGAACTTCAATATTGAAAAAAAAATCCTAATTTGACATCAAATTTCTTTTCAGGGTCCTCATTTGTCATTCTCCCTTTATCTTATTCCTTTTAGGGAGAATGATAATTAAGGACCTTCTAAGAACATTAATCTCAATTATGGATCATGAAATTTTGAAATCTCAGTTAAGGACCATGGTCCTTAATTGTGATAAAAAAATATAATTTGTGAGGTGGCATTCACTATTGTCACTTAGAAATTCATTAACCTAACTTAAAAAAATTTGTAACGTATATTGTGAAAATATGAAATCCCACTTGAAAATCAATTGTTTGACAAAAAGCACTACTTGGGAATTCACTAACTCAACTTGAAAAAATTTCTAACGTATATTGTGAAAACATAAAACTCTACTTGAAAATCGATTGTTTAATAACAAACATCAATTTGAACAAGTCACTTTTTATTAAACAATTGATTCTCAAGTAGGGTTTCCTTTTTTATAATATACGTTAGAAATTTTTTCAAGTTAGTTAGTGAATTTTTAAGTGGCGCTTTTTGTTAAACATTTGATTCTCAAGTGGAGTTTTATATTTTCACAACATACATTAGAAATTTTTTTAAGTTGGGTTAGTGAATTTTCAAGTGGAGCTTTTTGTTAAATAATTCATTTCCAGTGGAGTTTCATGTTTTTACAATATACGTTAGTAATTTTCTCAAGTTGGGTTAGTGAATCCCCAAGTCGCATTAGTGAATCTTACCTCACAAATTATATTTTTTTATCACAATTAAGGACCATAGTCCCTTAACTGAGATTTCAAAATTTTATGGTTGTAATTGAGATTAATGTTCTTAGAAGGTCCTTAATTGTCATTCTCCCTTCCTTTTATGTAGGCTTTGAGATTAATGTGTATGTGTATATAGCTCTTGTGATTTCAATTGAACATATCTATATAATATGCGTGCTTAACATTAATTGATTGGAGTCTGTGTAATAAATTAAACTATGAATTAGGATTTCCCATAACAAGTAAGACATTTATACCTTTTGTACTAAGAAATTGTATAAAGAAATTTCAGATTTGATGTAAGGTGAATTCAATAGTTTTATTATGTGTATTCATTAGTGATGTTAGATATATTCAATAGTAGTTTGTTTTTTACCCACAGAGTGTGCAAGACAGTGGCTACATTGAATTTAATAGTTTTATTGTGCATATGGTTTTCACCCCCTTTCAATCCCTATATTGGATTGGATTCCTATATCTATTTTTGGTATGTCCAACTTGATTACATCTTGAGTAATGTTACACCTTTTTGTTCTAAAACTATAACTCTCTTCGCTTGGTGATTGGTCATCTTGGGGGACGTGCAGTCAGTGGTGGTTCTAAAAAGATATTATTTTCATAATCATCATAATGTAGCTCGGTCAATTGAGACATGTCAATGGTTTCTACCAAAATCATTGTGGAGCTATAAATCTTTTCTTGTGCACAGATGGTGTAGCATTCTTCAACATATAAATAAACATTACCATGAATCAATTTTATTGCTGCACATGCATATGCATAAGAAATTCCTATCATCTATCATTCTTGACAAGAGCATTCTCATAATGTTAAATTCACTCTCAAGTTATTTTTTCCTACCTTTACCAATATTATATTCATATTATAATGTTCAGCTAGCATAATTTCAAATCCTAATACATTCTCCCTCAACTTGGCTTCAACACGAGGTTCAACTTTATCTAGCCAATTTGTTATTTCTATCTTGTTATTGTATAACTTCCTCGCTAATTTTGCTTAGTGCTCATTTATCAATGCAAATATATGATGTTTTCTCTCTTTCACTAGCCAAGCATTGAAAGATTCAATATGATTTGTTGTTATGTTGTCTCATCTTTTATATAGAAATCTTGCTAAGGCCCAAGATTTATATCCTTATTTTTTTCTAGCCATTTTGCCAACTGTGGGGAGAAAACCATTAAATTACCTACAGTGACATGAAATTCTGCTTTCAACCTTGAATATGCAATATTATCTAACAACTTAAGTACATCTTTCATGGTCTTTCCATCAATCCTTCACATGCCTTTGTTAATTTTCGTAAACTTGGAGTTATAATTTTCTTTGACATGACGATAACAAAAAGCATGTCGATTACCATCAAATATTTCACGCATTGCACCAATAATAACATTATGCCTATCTAACGTACACTATGGTTAATTGAACTTGGTGTGTGATCTCTCTCACATTTTCAAGAAACCAAGTCCGATTATCATATGTTTCTCCATCTACTATTGCATAGCTAAACGGAATGAGTCATTATTTGCATCAATTGCAGAAGTCGCTAGCAAAATTTCCTTATGTGGACCACTTAAATAACTTTCAGCAATAAATAAAATTAGACGAGCACCTTAGAGAAATCCTTTAATGCAACATACATATGCAATAAAAAGTCTACCAAATTTGTAATTTGTTGAGGCAACCCACTTTGCAATGGTTTCTAGGTCTATCTCCTTTAATTTCTCACAAAGCCATGAGATCATCATATATGATTGTTGTGGAAGCCAATGTATTTCCTCCAATTCTCTATCTTTTCCCTTCAAAGCTTGTTGATATGTGAGGTTCAACCCATACTCTTTATAGAGGTCTTGTTTAATCTCATTTGAAGTTTTCTCCACATTCCCCTCACAGCATCAATGATGATTGATGATGTCAATCTTGATCTGGCCTTTTTCTTTAATAAGAGGTTGTCTTGAGTATAATGTATGTGTTCATCGTGGCATTTTTTCACACATAATATAGAGGTTGTTTTACTAAGAGTATAAGATGATATCTTCCATTTACAACTAGCAATATCGCATATGACAATCATTTTCTTAGGGCTGTTCCTCGCAAATATGTAACCAAATCTATGAGCAAGACTGTGCTTATATAGTGCTTTTCTAGATACAATTGCATCATTAAAGGTTTGGCCAACACCCCTAAATAAATCTTTCTATTTTACCAAATTACCACAGGGAGTGGTGTAAGAGCATTTTGTGTTGAACATGGTAAAGAGGGTGATATATACTTTCAAACTCTTGCCTAGAGGGAGATCCTGGCAGTGACCATGACAAGAAATCCTCCATCCTGCTTTCACAGTTATTCACAGGTCAATATAAATGGTGATTAAACTAATTAAAATTACTAATAACTAAGAACAATAACTTACTCCATCGAATAATTCATTGCTCTATGTATTTCATTATCATTTCTCACAACATTTCAAATGTTGTACTCCCTTATCATCTTAAGAGATCTATGTATGTGTTTTCACTAAACTTCACTGTAATTTTCAAGTCAATTGGAATACTTTCAACTCCTGTCACTGATGATAAAATCTTCAACGGCTCTTCATAATTTATGCCTTCTCTAATCAATTTAGAAATTAATTTCCTACCTTCATAGGTCATCTTTCCTTGTGAATTTTCACAAAATATCCTTTAATGTGAAAATAACAAAATACTTCTTTTGCTGAAATACTTGCCATATGGGAAATAAACCTAGAACAATGAGAAGTAACATACAAATTTATTACTTCACAACTATCATTCTCATAATCCCAATCATGACCGCAATAATTCAACATCCATGTTGTATTTTTCAACATTAATGCACTTTTCATCACAGAACATAAAAATTCAAAATCCATGTTACATCTTTATTATTTTTCACTCAATTTTTTTAACACTATCATTCTCAAAAATCATTTACTATGTATGTCATTATATATATATATATATATATATATAATCTATTAATTATAAAAAATATTACTTTTTTTCTTAGCTATAAAAAAGAAATGACATAAGATAGTATTTATAAAGACATAAAAATTCTTTCTTGCGTGCATGACAAATGAGATGTAAAAGATAGAGAAGAGAAAATTGCAAATTTTCCTTCCTTGCATGGCAGAGGAGAAGATGTCAAAAAAGCAATGCATGTAATTACCTATTACTAAGAGAGGAGAAAATGATGACATAGATGATAAACCACTTTACTAATTTTTTGCCTATATTGTTCGCGCATGAGAGCATATGAAAGCAGATTTTTCATGCTCAAAACCAAGAACATAGAGCACAACATAAACTGTTTTGCTTTTACCTTTTAATGTTTAGTAAAGAGACAATTTTATAAAGTTATATATGTTTTTATCCCAATTGAGGACCTTGATTGGGATTTCTATATTTTATGATCCTCAATTGGAATTAATATCCTTAAGGGGTCCTTAATTGTCAATTTTTCAAAAAGAAAATCCTAGTTGATGAAAAAAATTATCTGTTTTCTCAAATCATATCATAATTATATAAAAAATATAATTGTATATTGATATCGATTGTATTAATAATATAGATTTTTTGGGCAAAAAAATATGAGCATATTGGTTGATATTCAATATTGATGATGCTGATATTGATATTTATTTAAAAAAACAAAAACAAAAAGCCACAAATATAATCTAAGACTCGTGGAAGGCATAATATTAGTTAAGGCTCAAAGTATTCTAAAGTATTTCTGTATGTCTAGGAGCTTTAAGTGAAATTATTTTTTCAGGTTAAATGACAAAATTATCCTTAATTGGGAAAGGGGCGCAATCATGCCGGAAACTGTCCATCACTAGGAGAAGAATACACTTGAATTTCCTCATTCTTCCTCATCGGAATCTCAAGCTTCCATAGTACATATAGCTGCTTCTTAGCCTTTTCCTAATTTCTCTCTTCTTTCTCTGTTTAATGCATGCTTTTTGAGATAGGCTGTCTCTTTATTTCTACCCACCACATTTTCTTCTTCTCCTTCTTCTCCTAGCTTTCATTATTTTCCCGCAACATGCTAATTCTCTCTCTAATCTTCTAAAATCTCTTATTTGGAGTCTTTGTATCAACCTTTTGTACTAAGGCTTGTGGCATTGAGCTAGGAATGATCTGAAGTGATTTTGCAAGTTAGGGGTTTGCGAGTCTGGGCTAGGTCTCCGAGACATCGTGGAATTGTTTGGTAGATTTGCTGGTTTTGGTTAAGCAAGCCTTGTTTGGATTTATGCTATTGCTTCTATGCCATTTAAGTATATCTTATTCAATGAATTGATGGATGAACTAGTTGGGGCAGCTTTTCGTTGGTATCTTAGCGAGTGTTAAAGTTCTTTCCTGTTTATTTCAATTTCTTTAACTGGCTATTTTATTTGGGTGGATTTGGAATTTGGGGGTTGTAATTTTGACAAACCAAATCCATGATTTTGGTTTGAATTCATGGAGTCAATTCTGGTGAAGAGGAAGGGGAAAGTTCATGTGTGTTCTTCTACGAGCAATGGAGAGTTTATGGCACGATTGTGTTCCTTTTAAAGTAGGGGATAATTTTATCATTTGACCTGAAAAATTAATTTCATTTAAAGCTCTTGGACCCACAGACAAAATTCAAAATGCACCGAGTCTTAACAAATATTTTATGTTTTTTGTCTTTCTGAGAGCCTTAGATGATATTCATCCTTAAAATATTGCTTCATCTCTTTGTATGTCAAATGTCTTATGTTACTTGTATAACAAATAATAATAATATTTAATCATTATTTAAAAAAAAAATAAATAAAAATTCTTTTTGTATGTACTGATTTTCTTTTTCATATTGTGAGAACTCTAATTCTCTATCAAAGCTAGTATTAGGTTGGATTATATTGGATTCACTTAAACATAAAAATAAAGTTTATCATGTATGTCGCACCTGAAAAATGCGACGCGAACGGCACACGATCGGTAGTTCTGGCCTTTATGGCGGGAACTGGATGAATGAGGAGTCCCATCAAAATTTTGAGGAAAATCTTGGGAAACTGATTAAAGGAGGATAAGGATGGTTTGCAAAATTAGAGAATAGGTTTGGAAGTCGGTTGAGTGTGGGGAAGGTATTAGGCACCCCCACAATACCCGTTCGTAAGAACAGTTACCTGAAATTTGTTGTGCTATATTAATATGGTTTTAAAGTTATTTTAATTATCCCTTTTATATTCATGTGTTTGATATAAAAATGATAAGAATTAAGTGAGAAATATTTATTTATTTACGAGAGAGGACTTGACTCAGAATTTGACTTTGAAGCCTACGTACACTGTGATGAGGATTAAAATTCACATAGTTTAGGCTTGAAAGTTGTTGGTGAAAATATTTTTGAAGGGAAATTAATTAAAAATAATTTACTATTTTACAAATAAAATAATTTTTGAAATTTTGATATGTGTGTGTTTTAGATTACAAAAAGTAATTTAATTTTAATTATTTTCTCAATTTTAAATTTTTGGAATAAGGAAAGAAAAGAGTTTAAGATTATTATTTTTTTATATTTTATAATTGAGAATTCAATTGGTATACCTACAGAACCTTATTGGCTCATACGATAATGCAATTATTCTATATATCTGTAGAAATTTTAAAATCTCACATGATAAAATAGTTTAAAAACTTAATTTATTTATATTTTTAAGTGTTAATAATAGTTTTTTAAACATGTATGTACATATTTTTTTTAAAAAAATTTAATCATCATACCGGCAAAGCCTTATTGACTTATATGATAATATGATTATCCTAAATATCTGTGAAGATTTCAAAATCTCACATGATAAAAGAATAATATTTCTTTAAATACATTTTTAATTTTATTAATTTATTATAATATATATATATTTAAATAAACTTAATCGTTATAACTGCAGAGTCTTATTGACTCATACGATAATACGATGATCTTAAAATTTTATGAAAATTTAAAAATCTCATATGACTAAAAGATATAATCGATAAATGTGATTACAACTTAAATTCATTAATTTAATTAATTCATTTTTAAATTATGTATTATTTGATTATTTACAAAAATCACTTATTTATTATAGAAATTGTGAATCACTATATCTGTGAGGACTTATTATCCCACACGATAATGTGATTAATTTAAGTCCCTACGAAGATTCTTGAAATCTCACATAAAACTTAAATAAATTATTAATTTAAATTATAAAAAGAGAGTTAATTTTAATGATGGGCTTTTGAAATCTATATTAACATATAAGTTTTACTCTCATATCTACAAAATCTTATTGATTTACACGATATGAGATTATCCTAACTATCTACAGAGATTCAAAGTCTCACATGATAAAAGGATTAAATAATATTTACTTTAAACATACTTTAATGCGTAATTATACAATGTATATTTTTAAATATAGAAATCTTAATCATTATACTTGCAAAGCCTTATTGACTCACACGATAGTACAATTATCCTAAAGGTCTATAGAGTTTCAAAAATCTCATATGGCCAAGAGATCTAATTAGAAAATGTGATTATAATTCAAATTTATTAATTTAATTAATTAATATTATAAAATGTTTACTATTTTATTTACAAAAATTTGTTTATTTATTTACCATACAAATTATAAATCACAATATCTGTGAGAATTTATTATCCTACATGATAAGGTAATTAATTTAATTTTTTACAAAAATTCTTGAAATCTCACGTGAGACTTAAATATTTATTTGGATTATAAAAGAGATTTAATTTTTACGATGGGCCTTTGGAACTCATATTAACATATAAGTTTTACTCTCATATCTATGAAACCTTATTAATTTACATGATACGAGATTATCTTGAATATCTATAGAGATTCAAAGTCTCACACAATAAAAGGATTAAATAATATTCACTTTAAATATATTTTAATGTGTAATTATATAATGCATATTTTTTAATACAGAAATTGTTATACCTGTGAAGTCTTATTGACTCACATGATATTATGATTATCCTAAAGGTCTACGGAGTTTCAAAAATCTTATGTGACCAAAAAATCTAATTAGAAAAAGTAATTATCATTTAAATTTATTAATTTAATTAATTAATATCATAAAAATGTTTATTATTTTATTTACAAAAATTCATTTATGTAATATATACAAATTGAGAATCACGATATCTGCGAGGATTTATTATTCCACACGATAATGTAATTAATTTAAGTCTCTACGAAAATTCTTAAAATCTCACATGATACTTAAATATTTATTATAAGATTGATTCTTATGTTAAATTTAATATATCTCAATTCATATGAATAAGTAAAGTAATATGTACGTACCTGAAGAATCTATGGATCATTTGAGAAAGCTCGATTACCTCGAATGTAGGCAGACACACAACCCACTAGTCCTTAGAGTTTTCAGAGAGTGTAGAGATAATGGAGTAGAAGAATAAGTCGTGTACATGATGGTTATTGATTGATCGACTTATAAGAATCAAATTGGTAATTGTCTTATTATACAATTAAAATAATTATATTTCATTAACTCTTACTCAATCAGTTAAGAGATAGGGAATAACTGACGGCTACTGGGTTGTAGGTTGGGCCTCTGCCCATTGGGCTCAGGGTGTAGTCCACTTATCACGATCCACACAAGATCATAAAGACTAATCTATTGGGCTTATTAATTAATGTTAATCTATAAATAATATTCTAACAATCTCCCACTTGAATTGTATTAATTAAGTAAGTTGTATAAACAAGCCACAAATAAAATTCAAAAAATAAAACTCCATAAAATCACTAGATCCTATGGGAAAACAAGTGATATGATGTCTCATAATCTAAATAAAATATAAAATTTTATTTCAAACACAGTTCAGTAAGATAACAACATAAATCACTGATTTCTATGAGGAAATAAGTGACATGCAAGCATACCATAATAGAATCATTGAATTCTATGGGGATACAAATGATATAGACGCATCTAATTGAATTGAACATAACTCACAGAAGAACACAAAGTCTAAAGAGAAATTGCAACACACAAAAAGGTTCTCAAACTCCCACTAAACTAGGGTATTAAAGGAATTCACAATACCCATACAAGTTACATGATTTTGAAAAACTTCTACAGGTCCTTGGTCAGAGGGTCTGCAAGCATCTGCGTGCCAAGAATGTGTACTACACGGGTATGAGACTCAATAATTTTCTCTTTCACAAACATAAGTTTGATATCAAAATGCTTTATACGACTGGAATTTCTATGATTATTAGTATAGTATACTGTAGATTTGTTATGATAGTAAATGATTAGAGGACGTGATATTGAATCAACTAGGCACATGCCAGATATCAGCTTCCTCAGCCATATAGCGTGACATGTAGTCACAAAACAAGCAATATACTCAGCTTTCATAGATGAAACTACTATAAGTGTCTGTTTCACACTTTTCCAAGAGATAGCTCCTCCAGACAACATGAAAATATAGCCGGTCGTGGATTTAAGATCACTTAGACAAGAGGAAAAATCTAAATTTGAAAAGCCAATAATTTCAAGATCTTTTAATCCCTTAAAGTTATAATTAAAATACCCAACAACCTCAAGACAATTTGACTTTTGGTAAGTCAACATATGATTCTTCATACCTTGAAGATATATCATAACTTTCTTAGCAGCCTTCTAATGATTCAGACTTAGATTATTTAAGTATCGACCTAGTACTCTAATAGTAAAGGCTATATCTGGTCGAGTACATACTTGAACATATATAAGGCTACCGATAGTAGAAGAGTATGGTGTCTTTCTCATTTTAGCCCTTTTCTTATCATCCTTGAGACACTATAACTCTAACAACTCACCTTTTTGTACAATAGTAGGTGAGGGAGAACATGAATCCATTTTAAATCTCTTAAGTACTCGCTTAATATAAGTGGTTTGTGATAAACTAAGAATACCATGAGATCTATCACGATGAATCTGTATCCCAAAAACGAAAGAGGCTTCAACTATGTCCTTTATATCAAAATGACAAGACAATAGGTGTGTTATTTCATTAAGAAAATTCATTGAATTGCTGGCTAACAAGAGATCATCAACATAGAGAACAAGAATGACAAAATTATTTCCATCAAACTTCTGATAGATACACTAATCTGAGACATTCTCAACAAAATTGAGCGAGGTGATAACTTCATCAAATTTCAGATACCACTGCTTAAAGGTTTGTTTTAGCCCATATATGGATCTCTTTAATCTGCATACTAGATATTCTTTACCAAATTCAACAAAACTATTAGGTTGTGTCATGTAAACTTCTTCATACAAATCGTCATTCAAGAATGTAGTCTTGAAATCCATCTGGTGAAGATCAAAATCAAATTGTGCAACTAAAGCCATTACCACTCTAAAAGCATCTTTAGTAGATACTAGAAAGGAGGTCTCTGTGTAATCAATACCTTCTTTCTGGTTGTAGCCCTTAGCCATAAGTATGGCTTTATATCTATTAATTTCACCTCTAGCTCCTTGTTTTGTTTTAAAGACCCACTTGCAACCTATTAGTTTAAAACCCTTTGGTAGCTTTACAAGCTCCCATACATGATTGTGGTTTATAGAGGCAATTTCTTCACTCATAGCCTCTAACCATTCAGAAGAATACGAGTTAGAAATAGCCTTTTGGTAAGATATTGGGTCTAAACTATCAATAGCATCTAAATCAAATTCCTATAAATACACCATGTAATCATCTGGAATAGCAGACCCACAAACCCTTTAGGACCATCTTGGTTCAAAAACCAAATCTCCATCACCCTCTAAAGGTGATTCATCTTCACCTTCATCCTAATCCACGGCATTATTTCTGTCAACTTGAGCAGTTGTCAATATAGGCATAGGAAAAATACAGCTTTCGTCATGTAAAGTAATATGCCTAGGCACAGAGCTCCCACTATCTAAGGCATCTTCAAAGAAATAAGCTTGATCAGCTTCAATTACCCTAGTTATGTGATTTGGATAATAGAATCTGTACCCATGAGATCTGATGTAATAGCTAATAAAGAAACCATTAACAGTTTTAGCATCAAGCTTTGTCTGTTGTGGATTGTAAGGTTTTACCTGTGCTTTACAACCCTAAACTGACATATGCTTTAGCGTAGGAGTCCTTCCAAAACACAACTCATTTGGAGTTTTTAGAATTGATTTGCTAGGAACTTGATTCAAAATATAAACAGCAATTTTAAGTATATCACCTCACAAGAATTCTGGTAGGAATGAGTGACTGATCATGCTTCTAACCATATCCATGAGAGCACAATTTTTCCTTTCTGCAATCCCATTCTACTATAGGGTACCAAGCATAGTATATTAAGCTTCAATGCCATGCTCTTGAAGGTATAAAGAGAATGGCCTAGGGTTCCTGCCAGTCTCAGTATATCTCCCATAAAATTCTCCTCCTCTATTAGATCTCACACATTTGATCAACTTGCCAGATTTTAATTTGACTGCTACTTTAAAGGTCTTGAATGCATTAAGAGACTCACCTTTTTCACACAGGAGTTCAATCCATCTATGACGAGGGTAATCATCTGTGAAGGTGATGAAATATCTAAAACCACCCATAGCCAGAGGTGTGATAGGTCCACAGATGTCAGTATGGATTAGGTATAAAGTGTTTTTAGACCTCTTTGCCCTTTTGGTTCTTACTCTAGTAGGAAATTTTTTCTTTATGCAATCATCACAAGTCTCAAAATTTGAGAAATGAAGGTCTTACAAGACACCTTGCTTGGCCATGTGTTCCAATCTCTCTCTATAGATATGACCCAAATGACGATGCCATAACATGGAGGAATTATAATTAGGCCTTTGACGTTTATGCCCAATAGCAGAATTGATATGGAGATTAGGAAGTTCAAGTGACCAATCATTCAATCGATATAAACCATATATCAAGGAAGCGTAACCAATATTAATGGAATCAAAACAAATATCAATTTTCCTATTTCATTGGAAGAATGAATAGCCATAAATATCTAATGCAGAAGTTGAAATTAAATTCCTCTTCACAGAAGGTACATAAATAACATTGTTCAAATGTAAAACATGACCAGAATTTAAATACAAAGAAATAGTTTCAATGCATTCAACTGATGCCTTGCTCCCTACTATACCAAAGACTGACTTTTGTGCCTCACTTGGAACTTTCTAGTTTTTTAGCCCCTGTAGAGAATTTACAACATGTATAGTGGCACCAGAATCCAGCCACCATGGGTCAAAGGAAGTTTCAATGGTGTTAGATTCAAAATAAACTAGAGCTAAAGGGGTAGTTTGAAGAATTATACCTTCACTTTCTTGTTTGTTCTTCAATTTGAAGCAATTAGCTTTAATGTGATTCAGTTTCTTGCAATAATTGTATAACACCTTAAAGGGTTTCTTCCTCAGCTTCTCACTCTTATCACCATCCTTCTTAAAAGTTGGATTATTAGGCTTTAAAGCCTTATGTTTCTTTCTCTTTTTCTTATACGACCCTCCAGATTTGCTGCTAGAGCCTTGAGAAATATAGTTTATTAAGTGAAAGGAATTCTTCTTTATAGCTTCCTTTTCTTGAGTGACTATTGATATCATCTGGTCAACAGACCATTCAGCTTCTTATGAGTTGTATGAAGTCTTCAAGAATGCGTACTCTGATGGCAGTGATTAAAAAAACATGGTAAACTAAGGTACTTTCATCCAAATTAATCTCATATGACTTAAGCTTGTTATAGTAATGAACAAGCTTCAAAATGTGCTCCCTGACACCAGAAACTACGTCATATCGAGTATTGTTAAGAAGTGACAAATAGTAGTTATTTTGAGTCTTGTCAAGCTTCTTGTATTTATTGCTAATAGCTTTTAAGTATTCCACTGCATTTTCCTTTTGAGGAATGCTGCCGCTAATTTTCTTTTCAATTGTGTACTTAATGATCGTAAGACAGATCCGGTTGGACTCACTTTATTGTTTATAGAAGACCATTTCAAAAACACTAGACTTGGAAGAGAGATCCACAGGCTTAGGCTCTCTCAGAGCTAAATTTTTCTCAAAAATAGTCAGATACATATTCAGGGACTCTTTTCAGTCATCATAGTTAGTCCCATTGAGAGCCTTCATAAAGGATAGTTGCACAAAAGCAGAAACTAAAATCACAAAATAGAAAATAGAAAATAGAAAATATTAATTATGTGCACACAACATAATTATAAAACAAAATTTCCCAACAAGCGATTATCAATTATGCAACTATAATCATGCACCAAGAAGGCTCAAATACCATAAAGATTTAACTTATACAAAAGTCTATACAAAATAATGCATTAAATATCTCCATACCTATAAGATATAACAAATATTTAGTACATTAAAAAAGGGTGTTATTAGCCTATCCTCAAAACTAACCATTAAAAAAATTACATTAATAATGTCATACCTATGGGGTATGTCCATTATCAATGCTATAAGATCCTAAGCATCATCAATAATTCACAAAGTCATAAATTTTATGACCTTAGGACAAAACAAAATAATTTCAAAAATCCTTGGAGTCTTTTCAGAATTAGGGAACAAATATAGGACTTAAGTGAAATCTTAAAAGGTGTCCAGGGGTAAATAGGTAATTCTGGAAGAGATTTGGGTCAAAATTGCAATTCTAAAAGTTATGGGACTAAACTATAATTTCTAAAAATATCCTGGGGTCACAGAGTAAATCTCAAAAATTATAGGCCGAGTGATGTAATTTAAACTAGTGCTGGAACGCAATTAACATAATTTTAATTTTTTTTAAAAAAATATATTTGGGCCCAAACCAAATTTTGGGCCCAGCATACATGAAATCGGATCCTTAGGATCCAGTTTCTAACCCGTTTCGTGCCTCCATCCTTTTTTTGAATTAAAGATCTGGACCCATATGAAAATAGCCTAAAACTTATGGAACCGAATCCCTAGGATTCGGTTCCTGACCCTGTCCCTGGGTCTTTCCAGCCGTGCATGGAGACGAGGAAGAAGGGGGGAATACCCCGCTATGCCGTGGGCAGCCATTGCTAAACTATAAAATGAGACAAGGAGATGCCGTTGCCGAGAGCCAGGGGAGACAAAGCCAGCGACCAAGGCTAGAGGCGAAGACCACGGCATCGTCCTTATCTCTAGCAACTCCTCCTTTCATTTTGCTAGTCCAAATGACGCTGCAAGCCACAGAGACAACGGAGTCACAGCGAGGAGAACGCTGGTGACTAACGACGACTCTACATCAACCAGAACAATGGCGAGAATCTTCAGTGGCTACTTTCGCTGACTGACAGCAACAACGACTCATGGTAAAGAAGGTTGAAGTTTATTCAAAAACTGAAGAATCTAGTGAAGCTTGATGACAATGATGCTAAGAAGAAAAGAGAAAAAAACAAACAATAGAAATTCACAAAAAAACAAATTCACATAACAAAATATTTGAGGATCTTGTCTATAATTTCTTCACAAATATGACAAGATATAAAATTCTCAGACTCATAAGAAGAATTATTGTCATATAAATGTGAATTGCTATCAATATATATATATATATATATATATATAATCATGGACATAAAAAGAATTGAGATATATAAATTACAAATTCATTACCAAGGCTTGATGTCACGTGTTAAATCTAATATATCTCAATTCATATGAATAAATAAAGTAATGTGTCCGTACCTAAATAATCCATGAATCATTTGAGAAAGCTCGATTATCTCGAGTGTAGGAAGACACACAACTCATTGGTCCCCAAAGTCTTTAGAGAGTGCAGAGATAATGGAGCAGAAGAATGAGTCGTGTGTATGGTGGTTATTGATTGATCAACTTATAAGGATCAGATCGGTAACCGCCTTATTATGTAATTAAAATAATTATATTTCATTAGCTATGACTCAGTTAATTAAGAGATAAAAAATAACTGACGGCTACTGGGTTGTAGGTTGAGCCTCTGCCTATTGGGCTCACTTGTATGGTCCACTTATCATAATTCATACAAGATCATAAAGACCAATCTATTGGACTTATTAATTAATGTTAATCCATAAATAATATTCCAACATCTCATACTTGCGAAATCTTATTGATTTACATGGTATAAGATCATTTTAAATTTAAATGTTTGCGAAGACTCTTGAAATCTCACACTATAAATAAACCATAAACACACACACACACACACATCTTTTTCTTTTCATATACATTAGCCTCTTATAAGAAAATCATGACAACATATGGAAGTAGAAAGCACCATGAGGTATATGTATGTTATAAGCCACGATTACGCATAAATAAACTACCACAAATGAACAAGGGTTAATATAAGGATCGAACCATGCCACCATACGTTGCATTTTTCTAAAACATAGTGATTAAAAAGATAAAAAGACAATTTGAGAATTAATAATGCAAAACTAAATGCACCTGGATTAGACATATTGGATATCTTATAATACCACTTTCTAATTCAATAAGTATAGTACTCAAAATGGTATACTGGTCAAGAGTGCTCCTAATCTCATGGGTGAACATTCTAACATGCCTTCCAATTTCTTCTTGTGTAAGAATGAGTCCCATCTCCCTGCCAAGCTCCTCAGCCTTGTTCTTGAGAATCAGCTCACGAGTTTTCACACTCAACAGATCAAGAATAATGTGGACAGCCATTAGTGCAGCTAATGAAATAGAATAAACTTAAGCACGTTTGCCACTATTTGGATTAGACTTCAGGCAAAGGACCTTCCGTCCCTTGGCACGTCGGTGCTTAAGTACTGCTCTTCCACTTGTGGTCCTCATCCGTCTACGAAAACCGTGAGTTCGTGCCAGTGATTTTTGTGATCTGTTCCTCTTAGTCATACAAAGAGCAGCTTTGCCTGCCCTAACAACTAGCCTGTGTCTGGAAGAACCAGTAAGGAATGTGAAGGAAGCTGAAGAACTTCAAGCACTCATGCCTCCACGGGTTACCGAAGGAGACAGCGTTAACGCCATTGTCGAAGAAGCCATTATCTTGTTCTGCCTTTGACCTGTCTCTCCTCGATTGTTCTCTTCTCTTATTCTTGGTCTCTTCTTCTTTTTCTGTTCTGATCTCTACTCTCGGTTTCCTCCAGTCTCTGTTTCTTCCAAAAAAAACTCTCCCTCAGTCTCTGTTTTTGCTTCTGATCTCAGTCTCCTCTCTCTGGTTCTCCATCTCTCTTTCTTCTCTCGGTCTTGCTTTTTTTTGTGTTGCTTCCTCTCTCCCTTCTGCGTTTCCTTCGTGCTCTATTTTTCTCGGTTTCCTTCTCATATCTCACTCTCCGTCTCCTTCTCATTCTCTATCCTCTCTCGGACTCACTCTTTTTTCAGTCTCTCCTCCCCTTTCCCATCTGTGCTCTCTCGTTCACTTCGTCTCTCTCTTGCGTCTCTTATTTGTGCTCTGTTTTTGCTCCGGCGTTCCTCTTCTCTCGATGCTCTGTTTTTTCTCTCCCTCTCGGATCCGTTTAGGCTTCCCCCCTCGGTGCTCTCTCCGTCAGTGTTTCTTCTTTTCTCGTCTGTCTCGGTGCTCCAGTTTTTCTCTTCTTCGTCTGGTTTTTTTCCTCTTCCTTGTATCTCGGTGCTTCGTCCCTTTTAAAGCAGAAATAGGAAAGAGCTTGCTGTGAGGAGAGAGCTTACGTGCTTCACCTTTCTTGCTCTACTCTACTGTGTGCATGCATGCGTCTCTGCTTCTGCTTCTTCTGCTAGCCGAAAATGTGTGTGTATGTGTTCTGATTGCTGTGTCTCGTGTGTTTTGCTGCTGCGTGTTTCTGTTTCTCTTGTTTTTTTTAGCCATTCTTTATGTCTTTTTTTATTAATTAGATTAAAAAAGAAAAAGAAAAGTGTAATTTTAATATATATATATACACACACACATACATTTTTAAATGAAAAATAAAAAATTTAAAAAAAATTTAAAAATAGTTGAGTCTCAAAAAATTAATTGCCAATATCTTTGAATGTTTGGGATAATTTGAAAGAAATTTAAAAAAAAATTAAGCAATTTTTTTTTGATTTTGTTAAATTATTTTTTTAAAAATATAATCCTAAAAAAAATTAAATTTTATTTTTGTATTTTTTTATATTTTTTATTATTTTAATGAACTAAAAGAAATAAAATCCTAACTAATAAAAAAAATTATCTAGAATAAAATAAAATTAAATCCTATTAATTAAATTAAATTTTTTTGTTTTGAAAATATAATCTTAAAAAGGATTAAATTTTATTTTTATATTTTTTTGGTTATCTATTATTATTTTTATTAAATTTTTAAAAAATACCTAAACAAAATTCAGTATTCACAATGTATAACTTACAATAATAAAATTGTTGAAATGTTTATATAATGCATACACATTGAAATATTATCCTCTACTTCAATTTTAACAGCTTGGTGAAAATTGGTCATCTCTGCCATATATCATAAATTGGGCTCAAATTTCACCTTTTCTACTTATTGCTTTCAATTTTTGAAAGAATAATATATAAAAAAATTAGACTTTACTTGAAAATAATATAGTTGAAAGACCCACAAACTTTAGCTTTAAAGTTAAAATGTGACATTTTCTTATAACTCTTCTTTTATTTGTTCTCAACCTCTATTTTAACTTGTCGCATTTCATTTAAAATTCTAATTCTTAACAAGTGATATCAGCATGTGATTTTTCCTATTTTGAACTTGTCATTCACTGTTCACCATTCTAATTTTTAACATGTCATAATTTGATTTTACAGCATGAGGTAATTGGGTAACAATTAATAAAGATTATTATTTTACAGCATGAGGTAATTGGGTAACAATTAATAAAGATTATTATTTTACAGCATGAGGTAATTGGGTAACAATTAATAAAGATTATTATTCTAACGATGTTAGGGATAAGGGTGGTTTATGATAAAACTTTATTAGCTTTTGTTATGTTTAACTAATTCTGAAGCTCATCAATACATTGTTGAGCTTCTTACAGTCACACATTTAGATGCTGATTGTTTTGTTATTCTGCGTTAAGCCTCTCACATTGAGATCTTGATTACTCTCTTTGTTGAGTTGCACCTCAAGGTGATGATTCTAATCTTGATCACTCTCTAAACTTTGCTAATTCAAAGTTTGTCGGAGTATATAAATCTCATTCTATAAGTGGCATCACAGCCTTGTTTTACAATATGATGGGAATTAAGTGATAATTGAGATTATTATTCTCACAATACTAGGGATAGGGGTGCTTGATGATGAAGCTTCATTACCTTTTATATGCTTAACTATTTCTGAAGCACACTAATATAACATCGAGCTTCTTGCAATCACACATTTGATTGTCAATTATTTGGTTGTTCTGCGTTAAGCCTCACATTGAGATCCTTATTACTCTTTTCTCTAATGAGTTGCATTTCAAGGTGATGATTATAATCTTTCATCACCTTAATTTACTATCTTTTTTTACTCAAATTTTTCCGCAAAATATAAATCTTCTTCTTCATTTTATTATGTTCTTTATATAGGCTTTCAAGTGTTGCAATAGTTTCTACTAGACACTCATGTATGTTGGGGGCGAGATTCATAACTGGCACGTAGAAAATAAAGTAAATATGTGAAATAATATAAGGTATAAAAGTAAATTAAAAAAAACTTGTCCTACATGTAGAATTTTTTTTTGAATGAAAAGATAAGCTAATATATTAAAAAAAGAAAGACAAGATACAGTAAAAAAATACAACCAGAAATCAAGACAAAACAGCAAAACCTTTCAAAATCCAGCTTCTCCTAATTTGAAAGAGGTAGATGATGGGAGGTGTTGAAAGAATTTGTAGAAATAACACAAGTCCTGATACTATTTCTAATATAATCACTAATATTTTCAAAAGAGAAATTAATCAAAACATTCCAATCTTTCATGAGAAGTCTGCTTGCAAAAAATTATCATACAATTGTTTTTTTTTTTTTGAATAGAAAGCCACGAAAAAACCGTGTAGATAGACATATTAACTCATATCAACATACAAAAAGTTACTACAACCAAAAGGTAGGCTATTAAAAATTTGAACAATTGAGTTGTCGGGAAAGGCTTGATGGGTCATCCAATCTGTGCATTTGTTAACCTCTCTGAAAATGTGATTAAAAGTGACTGTCCAATCATGCATAAAAAGGTCTCTGATTTTATTAGTAGTTGCAGCAAGCGAATGAGTATTAAAAAACTCATTACGTATGAGCGTAATTGCATACAATTGGTTATTTGAAGTGAAGTCACGAGTCAAGGAATTGAAACTTTTTGCACAATTCATGACCACTTTAATCATTCTATATCCTCTTTCCCAGCACTATTCCAAGCATTAGATTAATCCCTGGATCATGACAGCACCTTCCATATAGTTTAGCACTGATTTGTGAAAGCCATTATCTCATTCCCTGCCTTGATTACAGATTGCAATCGCATATCTAAAATCCACCACCCTCGAGCATTTATCCTACATGTAGTATTGATTTTACATGAATTGTTTGTATTTTTTACTAATAATCGAGAGACTTTAATGGCCTCATATTATTTATCGATTCCAATGGAAGTTAACAATTGACAACATAGATCTTGAGATGGTCCAAGAAATGCAATTTATAGTGAAAATATAACCCAAAACTAGAACGAAAAAGTGCCAAAGCAAGAAGACTTCTTAGGCTCCTTCGATGTCCAAATGAAGATGCAAGATTATTCGCTAACTGGGAAAAAATAAAAAGCAAGAATATAACAATACTCTGGATATGAAATGTCCACTGTGTCCCATTTTATCCATGTGGCATTGTGGCTGCTACATAAACATTTGTTGATGGTGTTAGGTGATTTAAATGAGATTCATGAGGGTAGAGATTAACATGCTTAATAATAATTGTTTAAAGAGAAAATAATATGATTAAAATACTAAATATTGTGTTATCTCTTTTTGTATGTGAATGATATTTTTTAATAATATTTAATATTTAATAATCTTTCAAAATAGATAAATAAGAATTACTTTTTTAAAATTCTTTTCATATGTACGATTGCAATAATTATTTCCTTGTAAATTGCGAGAACTATACTTTTTGGTCAAACTAATATTTGGTTTAATTGTATTGGATGGACTGAAAATAAGTTATATTATTTATAACTTACAAATATAATTGTGAAAATGCTTATACAATGCATAAAATATTCAAATTTTATCTTCTACTTCAATCTAATGGCCTCGAAGAAATTGATCTTCTCTGCCATATATGAAAGGGCTCGATTTGCACCATTTCTATTTATGGGTTTCGTTAATATTTAAATTTGACTTTTTTTTTTTTGTGAGGGACAAATGATATGCTCTACCAGTGCTCCGGTAGCAAAGCTTAATTTTCTCCACGTACTGAAAGCAAAGGATGGGATTGTATGAAATATGATTTCTACACACATACACACGTAAGAACTGAGATTCAAACCTCGGTCACTTTTTGTAATAAATAAGGCTTCTATCATCTATGTCAACTTGATTGGCCAAAAAAATTAAACAAATTGAATAGATATATATATATATATATATAAAGATCAAAACGTTTTGAAAATTATATGAGTATTTGGACAGACTTCTTACCTTATTATTATTATTTATATCTCATGATAATACAATTTTTTTTATATCTTTTAAAATTATACTGATGATATTGTTTAGAATCCCAATAAACTAAATCATGCTTTAAGTCAGCAAAATATACATCTAATTAATAAAAATACCCAAGAGTTCACAAATATAAAAAATAAAAAATAATCTTAGTAAAAAAAATTAACAAAGTAATATCAAAACAGTTTCAAGAAAAATAGGAATTTGGCCAAAAGAATAAAAAAAAAATAGGAAATACATAATATAAAATAAGTAAAAATGAAAAGCAATTAAAAATCTAAAAAAAAACTTTAAAAAATGATTCCTCTAAATACTAGGGCTACACAAAAGACGGACTGGACATGATTTCAGCCTGACCTAAAGTTTGACCCTTTATAGGAAAAGGATTGAGCTAAATAACTTGTGGTTTGGTCCTAGTATAACCCAAAACTAAACAAGACCAAACTGGTCCTATAATACTAGGAGATTGATCCTAATTTTATCTAATATTTCACTTTGTTTTTTTCCTTTTTTATCTAAGGGACAGCAATTTATTTTAACATAATAAACTTAATTAACATAATAAAACTACTTATAGTCATATAAAATTTATCACAACAACAATTATAAATCTATAATAATCTCCAATAACCAAAAAAAATATTTCAGTTACAACATATAGGATTCAAATTAAATAACATTCAACATGTCTAAAGTTCATTACATCGAGTTAACAATAAATTTTACCAATAAAAGGAGAAGATTGAGGTTGCTTAATATTAGAATTTTGCTCGATATCTATGACTTTACAAGCATAAAACACAAAAAATTACTACTTATCATTATAAATTAACTTATTATAATAATTAACAAATTAATTATAATTATATTAAATAAATTTATACGACCAGATTGAACCAAGTGGTTTTTAAATGCTTGCTTCCTTGTCTAATTCAACCTGAAAAAAGAGTTTGGTCTTTTTGATACTTTTGGTCTTGAAAGACCAGATTTTATCCAGACCAGAATGAACCAAATTGTCTCGAGTTAGACTAAATCGAACAGGATTAAAAGACTTTAGTACAACCCTACTAAAAACATAAGAATTAAATGGTTTGAAATAGACGTTTTAATAAAAAATATTTATAGTACTTCAATTATTCTAAAATCTCAGTTCTGCCACATCACCTATTATCTCAAATTTCCATTCCATCGTCAAATTCACTCTCTTCTGTTCATACTTGGAAAATCAAACTTACCAGCCAAGAAAATTAAAGCAAAGAAAACACTCAAAACAGAGAACAGGGAAGTAACCACCACCTGTAGATGTACCAGTCTCTTGAAGCAAACCCAGAAAACTCTAAAGAACTGCTAACAAGTTACTATTCACTAAAATCACAAATGCTATATTTGAATACATATACATATATATATATATATATATATATAGATTTGAGTCAAATCCCCTCTTTGAACACTTAAAAATTTATGAATTTAACAAATCGAAATCCCAATTTTATCTTAGTTCTTTTATATTTTGAAATCCTTTCAAAACTTTTATTATTTCAAATCTTTATATATACCTTTGAAATACGACTTAATAATAATAACCTTTGTCATTTAAACTACCTAAATAAAAAATTTCAAATACATGCATTTGAAATGTAAGATTTTAAATCTAAATCTATTCATCCAAACAATACCTAAGTGATTTGAGGTTGGAGAGAGTGAGAAGCCAAGCTCATTAAGAATGCACCGAGTTGACACATAAAAACCAATCATTGTCTCTTCTAAATCCATTGTCTTTCTTATGTATAACCATTCTATTCTTGCTGCATCAAATCAATCACTATTTATTGAAATTGCATTAGCAATGGATGTGATTGTACATTAAGATGAATAAAGTCCATGAGGCTTTAGAGTTTCAAAGACGGCTGAAAAGTCAAGGTCTCCCAACCCCAAGCTTCTTGCTTTCTTGAAAGCCTACATACAGAGAACGCACAGAATTGGTAGGTCATGTCTTCATGAAACCAAGTAAATGAGTCCAACTTATTTGCAAATTATTTATTTATTTCAAAAGCTTTAATGACGTAGGAGAGGAAATGAAATAGAAGAACAATCACCAATATATCAAAGTCAAAATGGATTTATTCACATATGATCAAGGAATTATAGTTCTACTAGGATACTAAGGAATAACATTCAGGTTCAAATTCCTTTTATTAAACTCTTGACTAACTTCTAAAATAATTCAAATTATTATTTATGAATTCATAATTGTTCAATAATAATGAAATGTTTACATAATAAATTGACAATGATTCCTCCTCATCTTATCTTCCATTATTTAATCAATAGGGTCGCCATTGATATAAGCCCTGATTAGACTGCAAAAAGTGGCACACTACTCAATGTCTCACTGAGAAACTGACTTAAAACCTACTACACAAAATGTGGATCAGCCAGTGGATGAATTTTCTTAGGACTTTGATATTAGAATTAATTTTCATTACTAAAGGTTGAAGATGAAACAGCGCTGGCTGCTAGAAATTAGGGAACGGATATGACATGCAACATCCAATTATGCACATGATCTTGAGGGAAATACAAATATAGTACTATTTGAGAAACAGAGTATGCTTAAAACCTACAGCATCTACGCGCACAACAATCGCAACTAGAGGTTGGTTATTAAAATTGCAAGACGTCATTGTACTCCATCAATAATTAAATCTTCGGATAAATTGTTAATTAAAAGATTTCTTTCAATAACTTCATCAAGTATAGTGTCAATGTGTATTTACTGTTTTTATTCCTTTTCCATCTTCTATTTCATTTCCATAAAACTAAGCATTCTTACTCCTCATCCTCTTTCTAACTCTGTTCACTATTCTGTGTCACCTTCCTGTTACTTCTTTATCCTACATATCTATTTCACCAGTACTCCCTGATTCTCGTAGGAGAGAGCTGCTATGCAAGCTTCCTTCTGCAGTTTATGCAGAGAAACTCAACAATGAAGTTTAGTAGATAGGCCAAAATAAACGCTTTGTGCTTAGGCTATGCCTACCCCTGGTGTTGGATTTTACAAATCTGGAGACTTCCCTTCTGTGACTATGCTGTTAATTAGCAGATTTTCTTGCTATAATTAGGCTAGAATTTCATTCCACCAGTGTTGGCAAGTCAAAGGGATTGCATGTGAATTGTATGTAGCACTTTCTGTTTCTTTTTTGGGCATATAAAGAAAATGTGAGGAGAGAAGCGTTAACCTCGTTAGACGCAGCTGCAACAGGCATTGATACAGCATTTTCATCCCCAAGGGCAAGAGCCAATCTCATATCCTTCTGCTGATGTTTCAGTGGAAAAGCAGGGGTGTAATTGTTCTGGAGCATTGTTGGTCCTTTCAATCTAAACATGGGGTTGCTAATGGCACCAAGATCCTGCACAAAACCTCAATTATGCTTAGTAATAGTATAATCAAATGTCTGCAATTATTTTCCAGGTAACCAACTATTACCAGCACGTCAAGAAGAGTTTGGGGGTTCAAACCACTTCTTCCAGCTAGCATGAGTCCCTCAGCGAAAGCATTCATCATACTGCAAGGGTGACAACAGTACAACTAATTTGCATAAGACAAATATGAGTGTGTAACTGCTAGAATTTAATTATTAAGAGGACAACCTGGAAACTGAAGTCCTCACTATGCTCCCAAAAGAAAATGAAAATCAATGAAACAGGAAAAGAAAAAGATTACCTGCCCATTGTCATGTTAACGACAAGTTTCATTTTTGCACCATTTCCAACCTCACCTAGGAAGAAAGACTTCTTCCCCAATACATCAAACGTTGGAAGTACTTCATCATACAACGCCTGCATATGAAATGAGAAGAGTAATAAAGAACCTGCAAGAGAGCATATACTGATACCACATATAGCAATGACAGAAAGTCCTATTTTTGTACGTTTGAATCTCAGTGTGCTTGACATATGACTCCTGGACGAGTTAAAAGTTGATGGGAGGACTTTGTATGATGCAAAAAAAAAAAAAAAATAATAATAATAATAATAATAAAAATAAAAAAAGAAACATTTAGGGCTTGCTTGATTTTGTTTCCACTTTTCATTTTTTAAAAGCTATTTTGGAAACCATTTTTTTAAAAAATATTTTTCAAAATAAAACAAACAAAATCTATTTGGTTATATTAATTTGAAAACAAATTCCAAGTTAAAAAAATTGGCCAATGGTAGTGGTTGGCCATGTTTGACAGTGGTTGCCAACCAAGGTGGCTGATGGTGGTTGGTGGTAGTTGGGGCTGATAGCAATAACTTACAATATGGCTTAAATGTTATGTGTTTTAAAAAAAAAAAAAAAAAACAGAAAATGGAAACAACTTTAATGCAATGTTTGATAGGCATAAAAGTGCTTTGTAGAAAGGAAACGCTAGTACAATTATCACATTTTTTTTCTAAATACATTCCCAATTTCTTTTCTAGAAAACACTTCTCCGTATACCAAACATGCATCAAGATATTTCCATTTTCTTACTTTTAAAACAAAAAAACGAGAATAGTTTTAAAGAAAACCTAAATGCAAACAAGACAGTTACTCAAACAAGTTTTTTTTTTTTAAAAAAAAAAACTGAATAATTTTTTAAAGTGGAAATCAAACAAGCCCTAGTTTGCCAACTTCAAGCTGCAAATTATTAGAATGCAAATAATCAACTTTGCTTTACAAGAAGCTGGAGAAAGATTTTTCTTTGTTTCTCCAAGAATAGCTCAAATTCATCATCCAAGGACCACAAGCTTTTACAAACTTAGAACTCCACCCCCATAGTTATCAGATAAACAAACAAGAATTTCAACAAATCCCTAACTCATATAATAGGTTCTGCCTCCTTTTCTTCCTCCCAATTAGCTATTACTCTGTACATGAGTTATTTAACTGTCTATAACATAAAAATATGGCTGTCGGTTCTATTTTGAACAGTAATATCATCACCGCATTTGCAATTTGTCATGATTATTCAGGGTCACCGAAGTTATGGCTGCTTAAATAGCTCATCCAGATACCAGTAAATATTACACATGCATATCTTGTAATTTGGTTACAGTCTCCTACTCAATGTGTTTCTCAAATATATGCATTTTGTCCTGGGAGATCAGCATAACAAACGAGAAAGTGTCAACACTAAGAAAAAATTTATTAGAAGTATGCACCATAATTATGGACCACCATTGTATCTGATAATTTCGAGTCTGAGAGACACTGTGTTACAATATAATGGGGAAGAAAGAACTACTAACAATTCATATACCTCAAATATTTAAAAGTACAGCAGAACAGCAAGCAAGAGTTATACGTAATTCCACATTTTGTGAGTATTATATTCCTTTACCTTGTCCCCAGCAGCAAGTATTACAAGTTGGCCATCTTCTGCAGGCTTCTTGCTACCCGAAACTGGAGCTTCAAGGAAGCGACCTCCTCTTGAAGTAATGACCTGTAGAAATCAGCTCAATATCAAAGTCCCTTGAACGAATTTTTTTGTTTAATCTTAAAAGTCGATTGCATGCAAACCACTGGCTTATGAATATAGCAATATAGCATGGACAATCTTAGATAAGATACACTACAGAGTAGAATGTCAAAAATTGAGAACTTCTAAGTAATCCCCACAAAAATAGTTGACGGATAGAAGAAAGAATAATGTCAAATAACACCAACTTTCTTCCTTCTGGTCTTCTTTTGTATTCTCACTCTTCAATCACATGACCATTACTAGCAATAATTCACATCTTAGAAGCTCGTCATCATGGTATTGTCTTGAAGATGTATTATTATGTGCAGACACTAAGTTGTTCATATTCAATTGTAGACAAACATCTTCTCCTTTTTACTTTTACAAACTCATATAGGCAGGGATAACCCAAGTTGTAAAGATTTAGGGTACGTACATAAAATATTAGTGTTCCCCAAAATTTTTAATCTGAAAGGATGGGGAGAGAAGGATAACATTTTGAATTTTGATGAAATATAGGAATTAATATATTTTGAAGAAGCATGCTATAAGAGAAAATCTATCTTAATTTTATATTTTAATACTTTTTGTTTTTTACTCTATTTAGCAAGCGGGTTACTTTATCATTTCATGTATTAAATGGGCTGCAAGTGGATGTTTCCTTCTATGGGAGGAAACCTCCAGTTTATATATAGACGTTGCTTTTGTAACTTGGAGGTAAATTTGATGAATGAATTCATTTGAGATATTCTGAAACTCTCTCCCTCCAGTCTGCATTCTCTCCCTCTCAGTTCCTCTTCCCTCTTTGTCCTATGCTTCCTCCTATCGTCTCTCTCTCTCTCTGTATTCTGTCTCTCCCTCCCTCCCTGTTCTCGCTCTCTCACTCTGTTTCTGCTGTACCTCCAGTTCAAATCAGTTTGAGCATGTGTGTATATGTTTTACATCACATTTTGTACTCTGGAAACTCAAGAATGCATCACTAGATCTCCTCATCTAGACACAAGATTCTCCTTGAGAACAAAGTGGCTAAGAACTTGATGGCTACTTCTATCATGAATGCATAGCCCTTCATCAGTGCTTGTGTTAAAGTGCATATTTTTGCCCTTCCATGCTCCTAGGCTATCATAACCCTTACATCATTCAAGAATTCATACTTATAGGCTATCATAAAAATAGGCCATTCAGTGCTTGTGTTAAATAAAAGCTCCATATAACACGAACAACAAAAGGGAAAAACACATATAATTACCAATAACTTTCTAAGATTATTATTTCAAATCCAAGCTAGGGGATAAGACAGATAAGGAAAGTAGAGGAAGGATTTGCCAACTGCATCTTTCTGCATCACCAACATTCTCAGCCATGTATTAATCACAATCCAGAATACTGGAGGATTGGGGATGGAGTAATCTAAATAACAGAAATTTCTTAATTTTTAACAGAAACACCTTCAACCATATAAACAAAGATGCCTAAAACAAGAAAAGCAACAGTTTCTTTTTATTACGAGCTTGCCTTCACAGGCGAACAACCGAAAATTCCATGCAGCTCAACTTCAGACATAAATATATTGCACTTACAGAAAGTTGATTTAGAAACAGATTTTGGCTATTTCATACTTGAAAAGCTTTTAAATGACTGAGAAACAAATTTTATCAACATCAAGCAATGCTAACCTCAGATATTTTGAAAGAAGTATCAGCATCAACAGTTGACATGTCAATGTAACCCTTTCCATTATTAATTTGCTCTAGAACGCCATCTTTGTCAAACACCACCTAACAAACCACCATAGGAAGCAATTCAAGTGAGTAAGAGAAGTTACTCATCAGAGAACTCAGACTTCAAATAACAACCATAAATACCAACCGATAGAGCAGCTGAAGGATCAGATAACATTGCAATTGTATACTTGCATTTCTTAACTACAGCAGCGGGGGTTTCTCCAGTTGAAGCTCCATGTTGGACGAGTTCATCACACTAGGTTAAAGTACTCAATGTTAGATTTTATTCGCACAAGATCAGGCCAAAAAAAAAAAATGATTTGCATGAGAACAAAAAGGCAGCATGTATGATGGTGTTCTTAAATAAAAATATTTTCTCGTGCATTTGATCCTTCTCTTAATTACTAATTTTAACTCTCCTTTTTATGCAGGATTTGGGCACAAAAATAAAATATTCCAAAAAAAGGAAAAAAAAAATAAAAATGTGTTACGTTATCTAAAATTTGAACAAGATACAAGAAATTAGCTTTCTTACGGAGTCCAATTTTTATTTTCTAGGCTTCTTTTTCCTTCTTTTCTTTTGGGGTAAAAATTTATTCATTACAAAGTTCGGGCATGAAGGTGACAATTAGATTAGAAAGCTCCTTCCATTTCCACCACACAAAATCCAAGCATAACATTTTTTTTTTATCACATAAATTCAAAAACCTCTTGCTTGATCCTAATTTTTCAAAACTCTAATTTCATTTAATTTCAAAGCCTGAGCACAACATCAAATTTAAAAGTCTAGGAGAACATATGCAGGAGACAAACCTAAGAAAACTTTAATGGAAAACAAAGGTCTTTTTATAGCAGAGAGCATCAAATAGCAGGGAAGCAGAAACGAATAACGCAAAAGCACAAAATTAACACTGAATCAGCCAACAGTAAATAAAAAAGAGCAATCAAAAGCCAGCATTTGGATACCCACAAGGAGCCAATAATTTTACGTTAATCATACATAAATCACCATATATTGTGTACAAACATCGAATTACAGATTGTTTAAGAAGGAAAAGCCAGCAACTTCCATCCCACACCGATACTAAACATATCCATCTCATCCACACAAACCAGATTGACACTTAAGAGCGAAGAACACACGAATACCAACGAGCTAGTGTAAGCATTACTGCAATTAGTAGAAACAGCTGCAGAAAGACATACCTTAGAGAGGGTTCTGTTCCAGACAGTGACCTTGAAGCCATGGCGTAGTAGATTCAAGGACATAGCCTTGCCCATTATCCCCAGACCTAGAAAACCAACTTCCATCTCTTTCTCGCTCGCTCGGTGGCTCGCTCGCTCACTCTCTGCAACTGAAGTTAATTATTTTTATTTTTATTTTTTGGGACAGCCTCCCCCATGATAGCATTCAACAGAGACAAATTATACCATAAAAATTAAAAATCATTATATTTTATCCGTTTCACCCACCCATCACCAATTATTTATATCATCCTCAATAAATGACAATCACGAAATGGCAAGAAAAACGATTATTGATGCCATCACTAAACAAATACGGAGAAGACAAGAAGAATTGCAAATGAGGAAGCACAAAATTGCTTAAATGTGGCTCAACCTGGATTATTATTAGAGTTGAAAATAAGGGCCGGGTCTGGAAGGCCGGGCTTAAAAGCTCTGTTTAAATAAAGATTCAAACTTTGAAAATAATTTTTTTTAAAGTAATCGGGCTTGAGGGCTTAGCCCTGATAAGCCCTGTAAAATAGAGCTCGAATCCGAGTTGCCCTTCAAGTCTTCTTATATTATTTTATTATTATTTTTTTTAGTAAAACATGTGTTTGAAATCAATGACCTGCTCACCTGATCCTACATACATTATATTATTATTAATTTTAATTTATTTTAAAATTAATTTAATATAATTTAATAAATATCAGTGTATAGTATAAAATTTATGATATTTTTTTATTTTTCTATAATTATTATATTTGTATATTTATAAAAAAAAAAGAACTATTTTTTAAATGAAGATTTAAATTTTATTACTGGACTTCTAATGTATGTTATTTAATTTCTAAAAAAATATGATGATTTTAATTTTTTTAATTTTAAAATATTTTAATTTATTTATAATATTTAATTTTATTTTAATTTTTTTATTTTTTTAAAAAGGGCTTACGGGCCTGGCCTTGAACCCTAAGTATAAGGGCTGGACTTGAAAAATGGAGGTTAAAATAAAAAATTGAGCTTTAAGGCTTAGGCCCTACAGGGCCGAGCCCATAAGGGCCGGGCCCGCCTGTATTTTCAACTCTAATTATTATGTTATTGAGTATTCCTGATACTGATGGTTGTTATTTATTATTTTTATTTTTATTTTGTTTGAGAAATTAAACTTTCAGTGACGATGGGGCAATCGTAGTCGTAGATGATTGGCGACATCGGATGGACGGACGAGTACCACGTCATCTCCTTCCCGCCTTCCGGGACTCTCCCCTTCGCGGTAACAGAGTCGAGTGCTTTCCAGCTTCTGTTTTAGGCCCGATAGTGGTCCACGTTGATGATGGGGTCCAAGTTTTATTTTGCTGCAGATAAATAAATAAGTCAAACACAATAACTAAGAACTAAGAAAGCATGACGTACTTGTTCCCCAAAAAAAAAAAAAAAAAGGAAGTATAACGTACCAATGTATGTTGGCTCAGACGGCAAGGAGCCTGAATTTTCTTAATCATTAACCACCTCTTTGAGGCTCGAATTTGGATTAATTAGAGATTTAGAACTGTCAGCTTCAGATATCAAATGGTTGAACCAAAAAAACAAAGAAAGAAAGTATGACATAGATAATAAATAGATAATGAAAGATTACTGGTCCCGGTTGTAGGGATATTTTCGGTAATAAAAAAAATTCAAACACGTTATTTATTTATAAATTATAAATATTATGTACTCCCTCTATTTTAAAATTATTTTCAATATTTCATAATAAGCATGATTTTCATATTTCAAGAAGGTATTAAATGTTTTTCCCCATGTTTTTCTCCTAATTAGTAATGCACAATATTTATTTACATAGTATATGGATTGATAGATTTGAATTTAAATTTAAAATTTAAAATATCACATATAAAATTATTTATTTAGATTGGATAGTGTAAAAAATTTGATAGGTAGAGGAGAGACAATATGAGATTCAAAAGTAAAAATGCAAGATTGAGAATTATACGTTTAGCTTTATTATTTGTAATTTTTGAAATCATTTTTTGTTATTTTTTAATTAATTAATGATTAATTTTATTAATGGCAAGAGTTACATTATATAAAAAATGAGTTTCTAATCTCATAGGCTCCTAGACCTATAGTTTAGATGTTAGACTACTATTTAACCTTTTTGCTTTTTATGGATATTTATCAATAAAAAGACTAATATTGCATACATATAAAGTGAAAGGGATGAGGAACAACAAAAAAAAGCTACATAAGAAAAACACAATCATTATTTTTTATAATTTTATTGAGTTTTGCTTTTAGTCCCACCAGTTTTTCTTTAGTGTTTTTGGTCCCTATAATTTTAACATGATTGGATAACGTTTATTTCTCAGGTTTCTAATGATGTTAAATTACAAAGATTATAAAAATTAAAAATATTCAAAAAAACTATAAGGATTAAATGTAAAACCCAATTATACTGCAAATGTTGTGTTTTTCCTAAACTAAAAATAAAATATAAATATAGTAAGGACCAAAATGATATTTTCTCAATAAAATTTATTAGAATTCATTTTTTTATTACTTGCAAGCATACTCCTATTAGAGGTAATCTTATTTGAGGTATAGTTGGTTACTAAATGTGAGTAACTCTTCCTCATGGGTAGTCTAGTCAGCTAAATTTAGTAATCTATTTTGCCACACATGATAAAAGGAAAATGAAGAAGAAATATCATATAATCAATTTTGCCACATAATAACTTTATAGTAACTTATTTCTCATGAGTAAGCAATTGTGTTTTAGGTTTCATTAGCATTATTATCTCCAAAATGATAGCCACAAGAACTAAGAAGGCAACAATTGCTCCATAACAAGTGAACCGCTTAGATTCTTCTCTTCCCAAGTGCCGTCCATAGAAAGAGTTAAATATTGCAAACATCATTAAGATCCTTCCAATGTTGTGATGGTAATAATTCCAGTATTTTCTTAATACTTTTGATTTCTTTCCTGGTCGCAATACCAAGGCCAAGACCTGTGAAAGAAATTGAAATCAATATTAAAAAAAATTAATTGGGAAAAATCAATATTTCTCTTTTTCTTTTTTCTAATTTTTCAGTAAGAATTTTTGAAAGTAGAGTAAATAAATAGAAAATAAATCATTTGTTCATTTTAAAAAGATAGGCATAATTGAGATATTTATGCCTGACAAGAAGAGTTTACATAAAGTTTGAATTGTGTCTAGTGCCCCAAAAATAAAAAAAAGTTTGAATTGTGTCTATATTTTATATTACTTTGAAAGAGCCGTAGGGATAGTATGCTGGATGATTTTTTTTTCCAATTAATGATTTTTTATTTCATAAAATGATGGTTTAAGCAATAAATAAAAACAGACTTTCAGATCTTATTCTGAGATCGATTATGATTACATCTTGCTCATCGTCATGAGTAATGTTTTTTTTTTTTTAAATGATTCAATAACAAAATTTATAATAATTTTACTGTTTATATGCATGATCATTAAGGTGGCATTCCATAGACTTTTTACATTACATAAGAAAACATGTCTAATGCTTTTTTAAATGATTTAATTAAAAATCTTAATTAATTATCCAAGTTAAGTTTGCATCGTATATATATTTCATTGTAGTACTAATTATGGTCATCTGGAAAAGACTTTAATAGCACATGACCAAAAAAAAAAAAAAAACATTTACAGACACACATGCCTAATTGGGGAGAATTTCTCCCAAACAAAGCCGTGGTTATAACTTAATTAACCTAATTAAAAGTTTTAAATTTGAGTCTTAGATATGTAGCTGTGTCAAATACTTGTTAGCTAGCTTATCATCTTTATAATTTGACTTAATCTAGATTAGTCAAGGTTTGAAGGATTTTGAATACTGGGCGCACATGTAAAAAAAAAAAAATTTACTCTCTCAAACTTTTAGTTTGCAGACTTCGCACTTTTAAATGAGGCTTCTATATTTCAAAATCTATTTTTTTATTTTTTTGAAAATGTTAAGAAAAATAAATACAAGGGGTGGCTTCATATACTTTCACTTTTTTTTTTTAACTTTTTCCCGTGCTTGCATCTAATATCAATAAAAATAGAAAAAAGTGCCTCATAGTGTTATGTTACCCAAAAAATCTTTTTTTCCTAATGTAATAAAATTGAAATTAGCTCCAAAAATAAAATATTATTTAGTAATTCGAGTATTTGAAACTAGTTGAAAGCCTGAGGTATTAGAGCTAGGCATAACTAGGCTACTTTTTATGTTTGAGTATTTTTAAACTTGGTCCGATAACTTAACCCACCTGAATTTGGTCAAAAACTTGTCACGAGAGTTTTGCCACACCTTATGGTTTTAGCTTACTCAAACTAGATTAGTCAAAGTCCAATATGCTTCAAAACATTAGTTGGTTTGATTATTAGAAAAACAAGGGTTAAAGGGTAAATTTGTCTTAAAAGTTTTCTACCAAATACAACTAGTATCCTTAATGTTTGATAGGCGCAATGTTACCTTAGATAAAAAATGGTACAATATTGTCTTACAATAATGTTTGACTAATGTTAACTATTATTTTGAATGTTAAAGAACAATTTTGTTCCAAAAGTTTGTTCGAATAAGTAATTAATATCCTAAACTTTTGATTGGCGTAATATTTTTGGATTATCAGCTTTTAAATTGAAAGAATAATCTAACAACTTGTTTTAACCCAAAATCAGAATATTTTAGGTTGAATTACACTAAATGCCCCAAGATCAAAATCCATGCTAGTCTATGTTGCTTATCGGTGAGTTTGAACAAGTCTTTATTTAAACTTGTGTAAGTCAAGACCTGCTCATGTGGACAAGATAAGGGCAAGTTCAGACTTTAAGAGAGAGTATGCAGATGCTTGGGATAAAGTTGATTTTGCAATGAAACAATTTCAAGTGTGACCTTTTGTCAAAATTCAAAAATACGAACCATTTTAACATTGATAATAGATTGATAGATTTTTCTTTTGATTTAAAGATTGATAATCTATTTATGATATCAATTGCTCTTTTACAAAAACTTTCAAAGCAAAGTTGCTCTTTACTCTTGGTTAGAATTTTCAATTAATGGTCAAACGTTGGTATGGGTTGAAATTGCACCATTTCTTAAACTTTCAGGTTAAAATTGCACCCATCAAAAGTTAAGGATACTAAGTACATTTGGCAAAAAACTTCCAGAACAAATTTACCCTTAATCCAAAATAAACAAATCCATTGAATAAACTTCAATACCTTGTACACGTTAGGTGCATACGAAGTTGAGTGAAAAGGTGGGATATTATATATTTGGCAATGTTAAAGCATAACAAACCTGATGCATAATCCATGTTCACAGAAATCATATCAATGTGTTGAGGCAAGAGAAAGCCGTTGCCAGAAGGCTAAGAGTTTTGAGGTCCAATGGCAAATATCAAATGTGATGAAGGCTGGTTGGTCTGCAACTGATGAAAGGCTACGTGTACAATGGAACTTGAAGTTGAAACAATGGACGCATTAGTGTATGGAAGATCTCCTTTGTCTCCGACCACCTCTGCTTGTGTTGTGCCACCCAGATAGTATTGTTTCAATCCACCGGTGGTGGCGGCACTGCTGGCGGGTGGTAAGTCCCACCCAATGATGGCGCTCGAACCCACCATTTGGCCGTTGCCGGAGAACCCTATTGCTCCATAAGAGTTTATGTTGATGGAGAATGAGAGGACAAAGCTCCACACAATTTTGATTTTACCTGAGCATACTGTTCAATAGTATTCTCATGTTAATATTAGACTTGAATTCCCATCCTCTTGAGCGAAGATATCAACAAGAAAAATAATTATAATTAATAAATCTACTTTCAAAAAAAATAAAATATGGACTATAATAGGTGAATTTCATATATAAACGCGCGCGCGCGCATGTATGAAGCTTTTGTAAGCGTTCATGAAATTGTGTGTCGTGTGTGTACGTTGATAGCACTATCAGCATCTTCTGAGGTTAATTAACAATAGGATAGAAGAACAAGTGAGAGTTAATTTTTTTTTCTCTTGCTTGATAAATTAAGCTTTGATCTTTCTAGCAAAGATTTGACAGACAATCCATAAAATTGTAAATTTAAATCATGTTGTCGATTGAGAATCTTGCTGGTAGTCAATCTATAAATATATTTATAAATATTCTTTGAATTTGGAAGCATACTTTAACCCTGATAAATTCTCATAACTCAACTCACTCAAAATATTTTTTTACCAAAAAAAGTTTATCTCAAATTACTTTTTAGATTATCTATCAATAAGGTCTATGTCAATAATGAGACTCAAAACATGCCTGTATAGGATGGATCATATTATTACTATACGATCAACTTTTCAATGTCAGATTGAAAGTACTTGAATAAAGAATAATTATGAGCTCATGAACTACACAAGAAACTAAAGAGTGTGTGTGTGTGTGTGTGTTCGAACGTACTCTAAGGATGAAATTATGAGATGGCCAAACAAGAACACAGCGAAGAGAAGTAGTATCAAAATCTATGTGCTGAGGATCTACTTCTTGGGAACAATAGTCTGGGGATCTCACCAAAGTTGATGAGTTACAGAAAACAATGATGAAGATGACGAAGAAAAGAAGAGAATGCTTCATCTCTTTAATTTAATCAAATCAAAGGCAATATTAATATAGCTAACTTGAACGCACCATTTCAAGGCCCTTTATATGTTCACTTTAAATATATAGAAGATTTTTTTTTGACCATTTTAATTATTATATATCTTAGGTGTTTACGTACGAGGGGCTTGGTATTGCCGTCAATAGCACAGAAAACTTGCATAATTAGAAAGCTTCCAAATTTTGGTGTTATAGAAAAATGAGAAGAGACATATCATCGAGTTGTTGCCCAATCATTGGAAGGAGCCAATGTGTCCGGATATGGTAAGATTCCTGATAGTTGTTATATGTTGTCTAGTTAGTTATCTAGATTATTTATGTGTTGTGTATGTAGTTTAACAACTAGATCTTATTAACTTTAACATCACTTAATTCATATTGTTATATACTCCCTCCGTTTAAAAATATAAAATATTTTAAAAAAAAATTAATGTTAAAAAATGTAAGATATTTTTAATTTTTTGAGGTGTAATTATTACTTTTTTTTCAAAAGTGCCTCTATTAAATAGATTACTTTATAACTTTTTAGGATGGAAATAGGGATAAATGTGAAAAGATATGATTAGTTTAAAAATAAAGTAAATTCTTTATTGGAGATGAGATTCAGTTAAAAATATTTTATATTTTTTAATAAAAGGAGTATATTTTACAGTTCACATTGGAAATATTAATTGTCGGTATTACCTAGTATACTTCCTTTTAAGATGAACAATTAAAATTGAATAAAAAATAATGATCTAAATGAACATGTTTTCAATGATTTTGCCATTAATATATAAAGATAAAATATAAAATTTATAGTAAGTTGCAACATTATACATCTGACCTTTTGTAAAATATAATATTGGTCACTGTTAATTCTACTATAAAAACAATTGTAACAATAAGGTGTCGTCATTCTATTGGTTAAAGTGCATTTAGTCTTTCTATAAATGTTATTATAGGATCTAATTCAATTAATGCGTTGTTTGGGCTGGACTTTAAAATTTAATATTTTGAACTTTTAGTTTCAAAACATTCGGCATATTATTGTTTTTGACTCAAGATGGGAATGTGGTGAGGTTCCCGCGCGCTTCTTTTTCATGACAACTTTTTCCATTTTGTTTATTATTTTTAAGTTTATAATTTATCTGTTTCAGTTAGTTGTATCTTTTAATGAATTGTTCACTAAGTTTTGCAATTTTGTTAGCTCTGGTTTTATTTTTTTTAATAGTGTTATTATATTGTAGTGTGCAATTCATTACATCGTTTCTTTGCGGTCATTTGACGTCAAATAATACTTAGAAAATCTATTAATTGGAATTGATATCTTATAAAGTACAATAATAATGTTAATGGTAATAAATTAATATGTTAAAAAAAGAGGACCTTGATGGATTAAAAAATATTTCTAAGATGAGCACATTTTTTGTCATATTTCAATTCAAGCCCATTCCATAATTGATTCCATAAATATACAGAGTTCAGAAGCTTCTAGATCGTCAATCTTGCAAAAGCTATTAGCAATTCTGGCACCTAATTAATGCATCATTTAGATCACATTTCATAATTACAAGTACTTTACTTTGATTATATTTGATACTCTGTGCTCCATAATATTTTCAGAGGTCTAAATAAAATAGCACTAAACAATTAATAATCTACAAAACAAGATAACCACATGTTCTGTTCACCCAAAAAATAGAAACATCTGCATAACATATTTGATCAATTCCAGCGGGGTGTCCAAAATCTAATTATATAAAAAAATTGTATAATATTTGTTAGGTAAAAAAAAAATTTCTAGAAAAAAATAGAATATTCATTTATTCTATTTTTTCTAAGTACGTCCTCATTTTCAGGAATGGATTATCTATATTCGGTCAAAAAAAAAAAAGGGAATGGATCCTTTAAAATTGACAATTCATAAATTTCATAAAGTTTGTCTTTTTAAAAAAAGAGAGAGAAAATCATTACCAAAAAAAGAAAGTTTCATTTTTATAAAAAATAATAAAATAAGTAAGATAACGCTAGAAAAAATTCACACAGATTTATGAATATCAACTTCAAAGATTTAAGAGCCTGTTTGATTTTTATTCAAATTTTTTATTTTTAAAAACTATTTTGTGATATAGTTTATAAAATTTTTTTAAAATAAAACAAAAATAAAATCTATTTGATTGTGCTAATTTAAAAATAGTTTTTGAAATAAAAAATTGACCAAAAGTGATTGTCACTGACAGTTAATGATGACAATTTATGATAATTATTAATTAAGGTAATCTAGTTTTAATATATACTAGACGTAATACATTTTTAAAATAAGAAAAATAACTTTAAGATACTTCTATTTTTTTATTTTTAAAAATAAAAAATGAGAACAATTTTAAAAACAAATAGATTCAAAATACTTATCCAAATAAATTTTAAATTTTTTTATTTTGAAAAACAAAAAACTAGTTTTAAAAACAAAAACCAAATAAGCTCTAAGGGCTTGTTTGTTTTCTATTTTTAAAAATATTTTTTTATTTTTGAAAACAAAAAAAAATTAAAGACTTATTTGGATAATTATTTTTCATTTAATTATTTTTAAACAGTTTTTAAAAATAAAAAATAAGAATAGAAACCAAACAGCCTCTTGTCTCTTGTTTTGAATACTTTCCTATGCAGTAAACATTGCTTAAGATTCCATACATATATACAATGCACAAGCCATGTATCTAGTTTCCAATAAGCTAAGCCGTTTTGTTGCCCGAGCCATACACACACTACTTGACAAAATGTTATCCAGGAATTGAAAGAGAATGATACTCTTAATTTAAATATTAGGAAATGTTTCTATCGAAATAATAGTAAACTTGATTAATTCCTTTTCGTGTGGTCGCAAAGTACTAAAGCTATCTATAGCCTGTAGTGAATCTCATCATTAGCCATGACTGGCTAAACTATTAACCAATTCTTAGATGATGATGATGAACACGATCAACAACTTAGGCAATGAATGAACCTATTTATAATAATGATGTGTTAATATCAGCAGTACTTCTTCTCTCATCTCTCTTCATTAGGGACGAATCTGCAGGGATCCAAGGATGATAATTAATGAGGATTCCTATATTTTTGCGATGAGTAACGTGGACTTTCTTAGCCAAGACCAAACCACACATCATTCCAAAGACACCATTAGAACATGTAACTTGAAAGCCTGTCCTTGCCAGAGCTATTCGGTTTATTAGGCCAGGCATTGGGTAGGGATCAAGCCCTGTCCTGTTTAATACAGCCTGAACATATGTCATTTATTAAATTATTTTGTAAAAAATATTTATTTTAAGATATTATATTTATTGAGAGTTATCATATACTATATTATTTTGTATAAATTTTTTTTACAATTTTTATCATTTCCATTTTTTAATCTCTTTCTAAATTTAATTTTTTAACTCAATATTGTGTAAAAAGAATTGAAATTTATTAATCACAAGTAATTTTAAAAATAACTATTTTGATCCTAACATTAGTTTTATAAATAATATATTTTAAATAATAATTATTATATTTTTTAAAAGATAATTTTTTAAAAAATAAATCCCTTCTCAAGTCAAGTCAAACCTGCCCCACGTGGCGAATACTTAGACATTAGTAGAGCTGAGAATATGGGTCGGGTTATGTGGGTTGGCCCGAATAACTGGTTATAAGGGTTGGATTGGGTTGGAAAAAAATTGACCAAAATAAAAAATAGGTTTTTTTTGGCTCAGATCATATAACCCGTGAACCATATAGGTTAACTTTGATGGGTTAAGGTTTGCCCATTTAAGCCATATTATTTTAAAAAAAATTTTAAAAAGAAAAAAGGAGAAATTTTTGTGGATATAAACCATATTATGCATGACTTATTTAGCTGTATCAATTTATATATTTTGTATAAACATTATAAATTAATATTTTGATATATTTAGAATGAATCATGAAAAGGTATCAAATTGAAACTTATTATTTAGGTATATTTTTTAAAAAATTCATAAATATTAATTAAAAAATAAATAAATGAGTTGGTTGGTTGGCCCATTAACCTGCCAACCCTTAAGGGTTGAGTTGGATTTAGATTTTTCCAACCTATATGAAAATAGGTTAAACCAAATCCTACTTATATGGGTCGAGTTGGTCAATATTTTCACCTCCAGGCATTAGGCTAGCCAAACTTTCTTATCATGTCGAGCAAGAAATCCAACTATTTCATGTAGCGGGGGAAAGAAACTAAAAGGGCTCATTGACATGTTTATATTAATTAGTAGAAGAGGCTATAGCCTCTTAAACAAAGTTTCAGTTCAAATTATGAAAATGTAAAAAATATTTTGAGAGAGTTACCCTAGTTGAGATGCGGATGTATTTATTTATGGTTTTCCTTTGAGAAAACCATATCTCATTTCCCTATAGTTTTACAGTTTTAATCTTGATCCTTATAGTTTTTATTTTAAATTTAAATATGCTCCTTATAGTTTACGCTGTTAGCGTTTATCTTTAGGAATCTAAAAATGGGTTTGAGAACCATGACATGCACAAATCATGTTAAAATTTTATGTATAGCTAACTGTTCTAACATACTAACAAGTGACACAAAACACTATATCAAAATTAAAACCCATGCTGATAAGGCAACCTTGCCAAAAGTCTAACTTGGAAAGGTCTGCTCGCTTTCATATAAGACCTCAAAATGTTCTACTCATTTTTGTCTCCTAAACATCTTGCCATCCTTAAGTCCATTGATATTGTGATGCCTTTATATGTGTCATCTCCTCTAATGTGTTTACAGTCTTCATTTATGAGGTCATGCAACTATGTCTTTGGTAGTCCAATTTTCAAGTTCTCTTGACATTCAATTAGGTTTAATACATAGAAGCTATCTTTCCTCTATTGTATTTCTTTGTTTTCATTCTCTAGACTTTAGCTTTGTTTTATTATTTGGTATTAGAGTCAATTAATATATTAGAGTCCGTCGGTTAAATATAATTATGATAATTGGTTATTCAATTGAGATATACATGCGTATATATGCTTCAATATTACTTCTATTATAAGTACTATACAATACATTCAAATCAATATAACTTCTCTTTACCTTTCCCTTTTCTCTCTCTTCTCTCTCTTTCTCTCATCTTAATATGGTATCAAAGCATTGCTCTAGCCATGGTGTCGTCTGATTTATCCTCCTCTGATTCTAAATTTGTGGTTGTAGATTTGATAAAAGGTGAACTGGTTACCTTTTCTCATTAGACTACTGTTAAGCTAAATGAGAAAATTTTCTCCTTTGGCATTAATAGGTGGAAGCTGCTATTCACGGTTATAATCTCCAAAGCTTCATTGAGACGACCTCTACTCCACCACAATTCAGCTCCAATCAAGATCTTGAATCTGGCACTGTTTCTTCGACATTTATTCACTGGTATCATTAAGATCAACTTCTCTTTTCTTGGATTTAATCATCTATTTATGAGACTATACTTGCTCGGTCGATTGGTTGCATGACCTCGTACGCGGCCTGGAAACACATCTCTAACTTCTTCTCTGCTCGTCATCGCGTTAAGGTTCATTTTCTCAAGAAAGAGCTTCACAACACTAAGAAAGATGACCGACCAATCTCTAAATATATTTTGCGTATCAAAGCACTAGCCGACTCACTTATTGCTACTGGTCATTTTTTGCTAAGAAAGATTAAATTGAGGTTATCCTTCAAGGTTTACCTTAGGAGTACAAGTCTATCATCTCCTCCATTGCTACTCAGCATGATCCATTTTCCTTAAGTGAGATCGAGACTCTTCTTATCAATCATTAACTCAAGCTGGCTAATTCACTCATCGTAGTTGTTGCTTTTTCGCTTAAGCCTTGTATGTCAATTTCTTCTACTCAATTGAAGATTGACTCTCCTGGTTATTACCATATCCACATGCTGTTTTGGTTGCTCAAGCATTGTCAAGCTTTCACACACATGGTAGCAGTGGCAATCGTGGCTGTGATGGTTGCAGCCGTGGCAGAGGGGGTAGTCGACGTGGTTGTGGTTTTTATTTTTGTCCTTAACTGGTTTGTCAAGTTTGCTCTAAGTCTAAGCATACTGTTGCATTCTGCTATCACAGGTTTGATCATTCCTTTACCTCTCCTCCTTTACCTCATCCACTTGATCAACTCCATTACACCTCTGCTTCTCATCTTTTTATTTATTCTATCTTTTATGATTCGCTTGCTTATGCCTCTTACTCATCCCCTACTCCTGAGTATCCTTCCAACACATAGATCGCTAACTCTAGTGCCATGCCCCATACCACTTCTCATGTCTCCAATTTGATGCAGGCTACTCCTTATAATGGATTTGTCCAGGTTTATGTTGGTAATAGGATAGGTTTGTCCATACACCATTTAGGTCACTCAAATTTGCCTACACTCTCTCCTCCTAATTCTTTACATCCTACAAATCTATTACATGTACCTTCCATTACTAATAATCTTCTCAGCATTCCTTACTTAACCATTAATAATAATGTTGTTGTTGAATTTAGTCCTCATTCTTGTTGTATTAAATCACAAAGCAACAACCAAGTTGTTCTCACGAGCAGTCGTAGGCCTAGTAGGCTTTATCAGTTCACTTCTCCTCCTATTTCTATTAGTTCTAATTCATTTTCTCTTTCCACAAATGTATCACCTCATATTGATTGTTCTTTTCTTTCACCATTTGCTTATCACACATCTTATATTAATTTTGATTATGACTTGTAGCATTATCATTTAGTGTATTTTTCTAGTACTTCTATTCCTAGTTTATTGAAGAATTGTAATCTTGTCTCTAAATCTAAAATACTAAATAAAGAGATTGCTAGTTTTTGTTTTGCTTGTTGTATGGGAAAGGCTCATAAACTCTTATCTCTCCACCATCTACATTATTTATCACTTCCCTCTTAACCTTGTTTCTACTAATCATTGGGGTCTAGCCCCTTGCCCTTTAATTCATGGTTCATTCTATTATATTGCTTTTGTTAATCATTTTTCTCGGTATTATTGGATTTTTCCTTTAAAACAAAAATATGATGCTTTCTCTACTTTTCTTCAATTTAAAGCTCTTGCTGAAAATCAATTAAACACCAAATTAAAAGCCTTACAAACTGATGGTGGTGGTGAATTTTGCTGTTTTGATCCTTTTCTTCAACAACATGGCATTATTCATAAGTACTCTTGTCCACATGCTTGTTATCAAATGGGTGTTGTTGAAAGGAGACATTGTTATTTTATTCATACTAGATTAGATTTATTATCTCATGCTAACTTACCTTTAAAGTACTGGGAAGATGCATTTCTCGCTGCTACATATGTTACTAATCTTCTTCCTTCTTCTGCCATTAGTAATGCTGTTCCATATACCAAGCTCTTTCATAAACAACTTGTTTATTCTTTCCTTAGAGTTTTTGATTGTGCTTGTTTTCCCTTACTTTGTCCCTATAACTCATATAAACTTTCATTTCAGTCTGAACAGTGTATCTTTTTACCTATCATGGTTATAAGTGTCTTGCATCAAATGGGGGAATTTATATTTCTAAATATGTGCAATTTAATGAGACTTTCTTTCCTTTTGTTCATCTACACCTACTACTATCCCTTCTTGCTCTTGCGCATCTAGTCTATCCTCTTGTTCCTTACTCTCATTTTTTCCTCTCCTAATCCCATTTTACCTTCTGCTTCTTCCTCTTCTTCCTACTCTATTTTTACTTCTTCTCCATCTCTTCCTGTCACTTCTAATTTTTCTATCCCCTCTTCTCCTTCTCCTGTTGCTTCCTTTATTCCTCCTACTAATACTCATCCCATGCTCACTAGATCTAAACATGGTATTTTCAAACCAAAAATTATTTCTTCCACTGTTTCTAGTGATGTTCCTCCTACAGATCCTTTCATTGCTCTTCAAGATCCCAAGTGAAAACAAGCTATAACTAATGAATAGCATGCTCTCATTCAAAACCAAACCCGATCTCTTGTCCTTCCCCCTTCTAATCATCCTAGGATAGGTTACAAATGGGTGCTTAGATGAAAGGATAATCTAGATGGGACTCTAAATAAATACAAAGCACATCTTGTAGCAAAAGGTTTTCATCAAACCTATAGGTTTGACTATATTGAAACTTTCTCTTTAGTCATTAAACTTGCCACTATCCGCATTGTGCTTACATTGGCTTTATCACAATCTTGGTCTATTTCTCAAGTTAATGTTAATAATGCCTTTTTAAATGGAAAATTAGATGAAGACATCTATATGTGTTAACCCCCAAGTTTTGAATCATCTAATCCCTCTATAGTGTGCAAATTACATAAAATTCTTTATGGACTTAAACAAGCTCTAAGGGCACAGTTTAATCGTCTTGCTGTAGCCTTTAATAAATTTGACTTTATTCAAAGTTGCTGTGATCCTTCTTTGTTCATTCATGCTTCATCTTCTGATCTTACACATGTGTTAATTTATGTTGATGATATACTCATCACTAATAACTCAGCCTCTTATGTTTCAAATCTCAAAATGTGGCTTCATTCTGAATTTGCTCTAAAAGACCTTAGTTTTCTTCACTATTTCTTTGGTATTAAAGTTAAAAATCATGGTCCTTGTGTTCTCTCTCTATCTCAGCAGAAATATATTAAGGATTTGCTTCGTAAAGCTGGTATGTCTCACTGTAAAGCAGTTATCACTCTAATGGTCTCTACCAACAAAGTAAGTAAGACTGATTCTGCATTATTCTCTAATCCTCCCCTTTACAAGTCTATAGTTAGTGCTTTAAAATATGTTACTATTACTAGACCAAAATTATCTTTCAGTGTGAATAAAGTATGTCAGGTCATGCAAACTCCTCGGATTAATCACTAGCAAGCAGTCAAAAGAATTCTATGTTATCTTAAAGGAACTCTAAGACATGGTCTATATTTTTTAAAATAGTCTAATCTAAACTTCGATAGAGCACAATGGCGTCTTGCAATCTATGTAGCCGACCCCACCTAGTGGGATAAAGGCTTGTTGTTGTTGTTGTAGTCTAATCTAAACTTTAAAGCTTATTATGATGCTGATTGGGGTAGTGACTTAGAGGATCGACGTTCTGTTTCTGGCTCATGTGTTTTTTTTATGGTAATTTGGTTTCTTATTATGTAAAGAAGCAACCTTTAGTGGCTAGGTCTAGTACAGAGGCTGAATATAGGAGTCTTACTAATGTCACAGCAGAACTTACATGGCTTCAAAGTCTTCTTACTGAGTTACATGTTACTCCATAATCTCTTGTTCCCCTGATTTTGTGTGACAATATTAGTGCCATTCAGCTTGCACATAATCCCGTTCTTCATCATAGAACAAAGCACATGAAGCTTGATCTCCTTTTTGTTTGTGACAAAATGTTACAAAAGAAGATCCAAGTTGAATATGTCCCTTCTGTAGATAAAATTGCTGATGGCTTTACAAAACCTTTATCACATGCTCACTTTACAACACTGAAGACCAAGTTACAAGTGTTTGATGGTGGTTAGGATATCTTGGTTCATGGGTGGCTATTGAAGATATTTTGTAAATATTGTAACACCCATCTTTGGTTTATGGGTGGCTATTAGAGTCAGCTAATATATTAGAGTCAGTCGATTAAATATATTTATGATAATTGGTTATTCAGTTGAGATATACACGTGTATATTTGCTTCAGTATTGCTTTTATTATAAGCACTGTACAATACATTCAGATCAATATAACTTCTCTTTACCTTTCCCTTTTCTCTCTCTTCTCTCTGTTTCTCTTGTCTTGATATTTGGTGATACATTAAAGCAAAAGCATATCCAAAGTCCTTACTATAGCAATCAAAATAGACTGATGATATGCTAGCTAGGAAAAAAAATGCTTCAATAGCCACAAAACATGAATCAAGATGGTAAAGCTTTTAAGTTTTGGCATGACACTGCATCCAGAAAGCATGTCCAAGATTCTTTTTATACAAAACATTATTTCAAAAGTTATTTTGATAACATTGCTTTTTGTCTTGACAACAAAGGTATATAGAGCATTTTTTATTCTTTCATATTTGCCAGTGTTGATGTGTGTGTAAGCTAAGATGATTAAAAATGAACGCAAATGTAAAAATGGGTGTGCTTGAAAAATGACTCTTATGGCAGTAATCATCACCATATGATAAAAAAAAAAAAAATCCACCAAATATGATAGCAAACTGTAAAAAAAAAAAAAATCCTCTAATTTGATAGTTTCCACATGAAAATCAAAATAAAAAGCATCCCATACAAATCTCTTTGGCGCCTTTTGTTCCACAGACACCATCTTCAACAATCTATAGTGTCAGAATGCGAATAAGGTAACAATTTCTGACTCTTCATACCTCAGAAGTTACGCAAAAGTCATCTTCAAGCCTATCTATGATTTTCCCTTCGACAACTTTGACAGCTTGCATCTCTGGTCTACAATTTTCCCTTCGTCTATGATTCGCACAAAAAGCCATGTTCAACCTCAATCTCCAATGCTTTTACCTGTTTGGAGAGGAATTCAATAACTCTTAGGCCATGTTTGGTAGGTTAGAATTGTGAAGATGGAAATGGAATTGGGATAGGAATCTGAATAAAGTGATGTTTGGTAGATATAAATTACAATTCCTGAGAATCCTAATTCTATGGAAAAAAGCTAATTTTGATTCCTTATGTAAATCTATGGAATTGGGAGCAATTCTATGGAATTGTAATATTTAAGACACTTTTGCCCTCATACAAATTCCAGAAAGACAAATTTGCCCTCAAAAAAAATAAAACCCTCATATGCTAGCAAAAAAAAAGAAAAAGGGAGTATAAAAGGGTGAATGATATTTTTTTCTCATTATATATAAAGCGTTATAATATATATATATAAGATAGTATTATATATATATTTGTATATAATTTTATATATTTATAATATTTTTTGGTATAATATTTATAATATTTTTTTGGTATAAGTATATATATATATTTTTTTATATATAATATTTCATTAATATATAAAATACATAAGAAAATTGGTACACAATTAAGTTTTTATTATGTTTTATTTTAATTTTTATATAGGGGTATTTTTGTCTTTTAAGTATAATTCCATTTCCATGTCTTGCATACCAAACAAAAGTAATGCAAGGATTCCATCTAATTTTTCTGACATACCAAACATACTTTTATAATTCAATTCTATTCCAATTCTGATTCCAATTCTGATTCCAATTCCAATTCCAATTCCATCAAAAACTATTCCATCATACCAAACGAGGCCTTACTCTTCGAGGTATCATTCGCCTTTCGATCTCTGACTTGACTTGGATACACCTCAATATGTTTACTTAATCCACGTGGCAATATATGTCCATACAGATTCTTACTCAGGTCTTATTCTGCACATCATCCCCTGTTAACTTAAACTAACGGCGCGAAAAATCTTTACAAATAGAAGGACTAACGCTGATAACTGCGCATATATGAGGACTAAGGGGAAAAATAAATAAATTATGAGGACCTGATTCAAAATTTGATGAAACTATAAGGGCTAGGGGATTAGTTTTCCCTTTTCGTTTTACTATACAAGAAAGGTACTATAATCTAATTAAATAGGCTAAGTATTATTTTATCCTTTAATTTTATATAATGTTTCAATTTGATCCTTTAATTTTATAAAATATTTTTTAGTTCTATAATTCTAATATCATGTTTTAAATGATTATTTTTTGTGTCTATCATGGTTATTTTGAAAAAATTAAACTTAATATATTAATATTTAAGAATATTTTGTCAATATTTAAAAGTTTAATATAAAAATTTATTGAGATAAAACTAACGGTATTAACATTAAAGAACTAGAAAGATAATATAAAATTAAAGGACTAAAATGAAATATTGTGTAAAATTGAAGGAACAAATGTATACTTTAACTAATTAAATATAATAATACTTAAATTTGACTTAGTTAATAGATAGTCATATAAAATAATAATAAAACAGTTCCAATTTCTTGCGGCAAAGAGCAATATGGCTCCGATCATCAAAATCAGACTCCATCTTATAAATGAGCGGATTAAATTCAGATCATGTGGAGGAATTGTTTGTAGGATCTAAATTTATTTTCTCAGAACAATGAAATGAATTGATTATGAATCCTAGATTGCCTTTTAATTTAGCTCTTGGTGAATAAAGAAGGAATGAGGGGGGAGGGGACCCAACGTACAGGCGCAAATATATATGCATGTGCATGTGTAGTTTTCCATTTTTTTTTCTTTTTATTACTTTACCAATTTTCAAATTATTTAATATCGTTTGATCATTTTGATGGTTGAAGCGTTGAAGCAGTTTATAATCTTATAATTAAGGGATTAAAATCATAGTTCCAGATCTAATCGCGGCACCGAAAATGAGGACCCATTTATTTATTTAAGATTAAAAATAAATAATTTTAGATAATTTATGAATTTTATGAAAAGATATTTATTTTGTATAGATTCTATAAAAAATAGACATTATTTTATATGTGGTTACAATAATAAAAAATTAATTATTAGTTAGTTATCTTTAAGTTTTATGATATATTCTTTGATTTTTATTTTATAAAAATCATTTATTATTTAATTATTTAAAAATTTTATGATATCTTTGCATATCCTACCTTTTTAAAATATTCCCTTCCATCACTTGGGTCAAATTATTTTTAGAAGCAATATAAAGTAATTTTTTAAAATAATCAAAAATCTACTTTTTATTATTAAAATAATAAAAATATTTAGCACAAAATTGATTTCTTAATTGTTCTTATGAAAATAATCAAGTATCTTCTTGTTTTTTTTTAAAGATTCTGATTATTTTTAAAGGATTAAACAAACATAATAAAATTAGATTTTTTAAAAAAATAAGTGATTTTTTCATTAAAAAAAAGTGAAACAAATTTCCCAATAACATTACAAAATAAAGTCCAAGGAATTATCATCATATTGAACAAAATATCAATGAATTGCCAATCAATTCTGCTTTGTCTTGATAACAAAAGGCATAGGTAAACCCAACACATGAACCTAAAATAGAGCAGAAAATATATGTAAAGGAAATAAAACTACAATACATTAGAATAATTACCTTGAAACATGTAGTAATCCATGGAAGCTTCATATTTGGTAGGATATTGAGTGAACATGCAATCCATCTGGAGCACAATGTTGGCAAAAATAAGAGCTTGCAAGGACAAAGCTACTTAATTAAAGAGCTGCTAATCATAAAATCATAATGATTATAAAATGCTCCTGTCAGTTTTAAATAAGATAACTGATAACATATATACTCTGTGAGTTAAAGTCTCTTACCGTATGTTAAATTAGACTCAATTCATTTTAAACTAGTGCATAGCATAACATAACAATTACTTTGTATTCACAATATTATTTTGGCCAGGAAATTTGAAATTGATCAATGCTAATGCACAAATATTTCAACAATATGAACCTTGTGCATTAGATTTAAATTTTGCAAACAATAAAGAACATATAAACATCCTTGAATAAAGATCAATGGTCCAGCATGCATGTAACCTGTATTTCTTGTACAATCACTGGATCCAAATTTTGAATATGTCAGGCTTTATTTTTAATTTACATTTGCTTTGCTTCTACTTTGCATTTCCCGTTCCAACTCCTTTCTCGGTATTTTCTAAATTTCTTCATTTATACATAGGTTCAGGTTTTCATTTGTGTTAATTGTATGTTCTATTCTCATAAGTAAAATTTGGAGATATAATCCTTTTTATCATGATATTTCTACTTGGTTGGATATCCATGTTTCTATACGCCTCAATATATATGATAAATCTATGTTGAATCTATTTCCAAACACATGTAAAAAACGATGAGGCACAAAGGTTTTAATTTTTTTAATATTCGTAAACAAAATAAGGTTTTAATTAAATTAGGATATGTGTATTCTTTAATTCCTAATCTATTCTTTATTTTAGATTATGAGTTATGACATCCGATCCCTTCCTGCATACGCTATATGCTTGATTCTGGCATTCGATTATCATAAGGATTTGGATTTATTTTCTTTATTAATCTAATTTTTGATGAAAAAACAATAAACGTGAAAGGCAATAAAACTAATATATGGATATACGGAGAGCAATTGAATTATAAAAAGGAATCTGGATTTTATGCTCTTTATTAGTTTAATTTTCAACTAATAAAAATAACATTTTAAAATAGATTTATATATTTCACATTAATTATATATATAAAAATATATCTGACAATATATGTAGATATATTATTATAGATATCCTAGCTAAACATAATTTCTTCTCCACTGCCTTCTTTCCCCTATAAAAACTCTCAAGTTATACTCACCAAATAACATAGAGAATTATTGTGGGGGCAACAAAAAAAAAAAAAACAACAACAAAGATAGTTATATTATGGAGCGTCAACAAGTTATTGATATCATCCAGGATAGAAATGAAGACCCTCAAAAAAGAGCTTTAACATAAGATTTTTTTTTCCTCTTTAATTATTTGTTTTCCCTCTCCTCTTTTGCTTCTTTTTCTTTCTCTTTCTTTTTGTTTTTGTTTGTTTTTATATCAAAAGAAGCACAGGTTAGCTGCCAATCCTAATACAGTCTAAATCCAAAAGCGACTTAATATCCTGAGTTACACTACCTTGATAGAAACCCGGCCATAGCTGGGCCGCTTGAATAAATCAGCAAACCTATTTGCTGTGCGATGCACATGAATGACAGAGACTTGCCACGCGCGTTGAAGCATCGATCTGATCTCTTCCAACAGCAACCTGTCTTGATGAAGATTGAAATCTCCTCTATTAATAAGTTCCACCACTTCCTATGCATCAGAGGCAATAATTATCATACGTTTTCCCAAATTCTAAGCAAACTTGAGTCCCATTAGTATAGCCCAAGTCTACGCATTAAAGCTATCTGTAACAGCATGACTGAACGTGAAGCCTTGAATAAAATTGCCTTGATGATCACGAATAACACCACCACAGCCCCCTATCGCAAGAGCAAGAATATAAGACCTGTCTGCATTAACCATTAGCCAATCCTTGGGGGGTGGAAGCCATCGATTTACCTCACTCCTTGGTTTGATTCCAAACCAGTTCAACTTCCTACTTTGAAGAGATAGATCCCTTAAGCTTTTAAGAACGGAAAATGTCTCAGCCATGATGCCTTCATTTCACATAGATTTTCCTTCAAAAATTCGAGCATTCCTCTGCTTCCACAAGAGCCAGCAGATAATAGTGAACATGGCACTCCAATCCTCAACTAACTCATTAGAATATCTTAAATTCCACTTCAACCAATCCTTCAGGCCCAAAGAGAAAAAAATATGACGTTTTCCAGGTTTCACCATACTTCTCCATAATTCATGAGTTAATGGGCAATCTCGAAGAACGTGCATCAAATCTTCATTTTGTAGTAGGCAACAAGAACATGTACTATCGTTCGTCATCTTCCTCTTGCACCTCACCACATTCGTGAGACCTATCATGAGAGCACAGCCAAAGGAAGGTCTTGCATCGCTGAGGAACTTTAAGCTTCCATGTTCTATTCCAAGAGAAACTGGTGTTTTGTTTCGATGGAAAAATAACATTATAAGAAGATTTAATAGTAAAAAAAACCATGTTTTTCCCATTTCCATCGAACATCATTATCGCTTGCCGTCTCAATTCCTTCCTCAACCATAGGCCAGATTCCCTTAATTCTCAACCAAACATTAGAACCAGAGAGTTCATAATCAATAATGGGAAGAAGATCCGTACCACATTTATATTTAGCTCTAACAACATGCACCCATAAATCATCAGGCTTTTTGATAAGATGCCATCCGAGTTTCATCATAAAGGCTTGGTTCTGACCTCTTGCATGTCTGAGACCTAGCCCTCCAAATTTCTTCGGTTCACACACTTTATCCCAAGCAAGAAGGTGGCTCCTTACTTTCATCTGTAGAACCCTATATGAAATCTCTATTACATCAATCTAGGGAATTGCAAGTACTAACTGGAAGCAGAGAGGTTTGCATGGTATAACAAGGGATCGCCAAAGTGATAGATGATGCAAACTTTACCCTTCCAGCAATCGACAAAGTAGAGGCCTTCTAACTGGAGAGTTGCTTCTTAACCTTATCCACCACTTCACTAAAAGTCTCCTTAGTAACTCGTTTATGATGGAGATTTACACCAAGATATTTTCCCAAGTCATCAGTTCTAAAGAAACCCAAGAACGAACTCAATTCTTCACATATGCAATTATGAATATTGTTTAAGAAGAATATTATATATGGTCTTGCTAGCATTCACCTTCATTCCCGAGCTTGCACAAAAATCACTTAAGCAATCCTTTATAATCATAGCCTGAGACATAGAAGCCTCTGCAAAAAGTAAAATGTCATCGGCAAAAAACAAGTGGGAAATAGGAGGGCCAGTTTTACCTAACTTAATAGGCTTCCATTCTTGCTTAGCAATTCCTTGCTAAATAAGATGAGCAAGTCTCTCAATACAGATAACAAACAGGTAAGGAGAGATAAGATCTCCTTGACGAACCCCTTTGGTAAGAGTAAAAGAATCAGTCTTTTTTTTCATTCCAAAAAAGTTGCATAGAAGAAGTAAACACACAACACATAATTAGTTCAACCTTATGACTAGGGAATTGTAACTCCTCCAAACAAGACTGCAAGAATTTCCAACTAACTCGATCATATATTTTTTTAAGGTCAATCTTGATAGTCATAAAACCTTTTTTTTTCCCACCCATATGCCTCATAGAATGAATCACTTCTTGAGCTACTATGATATTATCAAAGTTATGTCTGTCAGGAAAAAAATTACACTAATTCGGAGAGATAATACTCGGTAAGAAAACTTTCATACCGGAAGTAACCAGCTTAGTAATGATTTTATAAACCACATTACATAAACTAATTGGGTGAAGTTCCCGAATAGTTTCAGGAGGGTCCCTCTTTGGAATCAAAATAAGTAATGTCTTATTAAGATCAGTAACAGTAGGGGGTTCAAGAAAATGTACTTAATAAGTTTACAAATAGAAGGTCCCACAAAATTCCACTGATTTTGATAAAAGATAGCTCCAAAACTATCAGGCCCCGGAGCCTTCATAGCCCCCATTTCCTTAATAGCTTCCGAAATCTCCAAATTCATGATATTTCGACCAAAAGAAGTAATGACATTCTCGTCAATATTTGGATACGAGATATTACACTCAAAAGGTGTGGAATGTTCCCTATCATTCACAAATAAAGAGGAAAAGTAATCAATAGCCATACCTTGAAGTGCTTTATTATCATAAATCCAAGAGCCTTCATCATTGCATAAAGCTTCAATTTTATTTGCTCGACATCTACTATTAGCTATAGAGTGAACGTAGCGTGAGTTTTCATCCCCAAGGAGAGCCCAATTACTTCTAGCTTTCTGATCCCAAAGAATGCTGTCTTGTATCATTACCTTTTCCAATTCAAACGAAAGTTGCTTCTGGAGCTCCTTAAGATAATTATTGTTTCCACCATTTCCCAAAGCACGAGTAATTCCATTCAGCCGACGGATGAGTTCTTTTTTTCTTCTATCTGTATGCCCAAAGACTTCTTTGTTCCACTTCTGACAATCTATCGTAAAGGATCTGATTTGATTCGACCATTGTTCATCTTCCCTCCAAGACTTCTTCATAAACTCATCAAACTTATCATGAAGCACCCAAGAGGTGATGAATCGAAAAGGTCTACCCGACACACCTTGCTCATGTGTTTGTGCCTAAAAATGGACTAACAAAGGACGATGATCAGACGAAAACAAGTAGAGATGGGTTACAAAAGAATTCAAGAATTTCTCCAGCCAGTCTAAGTTAGCCACTACCCGATCAATGCGGCTCTTTGAGTCACCTCGACTCCAAGTAAAATTTGGGCTAATAAAACCAACGTCGTTCAAGGAGCAGTGCTGCATGAAATAGCAGAAATCTCTATCCACCCCTGTAGGATGGACAACACTGGATCTACGCTCGTGTTGCATGAGTGTAGCGTTAAAGTCGCTGGCGATGCTCCAAGGACCTGTAACTCTATCACAAATTCTTCTAAGAGATTGCCACAGACTGCGTCTATTATTAATATTATGACTAGCATACACAACTATCATGAACCAAGTTTCCTTCTTCAAGTTTTCAAAGTGCACATGAATGAACTGACAATTTTTCTCCAATATCGTAACCTTCAAAGCATCTCGTTTCCACATGCACTAAATTCCTCCACTAAAACCTTCAGCATCTATAGTCTCAACGCTGTTAAAACCCAACTTCTTAGAGATACGTTGGCCCTTATCCTCACCACAACGAGTCTCTAAAATAGCAGCAAAGTCAAGAATATAACTCTTAATTCACGAATAAGTTCCGGGAAAGTTTTTGAGCCCATCCCTCTTGAATTCCAAATAAGAGAATTCATAAATAAACAAATATGGGATGAGGGGGTAATAACCCCAGCCATATCCTCAGCCATAGCAATTACTTGCCTAGGGAAACCGAAATTATTAGTGGCAGTCTGAATACCTACTTGTCCCTCACAACCCAGATCTATACGTACATTATCTGGCCTAATAACTTTGGTTTTTGCACCACCGATTCGCATGACTCGCCAAACAATGATGGACCCCTAAAGTCACAAGGCCCGATATCCAGAACAGCAAAAGAATTCGGATTATTATAAGAATTATCTCCAAGATTTGAAGTGCTTGCATAGTCTCTTCCCGCCACGTGTCGCCCAATAGCTGGAGCAATGTTCTCCTTTCCTCACCCTTTAACCTTCAGAATTGCCTTTCTTTTTTCTCCAACCGGGACCTTCTCGAATTTGAAAGCTTTTGAGTCTTAACTTCGTTATCAAAATCACGTGATTTACCAAAATCACGTGATTCCTCAATTGCCTTTCCTTTTTTATTTATATTTTTCCTATTATCCTATGTTACCCTGAATAATTACCATGTGATCTGTAGCACTCGAAAATGAGACGTGAATGGCATGCGAGAATAGAGGTTCCGGCCTTTAAGGCGAGAACCAGTTGAATGGGAGTCGCCATAAAAATTAAAAAAAAAACTTAAAAAACCAATTAAAAGAGAATAAGAATGGTTTGTGAAATTAAAAAAATGAATTCGGGAGTCGATTGAGTGTATGGAAGGTATTAGACATCCCACAATGCCCATTCATAAGAATATTTACCTAAAGTTTGTTGTGCTAAATTAATATGGTTTTAAAATTATTTTAGTTATCCTTTTCTTATTCATATGTTTTAAAAAATGATAATAATAAAGTGAAGAATATTTATTTATTTACGAGAAAGGACTTGATTCAGAATCAGATTCTGAGACCTATGTACCCTGCACTGGGGATCAAAGTCCACGTAGTTCGGGCTTCAAAGTTGTTGGTGAAAATATTTTTTTGAATAGAAATTAACTAGAAATAATTTACCATTTGGAAAATAAAATAATTTTCTGAAATTTGATATGTGCATTTTATATTGCAAAAAGTAATTTGATTTTAATTATTTTCTCAATTTTAAATTTTTGGAATAAGGAAAGAAAAGAGTTTAATATTGAGAATTTAACTGCTATACCATAATTGGCTTATGCCGTAATATGATGCAGATATTTCAAAATCTCACAGTTAAAAGAATTAAATTTATTTAAATACATTTTTAATTTAATTAATTTAATAATATATATATATATATATAATTAATCGTTATATCTGCAAAGTCTTATTAACTCATACAATAATACGATTATCTTAGAAGTCTACGGAGATTCAAAAATCTCACATGACTAAAAGATATAATTGGTAAATATGAATACATTAATTTGACTAATTAATTTTTCTATATGGTGTATTATATCATTATTTACAAAAATCATTTATTTATTATAAAAATTAAGAATCACTACATTTGCGAGGACTTATTATCCCACTGATGATGTGATTAATTAAGTCTACAAAAACTCTTGAAATCTCACATGAGATTTAAATAAATTATTATTTTGGATTATAAAAAAGAGTTAATTTTAATGATAGGCCTTTGGAACCTATATTAACATATAAATTTTACTCTTATATCTGCGAAACCTTATTAATTTACACGATATGAGATTATTCTAAATATCTGCAGAGATTCAAAGTCTCACACAATAAAAGGATTAAATAATATTTACTTTAAATATATTTTAATGCGTAATTATACAATGTATATTTTTAAATATAAAAATCTTAATCATTTTACATGTAAAGCCTTATTGACTCACACGGTAGTATGACTATCCTAAAGGTCTACGGAGTTTCAAAAATCTCACGTGACTAAAAGATCCAATTATACAATATAATTATAATTTAAATTTATTAATTTAATTAATTAATATAAAAATGTTTATTATTTTATTTACAAAAATTTATTTATTTATTTACCATATAAAATGAGAATCACAATATCTACAAGGATATATTATCCCTCACAATGATGTGATTAATTTAAATCTCTGCAAAAATTCTTGAAATTTCATGAGACTTAAATATTTATTATAAAAAAAGAATTAATTTTAATAACGAGCCTTTGAAACCCATATAAATACATATAAAATTGATCTTCATACCTGTAAAACCTTATTAATTTACACATTATGATATCATTTTGAATTTAAATGCTTGCAGAGACTCTTGAAATCTCACACTACAAATAAACCATATATATATATATATATATATTTTTTTTTTCTTTTTATACTTTAGCCTCTTATAAGGAAATCATGACAACATATGGAAATAGAAAGCACCATGAGGTATATGTATGTTATTAGCCATGATTACCAATACACATGAATAAACTACCACAAATGAACAAAGATTAATATAAGGATCAAACCATGCTACCACACATTGCATTTTTCTAAAACATAGTAATTAAAAAGATTGAAAGGCAATTTGAAAATCAACCATGCAAACTAAAGGTACCTAGATTAGATAAGTTGGATATCTTATAATACAAACCATCACAAGTCATTTTGCAAACACAAACATCACAAGATAAAGAACTTGTCAAATTTTCGAGATTAGTAGGCAAACTTAGTTAGTAGGCAAACTTAGTGATCAATTTTCAAGTGTCAAGAATCTGAAAACTTGAATAGAACTATACCCTTGAACCATAAAGAGATGCAAGATTAAATAGGATATTTTATAAATAGCAGTCAAGGACTCATGTAAACTTATGTCCACCATAAATTCTTGGAAAGAAAAGGGAAAAGGAGAACAATATTATTCAAGTCATAGCCTTTACCTGCAACCTTCAATAGGGATGATGTTTTCGATTAGCTCTTCCTTCAAGCTCTCAATCCTCTCTCTTTTCCTTCTATGTTCATCTCTTTTGTTTCTGACCCCTCTTATCTCAAACCAGATCACCTTTGCACCTCATACAACACGTCCCATGCACTCTCTTGCACAGGTTCGACATTGAATGCATGCTCACAGCCCTCCTTAATCTATGTTTCGCTTCACCTTTCTGTTCCAGTCCTTCACTGCCATGGCATGGTGGACTTCGTCTTCCTTCATTTGATCTTCCCTTTCGGATCTTTCTTCTTTTTTCATTTTGAAATCTTCATCCTCATTCCTAGCTCTCTCATTCTCGGTCTCTCTTGTTCTCGGTCTCTCCCTCGCTCTCAGTGCTTGTTCAAACTTCCCTTTCTCGGTCTCTCCCTCGCTCTCACTGCTACGTCTGTGCCTCTACTCTCCTTGTCTTTTCAAAAACTCAAAACTTCTCTCAGACTCTAACCTTTTTTCTTTCGTTCGTTCTCGCCTCTAGAACCTAGCTCTCTGTTCTCCTCGATTTTCCTCTCGTTTCCGTGCTCTCTCCTTCCTCTTTTGTGCTTTGTTTTTCTTCTTTTTCATCCATCTCCCTCTTGTTCGTTCCAACCTCCCTTTTTAAAGCAGAAGAGTTTTTTTCAGAGCTTGCATGTAGCTCTTCAAATGTGTTTCCTATCTGGTATGTTTTTCTCACTTTTTCTCTACTATTCTCTCTGCTTTCTCAGTTGTTCCGTCTACTATGTTTGTGTGTGTCTAGCTCTGTTTCTTTTTGTTCTGCATTTGTTGTGCTTGTGCCTTCTCTCTGCGCTCTTTTCTGCTCGTGCATCTTTGGCTTTGTTTCTTTTCTTTTCTTTTCTTCTGCTACTTGCATGCATTTTTGCTCTACTTCTTCTTCTGGAACGTGCATACGTTGTCACTCTCCTCTTTGTTTTTTTTTCACTCATGGGTCTGAGTTTTCAGCTCTCCTCTATCCCTTTTTCTTCTGCATTTTCATTTCTCTCCCTTCTGTCCAGCCGAAGGCATTTTTTTTAATGCCTTTTTTTTGTTAATCAAATTAAGGGAGAGGGAAAAAATATAATTTTGAAATATATATATATACATATATTTTAAATGAAAAACATTAGATTTAAGGAGAGAAATTTAAAAATAATTAATCTTCATAAGTTGATTCCCAATATTTTTTTGAATGATTGAGATAATTTGGGAGAAATTTTAAAAGATTTAAACAAGATTTTTTTGATTTTTTAAATTATTATTATTATTATTTTAAAAATATAATCCTAAAAAGGATTAAATTTTGTTTTTGTACTTTTATATTTTTTGATTATTTTAATGAACTAAAAAAAATAAAATCCTAACTAACAAAAGATTATCTAAAATAAAATTAAACCCTATCAATTAAATTGAATTTTTTTTGAAAATATAATCCTAAAAAGGTTTACATTTCATTTTGGTATTTTTATATATTTTTTGGTTCTTTATGATTATTTTTATTAAATTTAAAAAATATTCGAATAAAATATAGTGTTCACATGATCCCAATTTTTGCTCACTAACCGCCATATCATTCTCCTTGATTTTTGCATCTTGGTAGAGAGATCCCTTAGATTCCGATTTATAATTTCTATTGCAAAAATCTCGCTTAACCAATAACTCAGGTCCATATCCAGTCGCTGGAGGCTCACTCTCAACCTTGCCGGAAACCACCACTCTCTCCGTTGTTGATTCAACTTTTTTCCTCCCAGAATTCATCTGATCACTTTGTACCGCATCCTAGACCTCACTTGTGTTCAAGTATTGGGCAAGAATTCTATCAGGGCAAACCTCTTGATGGTTCCAGATTTTACACAATGGAAGCAGACTAAATGTAACCCTTCATATTGAATCCTATATTCCTCCCCACACCAAGTAAATGATGGAAGAAGAGGTTGACTTAGATCAAGTTCTACACAGACTCAGGCAAAACCTCCTTTATAAGAAATCGAAGTTGATAAGTCTAATTTCAAGGTATCACCACCATATTACCAATCCTCCGAAGGCATTCGATATTATAGATTTCCATGGGAATATCCAGTGTTCTGTTCTGATCCATGCAGCAATTCTATGCTATCTTTCAACTTTCCAAGGGTTGAAGTTTGGACGCCATTTTTGAACTAATAAGTAATGGTCACTAATTTAAAGAAGTTGAAAATCTTTGCAATCTCTTCTTCTCTCACTACATATAATTAAATTGGTTCAAACTTTTATTTTACGTCCACTCCTTGCTATGCGTACTTGCTATACGTGTTGTTTTGTTTGATCGTCACTCCTGGAATTGTCATATCCATGCTTAAACAGCCAGGTATTATTTGTCCTTAATGATTAAAATCACACTTTTATATATTATATTAAAAAAATTAATCATTTGATCCCTTGAATTTTGACTTGTTAAAATTTATTACTAATATTTTAAATTAATAAACCCTTTTGGTCTTTTAAAAATACTATAAATATTAATAGTTTAAAATATTTTTAAACTTTATAATTTTATTTTTAAAATATAGTGTGGTTAAAACTATAAAAATTGAATTATAATTGAGTTAATATTATAAGGAATGAGTTACAAATAAGTCAAAATTTAAGGATTAAATTATAACTGAGTCAAAACTATAGAGACTAAATTATTAATTTTATTATATTTATATTTTCATCGTAATCTTGAGCTTCCTTTTTTAAGGTTAGACCACACCCATTCTGATGAATGTTCTGATAAGTTTGGTTGAGTTATTGCTTATTTGGGGCTTCTCTCTTCAGAAAGCCAGCCTATTGTTCTGAACGTCTTAATTATTGGAGTTATGGGATCTTTTTCTGCACAACTGTGATTTCGATAATAATAAATTCAATGCTAGAATCATTATATCCGTTGGAAATAAATGGCATTATAATCGGAATAAGTGGCATGTTAATTGGAATTGAAGTGATAGCCATTTTGTTTTCCTTTGGATTAACTTGCGACCCTCATACAAATTGGATTGATACTGAACTTTATGGCTCTTCTTGGTTAAACAGCATATGGACCCTGATGCAGCTTAATTTTTTTTTTTGGGTGAAAAATGCAGCTTAATATTTTTATTGTTGAAATTATGTTGAAGAACATTGATTTTGGCCTCTTGGCTGATATTAATGTCATCATGTGTGCCACATCCATCATTGTTATCTTAGTTGAATGAAAGTAGGAAGGTATATATATGTATTTTGGATTGGATTATGATGGATGGATAGTATTATGTTGTCTTTATTTTTGATTTTTTTTAAAAGTATTTATTTTTTATTATGTCACATGAATGTACGTTTTGCAATTTATTTCCCTTTCTTCATTTATCTTTTAGGGCCTTTTAGTGGCCTTTGAATATCATAAGGATCCATGGTCAATACTTGCCAGTATTTGATTTAGGACTTGTTTGTTTCAAATTATTTTATAAAAAAAAATCTCTAATTTTTTATAATGTTTGTTCAAATTTTTGAAAATAATCAGAATCTGAAAAAAAATATTTTTGGTTATTTTAAGAAGCTATTTTGAGTAGTTTTTAAAAATAATATAATGCGATAGATGAGAGATACTATTTTTAAAAGGCATGATATGTGAAAATATCATAAAATTTTAAAATAATTAAGCAAGAAATTATTTTTATAAAGCAAAAACCAAAGGAATATTATAAAATTTAAAAATAAATAATTAATAATTATTTTATATTATTGTAACCAAATATAAAATAATGTCTGCTTTTTATAAAATTACTGTAAAATAGATCTCTTTTTATTAAACATCTATACTATGTAAAAATTACTCATTTTTTAATCTTAAACAAATAAGCCCTTATGCACTAAACAATGATTAATATTTTAAAATTTATATATATAATTAATTAAACAATATATAGACAAATTTCGTAATAAAATGGAATCTAAACATTTGGTCGTGCCTTGAATATACAGTAATTCGAATTAGAGAGATATAATTCGAATTAGAGAGATACATTATTATTAACAGGCAATTTCTAAATTATAATTGGCACATCAATGATGCAATGTATTATATGTTAAAACTTAATTCATAACGTTTCGCCAAAATGCTTATTTTTGAGTTAATTTATTGAGCATTTACGTTTTACAAATAAAAAAAATCATAATTAATGGGTATAAATATGTAGTTAAATCCAATCTACAAAGATCTAGAATATCTCAACTATCTTACTTTATCGTCTGATGTTTTATTGCTTATTGGGTTAGATTCAAATTAGGTTAGTCTTATATATTTAATATAATTTTATCCAATTAAAACAATATATGTGGATTTTAATAATAACAAGAATTTGTTATAGAATAAACTAGTAAAGTATCCATGCGATGCACGGGCTATATACAATAATTTTTTTAATAAGTGACATGTCTATCATTTATAATGAACTAAAATTTTTATAAATAAGTGTCAATCTTGTAGAAAGATTTTTCTCAATAGAATAACTTGTAGCATACCATTTCTAATACTCCATATCATCCTAAATGGAGCATGGCTATGTAATTAGCATTTTTAATGTTAAATATGCATATTAGTATTAAGTTAATGTAAAAACTAAATGAATACAATGTGATTGGATACAAAAAGCATATTAATAAAAAATTATAACTAATTAGATCAAATTATCAAAAAATTCCCTATAAACAACATTAGAAGCTCTGTTTGTAGATTGACCGTCCTCATCAAGAACTAATATTTGTAAACATTTCCTACTTCGAACACAAGAAACATCAATATATAACTGGCCGTCGTGTGTGAAAACAAGACGAGGCAATTATAAACAGACATTACACAAGATCTGGTCTTGGCTTTTATTAATCGTCATTGCGAAAGCCAGCATAATAGGAAATGCCTCCTTTTCATAGTAAATGAAAACCTATAATCAAATAGACACATAGCAATATGAGGTATATATACTTTCATCTCTATAGTTGACTCAGACATTTCTTAAGCTTCAATAACATGTTTTCCAGTTCTTGTAACTATGAGACATGTACCATTGCACAATCCCATAGACTTATCAATGTTTCACATCAAAATAATTGGGGCACCAACTTTTAGTCTTATTTCATGATTCGAGAGTCTTGACATCATAATTGAATTTAAAAAATATGTAAAATGCAAGTCATCAAGTGAATTCATGTCCCCATCATCTTTTACAGCACTATCAGAACTTAAGTATACAACTTCCTCTCTATGGATCATGGATAACATGTACTTGTTTACTTCTTCGACCATAGCCAATATAGGGGCTAAGATAGCCCTATCTCTAAAATATGAAGAATTATTGACATTGTTAAGGAAATTCAAGAAAGTTGAATCAACAATAAACTTTATTGAATTTTCTGAACCATCCAATAACAAATTAGTTAGAATCTTAATATCCACGGATCCTTCATTAACTTTAGCAATAGTCCCATCACTAATTGAGATAATCCAATCAACAAAATCTTGAATATCACTATTAGATGTCATATTATTTGTTGACATAAGTCTCATATTTCTTATTAGTGTAAGAAGTTGACAATTATTCCATATGTATGAAAAGTTAATGGTAGCAAAAACAATCTTTTCTTTGGATCCACCTGGAATAACCATAAGGATCTTTCTAAAGTCTCTACCAAATATGACAACTTTTTCTCTAAATGAAAAATTGGCAGCCAATGGATTACTAAACTTTAGAATATCTTTTAAGCATTTATCAAGATCTTCAAAATAAAACTTGTGTGCCATCGAAGCCTCGTCCCATATAATTAATGATGTGTGAACTAATAATTCAACTAAGTTATTTCCTTGTTTTATGCTACATATAGTGTCTTCTATCACAGAAAGTGAAATATAAAATTGTGAGTGAGTTGCTCATCCTCCTGAAAATAATAAAGAAGCTATCTTGCTTGATGCTATGTCGAGGACAATTTTACCTCTAGATCTTAATGAAATGGACAATGTCTTCCAAACATACATCTTTCTAGTACCACCATATCCATAAAGGAATCCTTTATTAGATGTAGTAGCACTAATAATTTATCATAAATTGTCTTTTGTTCAAGTGTTAGTGTCTACATAACCCTATCATAATTTAATTCGTTTCTTATTAGCCTGTTCTCACTTGCATCTAAGCTTGACATGTTAGGTAAAGACATAGGCTCATAATTTGTGAAACTTTTTCCATTAGATTGAAGTATTTTCTCAATCTCAATTAAGTTTTTTTCCCTTAGCCTCATCAGTATCCTCATCATCATTAGCATTAAACCATACCTCAAGCATTGTAGTCTTTCCTATATTGTGATTAATAGCTAAATCTAATGGTTCCTTATCATCAAATATGACATTTTGTTGGTTGGGCAAGTGAAAAGTTAACCTTTCAATAAATGATATCCTGTAATTGATATCAAAAGCAAATATTCTCCGTACAAATTCGCAAGGAGACAAATATCTACAATCATAATACAATTTAATCTCATCATAGACTCTCCTAGTAGTTGGGTCACGTGAATCAGTAAAAAATGTAGCTGTAACTCTATGATGTTCTTTTATCACATACTTGAAAAGATATTTAGTTGATTGAGCTTAACTGCATCTTTCAATATTTATATGAGCATTATAGCTTAGCAATAAATATGGATTATATGGTATTACATACCTATTGTCCAAAAAAATGTCATTTCTTATTATTATCCTCCTATTGTCTAATCTTCTATATCGTGGGTAACCTTTTTCATCAATAATTGTGTTAGAGTTGAATGACTTAGGATAATGTTTAGAGCATTTGCCATCAACCATACATGGTGAATTGGTATTCATCAACCCACAAGGACCATGCATAATAAAAGAACCAACTGCTTCAAACAGCTTTAGATTTTCATCCTTATTTGGTATCTCAACTGAAATCACCTTATCAACATCCTGAGGTGTTGGAAACTTATCCTTATTGTACAACCAAACCAAAATAAAATAAGCGCATGTGGGAGTCCACGCTTTTGAAACTCTATTGTATATATCACTGAAAAAAAAGAGTAATTTAATTAGAAATAATTTGCGTTATATTAAATGAAAAATAAAGATAATAAAAATTGATATTACAATGTCGGTGAATAATAAATTCCTACTTTGACCTTTCTAAAAATTTCATTCTTATGAATATCATTTATCATTATGCCTAACTTAACCTTAAAAATACATGTTAATATATTAGGACGATATTTTGCTTGAAGATTTGTGAAATCTAGGAATCAAGAAATCTCAAGCCATTTTGGATTGCATGTGAAAGTTATGAACAAATCTAGATATCTCGCCCACTAGCAAATCGCCATTGCATCTTGGTAAATTTGAACAATATAGTGAATGCCACCAGTAAATGATGACAGAAGGATGATTCTTTTACCCATTAAAGACGAAGTATTTTCACCCCTTAAGACAGCATCTATAAGACCTTGGTACAACTTTGATCTTAATTTCTTTTGATTGTGCCTTACAAATGATAATCTTTGTGACTCAACCATTGTATACCCATCAACTAAGAATTGTTGGAACAATTTTCCACCTCATCTAATTAATGAATGATTAATATCACGATCTTGAATCATATATGCAAAGTATTCCCGCAGTGATACATAAGTAACTTTACCTCTCGGCTTTTCAACATTATGGGAAATATCCTCTTTGTACCAGTCCTCACTATATGAAAATAATAAAGGATATTGCATTGGTGTATAGAGGGGATGCTTTTTAGATATACGCTATAGCAAGCTAGTTTTATGTTATACAATTATTAAATTTGATTGATCTGATCCTTATTATTTAAAGAGAAGATAACTCAATTAAAATTTGTTGACGTAAACTATAGAATATTGATGGCAACCATATAAATTAATAAAGTGTAATTGCTTATAAAAAAAAGAAGGTGTAATTATTTAGATAAAAAATTCATAAATTTGAAAAAAAAATACAAAATGACAAAATGTAGCTTTGGGGATTATATTGATAAAAATTAAATTGATTTAAGAATTAATTTATTCACATTTAACTACATATATACATCAAATAATCAACATGCTTTACACATTAAATTGATTAATTTGAGACTTCATTTATATTTTAAAATTGAAAGGACTAATTTAATAATTTAAGTAAACATAAAAGACCAATTTTTTTAAAAAAATAGATTGGATAGAGTGTTTAAATAGATAGATATTAATTTAAATACACATATAATTAGATTTAAATTTTAAATAGAAAAAAATAGATTTTTAAACACATAATACTTTTTCAAAATATTTAAATAGATGTATATTAATATAAATTTTATCATAATACTTTTTCAAATATTTAAATAGATATATATTAACGCGCGTGCACGCTCACGCCGGGAATTATGAGCGTTGAGTTTGGCCATAATAACTGTGAAATATTATGTCAAATTTCATATATTAATAAAATCATATTTATAATTTTTTAAATTCATGATGATAGATTTAAATAGTAAAACAAATATTTATTTTTTAATTTAAATATATATGTATTAATTAAAATTTGAATCTCAATATATATATCTGCATACAAATACCCTAAATATTATGGGCCTAAAATTTTATCATACATTTAAATTAGATAGAGTTATTAAATAAATAGATGTTAATTTAAATTTAAATATAATTAGACTTGAATTTCAAATAGGTAAACATAGATTTTTATATACATCTAAAAATTAATAATTCATTCTACGCCTAACTCCAAACCTGACTCCGAAGTATAGAATCATACAAAAGGCATCTCAAAACACAGAAATATGGCAAACTTAAAATTAGATACATGGCATTATCTCGTAATCTTAAACCCTACTTTTATATATATAATGATAATCTATAAAAAAAAACACTATCTAGATTTAATTGAAAACAAGCATTTGAAGCATATAAAGCTAACTATATAAATTTTTTCCTTCAAATTATTGTGTTTGTTTGGACTAACATATTAGTTATTAATTAATTTTAATATTTATGATTGTGTAAGTCGAAACATATATACTCCTTTCCCTTATTAATACGAATTTACTTAACTATGCATAACGAGGAGGACAAATATATGGCGATATTTTTTTATAGAAATTTCTGACTGATCAAACGACAACATTTTACAATTGGAGCAATTATTCAAATTTAAAAAGATTAATGATAGTAAATGATAACACAAATAGAAAGAGAAAATAAAAAATAAATTTAAACTAAATAAGGTAAAATCTATCTTATTTTAGTTAAAAATATTTTAGGTTCATTGGTTTCAATTTATTTTATAAAAAATAGTTTTTTTAAAAAATTATTTTGTGAGTTTCTTTGTCTATTTATTTAAGATTAAAAAATATGTGACTTTTAGATAGTTTAGAGATTTTATAAAAATATATTTACTTTGAATAGATTTTCAACCTGTTTGTTTAAAATTAAAAAATAAATAATTTGGATACTTTAAATATTAACGGAAGGGAAAAACTAATTGTATAATTAGTTTTATATACTTAATTAAAGCCCAGTCTCCAATGCGTGCCCATAAGTCGCGGGTTCAGGTTACCGATGTTGGGCCGTCGTTTGAACGAGAAATCGCTTTGCAGATAGCGTTTTATTTTGCAACGCAGGCTCTTGGAAATGTCCCACTCATGCATACCATTCATTCAATACTCGGATTTTTACAAAATGTGCAAATCTACGTGTGCCTGTCGTGGATTGACCAGAATGCTCAGGTGATATGAAACAAATATGAGGAAGAAACGAAATAAATGAAAAATGCTTAGACGCACTAGTTTTTATTTGAAATTGTATTGAATAGAGCGTCTGGGATGTTCACGGGACAGGATGAGATCAGGATACTCCCGTCCCGTGTCCCGTCCCAAAAAAAAATCGGGATTGAAATTGACCCCATATCCCGTCTCGTCTCGAAAGTCGTCCCGTCCCATTAAGAGTCGGGACGGGATCGGGACAAGATCGAGACGTCCCGCCGTCCCGATAAATAAAATAATATTGAAAAAAGATCTGAATAATAATGTTCATTAAAATTTTAAATTATATAATTATTAAGTTTAAAATCAAAATAACACAAGTACATAAATAACAATAATTTAAAATTAATTATTGAATTATATTAATCACAACTACATATTATAATAAAAAATACAAGTGATCTTTATGCTATAAGATTAGTAACAACAGGTAAGTTAAACACAACATCAAATAATTGTTCTTCTACTTTAATAAAGATGTACTAAGTTAATTGCTCTTCTAAAAATAAGCAAGAAATATGTTATAAATAAAAGTTATTAAATAGATAGATATAAGAATAAATATATTAATATAATTAATATATTATAAAAAAGATATCGCCATGTTTACTCCATGCCATTAAAATTATCAATATAAAAACACTTTAGTTTTAAATAAGAATGTAAGTATTAAAATTATAATTGATATAATTAATATAAGTAAATAAATTAATATTAATATATAATATATTTAAAATAAAAAATAATATATATAATATTCGGGACTGGACGGGACGTCCCGATGGTAATCCCGTGTCCCGTCCTGTCCCGAACTCCTTTCCTGTCCCATCCCGTAAAGTCTCATCTTGATTATTTTTGAATCGGGATAAGACCCGTCTCGATATAATCGGGACGATACCGGATTAATTGAGACGGGTACAGATTGAACACCCCTATGCTACTGTATTGCTACTCGATTGGCCATGACAGTGAACGAATATAAATGGGGAAGGGGTCAAAGGTCAAAAGACCAAAGCTAAAGCGACTTGGATCAGGCTTGCCACTAATTTAAAAGAGGAGATGTACACAGAACGAGTGGTTGTGAATTGATTATTGGTATCTTTTAAAAGCAAAAGCAAAAAGCCAGATGCCGGCCAACACAACAACAAACTGAGTTTGACGTTTATTAGTGGATGCTCTCTCCTGATTAGCCATGTCTTGTTCCTGCTTCTTTTATTTCCCCTTCTTTTTGGAAAAAAAAAAAGCAAAAATTGACAATAAATATGGAATTTGAATAATTACTAATTCAAGACTTTTAATTATAAATAAGATAATGTCGTTACATTCTAACATAACTCTCACCCTATAATTAATATTTTTTAAAAAATAATTAATAAATTTAGGATTCATAATCAACTCATCTCATTGTTTTGAGAAAATAAATTTAGATCTACAAACAATCCCTCCACATGATCTGAATTTGATCCGCTCATTTATAAGATGGAGTCTAATTTTGATGATAGGAGCTATATTGCTCTTTGCCTCAAGAAATGAGAACTGTTTTATTATTGTTTTATATGACTATCTATTAACCAACTCAAATTTAATTTTTGTTATATTTAATTGGTTAAAATTTATATTTAATTCTTTAACTTTACATAACGTTTTATTTTACTCTTTTAACTTTATAAAGTATTTTTTTAATTCTTTAACCCTAACATCGTTAGTTTTTATCCCAACAAATTTTTGTATTGAACCTTCAAATATTGATAAAATATTCTTAAATATTGATATATTAAGTTTAATTTTTTTCAAAATAATAATTATTAACACAAGAAAATAATCATTTAAAACTAATAATATTAAAGTTAAAGGACTAAGATTTTTCAAATTAATTTAATGCTTAGATATGGCTTTTGAAAGGAATAATGAAAGTAATGGTGATAACATTCAACAATTAAAAATAAACAAGATTTACATATCATCACTAACATTAGTACCCAATTTATCTCCTATAGAAATCAAAATCAAGTTAATGTCTTAACCTTACAAAAAAAAAAGACTTCGTTCATATGCTCTTTATGCTAAAAATATATTTTAGATTTAATTTAATCTTAATCTAAAAAGCATAAAAATTCCTTCACTTTGCTTGAGACAAAGCCCTGATGGGAATATGCTTCCAAATGAGATCAAGGTAGATCGGACAGCAGACAAGGTTTATTTAGAGTTCCCATTTTAAAAATGATCATCATACTTTCCTCAAGGCTGGGATTAATCAAAATAATTAAGAAGGAAATTAAAATTTTACTTGGAATTTTTCTCTCTGCTCATTATTGCCTGGTGTGTCTTCCTCGTATCTTGCTTCTCTCCTCCTTCCTCGCTTTATTCACAGACTGCTGCTTCTCCTGCTCAGTACTCCTCCTTCCTTGTACTGACCTTCCTCCTCTTAACCTCAGGTTCCTGGAACCATGTGAAAACTAACCTATAAAAATATCACTTGTATCACCCGATCCAAAAGGTCTAGATGTTCTCTCCCCCCAACGTGTGCAGCAGCCTCCTCTTTGCTCGAGCTCGCATGCTGACTGCTCTCTCTCTCACGCTCTCTCTCTCTCTTGTTTGTTACATCTCCTAGTCATCTCTATTACTACTTTCTCACTTCCTCCGTCTCTCTCTTTGACCTCTCCCTCTGTTTTTCATCCTCTCTTGTTCAAACTTCTTCTCACCCGTCTGGCTCTCATTCTAACCCTCCTACATCTGTGCCGTTGCCCCCTACTCTCGGTTTCTTCTCTCCTCCTTCTTCACCACCATTTCGTCTGGTCTGAGTGATGTCCTCCTCGATCTCCTCTCCCTTTTCGTCGTCTTCTCTCTCTCTACCGCCGCTCTCGCTCTCCTTTTAGTCTCTCTTCTTTCTCCAACCTCTTCTTTGTCTTGCTCTCATTCCTTTCCCTCCTCAAAAATCTAAGCAAAATAACAGGTCCTCCTCCCGATCTTTACGTGAGAGATCCCTTTATTGTTCAAGCTCGGGGTTTCCTCTTACCGTGCATGTCTACTACGTTTCTACTCTCTAGATCCGTCTGTGCGTCTGCTCTCATGTGTCTCTTACTGTCTTCTACTTTTCCTTCTTCGTATATCAGTCTCGTGTTTATGCTCTCCTTTGCCCTTTAAAATGTGCATGTGTTTTTTAGACGTGTGTATTAATCTCTCTTCTCTCTTTTTTCTCTACCTTTTTATTGTGCCGTCTGCTCATGTGAAGCTTTTCTTTCTCTGTGTGGATATCTATTCTCTGCTTCTTTTCTCTGGTCTATTGTTATGCGTGACTGGCATTACTTTGCCCTTTGCTTCCTTTGCTTCTAGCCTTTTCTCTTTCCAATCTGTTTCGTGCTTGCTCCATGTTTCTTCGTACATGACTCTGCTCTCCTATGTTCTTTCACTCGCGTGTCTGACTGTTCTCTCTCTCATTTTCCTTCTTTGCATCTATTTCATGTCTGCTACATTTTTGTTGCTAAAGCTGGGCACTTCTAATTGCGATGCACATGATACTACCCTTTTTTATTTTATTATTCAATCTAGTATTAGGATATCTCATTTAAAGTATTTCTTTGAATTTTTTGAATTTCTTTTTTTAAGAGACAGATTATCTAACGTAAAAGGAGAGAAGATTTTTTTTAAATTTTGTTAGATTATTATTATATTTTTTTTAAAAATATAATCCTAAAAAAAATTTCTTTTTTTTTGCATTATTTTTTTTATAGTTTTTTGGTTATGAATAAAATCTTGATCAACAAAAGATCATCTAGGTTACAATAAAATCAAACTCTATTAAATATTTTTTTATTTTATCTATATTATTAAAATTTTATTTTTTTATTTTATTATTATTTTTAATTAAAAATGCCTGAATAAAATACAATGTTCACACCTGAAATTTGGGAGGTGATACCTCTAAGATATATAAAGACGTAAATATCCACGTGGCATTGGTAGTCGGCATTTAACAAATAATATTACCTACCAATAAAAAATAGAAGTTGTAGGATTCCAAAAAATATTAAAAAAATTATTTAAATTAGATAAATATGAAATATACCTTAGGGTGGATGTCAAAATTTCATGTCCAACCTTGTGAGTGTATAGTCAAACAAATGAGCATCATGGGCAGTCCCTTCCCATCCAACCATGACATAAGTGAAGCACATATCCTAATTACATACAGCCATTATATTTTGTGTTGGAATATCTTTTCTTTCAATATATTTCCCTTGCTCTTCAACACTAACCATACACGGGATATGTGTTCCATCAATTGCTCTTATAGCATCTTTAAAGAATGGCCAATATCACGGATCACCTAAAATTTTTGGATGTATATCTTAAAAAGTGTGATTTTTTTAGTTGGACATATTCCTTTGCTAGCTTCTCACAAGTATGCAATACATTTCTTAAATGTCTGTGAACTATCTCTGCTGAATATTGAAATCATTCTTGTACTATCCTATTCCCACCCTATATCCAATAAGATTTAGGAACATATTAACCATTTCATGAATTCTTATTCTTTTAGTTGAATGTAGACCATGTTACACTAGTTCATTACAAAGTTGAAGAAAACATCTTTTTTTCATGTGAAACATGTCATAACAACACTGAGGATGCCCTTATAAAATTTCTTGCACCCATGCATGACTTGATTGCAAACTAGTTCTACAAAGCTCTTTCAACAATATGTTGAGTAATTAGATACTATTACAATAATAACCTCAACCTCATCGTCTTCTACATGTACAAGTAATTATAGTAAGCGAAACTTCATACTTTCATCTACAAAACTACGTAACATAATTTAACAATCATTACTCCATTGTTCATAACTTAACATAAAAATACATAAAACAAGAGTTAAATGACACAATCAGTTTAAAAACAAAGTTAACAACATAAACAGCACTAGCTAGATTTAAAACATTGAGAAGGCAAGCTAGAATTGATGTAATTTGCTTTCTTGCCTAAGCACTTTAAATAGGCCACTGATGTTCTTCTATTGTCTTTAAGACCAATTTATATCTCCCTTTAGGTCTTAACTAGCAAGGCCACAGCACATTGTCCAAGCACCTCATCATAAGCAATCTCCTCAATTTCATAAAGTTTCTTTACAACATCCACTACATTTTGATCAATTGGTTTTGTTTCACTCTCCATTGAATTATGAATTGACTTTAATATCGCAACCTTATCTTCTTGTGTGGAAACCAAACGACTTACTGAATCAACCTTCATAGATGTAAGGCATTTTTCCTTCTTGTTTTGACCATTTTCACCTCTCTTTCAATTGCTCACTAAATTAGTACCACCACTGTATACATTATTCAAGTTAACTTGCCTAATTTTTGGAAGAGCTCCTTTACTAATGTTTCTTACGTCATCACTATCTCCTAATCCTTCGATCAAATCCAATTCAGGCCTATATACATCTTGCAGATCATCAGTTGCAAGTGTCCACATGTAAGTGTCCCGTGCTATAATTTGCTAGAATAACTATGTCAATTCTTATACATATGGAAGTGGTATATGTCTGACTTTTCGTACTCAGATTCTCCTGTACATTTACAAGAACTGAGTCCACTATATTTACAAAATAAAACATCAAATATATAACAAGACACATATAATTGTATATCTTAATCTTTTGATTCCACCACTCTTCTAGTACTAATACAACATTCTTTTCGCTATCCCATCCCAAAACAGTTTCTTTGTTCAATAATTTGTCCCATATATTTCAATTTTTCCTCAAATTATCTCATTTATTTTTCAACTACTTCTTATCATAACGTGGCTTCTCCATCTATCAAGCCATGTTTTTCGTAAACAGTTTTTGTAAAACATGGCTTTATCCCGCTTTTATATATTTATCAACCCATCTGCCTTCATTTATTGCTCACTCATTTATTCTTATGATCTCTTCTTAGGCTCTCTCCTCCAACTCTCATTTCTTTTTTTATGTAAGTTATTTATAATTTCATTCATTTTCTTCTTCATTTCGTTTCTTATTCTATCTGTATTTTTTATTTTTTCATTTGTTTTAAATTTTCTAATCATATTTTATTTTTTTTAGGTTGGGAAATCGTATAGATTAATAAGATATTTAAAATATTGATTAAAAATATTTTAAAAGTAGAAACAGATATATATACATCAACCAGTAACAAAAATAATTTAAATAATTTGTATTAATAATTAGATTAGAAAATAAATAAAATTTAATTATCAAAAAAATTTTAAAATTAAATTGTGTGAAATATTTATTCAAAATATTGCAAAAAAATAATAATATAATATAATAATTTGCATTTAAATAACTCAAAAGCTTATGGAAAGATTTAAAATTCTAAAGAAAATTTATTAAATTTTATTTATTGAAATAAGTCAGTAGCCACTTTTTTTTTTGGAAAAAACATGGCTTTAATATAATAATATGTTATTTAAATAATTGAAATTTTTAAAATATTTAAATTGTTCAAAAAAAAGTTGCCAAGTTTTTTTAAATATAAGTAAGTAGCCATATATTTTTATAGAAACGTGGCTTTGAGCCACAGTTTTTGAAAAAATGTGGCTTTTTACGTACAAAAAGCATGGTTATTGGTCACCTGACAAATTGTCAAACTTCAGCCACATTTTTTGGAAAAATGAGGCTTTTTATGGAAAGCGTGGCTTTGAGCCATGTTTTTTCAAAATCGGGGCTAAATTCTTCCCACGATTAAAATAGCCATGTTGTTCTACAATCATTGATAGAAAGCTTTGCCACATTTTAAAAACGTGGCTACTGAACAAATGAAATCGTGGCTGAATATTAGTTTGATTGTAGTGTTTAATGTATTGAACTGTTATATTAGTGTCTCCCAACCCTCCTTTGATAAAGTAGAGCCTTTGCATTTATTTTTTTTAACTTATTGAAGAGTTAATTTGATAAACAATTCAGTCTTTTCAATAGTTCACAGTACCTTCTCTTTACTCATATTTACTATCAAAATATTATATTCTCAATAATTAATTAACATACATTAGACCACTTTCACTAATTCACACTAGTTAATAAACTAAACTCATACTTCATTTGTCAAGCATAAAATCTTAATTCAATTTGACTCATCATACACTTGAGGTATGTTTGATATAACATTGAGTAGAGATGTAACAAAAATTACAAAAAACTAGCTATAAATATAAAATATACAGAAAAGTTCACTATTTGCAAGTCATATACATTGCAACTCACTCCAAACTTCATGAATTGCATACGATCTAATTTAGTTAATAGTTATTAAATAAAAACTAACTCTAAACCTTGTGTGCTATACAAAATTTAAAAAAAAATACATTGTATAATAACATAGCTTATTATGTAAGATTGAGGAGCAAACTTACTTAAGATTAACAACCAAACTTTCCAATTGAAGTAAAAAAAAAAAAACAAAGAGCAGAATCAAACTCTTACAAAATATATTCTAATAAATCATACATACAATAGTGACTAACATATACTGGTTCTTTACATATTTAAGATCATGCTATTTTTGACTATGAACTTCATAAGATTGAGGAGCAAGATAGCCACAACATTACGTGGCATATGATTTTATAGAGGAAAATCTAAAATAGCAGTGTCATGACAATAAACAACACTTGAAAGTGGGAAGTTTGGTTCTCTCTCTCTCTCTCACTACCCAAAAAAAAATTAGTAGATCTAATCGAGCATACATATTAAATCTAACCAAAAATCAGAGAACTACTATATTAGATCAAAAATACCAATCCTTCTTTTTCATATATTCATACAAAACAGAGGACCACCATTTTTGGATCTAACAAAAAATGGTTGGAGGTCATCATACATTGTAGATAGAAGAGCAGATCGAAAGAGGAGGTCAAAGTTTGACGAGTTGGTCCAAAAGTTCAGTTTTGCACTCGACAGGTTGCAAACCCAAGTGTTTTTGACTTCTCTCAACTTCGCAATGTCGTCCAAGTCTTAAAACAAGGTCAATTCATGAAAGATTCAAGGTAGAAATGAAGAAATGGAGCACTGGAATGGCAGGGAAGGACGATGAAAGAAGAGATGAGGAGCTCAGGGAAGGAAGAAATGGAGGGACTCATATCTGTGACTAGATGGCAGAGGAGAGAAGGTGGAGTGATGGAGGAGAGATGGCAGAGTGACGAAGGAGTGAGATGAGGAGTAGCAGAGAGAATGACAATGAGAGAGCCTAGAGCATCGGATGCACGAGAGAAGGTAAAACTAACAAGGGTATCATGGTCAATTGTAATATTAGGTATAAGTGATTAATGCCCACATGCCCACATTTATGTTTGAAAAGCTACAAAATGGAGCTTCTAATTTTTGCCATTTCAACACAATTTAAAAGTCCTTTTTGAAAGCAAATTTTATCTGATAAATTTATCCCAAACAATATTTCACATCCCAAAAATAAAAAAGCACTTTTGGGATATGAAATGTAAAGTTTACAAATGAATTCTAAAAAAATACTTTATAAAATTAAATGATTAAATTGAAATTTATATAAAATTAGAGGACTAAAATAATACTTTAACCTATTTAATTAGAGTATAGTATTTTTCTTGTATAGTAGAAGGAACAGGAAAACTTAGTTTTGCCCGATTTTGACGCAGGTCCTTGTAATTTTTTTGCCCCTTCAGTCCTCATATTTGCTCAGTTATCAGCGTTAGTCCTTCCGTTTGTAAAGCTTCTTCACGCCGTTAGTTTAGGTTAACAAGGATAAGACCTGAGTAAGAATCTGTATGGACATATATTGCCACGTAGATTAAGTGAACATATTGAGGTGTATCCAAGCAAGTTACAGAGATCGAAAGGCAAAAGATACCTGGAATGAGTAAGAGTTCGCAGCTGAGAAGGGACGTGGGAGAGCAAGCAAATTGTAGACAGTCCAAAGATCGAACGAGATTATTGAATTCCTCTTTAAACGGGTAAAAGAATTGGAGATTGAGGTTGAAGATGGCTTTTTGCCCAAATCATAGACGAAGGGAAAGTTGTAGACAAGAGACGCAAGCTGTCAAAGTTGTCGAAGGGAAAATCATAGATAGGCTTGAAGATGACTTTTGCGCAACTTGTCTGGTATGAAGAGTCTTACCTTATTCATATTCTGACACTATAGATTGTTGAAGATGGTGTCTTTGGAACAAAACGTGCCGAAGAGATTTGTACGGGATGCTTTTTATTTTGATTTTCATATGGAAACTATCAAATTAGAGGCTTGTTATTTTTTTTTTTACAGTTTACTGTCATATTTTGGTGGATTTTTTTGATCATATGGTGATGATTACTGCCATAAGGGTCATTTTTCAAGCACACCCATTTTTACGTTTGCGTTCATTTTTAATCATCTTAGCTTACACACACATGAACACTTGGAAATATGAAAGAATAAAAAATGCTCTGTAAACCTCTGTTTTCAAGACAAAAAGCAGAGGTTATCAAAATAACTTTTGAAATATATATTTATATAATATAAAGAATGTTGTATAAAAAGAATCTTGGACATGCTTTCTGGATGTACTGTCATGCCAAAACCTAAAAGCTTATATTGCAAGTAATGTCACGCAAACCTTAACCATCTTGATTCACGTTTTGTGGCCATTAAAGCATTTCATTTTTTTTCCCCCTTTACAGCTAGCATATCATCACGTTTTGTGGCCATTGAAACAAACAGGCCTCAGAGCTTATTTGGTTTTTGTTTTTAAAAATAATTTTTTGTTTTTCAAAACAAAAAAGTTAAAAATTTATTTGGATAAGTATTTTAAATCTAATTTTTTTAAAATTATTCTCCTTTTTTTTATTTTAAAAATAAAAAATTGAAGTATCTTAAAGTTATTTTTTTATTTTCAAAAATATATTACACTTGATATACTATATTGAAAATTAGAGCAACTTTAATTAATGATTATCATAAGCCATCATCGTTAACTACCAATAACAATCACTATTGGTCAATTTTTTATTTTAAAAAATATTTTTAAATTAGCACAATCAAATAGATTTTATTTATGCTTTATTTTGAAAAATAATTTTATAAACTATTTTGCAAAATAGTTTTTAAAAATAAAAAATTTGAATAAAAATCAAAGAGGCTCTTAAATCTTTGAAGTTGATATTCATAAACTTGTGTGAATTTTTTATAGCGTTATCTTACTTATTTTATTATTTTTATAAAAAAATGAAATTTTCTTTTTTTCGTAATAATTTTCTCTCTCTTTTTTAAAAAGACAATCTTTATGAAATTTATGAATTCTCAATTTTAAAGGGTCCATTCCTTTTTTTTTTTTGAACGAATATAGAGAATCCATTTCTGAAAATGAGAACGTACTTAAAAAAAATAGAATAAATGAATATTCTATTTTTTTTAGAAAACAATTTTTTACCTACCAAATATTATATAATTTTTTTATATAATTAGATTTTGGCCCCCCGCTGGAATTGATCAAATATGTTATGCAAATGTTTCTATTTTTTGGGTGAGTAGAACATGTGGTTATCTTATTTTGTAGATTATTAATTGTTTAAGCTATTTTATTTAGACCTCTGAAAATATTTTGGAGAATAGAGAATCAAATACTCTCTCTGTCCAAATTATAAGATACTTTTAAATAAAATATCATATATTAATAAAGTTTATTAAATATACTTTATAACCTTACTTTTTTAAGATAAAAATATAAAATTTTAAAAATGCCCTGTATTTAATACTCCATTGATAAAAGAACATCAAAGAAAGAGAATATATGGTAAAAATAATATTAAAAAAATATTATTAATGAAACTTTATTTTTGTCAAAGTGTCTTATATCTTGGGACGTTAAATTTTTTTTTAAAAATATCTTATAATTTGACATGAAAGGAGTATAATCAAAGTAAAGTACTTGTTATTATGCAATGTGATCTAAATGATGCATTAATTAGGTGCGAGAATTGCCAATAGCTTTTGCAAGATTGATCTAGAAGTTTCTGAACTTTGTATATTTATGGAATCAATTATAGAATGGGCTTGAATTGAAATATGACCAAATATGTGCTCATCTTAGAAATATTTTTTAATCCATCAATGTCCTCTTTTTTTAACATATTAATTTATTATCATTAACATTATCATTATACTTTATAAGATATCAATTCCAATTAATAGATTTTCTAAGGATTATTTAACGTCAAATGACCGCAACGAAACTATGTAATGAATTGCACACTACAATATAATAACACAATTAAAAAAAAAAAAAAGCAAAGCCAACAAAATTGCAAAACTTAGTGAAAAATCCATTAAAAGATACAACTAACTTAAACAGATAAATTATAAACTTAAAAATAATAAACAAAATGAAAAAAGTTTTCATAAAAAAGAAACGTGCGGGAACCTCATCACATTCCCATTTTGAGTCAAAAACAATATGCCGAATGTTTTGAAACTAGAAGTTCAAACTTGTAAATTTTAAAGTCAAGCCCACACAAACACATTAATTAAATTAGATCCTAGAATAACATTTATAGAAAAACTAAATGCACAATAACTAATAGAATGATGACACCTTTTGTTACTATTGTTTTTATAGTAGAATAAACAGTGACCAATATTATATTTTACAAAAGGTAAGATATATAATATTGCAACGTACTATAAATTTTATATTTTATCTTTACATATTAATGGCAAAATCATTGAAGACATATTCATTTAGATCATTATTTTTTATTCAATTTTAATTGTTCATCTTAAAAAGGAAGTATATTGGATAATAATGATGATTAATATTTTCAATGAGAACTGTAAAATATACTCCTTACATTCAAAAATGTAAGATATTTTTAATTAAATTTTGCACTCAATAAAATAGTTAATTATTTTTAAACTAATCCAATTTTTTCACATTTATCCCTATTTACACCCTAAAAGTTGTAAAGTGATATATTCAATAAAAACACTTTAAAAAAAATAATAATTACACTTTAAAAGATTAAAAATATTTTATATTTTTTAATATCCAACTTTTTAAAAAATATTTTATATTTTTTAAACAAAAGGAGTATATAATATGGATTAAACGATGTTAAAATTAATAAGATCTAGTTGTTAAATTACACGCACACAAATAATCTAGATAACTAACTAGACAACATATAACATCTATCAGGAATCTTACCATATCCGGACAAATTGGCTCCTTCTAATGATTAGGCAACAATTCGATGATATCTCTCTTCTCATTTTTCTATAACACCAACATTTGGAATTAACGGCAAGTTTTCTATAACAATTCGAAGCTTTCTAGTTATGCAAGTTTTCTGTGCTATTGACGGCAATACCAAGCCCCTCGTACGCAATCACCTAAGATATATAATAATTAAAATGCCAAAAAAAAATCTTCTATAAATTTAAAGTGAACATATAAAGGGCCTTGAGTATGGTGCGCTCAAGTTAGCTATATCAATATTGCCTTAGATTTGATTAAATTAAAGAGATGAGCATTCTCTTCTTTGCTTCGTCTTCTTCATTATTGTTTCCTGTAACTCATCAACTCTGGTGAGATACCAAGACTATTGTTCCCAAGAAGTCACTAGAAAAAAATTGACTTTCAGCGGCGACAAATGTCGCAGCTGAAAGTCAAAAAGTTGCCGCTGAAAGTTTTCAGCGGCGACAAAAAGTTGTCACAATGTCGCCGCAAGAGCTTCTGTCACTGATTCAATCTGCGGCGACAAAAAAAGTCACCGCTGAAAGTTGAGAATCTGCGGTGACATTTGTCGCTGCAGAAACTCAAAAAGTCGCCACTGAAAGTTTTTAGCGATGTCGCCGCAAAAGCTCTTATCCCTAATTCAATCTACGGCGATAATAAAAGTCGCCGCTGAAAGTTGAGAATCAGCGGCGACAATTGTCACCGCAAAAACCACGCATCAGCGGCGACTATTTCTGTCGTCGCTAAAAGTCAACTTTCGGCGGCGACTTGTATGTCACCGCTGAAGCTTGCAACATAATTTTTTTAAAACATAAAAAAATGCTAACAATCAGCGGCGACACTAAAAAATCATAGCTGATTCTCAACTTTTAGCAACGACTTTTACTGTCGCCGCTGAAAGTCTAACAATCAGTGGCGACTATATCTTGTCGTCGCTGAAGCTACCAAAAAGTTATCGCTGAAAAGTAATGTTGGTTCATTTACACACATGGCACCACATCACCGTCCATGTGGCGCCCCACCTCGCGCCACGTGGTGCCATGTCACTCTCCATGTGTCGCTCTCACTACACGCCACGTGTCATCATGTCATCAATTTATATTTTCATTTTGAAATTTGTCTCCTCCAAGGTTTGAACCCGTGACCTCCTCCTTTTGTGTCCAACCATTTTGCCACTAAGGTGGAATGAACCTATAGTCTATTATTACATAATTAAATATATATATATATATATACACATATTATTAAACTATACAAACACACATATATATTAAATATTAAATATTATAAAATATCATTACTATCCTTAAATACTTCAATTAATTCTTTCAATTTATAAAAGTATAAATTATATTATTTATTTTGTTTAAAGTAAACTATAAATATAATTGATACAATATAATTTGTTTTATTTATTTTATTTTTCTTTTACTTCTTGAGGTTGTTATATTATTTATTTTAATATTCATATTTATAATTATAATATAAAAAATATCTAAGAATAAATAGTAAAAATACTGATGATTACATATTAGTAAAAAATTATAAAAATATAAACAATCAGCGGCAACATTAAAAAGTCGCCACTGAAAGTCCACTTTCAGTGGCGACACTAAAAAATCACCGCTGAAAGTTCAATTTCAGAGGCGACTTTTATGTCGCCGCTGAAGCTTGCAATATAATTTTTTTAAGAATTAAAAAATGCTGACAATCAACGGCGACATTAAAAAGTCGTTGCTGATTCTCAACTTTCAGTGGCGACTTTTATGCCACCGCTAAAACTTGCAATATAATTTTTTTAAAACAAATAAAAAAATGCTGAGAATTAGTGGCGACACTAAAAAGTCGCCACTGAAAGTCAACTTTCAGCGGTGACTTTTTAGTGTCGCCGCTGAAACTTGCAACATAATTTTTTTATGCATACATACATACAACTTGGTTAAATAAATGGAAATGAAAATAAATTAAAATTTAAATAAAAAGAACATCATGAAATTGGTAAAACAAAATATATTTTTTTCCTATGAAAAATACTTTAATCTAATTTTGAAAATACAAAAAAATGCTAACAATCAGCGGTGACACTAAAAAGTCACTGCTGAAAGTCCACTTTCAGGTCGTCACTGAAACTTGCAACATAATTTTTTTAAAAGAATTAAAAAATGCTGACAATCAGCGGCAATACTAAAAAGTCGCCGCTGAAGCTTGCAATATAATTTTTTTAAAAGAATTAAAAATGCTGACAATCAGCGGCGACTTTTTAGTTGCCTCTGAAGCTTGCAACATAATTTTTTTAAAAGAATAAAAAAATGCTGACAATCAACGGCGGCACTAAAAAGTCGCCGCTGATTCTTAACTTTCAGTGGCGATTTGTATGTCGCCGCTGAAACTTGCAACATAATTTTTTTAAAATAAATAAAAAATGCTGCCAATCAACGGTGACACTAAAAAGTCATCGCTGATTCTCAACTTTTAGCGGCGACTTTTTAGTGTCATCGTTGAAAATTATTTTTTTTTTTGCAGTGAGTAGATCCTCAGCACATAGATTTTGATACTACTTCTCTTCGCTGTGTTCTTGTTTGGCCATCTCATAATTTCATCCTTGGAGTACGTTCAAATACACACACACACACTCTTCAGTTTCTTGTGTAGTTCATGAGCTCGTAATTATTCTTTATTCAAATACTTTCAAGCTGATAACGAAAAGTTGATCGTATAGTAATAATATGATCCATCCTATACATGCATGTTTTGAGTATCATTATTGACATAGACGTTATTGATAGATAATCTAGAAAGTAATTTGAGATAAACTTTTTTTGGTAAAAAATATTGTAAGTTATGAGAATTTACCAAGTTCAAGGTGTACTTTCAAATTTAAAGAACATATATATATATATATATATATTTATAGATTACTCATCAATAAAGTTCTCACATCGGCAGCATGATTTAAACTTACAATTTTATTGGTTATGAGTCAAACTTTTACTAGAAAGATCAAAACTTTATCTATTAAGCAAGAGAAAAAAAAATAGCTCTCACTTGTTCTTCCATCCTATTGTTAATTAACCTAAGAAAATGCTGATAGTGCTATCAACTTACACACACACACGACACACAATTTCATGAACACTAACAAAAGCTTCATACATGCGCGCGCATGTGTATGTCTATATGTATTATATATATGTACATATGAAATTCACTTATTATAGTCCATATTTTATTTTATTTTTGAAAGTAGATTTCTTAATTATAATTATTTCTCTTGTTGATTACACCGTAGATCTTCGCTTAAAAGGATGTGAATTCAAATCTAATATTAAGATGAGAATATTATTGAACAGCATGCTCAGGTATCATCAAACTTGTGGAGCTTTGTCCTCTCATTCTCCATCAACATAAACTCTTACGGAGTAATAGGGTTCTCCGATAACGGCCAAGCGGTGGGTTCGAGCGCCATTGTCGGGTGAGACATACCGCCCAAAGACAGTGGCGCCACCACTGGCGGATTGAAACAATATTATCTGGGTGGCACAACATAAGAAGTTGTTGGTGACAAAGGAGACCTTTCATGTACTAACATTTGATCATTAGTTGAAAATTCTTACTATGGTTAAAGAGCAATTTTGACCTGGAAGTTTTTGTAAAAGAGTAATTGGTATCATAAACTTTCTATCAATGCAATATTTATAAATTAGCAATCTTCAAATTAGGAAAAAAAATCTGTCAACCCATTATCAATGTTAAAAATGGTTTGTATTTCTAGATTTTGACAAGAGGTCATATTTGAGGTTGTTCTGATACAAATCAACTTTATCCAAAACATCCACATACTTTCTCTTAAAGTTCAAACTTACCCTTATCTTGCGCACATGAGTAAGTCTCAACTTGCACAAACTTAAATAAACACTTGTTTAGACTTGCCATAGGCCACATAGACTAGCATGGATTTTGATTTAGAGACATTCAGTGTAATTCAACTTAAAATATTTTGATTTTGGACTATAATAAGTTGTGGAATCCTTTTTTTGATTTAAAAATTGATAATCCAAAAATATTACACTGATCAAAAGTTTAGGGTATTAATTACTTTTCCAAACAAACTTTTAGGGAAAAATTAATCTTTAACACTCAAAATATCAGTTAACATTGGTCAAGCATTATTGTAAGGCAATATTGCACCATTTTTTCTAAGGAACATTGTACCCATCAAACGTTAAGGATACTAGTTGCACTTGATAGAAAACCTTTAAGACAAATTTGCCCTTTAACTCCCTTTTTTTAATAATCAAACCAACTAATGGTTTGAAGTATATTGGACTTTGACAAATTTAGGTTGAGTAAGCTAAGACCATAAGACTTGGCAAAACTCTCTTGACAAGTTTTTGACCAAATTATATACTTATGACAAAAGTGAATAATTCAAGTGGACCGAGTTATTAGACTAGGTTTAAAAAATACTCTAACTTAAAAACGAGTCTATATAGTTAAGCCCACCAACTCTAACACCTTGGGCTTTCAAGCAGGTAATATTTTATTTTATTTTATTTATTTTGAGCTAATTTCATTAGGAGGAAAAAAAAGATTTTTTAGGCAACATAGCACTACAACACACTTTTTTCTACTTTTATTGTTATTAGACCCAAGCACGGGAAAAGTAAAAATGAAAGTATATGAAGCCACCTCTTGTATTTATTTTTCCTTAACATTTTAAAAAAATCAAAATAAATAATTATTAAAATACAGAAACTTCACTTAAAAGTGAGAAATGTGAAAATTAAGAGTCCGAGAGAGTGTTTGTAAGTTCTAAATGAAAGCTGGAGTGAAGATTAATTTCATTTTATTAATAATAAAAAATTAGATTGAATAATGGTAGAAATTAAATTCAAGGAAATAATGAATGGGATTGAATTAAACTTTAAGGACTCATTAGTTTTAACGGAATCAAAACTATGTTAACTAATTAAATTGAGCAATTACTTGGTATTGCTTCATTAACTGATCCACGTGAGTATGTTGCAATAGGTAGAGCTGGTGTAATCTCAACCCTAACATAGTGTTTGGTTCAAAGAAGGGGAGGGGATGGGAGGGGAGGGAGGGGATATGACTTAAAAATTCTTGTTTGGTTGGAAGGGAGGGGTATTTTAATAATTCTTGTTTGGTTTTGGAGGGAAGGGGAGGGGAGGTAATTATTAATTGTTAAATATCCCCTTACTTATATATATGCTATTTAAATACATTTTTTAGTTTTTTAATTTTTATAAAATACATTCCTAGAGCCATGGTGAAAATCGTGGCACAAATACAGCATTTTCTCAAATAAATAAATTTTTAAACAACACTTAATTACATTAACATAATTTAAAAAAAAAAACCTTCACAGTTTAGGGCATTGTAATTATGGAACATGGTAGGGAAAATTTTGACAACATATAAAGCATATAGGTAATTCCATAAAATATAAAAAATATTCAAGATATCAAAATCACATGCTAAGCGTAACAATATTCTCTATGTGCCATGTAACAATAGAAAAGCTCTTACTGTTGATTGAATCAGCGACAAAAGCTCTCGCGGTGACATTGTGGCAACTTTTTATCACTGTTAAAAACTTTTCAACAATGACTTTTTAGCTTTTAGTGGTGACAATTGTCGTCGCTGAAAGTTAATTTTTTTTGTAGTGCCACTTATGGACGATGATTTGGAAACCCCAAATATCACACAAATCTAAAACATTTTTGTGTTGGCTCTTCATGAAAGATTGCCAACCAACTAGTTATGGGAAAAGAAGAACATATATACTTATGCGACTTGTACCTGGTATAATTCTAAAGAGGAAAGTATCCTTCATGTTTTGTGTGATTGCCCAGGGGTTCAAGAGATTTGGAGAAGGCATATTAACCCAAAAATATGGTAGGAGATTATTTAGTCTCCAACTCTGGTACTGATGTAGTTTGAACCTAAAAAAAAAAAGTTGAATCTGTGGGAGTAAAGTGGGCGAACAAGTTTCTACTGTGTGTTGGCTAATATGGCATTGCAGAAATGAATGAATTTTCCAAAATAGTATTGCCTCGAATGCTTATATCAGTGCTCATGCTATGTGCGTACTGTGCTACATGATCAAGTCACAATGTGTTTTAAGCTCGTCTAACATGCAAGGGACGAGGACGTTTAGGCCTCCCAGTGTGGCATTGTAATGTAGATGAGGTTATGATTTTGGTAGATGGTGCTCACTTTGTTAGAACTCAGCCACGAGCTGTGGTGGATTATTAAAATATCGTAATGGGATGGAATTAGGGGCTTTTATGCTTTGAATACATGATGGGGATGCTCTTATTGTAGAGATATGGGGCTATCTTATGGGTTTGAAATATGCTTGGGATAAATATTTTAAGAAGGTTTGCCTTTTCTTCGACTCAACGAATGTGATCAGTCTAATTAATGAGGATTCCATTGAGCTTCATGAGTTTTGCAGTATCATTTTAGAGTTACGTGAAGTCTTGCAATGTGATTGGCAGGTCACCATATATATGATCCCTTGTAACTTGAATGACGATGCAAATTGGCTAGCTAAACGAGCATTGACCCTTGCACTCCTATCCTTTTTCTGCAGAGGACTTGGTTGGAGAATTAGTTTGAGACCTCCTTAGATTTATTGGCTTTTGCTTTTTGCTGTTTGTTTTATTGTCCTAGTCTCTCCCTTTTTATCAAAAAAGAAACAATAAACAGGTATCAATCAGGGGCAAATTGGACATTCTGTCTAAGTTGTTCCATCTATCATAGCATAGGTGTCATCTACTATGGTAGATGGCATAAAGGGGAAAGCCTCTCATTGTGACGTGTGCCACAACAAATCCTGCTATCATGGCATCATTCAGTGCCACAACAAATCCTGCTATCATGGCATCATTCAATGCTATCATGACAGCTTTTCAGGACTAACTTTCAGAGCGTGACGTTTCGCCATCTAACATCCAAATTGAGCTATTTAAGTATTCACATGTAGTTAATTAAGCTACTTAACTATTGATACTGGTTTCATGACAAGATACATCACCATTTGCAAATTATACATCTAGGTGTAAAAAGTCACATTTTCTCTTCTAAACTTACATAAAGGTGTCCTGAAACCATAAACCAAGTACCAGTAGCCTAATGATCACTTAAACCAACTTACATAGACTACAAAGCACTTAATGGAACATATAAATATACACACATTCTTCTCAAACACAATATGGCCATATAAATCCTAAATCATCATTAATCAAGGGGTAAAAGCATAATTCAACCTACTATTTCTATGGCCAATCATAAATGCATAATTACCATTACATCTACACTTACACTAATATTTTAACCTCTCACAATAATTTTCATAATAACTAAATAATATGGGCCAAAGTACACCAAAATAGCACAACATTATAACACTAATCATACATATTTATATCTTCGTTTAGAACTAAAAAAGGAAACTATATTTAATTTAACGCAAAGCTGCTTTTGGTTTTGGTTAGGAAGTATAGTCTGTGGTTACCTCATCATGTGACTGTCACGGCCCAATCACAATAATATCTCTTTATTCCTCCCATTTTAAATCTCCTCATCTCTCCTTCCGTAGCCAGTTGTACTCCCCCAATCCCTTTTGTCTTTCCTTTCCTTTCCTCTCCCCTTCGCACTCAACATTTATTTATTCTTATTTAAGAATTTCAAATATTATATTTTAATTTTATTTATTTTTATTAAAATTTTATTCCATCTTAGCATCCATTTGAAATTACATTTTCGTAAATTATTGAATTTTTTTTAATGGCAATAGTGAAATTTCTGAAACGTTGTTCTCCTCCCTCCACATTATATAAAATATTTTTTTTTCAGATGATTTAGTGTTCTGTCAAAAAGCTATTTTAAAAAAAATGTTTCTTCAATAAATTTTATTTTAAAATCATCTTGTTTCCCTTCACTTTTTAGACATCTTCCTTTCTCTCTCTGTTTTACCGAGTGAAAAATATTTCACTAAGCCTTCATCACATTGCCATTTCTCGAGAAAATTCTTGCGCAGTGAGATTTGGAAGCAGCAAAAGCCGCGTATATCTCTTTGTTCTTCTGATCACTGGGATAAATGACGTTATTAATCTCCCATCGGCCACCACACCTTGACAAGTATCTTGCTACTTTACTCACTTCATCCTTATATATAAAATATTTTTAATTAAATTATACAAACCAATAAAATTAATTATTTAATTAAAAATACAGTAGTATTTTAATTTTTTTCTTAATTATTGTAAATAAAAAATAAATTTTTTTAAAGTAAATTAATGAGAGTACTTATATTTACCTCTTTTTAATTAGATAAGGATAGAATGGTTCATTTATTAAAGAATATGCTAACAACCCTTATATTTATAGGAAAAAAAATTTTAAAAAACTTCTTATATATAGGAATAAAGAGAGTAATCTCTAACCTTAATCTAGTCTTTGATGGATCATTTGTTGAGTCTTATAGATCACGCTGTTTTTATTTCAATGTATTATTTTCCTTCTTTTAATTCTTCAAAGAAAAAGAGAAGATATATCACTAATTCTTCTGAAAAATGATGAAGGAATCGGTGATCCTATGAAAAGAGTGAGCTTTTGCCCCTTTTTCTTACAAGGCCTTTTCTAGCATTAAATTTGCAAATAAAAAGAAAATATCTAATGTAATAAACATTGAAATATTTATTTTGAAAACTAGATTCAATTCAATGATGATGGTATAACTCACGCCTCTCAACTTACTTGATATTGAAATTTGCTTTGAAGTTTCAAAAGGCTTTTGAATGATTAGAGGATGAAGATTATATGGCACAGTTCATTTGAGGTTCTAAGCGTGAAGGCCCTCTTAAAGTTGGTGATAGAAACAAGGCACGAATATTTTTCAAATTTTTGAAGGTATTTTATGACATAACCCTGATGTTTTCATGTTCACTAAATATGACTTCTAGCACTTGTTTCATCAAATTGCTCTTATTTATGAGTTGTCGGAAGAAAACATTGTGAATGTTAATCCTTTATTAATGAAGATGTCCCTTAGCATGAAGAGTAAATATGAAAAATATTGAGGCCAAACAAAGAACGTGTATCCTTTTCTTATTATAGTTGTGATTTTAGATCCTCAATACAAGCTTGCTTATGTGAATCATATATTTGAACAGCTTTTTCTAGATGTTGAAGCTTGCATAACCATGATAATTAAGATTGAAGATATTTTATGCCTTATGTTTGATGAGTATTCTAAAGGACGAGAAAGAAGTACCCTAAGCAATGCTTCTTTCGTACTTCTAGGGTCATCATCAATGTTTGAAGGCCAAGGGCAATAGAGTATAGATCCAAGTCATAGATGGTTGGCATCTCAAAGAGAAAAAAGCTCATCTAACCCACAATCAAAAATAGGTAAATATCTTTCATCCATTCTGGTGATGACAACCCTATTGACGATGATTTTGATATACTAGTATGGTGGAGAGCCAATTCTAGCAAATATAAGGTTTTTTCTATAACGGTACCTAATGTCATGGTTGTTCTAGTGTTTACAGTAGCCTTTGAATCAGTATTCAACACAAGAGGACGTGTAACGGGCTCATAGGAGTTTGTTATCACCAAAGATGACTAAAATACTTATCTATGATCAGAATTGGCTACTTCCTAGACAATTTCTTTTTGAATTTGCATCTACACTTCTAGGGTTTTGTTAACTTTCAAGAGACAGAGGTGCGATGAAGACTAGTATGTATAGCAATAATAATATTAACTATTTATATTTTATATGAATTATTATACATGTTTTAGTTGTAATTATTTTTTTATTTGTGATGTGATGTCATTGATTATTTATATTTTATATATTTTTCATATCTTTGTAGTGTTACTAATGTTAGAAATAATGGTTGTGTGAGCGTCATTTGATGTTGAATGGCACTTATATTTGTTAGCTTTCAAATATTTTGAATATATTTTAGGCATATCTCCGTGACTTACTTTTTGTTATGTGAAGAAACAAGATGATAGACTAATAGTTATTTTTTGGTTAGCTGTTTACATCATGTGATTGGCTAGAATATGTGGATAGACACTTTTTTGGATAGACTATGAAGCCTGACAATGCAACATTGAATTGTTGACTAAGTAAGTGGATCATGGTTGAATTATGTAGTTATGGTGAGATGTAAATATTATGAATGTGAATATATGATCATTCAGAATTATGATTTGGTTATACTTTGCTGGATGTGTGGTTCATATATTGACTTTCTTAAGTTATGTTGATTCAGGTTTGATGACAATGTGAGTGCATGTGTGATCATTGCAAAGTTGGATATTATACATTTACTAATATCATTATCTAATCAAATTTCAAAGTTCAATTTGAATTTTGAATCATCATGAAGTGGTGTGGTTTTTGGAAAAAAAATGAATGGTATGAGAAAATATAATATAATATTTTATTTTATTTTATTATATTACACTAAAGATAATTTAAGGAAGATTTTCTTTATCTCTTGTTAGAAGAAGACTAAATATTCATCACCCATCAATAAAAAAATAGTGATGGTCCTTTATAACCAAAAAAAAAAAAATCATGGTCTAGCGGCCTGTTCTAGTAACTTGGTAGACCAAGTCCAATCTAGCATGGGTTCAACAAGACTGGATTGGTTCTCAGACAAATTTTTTTAGCTTGATCCCCATTCAGATTAAACTTCAAGTTGACATCCAACTTGATCTAGTTTGATATTTATACAGCCCTACTAATGAGTACCATCGTGCTCATGTGATAAGCATCTGAGATAAACCCCACAAAGGACATTTGGATAGTTATTAATTCTTATAAAAAATATAATTTTTATAAATAAAAATAAAATTAATTTTTTAAATTTAGACCAAATTTTATCACCCTAATGAGAATCATGGTGTTTGACAGGGTGATGAGCATCGAAGATAAATTTCAATTTGCATGATCAAAATTTAAAATTTTTAAATTATAATTTTTTTTAAAAAATTCTAGTTAAGAGATTATGTATTTTAATTTTTATTATTTTATTTATTAAAAGAACAATTGTAAAAACTTTTTTACATTAAATTTGAACTATGTAACATATATCTGAATAGTTAATTTATAAAAATTATAAAAATTTTAATATTAAATTGGATAATTTAAATTAAATTTTAATTGATGATAAATTATTTATTAAAAAAATTTATAAATTTTGTATTTTAATAGATATAAAATCTAAAAAAAAATATATCTAAACCGTACGAAGACTCATTCGATGAGCAACCGTACAAGATGGGTCAATGCGAAAGGACAAGGAAAGGGCCAGCTGGACACCACAACCGGACTGTTGGTTTAAGAAGATGACTCAACACATGCACTGATGTACATGGCAATTGGCAAGCCGCCCGACCTGCGAAGCCATAACCCGAAAATGGGCCAATATTTTTTAGGAAAAAAAAAAAACTTTAGTTTCTTATACTTTATTTTTTCAATAAAATTTCTCATACTTTATATGTGTTGTTATCGGTGTGTACACCTTTTTTTTTTTTTCAATATTTCATATTCTTATATTCTATTTTTATATTTTAAGTTCCTAAAATATTTTATAAAAAGATCTAGAAATATTAAAAAAATATAAAGACTTGCAACATAAAATAAAAAAACTTAGGGACCTATAACAAAATTTAAATAAAGTAAAGAAACCTAAAATTATGTTTTTTTCTATTTTTAATCCAAATATAGGATAATTTATAATAGAGAAAATTAGCTTAATGGCTTTAAAAATATTTAAACTATTTTTGTAATTTTATTTTTATTAAAATAAAAATATTTAATATAATTATATTATTATTAAAAGTTAAAAATAAAAAAAACATATAATTTTTAATTGACGTAAGAAAAACTATTTTTTTTAATATGTCTGGTTCAAAAAATAAAAAAATGTTATATCTAAACCGTACGGAGCTCTCATTATGGCGATGAGCAATCGCGTTGGATGGGTTAATGCGAAAGGACGAGTTAAAAATGAAGATACCCCTCTTTCCTTCTTGATTGCTGGACACCACAACCGTACTGTTAATATTAATTGAAAAAACGACTCAACACAACCGCAGGTGAGGCAGTAACCCAAGAATGCAGCTAATAATTTGGACGGCGTTCCTATTCGAATCGGTTGGATTTATTCGGGATTAAAATATATTTTTTTAAGTTTATATAATTAAATTCAGCCTTAACACCTTCAAACTTCAAACTTATTTAAATTAATTCAAATACTTAAAAACTTTTAAAAAATATTTTTTATATTTTTTGAATCAATTTTAATTTTTAAATAATTATATTAAATATAAAATATTATTTTAACCTTAAAAAATAAAATAAAAATAATAACTTATTAACTTTGTAATTAAGTATGTTTGTTACTATTTGTTTTATTATTTTTTATTTATTTATGAATTTTTTGCTTTAAATTAATATCTTAGTTGTTTAAATATTCTCTTATTATAATCATATATAAATATTTTATATATTTTAATTAAATTATATTATTTTATGTCTCAATTCAATTACGGTTAGACGATTAACTTAAAATTATTATTTAATTAATTTAAAATTTTTAATAATTTTTGGGTAAAATGTACGTTTTATTTTTAAAAATATAAAAGAGCCATCATTATATTACATAAAACAAAATTATTTAATTATGAGTAGATACTATTTTTTTGAAATTATTTTTCTTTAAATTTTTATATTGTTTAATTTTTACATATAAGGAGTATTTACTCTAATTTATTCTTAATTTTTAATTAAGTTTGATGTGGATGATAACTAAATAATCATTCAAGAATATTGTTATATTTATTATGTTTATTAATAATAGACCAGTAATTGCTTGAATTTTATTTTTAAAATTATTTTTAATTATTTTTAGTTCTGAATTAATTATCTTATTTTATAAAAAATATAAAATATTTTTAGATACACAAATGATTTATGGGATTCAATTGTTTTTTAAAAAATGGGTCTTAAAATATAAAAATTAATATTCAAATATATTTTAAATATTATTTTAAAATATTTTATTGATTAAAAATAATGAAAATATAAAAATATAAATATTTTTATTTTTTAAAAATAACTATAATAATGCACTCAAATATGTGATACTCTAATATAAAATGAAATAAAATTTAAAAAATTAATCAATATTTATTATATTTTATATATTTTGAAAGTTTTATTTTTTATTTGGGTATTCAAGCCAAGCTTAACCCGATTAGGCTTGACCCAAATTTTTCTTGAGCTTATTCAGGCAGCTTGAATAACATGAGTATTAAAAAATTATTATTTTTTCAAATTTAGCTTTAAATTTTTCAAATGAGTTCGGGCAGGCTTGTTAAGCTTGATCTAACTTATGAGCTCTATCTAAAAATGGGTCTATTCTTATACTTTTTATTTTCAATGTTTCAATTTTTATAATTTTTTGTTGGTGTTTTAGACCTATAAGGTCATGTGTTTTCTATTTTTTATCCAAATATAGGACAATTTATAATATTTAAATTATTTTTTAATTTTATTTTTTGTATTAACATGAAAATATTTAATATAATTATATTATTATTAAAAGTTAAAAATAAACAATACATACTACCTCAGTTAAAAAAATGTAAGACATTTTTAAAAAAATTAAATATTAAAAAATGTAAGACATTTTTAGTCTTTCGAAGTGTAATTATTGCTTTTTTTTGTAAAAATGTTCCCATTAATGATGAATTTTTATTTATTATAAAATATTTAATAGAGATAAATATGTAAAATATAAAGTTAGTTGAAAAGTATGTAATTATTTTATTAGGGGTGAGATCTAGTTAAAAATGTTTTATATTTTATGAAATGAGTAACATTTATTTACAATAAAATTTAAGTGTAGGAATTTAAAGTTATACATTACTATTTTTATTTAGATATAGGAAAATTTATGATATTTAAATTATTTTTAATTTAATTTTTATTAAGATGAAAATATTTAATATAATTATATTAGTATTAAAATATAAAAATAAAAAATACATATATCATTTTTTAATGATATAAGAAAAACTATCGTGTTTAATATGCCCGATTAAAATAAGAACAGAAGGGAGCATGTGTCCTAGAGTTAGATGGGGAGGCATCACATCAGGTGTGACCATAAGGTCTCCTGGTCCCAACCAAAAAGAAAAAGAAAAAGAAAAAGAAAAGAAAAGAAAAAGACGGCCGCAATGATCACTGTTGACCTTCCCTGTTTCCACCGGATTCAATCTTTCATTTTCTGCAATATACACCCCAAAAGTAAACGAAGAAAAGGATAGCAATGACATTCATCGCCAAGTAATATGAGAGCCGTTTCAATTGCTCTCTTCTCCTTCACGGGGTGGTTGCTGTGTTTTTGTCAACCCCATGTGGCTTCAGACACGTTAAATCCTGGCGAAAAGATAACTGCAAATGAAACCTTGGTTTCAAATGGTGGCAAATTTGAACTGGGTTTCTTTTCCCCTCGACAAGGTTCAACAAAATACTTAGGAATATGGTACAACGAGTCACAAGTACAGCCCCGAACGGTGGTATGGGTTGCAAACAGAGACAATCCTGTTCCAGACTCCACGGCATCTTTTCAAATCGCCGACGATGGAAACCTCCGAGTGTCAGACTCCAATGGAAAAGACTACTGGTCTTCCGGGCTCGAGGGATCTTCATCCTTAGACCGTACAGTGAAGCTCATGGATTCAGGAAACTTGGTACTCACAGATGACGAGGTCAGAATGAATAATCTCTGGCAGAGCTTCGAACATCCAACTGATACATTTCTTCCTTCCATGAAAATGGATAAAAACATGAACCTGACTTCTTGGAGAAGCTCTGACGACCCAGCCCCGGGGAACTACACTTTTCAGCTTGCTCAAACTGGGGACAACAGCTATAGAATTTTGAAAGACCAAGTCCGACTTCACTGGCAATCTTCAGACGAAATACCTGCGACAATGCCAAACCTCTTGACAAACGTCACCAGAAGCCCGGCATGTAACGTCACGAGGCAACATAAGTTGAAAAATAGCAAGACGTTACCAGTTCTGAATTCTACAAACCCGGTATATGATTGTGAAAGGCTAGTCATGAATTCTAAAAACCCGGTATATAAGCTTGAAAGGCTAGTCATGAATTACACAGGGAAGATCGAATTTCAGCGGTACATCAATGATACTGACGTAGGCGAATGGTCAACGAGGTTTAGTAAACCAGAAACGAAGTGCAGGATACATAATTACTGTGGGAGTTTCAGAAGCTGCAATGATCAGAATCGCCCTGTCTGTAAGTGTTTGCCTGGATTCGATTCCTTGCCAGCTAGGTATTCCTCCGGAGAACAGGATAATGGGTGTTTCAGAAAATCAACATGGTGTGGAAGAAGAAGAGAAGACATTACATTCTTAAACTTGACGATGGTTGAAGTGGGAGGCTCGGGCAAACAAGTGTTCCTCCAAGCAAAAAATGAAGCAGAATGCCAAGCTCAATGTCTTAACTGCTCTAATCAATGCCAGGCTTATTCGTTTACCGTTAGAATTTCGGACCGGAATCCGGCTTGCTTTATCTGGACTCAGGATTTACTTGCTCTCAATGAGGATTCCCCTCAAAATGGCATTTCTCTTTCTATCCCCTTACTGATTTCAGATATAGGTCAGATTTTATTTGTTCAATTTTTTTGGCCTGAAGATTTTTTTTTTTTTATTGTTAAAATAGAGTTTTTGTGGTACGTTCCATGCCTACTTTCATTACTGAAGCTCGAAACAGGAAGTTACCGTGTGTTTCAATTTCTGCCCTCCTTTTCCTTTCTTGTTTCCGGGAGATTCTTGATTTACGAACACCAAAAAAGTGAAATTGATTTCTCGTCAATTGTAACTTTTGCAGCATTAACTGCCAAAACCTGTAAACCTTGTGGCACAACAATAATTCCATATCCACTAAGCACGGGACCAGATTGTGGAGATCCCTCGTACTTCAAGTTAAATTGCATCAACACAACAAAAACAGGCCAGGTTAGCTTTAATCTGTCTGGAGTTGGGTTTTTGAGGGTATCCAAAATAGACCCAGATAATCGGAAGTTGCGAATCCAAACTAACAATAATGAGTCCATCAACTTCTGTGATAACCAAGATCAAAGACAACAAGTTAAGGTTGACTTACCATTTAATGTAACCGACTGGTGCTCTGCTGAAGATGAAATAGAGGTTAGTTGGCTACCACCATTAGAACCTCTCTGTCATAACTCCACAGACTGCAACGATTGGCCACATTCAACCTGCAACAACAATTCAAGAGATGGAAAACGAAGGTGCCTTTGTGATGCAAACTACTACTGGAACAACTCAAATTTAACTTGCATAGTCAGAGGTAGTTGGCCTTTTATATCACGTACCTCTGGCATCTTCTCTAGTTCTGATTCTTCTTCTTCTTCTTTTTTTTTTTTTCAATGCTTCGATCAAGATCAATTTTCCTTTTGTAGATGTCCTTCCCGGGGCACTAGGGTCGTCTGGAAGCAAAAACCCTCTCACTAAATTAATCCTTGTAGTAACTCTTTCAAGCGCGGCTTTCGTGGCATGCATTGTTGTTGCTGCTTATATATGGAAAAGCAAAATAGCCCATAAGAAAGGTACTAGTTTAGGTTATTATGAATTATGAATTGCTTGCTTACTGTTTTTCTTCAAGCAACAGAAATTATACTATTTTACATTTCTCTTCTGATTACTCAGACATGGGAAGAGTTCAGAGAGTTCGAGGCCGCATGTATGACAGCGAAAGACAGGTGAAGGATTTGATAGACTTGCAAGAACTAGAAGAAGATGACAACGAAGGCATAGAGGTGCCATACTATGATTTTGAAACCATACTAGCTGCTACTGATAATTTTTCAGATGCAAACAAGCTTGGACGAGGAGGTTATGGCCCTGTTTACAAGGTAGTTGAGTAATTGACTCATCTTACTTGACGATTTAATTTTGGGCGATGGATTATGGATGTGCTCTTTCTTTTCTATAGGGTATCCTACCAGGCGAACATCATATAGCAGTAAAGAGGCTTTCAAATGTTTCATCACAAGGTTTAAAGGAATTCAAGAATGAGGTTGTTTTGATATCCAAACTACAGCATCGGAATCTTGTCAGATTGCGGGGTTATTGCATAACTGGGGATGAAAAGATCTTACTCTATGAATACATGCCAAACAAGAGTTTGGATGCATTCTTGTTCGGTCAGTTTTAAATGCATTAATTTTTAATTGTTGATTGGTTTTGTTGTTCATTTAATGAGGGATAAAATATTATATTCATCTTTAAATTGATTTAAGTGGCTCAAATTGTATTTTTTTCCATAAATTTTGGTTTTTTTTATTTTCAAAGAAACAAAATTTAAAAGAAAAATAACAGTTAACAAAAATAATAATGATTTTATCATGAAAATAAAAATTAAACCCAAACATGGACATGACATGATAAAGATAAGCATGATTCTCATCTCCTATGTTGAGCACTAGAATTGTCATCTCCCTGGTGCAATATCGGACCCAAATTCTTTTAATACTTCCAATACTTTTTTTATATTATAATACCTCTTCCAATGCTTCACATGGGGTTGATGAACTTTGAAAAATGAAAATGTTTGACACAGATCCTACACAAAGTGTGATTTTGGATTGGCAGATGCGGTTTGACATAATTTTAGGAGTTGTTCGAGGAATGCTATATCTTCATCAAGATTCTAGATTGAGAGTGATTCATAGAGATTTAAAAACCAGCAATATTCTTCTAGATGAAGAGATGCAACCAAAAATTTCAGACTTTGGTTTAGCAAGAATATTTGGAAGCAAAGAAATTGAGGCCAACACTGAAAGAATAGTTGGAACTTAGTAAGCTTGACACATTTGTTTGATCACTGTGAAATTAGTCCTTAACTTCCTCTACAAGAGAGTTACAATTTTCTAATTTTTGTTCCCTTTATATAGTGGTTATATGGCTCCAGAATATGCACTGGATGGATTATTTTCAATCAAATCAGATATCTTTAGCTTTGGCGTGGTGGTACTTGAAATTATCACCGGAAAGAAAAACACAGGATTCTTTCAATCCAAACAAGTTCCCAGCCTATTGGGTTATGTACGTTTCATCTTATTCCTCTCTTGGCCTATTGCTCTTATGTGCATGGAGGGGATTCGCTAATTATGTGAATGAATATGTAGGCATGGAAGTTATGGACAGAGAATAAGCTATTGGATTTAATGGACCAATCTTTGGGAGAAAGCTGCAATGTAAGTCAATTCATCAAGTGCGCGCAAGTTAGTCTTCTATGTGTGCAAGATGAACCAGGAGACAGGCCCACAATGTCACAGGTACTGATAATGCTTGAAAGCGAGACTGCTAGTCTCCCAACTCCAAAACAACCAACCTTTTTTATGAGTAGAGACAGAGGCATTTCAAGCACAGCTTCTTCTTCTAGTAAACCTGAAGGAATTCTATCAACCCAGAATACCTATCAGGAAGGTCGATAATGCCTGATAAGTTCTATGCACAATGGATGCTAATGGGTAGTCAAAAACCCTTTCAATATGTATTTATGTTTGCATTTCGTTATTATTATTATTTATTTTTATGGTGGTGTGAACACTGTATTTTATTCAGATATTTTTAAATTTAATAAAAAAATAATAAATTCAATCAAAAAAATTATAAAAATTCAAAAATTAAATTTAATCCTTTTTAAATTTTATTAATAGATTTAATTTTATTTTAACCTAGATAATCTTTTATTAGTTAGGATCTTTTAAGGATTATGTTTTAAAAAATTATAATCTAACAAAATTAAAAAAAATATAATCCTGCTTAAATCTTTAAAAATCTCTCCCAAATTATTCAAATCATTTAAAAATATTGAGAATTAACTTTTAAGAGTTAACTCTTTTAATTATATTTCAAAAATAAGATTAACCAAAAAACAAGAAGCAAAAGCATTAAAAAATAATAAATAAAAGGGAGAGTGAAACGCTACAATCTACAGCGTTTCACTCACCCTTTTTATCTCTTTTATTTGCTTTCAGCAGACACGAAGCACACTAACACGACAGAAAGGCAACACTCTCATAGCAGGCAGAAAAAGAGAGAGAGAGAGAGAGAGAAGGCAGATGATTGCCCACACGAAGAAGCAAAAAGGCTGAGCAGAAACACAGCCACGCATGCACAAAGAAAACGCAGGGAGATCAGACTCGCAAAAGACGCAAACACACACGAAAAACACATAGAAACACAGCCATGCAAACGCATGTCATAGCAAAGTCAAAAAGAGAAGGCAGAGAGGAGAGACGAATACAAGGAGCAAGCTCGCGTGCCACTAAGAGGAGCAGAGCAGATGCACACATAGCCACTTTCGACGCAGGCAGATAGAAGAGGCGTGCACGGCAAGAAGAGGAGGAGGTATTTTTTTACTTCGACTGAACAGACGAGGGGACCAAGGACGAGAGAGCTGGGTTCTGGGGGGCGGAGATTTGGAAACGAAAAACAGAGGGAGAGTCATCAAGAGGGAGAGATTGAGAGAGGGAAGTTTGAACAGGCACGGCAAGAGGAAGATCCCGAGCTTTAACAATAGAGGAATCTCTCACGCAAAGATCTGTGGGGGGAGAAGACCGAGAGTCTAAGAGAAGGAGGAGATTTTTGAAAAAAAAGTAGAGAGATCCGAAAGAGGTTGGAGCCAAGAGAGCAAGAGGAGAGTGATCGAGTACTCTGATGTGAAGGTGTTCAGATATGTATCAGCATTCAAAAAACACAAGCAAAGGAACGAAGGAAATGATGGCACATTTATAGCAAAGAAGAAAACACAAAAACAGTAGCATGCATGCACACGTGGGTTTTTGGACTGAACAAGATCATCATCTTCTTCTTCCCTCAGTCGCACGAGTTCAGGTGGAGAATTTACCATAGCCACATGAGTTCATTTGCCTCATTTCTTCTTAGCTCGAGTTTGTTCATCGTCACACAAAACTCTCATCTCTCTCTCTTGGTCACAGTCGGACTATGATAGATGGGAGAAGAGGGAGTTGAGCACATTAAGGGAAAAACGGATGAGAGAGACTAAGAGTAAGAGAGCACCAGCAGAAATTTCTGGAGGTTAGAAAAAGAAGGAGACCGAGAAGGAGAGAGACCGAGAGAGATTCAGTGTTGATCTTTAGAGAGGATCCGAATTCGAAAATGAGAAGTATCATGAACACGATTGAGGCAAAGACTGGTAGACACGGGAGGAAAGACTGAACCATGAAAGGGAGCACATTAGAATGAAGAAAAAAAGAAAAGCTAAGTGGAGATAACTGTTAAAAGGTAAAGATTATGGCTTGAATAACATTGTTCTCCTTTTTCTTTTCTTTCCAAGATTTTATGGTGGGCATAAGTTTGCATGAGTCCTTGACTAGCTATGTATAAAATATCCTATGTAATCTTGCATCTCTTAATGGTTTAAAGGTATACTTCTATTTAAGTTTTGAGATTCTTGACACTTGAGAATTAATCACTAAGCTTGCCTACTAATTTTGAAAATTTGACAAGTTCTTCATCTTGTAATGTTTGTGTTTGTAAAATGGACTTGTGATGGTTTATGTTATAAGATATCCAACGTGTTTAATCTAGGTACGTTTAGTTTTACATGGTTGATTCTCAAATTTCCTTTCAATCTTTTTAATTACTATGTTTTAGAAAAAATACAACATGTGGTGGCATGATTTGATCCTTATATTAATCTTTATTCACTTATGGTAGTTTAATTATACGTACTGGTAATTGTGGCTTATAACATACATATACCTCATGGTGCTTTCTATTTCCTTATGTTGTCATGATTTCCTTATAAGAGGCTAAAATATAAAAAGAGAAGAAAAAGAGAGAGAGATGCATATATATTTATGGTTTATTTATAGTGTGAGATTTCAAGAGTCTCCGCAAGCATTTAAATTTAAAATGATCTCATACTGTGTAAATCAATAAGATTACGCAAGTATGAGGATCAATCTTGTATGTATTTATATAGCTTCCAAAAGCCTATTATTAAAATTAATTCTCTTTTTATAATAAATATTTAAGTCTCATGTGAGATTTCAAAAACCTTTATAGAAACTTATATTAATTACATCATCATGTAAGATAATATATCCTCACAGATATTGTGATTCTTAATTTATATGGTAAATAAATAAACAAATTTTTGTAAATAAAATAATAAACGTGTTTATAATATTAATTAATAAATTTAAATTTAAATTATATTTTTTAATTAGATCTTTTGGTCACGTGAGATTTTTAAAACTCCATAGATCTTTAAAATAATCATACTATCATGTGAGTCAATAAGGTTTCGCAGGTATAATGATTAAGATTTCTATATTTAAAAATATGTGTTATATAATTACACATTAAAATATATCTAAAGTAAATATTATTTAATCCTTTTATTGTATGAGACTTTGAATCTCTACAGATATTTAGAATAATCTCGTATTGTGTAAATCAATAAGATTTTACAGATATGAGAGTAAAACTCATATGTTAATATGGGTTTTAAAAGCTCATCATTAAAATTAACTCTCTTTTTATAATTTAAATTAATAATTTATTTAAGTCCCATGTAAGATTTTAAGAATTTTCGTAGAGACTTAAATTAATCACACCATGGTATGGGATAATAAATCCTCACAAATATAGTGATTCTCAATTTATATAATAAATAAATAATTTTTATAAATAATGATATAATACACAATTTAGAAAAATTAATTAATCAAATTAATATATTTAAATTGTAATCATATTTACTAATTATATCTTTTAGTCATGTAAGATTTTTGAATCTTCGTAGACTTCTAAGATAATCGTATTATCGTATGAATCAATAAGACTTTGCTGATAAAACAACTACGTTTTTAAAATATATATATATATATATATATTATATTAAATCAATTAAATTAAAAATGTGCTTAAGTGTATATTATTTACTCTTTTATCATGTGAGATTTTGAAATCTTCACAGATATTTAGGATAATCATATTACAGTATAAGTTAATAAAACTTTGTAGGTATGATAATTAATTTTTTTAAGAAAAAGTGTATATGTAAATACATGCTTAAAAAATTATTATTGATACTTAAAAATATACATAAGAATATAAATAAATAAATTAAGTTACTAAATTCTTTTATCACGTGAAATTTTAAAATTTTTGTAGATATTTAGAACAATTGTATTACCATATGAATCAATAAGGTTCTGCAAGTATAGCAGTTAAATTCCTAATCATAAAATATGAAAAAATTAATTTTAAACCCTTTTCTTTTCTTTATTTCAAAAATTCAAAAATTGAGAAAATAATTAAAATTAAATTATTTTTTGTAATTTAAAATACACATATCAAAATTTTAGAAATTGTTTTATCTGCAAAATGATGAATTATTTTTAATTAATTTCTCTTCAAAAAATATTTTTACCAATAATTTTTAATTCCAAACTACGTGGACTTTGATCCCTATCACAGGATACCTAGGCCTCAGAGTTTGATTTTGAGTCAAGTCCTCTCTCGAAAATAAATAAATATTTTTCATGTTATTATTATCATTTTTTAAAACACGTGAATAAGAAAGGGATAATTAAAATAATTGCTAAGCCATATTAATTTAGCACAATAAACTTCAGATAACTATTCTCACAAACGGGTATTATGGGATGCCTAACATCTTTCTCACATTCAATCAACTCCCGAACCTATTTTCTATTTTCGTAGACCATCCTTATTCTTCTTTAATTGGTTTCCCAAGATTTTTCTCAAAATTTTGGTGGCAACTCCCGTTTTAGCTGGTTCTCACTCCGAAGATCAGAACCTTCGCTCTTGCGCGCTGTTCACCTCGCATTTTTAGGTGTGATAGGTGTATGATTTCTGGTCATTTTTGCTTTTCACCATTCCTCTTATTGTTTAGTAGTTTTTTTTTTTTGTCAACAGAAATTATATCTATTGAAGATCCTTTATGTAATCTTGCCACATATGTTTACCATGATGGTTTAAATTTTTAGAAGTGAAATGTAGGAAATACTTTAATTTTAGCAGCTGCTTCAGCCACTCCCTAATTTAATAATCACTTCCCCTAAAAATGAGTAATTTCATTGGTAAATTTACTTAGTCGGTTAATACTAGTTTTTATTGTCGTTATTGTGTGTGTATCAAAATAAAAAATCTTACATTGCTCACATGAGAAGAGCTCCTAATGTATATACGCTAAGGAATGAAAATGACACCAATAAATAGGTTTAGAAGAGAAATATGCTTGTGAGTCAAAGAGGCATTAGGTTCTTTGGTGCCAACAGTTTCACCACAAGGACCATCAAGCTAAGGCCCTATTTGGTATTGGGGATCACATTTTAAATGATTGAAATGAAATTGAAACTAGGAGTGGGATTGAATGGGAATAAGTTTTAAAATTAATTTTAGAATACCATGGGATTTAAAAAAAATGAGTCTAGGATTAAAAAAAAATTACACGAAAAAAACATACCCTCATCTTCTTCCTTTCACCCAAATCAAATCTTCTAGGCATGCCAAAACTATTATTCCCTTAGTCAGCTACATCGTGTTTCTCTTTGTTGCAGTTTGAAAAAGTTGTCAAAGAACAAATAACCACCACTTCGAAATTTATGAAATGTTAATTAAAAGTTTAAGGAAAATATGCAAACAATTTCAAAGGACGAGGAACGTAAATAGATTGAGCCATACTTAAAGTCCCTCCATCTCTATCTCTATAGAGGGCAGCTCTATTTTTGCCTACCTTTGCTTCTGCCACATTGCTCGTGACCCGTAAACAACAAAGACACAATCTAGATTTGGACCTAAAGGGATCGGGAAGGGAGGAAGACTAAGAGAGAAAAGTCAAAGTCAAACTCTAACATCCCGAATAACGCCAATGCAAGGGAGGTTATTTGGTTAAGGGGAAAGATACAAGAGGGCAGGGGGGAGGGAGATGAGAGAGAGGAAACAGCCATAGTAGAGGGAAGGGGGAGAGAGGGAAGTAAGAAAATGGGGGTAATTTGGTATAAAAAATATCAATCTCAAGATTGATTTCATCAGAGGTGGTGGTATTGGCTAATTCTATCTTAAAGGAATTGGAAAAATTAAATTTTTCATTACTTTATACCAAACATAAAAAAGAGGTATTATCTAATTTCAATCCTAATTTCACTTTTCCAATTCTTCATATCAAATAGCGCCTAAGAGATTTACCAGTGTTAATTTTCTCTCCTGAAGCATTACAGAAGTCAAAGATCAGACTTTGTTGAAGCATCATCAACACAGAAACAAGATCAAACCGTGGCTCAGAGGCATTAATAGTTGCTATGAAAGACTCTTATTCCGTGGTGAGACCATTCAAGATATAGGACACATGATTTTTCTCAGGTACAGGTTCACCAAGTAGAGTAAGGTGACCACAAATAGACTTGATATTTGTTAGATTATCAAGCAAACTTAATTCACCCTTTTTCTTATGAGACAACAAATTTTGGTAGTACAAAATTCTAGAATGAGATTTACTATAGTATAAGTGATTAAGTTTCGACCAAGTCTGAGGTGCCGTCTCAAACCAACAAGTCCCAGCAACATGCTTGGAGACATCGACGCTAAAAGCCACAACACAAGTGCTGAATCTAGTTGTGCATGAACCTCGAAAACTACATTGGAAACCTCCCTGCCGTGTTCATCACGAACCAAATGAGAAGGAACATAACCCAAACCATCCAGCAAAGAGGCAAGCTGGTGATGCTTATAATTTTATGATTTATTTTAATTTAAAAAACTAAAGGAAGAAATATATTAGAAATAATCATGATATTGCTTTTGGCCAAATGACGATTATCAAAATATAAGTATTTTCTATTAATCTTGATTCAAAGTATTAGCAACTCAGTCTATATAAAAAAAAATCTGAATTTATACCTTATATTTATTAACCTAAATTATTGCATACGTGAATTTATCATCTTGTATTACTGATCATAAATTAAAATTAAAAATAACAAGAAAAAATAGTATCTATTTTTATGAGAATAAGAATTTTATGAACATGCATATTATTATTAAAAGATACTTATATTTTAAATTTATAAATAATAAATCATTGAAGATTAAAGTGCAATGAAATTAAAAATTGGAACATTTCCATTGGGGGACCGAACCCATGTCACATCGACGTGGATGATGGACCGCCACATCACACCCAACGTGAATCTAATTATAACACGAAGAAGAAGAAGAAAAAACAAAAACAAAAGAGGACAAGCGTGGGCTCAGCGAATGAGAGGAATGGGAGTGGAGGGAGAGAGAAGTGGTGACCGCAACCCCCGGGCAGGCAGGGAGAGAAGGACAATTGAATAGTGGTGCCAAGGAGGCCATGCACCAAGTGGGTCCCACTCCTCACCGTCCTAATGCTTTTTGTCGTTTTCCTCATGGCTCGTGGGTCCCATGCTTAGTCAGCTCCGACTTAGCTTGCATAAAGGATAATATAATTTCACTCAAAAAATATAAAAAGTAAATAAAAATTATATAAATGATTTTGTAACAATATAACAATATAGTTCACTAGTCCCATGGAAATGCTCTAATGCCAATATTATAAAGTCCCAAGAGGCCTAAAATTCAGGTAAAGAAAAAGGCTTAAAATGAAATTAAAATGCGAGAGAATTTGAATATAGGACCATAGATGGTATTTTATTTCAAATCAAGCCCAATAAATTTAAAAATTCATCGCGGGACCAAGATAACTATAATAACCCCAAAGAATGTGAGGATTGGTCTCATTCAACTTGCAAGGCGACTAGAAATGAAAACGGAAGGTGCCTCAGCGATGAAAAATATCAATGGAATGGCCTCTATTTAAAAAATATAAATGATTCATATTTTTATTATTAATCTTTTTTTATAAATTTCACAATATAAATTTTATATGAAAATACTCATAAGTTTCATAAAAAGAGATATCCTTATAATTTCTTTTTTCTTTGACTGTAATATATTGATCTTTAAATTCCAAGTAAATGATGCTATTGTCCTTATTGTCTTCCTCATTAATTGGAGTATTTGAATCAAAGGAGAGGGAGCACTTTTTCGCGATGAAGACTGAACATTCCGTGTTTTTTTTTTGTTCTACAGTTTGACTCCCTTTTGATGGGAGCTAACTTTTTCAAAATTTACCCACTAGTATTTTTCAACTCCTGTCGGAAAATTGAGTAGCTTTTTCAGTCTCATATTTGTAAAGTAAGGGAGAGAAAAATATTAAAAAAATAATATTATATTAACTGTACTCTGAGGGTTATTTTTAAAATTTCAATTATAATTATTTTTTATATTTTTATTATATTAGTATTAATGAAATTAATAAAAATGACTTATAAATAAGACTGAATGGAGTGTTTTTGTTCTTGATATTTTTCAAGGATATCCCAACACCCTAAATAATTCTTTAGAGTAATTTTTTTAAAATAATTAAAATTGAGCATTTTTACTCTTACAGTCAAATTTCCAATGTTAATTGTTAGAAATATTAAGACTCAAACATTGACTATTATGAAATTTAATGGGGAAGGCAAAAATGTTTCATTTTAATTATTTTAAGGATAAAATTGCTTCAACTAATAATTTAGGGTGTTGGATGCTTCTAAAAGAATACTTCAAAAGCAAAAATACACATTTACCTCTGTTTGTTTTTTAATCTCCATAATTCTTCATGTTGGAGAGACAATATGCATTAAACCTAGTAGCTGTCCAAGTGTATTGGAGCCTTGAGACAGATTTGAACGCTAATTTGGATAAGAATTAATAACTGAAGAAGCGTCAACATTGGGATTAGGACTTCGATTGACACAGTATTAGGCAATGTTACTTCTCTCGTTGAAAATTGATATTTGAATTCCTTGCAGACTGATAAGAATAACCTTTTTTCTTGTAATCAATATTGACACTCTTCCTTTTTTATTATTCCTCAACCTAGGTTTAGTCAAATTGATTCATACGACTCAGTAAGCATACTGAGTCACTCTATTCTAGCTTTTTGAGTCAATAACAACCATTCAGTTAATTTACTAAATGCAGATCATGCCTAGATGATATAAGAGTAACAAAGGAATCGTACTCTCATGGTAATACCCAACTTAGATATTTGGCTTCCATATGGGGCTAAAGAATCTGCTGCACTTTTTTACTTTCATTTTACAAACGTTGAAACTTTCCCCATTTTTTATTTAGAGAAAAAAATGAGCAAAAAATGAATCATAGGAATGGGGGGATAATGTGTCAATGTATAGACGCGCGCATGTATAGGAGAATGACTCGACAGTGTTCTCACCAATCTTCAGTATTTGCAAGTGTAATAGATAGAACTATAAAAACATGTTTCTTGAATTCTTTTTATAAGTCATTTCTATTAATCTTATTAATATCAATGCAAAAAAAATAAAAAATAAAAGTATATAAAATTTTAAATATGCTCCTTTATTGTATTTAAAAAATAATATTATGTTATTTTTTTTTCATATGAAGAGTACTTTTAAAAATATTTTTTAAATATTATTTAAAAAATTTTATTGTGATTTATGAATAGAATTAAAAAAATCTTTTAAAATGTATTTTATAAATATGATTCAATGAAGTGCAAGTTTAACCACTACTGACAAGCCCTAACTAAAACCAGTTAGGCTAACTCTTGTATGGTCAGATTGCTGTCAAGCTTAAATAAATGCTGATTCCCTAGCAGTCCCCCAAAATGCTCAAGAAATTATTATTATTTTTAGTGCCCACGAATAAAGTACAAATTGATTTTACCATGCATCCCTCAATCTCTCGCGCAGAAACTAATACATTTCCTTTGCCAGTATTTTCAATGCCTGCATTGTAACTTCTGCTTATTTTCGGAGAAGAAAAATAGCCTTTGAGCAAGATTATATATATATATTTGCTTACAAACTTTCAAGCAATCCTGCTTGAGATTACATTAGAATAATAAAATTATTTTAAAAATAAATCATTTTTTAATTTTGTCTCTACATTAGAAAAAGAGTAAATTAATGTGTAAAAAGAGTTTTTTTAAAAAAAATTAAAATATTGCACTTCTTTTTAGAATTTGCTAAAGGGCAGTTTTAGAGTTGTACATAAAAGATTGTAAACACCAAGATAAAATAATTTATATAAAGGATCAATAAAAAAATCCGGAGGGAATGTTTATTTTAATCATGACAAATTATGATATTTTATATTTTTGGATTAAATTTAAATTTTAAAATATATATTTTAGTTTGTACTTTAAAATTATGATTGTATTATTTGTTTCAAAATTTTAGAACGATTTAATTTGTAGTTTAGAGCATAAATGTATAGTATTATAATAACTTAATTAAAAAAAATTTTTGAATCGCTGATAACTAGATTTGAAAAAAAATATTAATTTAAAAAAAAACACAATTTCTAGGCCCCAACACATAAGAGCTGTGCCGGACTATTTTTTTTAAGCTAGGAAAAAAGGGATTGGATTAATCTAGATCTTTATATTTATTAGGAAAGATGACAATAAAATCCATTTAAATTATATAAATGACAAATTGATCCTATAAAATGGTATAATTTTTTTGGAATCTCACTGGATGTTTCTGTCATTAGGAAATTATAGGAAATGATACTTTTGCCCTTTATTCAAATTTTAAAAAAAAATTTGTAACTTTTCATACACAATTTTTGTTCATATATTAACAACTTTCATTTCTAAATTTACAACAATTTAATAGCTATTTGCAAATTCTGATCTATGGGTTTTGATGTGCATCAGGTGTTGAAAATTTATAATTTTTCATTCATAACTTTTGTTCTGATATTAATAACTTTTATTTTTAAATTCACAATAATTCAATAATCATTCACAACTCCGCACTTACAGGTTTTAATATAAACTAGGTGTTGAAAATTCATAACTTTCTATTCACAACTTTTATTCATATATTAACAACTTTTGTTTCTAAATTCATAACAATTCAATAGTCATTCGTAACTCCAAATATGTAGGTTCTGATATGCATCAGATTTTAAAAATTTGTAACTTTTTATTCACAACTTTTGTTCCTAAATTAGCAATTTTTATCCCTAAATTCGCAACAATGCAACAAGAAATTATAATTTATTAGTACCTTTTGTAAATTGACTAAATCAGCAAAAATGAATTACCACTCTAATCTAATAAATAACAACTTTCATTTAATTAAATGATAAAAAAATCTTAAAAAGTGACAACTATATAAGGTTTTGTTATCAGTTATATGATCTACAACTTGTATCAAAATACCGTACAATTCTTTTGACAAAAATATATGAAGGGTTGAATCTTCTAGTGTCATCCCAACATGTCAACCATTCTCATGCCAACCTGAAACAATAAAATAGTCATTCATCAACATGTCTATTTTTCAAACATCATAATCATATATTTATTATGTTTAATCTAACAACAACTATTCTTCTTATGTTTATAATATTGTATTGGTCATTTACAACTTTAGTTTATGCATTTAAAATACAACTGAAAATGATATATTATTTATTATGTATCATTTATCCATGAGTAAGCATCCATCCCATATACAATAGAGAAAATCAGAAAATGAAGATCTTAATCATGAAGAAAAAATGAAGACCTTAATCATTTATACATATTAACGCACATCAACTTTAACTATCACATATGAGAGGAGAAATTTTCAAGGAAAAGAAAAAACTTACCCACATACCTACATACTGCACAGCTAACAGAGAAACTCATGTACAAAAACTCAAAAACAAAAAGATAAGAAGGAGAAGGAGAAGAATAAGGAGAAGGAAAAGGAGACGTAGAAGACAAGAGGAGGAGAACAAGAAGACAAAATAGACGAAAAAATGCACAAAGAATGGCTCCACATTAAGGCTTGAGATTTTTGTTTTCTTTGAGGGTAATTTGGTCATTTTCTTAATTCCATAATGACAGAAAAATTCCATGGGACTCCAGGAAAATTATGCTATTTCGTGGGACAAATATGTCATTTATATAATTTAAATAGGTTTTTCTGTCATTTTTCCTATTTATTAACATAAATATTTGTATACATTTATCTCACCCTCATGAAATACATTAATAATTAAGATCAATAATAAATATAAAAGGGAGAATGATTAAGAAGTTTTAAAAAGACTAATTAATTTAGCCTAAGTCCCAAGTGCTAAATTTCAAAATTTTGTAAGTTTGGTTCTTAATTTTATAATTTTATTATGATGAATTTATAATTGATTTTTTAAATTTTAACATTGTTGAATAATAAATAAACTTATTTTTCTATTAAAATTTAAAATATAAGTTACAAATTCATCACATTGAAATTATAAAATTGAAAACTGAACTTATAAATTTTTAAAGTTTGACACTTTATACTTAAATTAAATTAACTGATCACTGTCATTCACCCAAAATAAAAAATAATGTATATTTTTATAAAAATAAAAAATTTTTGATTTATAATTTTTTTAAAAAATTATTTATATTTTAGATTGGAAAGATATTCTTTTATCATCAATTCAGAGTATGATTACATTATGATCAGCTGATCAGATAAGCAAATCTTCGAAAAGTTCTAACGACCGCGAGTCCCCGAGGAGAAAAGTAAAAGGAACAAATGGCGGATGGAATGGAAGCTAGCAAAAGGCCAGACGACGACTTTGACTTTATTATAGTCATTTCAATAAATTATAAAATATCTCTCAAAAAAATTGAAAAAATTATATAAAAATGAAAGTATGCCCAAAAAAAGAAAATCTTTTTTTCTTTTTCTCTCATAAGTACTCTTTCAGTCTACTATATAAGTTATTTTTTAAAAACATAATCTGATTCATTTCATAAGTCATTTGTTGATAGGATTGTTTTGTTTTAAATTAAAATTCTCAAATTACTCTTAAAAAGTAAGAGAGAAAAAGATAGAAAAAAATAATATTATATGATTGATTTATTTTTTACTCTTTATTTAAGATTTATGTTTGAAATTTTACTTACTTTTATTCTTAATAATTTTATTGTATTAATATTAATAAAATTGATAAAAATGAATTATAAATAAAACCGGAGGGAGCAAACGACAACCTTGACTTGCATGCTAGCAATTGAATCCTCTTCACACTGTAGAAAACTTTTTATAAGTGGCGCACCAATTTTGGGTTTCCATCTGTTTCTGTATGAACTCGCATGCGCGCGCATAGTTTGCTTTGAATGTAGTTACTTGCCGCAGAAGCCAGAAGAAGGATCTGAATGAGAATAATCCTTTATCGTCTCTTACGTCCTGACATGATAGCTGTTTTTCTGCTTCATATTTTTTTACCAAGTCTTCCTCCTCCCACTTAGCCGGCGATACTTTGAATATGGGTGGAAGGCTATTAGACAGTGAAAATGATTATTCCAATCTCATTTCAGATGGAGAACACTTTGAACTGGGTTTCTTTTCCCCTCCTGGGAGCAAAAACAGATACCTAGGAATATGGTATCGTGGGAAAGAACCGCAAACAGTTGTCTGGGTTGCTAATAGAGACAACCCCATCCCTGATTCGACATCTGGGATTTTTCAGATTTCCCAAGACGGAAATCCCAGTGTGTTTGAAATAGACGAAAAACCTTATTGGTCCTACAGACCCGAACAAATTTCTTCTCTCGCAAACCTGACTATGAAGTTTAAGGATACTGGGAATTTGCTTCTAGGAGATGATCAATTATAGGTAACCTACTGGCAGAACTTCGAACACCCTATGGACACCCTATTAAGCCGTTGTATCCTAATTTGTGTGGTAATTTCTTGAGTATTATTGTTGCCGATGCCTTTAAATCTACGAGTTGATATGCCCTTACAGCTAAATTATATATGAATATTTCAAAACATCTTCTTTAAATATACCTTTTGGGTATGAACACATTCTTAACTTGTGGTATACCTTGTGAGAGTAGAAAAATAATATTGATATACATATATTTTCATAAATAAATAAATAATCTCTCAAAAGTCAACTTATATAGTTCAAACTAGACATGTATGACACATGCATAATCAATTAATTTTGATCCTAAATAAATTTAGTAAATCAACTACAGATAATAATTCCTCAAGCATATCATATTAAGTACATAGCTTCATCGCAAATCAAGGCAATATCATAAATTATGATATGGATGCATTCATATATGATGCCTCAGGACCTTATTTCATCATCCTCTTAAAGAAAAATAATCTTGATTCTTATCTAATCGCCCAATATTTTAACATATTTATCTAACAATCAAGTTTTCATATAAACTCTTTAGGATATTCAATAATGCTCAATCAATAAAAAATGGTGCAAATCAATATTTACATAATCATACAATAAATATAATGAACAAGAAAGTCTCTCATGAAACTTTATAAACTTTTGTCATCTTGAGTCCTTCTGGGATTTTTAAGTAAATACCATTGTAGAGTCATATAAATAAGCTACCATTTAGTAGTCGCATATTAGATTTCTATACTACCAGACTAATAATATATCACAAATTATTTCATCCACCACACAATATAGTAATGCATATTTTGAATCTTTGTAAAATATTCTTATATTGAAAGTCAAGCTTTGCATGTGAAATTTCATATTTTTCTTTTTACATAAATGCTTATGTGTAATATCACACTTCAAGCATTTGAATTAGAAGTTCACAACTTTTATATCATAAACAAGTGAATGTAATTCTGTTTGTGTTGTGTCCTTTTTTTTATTCTATCAAGATTCTCATTTACTAGTAATATTTCATTCTCATTAAAAGTGTTATTGACAACTCTCATCTTTTCGATTCCATCATTTCTCTTATTGACATAACTTCTTCATATCTTTTTATTATTATCAGGTACTTGATCCTCTTTCGAGGACTCAAAGTTAGTTATGTCTTGACTTCTTCTAGAATGTCAACCTCCTTAATAAAATCATCTTACTTATCTGTTCTTTGTCTTTTTATAATATTTTCTTTCTTTATAACCAATTAGCCTTCCACGCTTCAAGCATGATTTATTTTTATTTATACCTTTGGAGAATTATTAGTTGAAGTATCAATTCAAAATTTCTTCTTTCTATCAATATTTAAATATCTAGCAATTATTTTATTTCATGAATGCAAAGTTATATGAATTTTTGATTCATATACGAGGGTCTAAACAACATATCAATAATGCATTCAAATATTTTCATTTCCATCTTTTCATCATTGCTCCCTCTTTTTAGGATTACAAACCATGCAATATGAGTCTTCTAAATCCATTTATTTCTTATAGAAACATCATTTTGTTTCATTTAGAAGCAAACAAGAAGAAGAAGAAGAATCTTAACTAACATTTATTCTCAACTTTATTGTGTGCTCACAAGATGAATGCTTGTAATGCAAATTGAATGCATGAATTGTGCCACACATCACAATTTAATTTAATTCCATTGAACAAAAAAAGACTTTTACATTATTCCTAACTTTCTTTTGAAAGTATATTTCATACATAGTAATGGAGCCTTCATCACAAAGTCTCACAATTTTTAGCTCTTGACAAAAGGCCAAATTATAGTGAAGGTATTCACAATACTTTATTGGCTTGATGCTTTTAAGTGCTACAATTGCAAACTTGCATATTTAAATGGAAAATATTGTCATCACAAATTTTGGTCTAATAATCTTACTGGAAGCATAAATAATCTTTTATTGACCATTCTAATGAGTAGGCTTTTCTTCATCTCATAATCAATGAGAGCCTAAGATATGAAACCACTAGTATTTTCAAGTGATTTAGCCTAATCTCTATATCAACAATTGTGCACATAATACTTCTTTCTCTTTCACAAACCTCTGGTTGTGAATTATATTGATACACATGTCTAACTATCTTATAAATGCATCTATCAATTTTATTAAATATTTGTATGGTTCACAAAGTATCTAAATGGGCCCATTTTCACTCAACATATTTATCAATATCTAAGATCTAATTTCAATTATTACTAGTGATAGTATCATAATTTTTCTTAAGCAAAACATGAGGATCCTGGAAACATGTAATGTGTTAGTTATGTAGGAAGAATCTTCTAGTTCTTGATTTACGAACACCAGAAAACTGAAATTGATTTCTCATCAATTGTAACTTTTGCAGCATCAACTGCCAAAACCTGTGAACCTTGCGGGACAACAATAATTCCATATCCACAAAGCACGGGACCAGATTGCGGAGATCCCTCGTACTTCAAGTTAAACTGCATCAACACAACAAAAACAGGCGAGGTTAGCTTTAATCTGTCTGGAGGTGTGTTTTTTAGGGTATCCAAAATAGACCCAGATAATCGAAAGTTGCGAATCCAAACTAAAATGAGTTCATCAACTTCTGTGATAACCAAGATCAAAGGAAAAAAGTTAAGGTTGACTTACCATTTAATGTAACAGACTGGTGCTCTGCTGAAGATGAAATAGAGGTTAGTTGGCTACCACCATTAGAACCTCTCTGTGATTACTCCACAGACTACAACGATTGGCTACATTCAACATGCAACAGTAATTCAAGAGATGGAAAACAATGGTGCCTTTGTGATGCAAACTATTCTGGAACAACTCAAATTTAACTTGCATCTTCGGAGGTAGTTAGCCTTTTATATCACTTACCTCTGGCATCTTCTCTAGTCCTGCTTTTTTTTTTTCAATGCTTCGATCAAGATCAATTTTCCTTTTGTAGGTGTCCTTCCCACGTCACAGGAGTCGTCTGGAAGCAAAAAACCTCTCACTAAATTAATTCTTGTAGTAACTCTTTCAAGCGCGGCTTTCGTGGCATGCATTGTTGTTTAATTGTTTTTGCCTATATATGGAAAAGCAAAATAGCCCATAAGGAAGGTACTAGTTTAAGTTATTAAGAATTATGAATTGCTTGCTTACTGTTTTTCTTCAAGCAACAGAAATTATACTATTTTACAATTCTCTTCAGATTACTCAGACATGGGAAGAGTTCAGAGAGTTCGAGGGCGCATGCATGACAGCGAAAGACAGGTGAAGGATTTGATAGCTACACTTGCAAGAACTAGAAGAAGATGACAATGAAGGCATAGAGGTTCCATATTATGATTTTGAAACCATACTAGGTGCTACTGATAATATTTCAGATGCAAACAAGCTTGGATGAGGAGGTTATGGCCCTGTTTACAAAGTAGTTGAGTAACTGACTCATCTTACTTGACAATTTAATTTTGGGCAATGGATTATGGATATGCTCTTTCTTTTCTATAAGGTATACTACCAGGCGAACATCATATGGCGGTAAAAAGGCTTTCAAATGTTTCATCACAAGGTTTAAAGGAATTCAAGAATGAGGTTGTTTTGATATCCAAGCTACAGCATCGGAATCCTGTCAGATTGTGGGGTTATTGCATAACTGGGGATGAAAAGATCTTACTCTATGAATACATGTCAAACAAGACTTTAGATGCATTATTGTTCGGTCAGTTTTAAATGCACTAATTTTTAATTGTTGATTGGTTTTGGTTTTCATTTCTAAATTGATTTAAGCGGCTCAAATTGTATTTTTTTTTTCCATAAATTTTGGTTTTTGTTATTTTCAAAGAAACAAAATTTAAAAGAAAAATAATCCAAGAACAGTTAACAAAAATAATAATGATTTTATCATGAAAATAAAAAATTAAACCCAAACATGGACATGACATGAGAAAGATGAGCATGGTTCTCATCTCCCATGTCGAGCACTAGAATGCTCATCTCCCTGGTACAGTATCGGATTCAAATTCTTTTACCACTTCCAGTACTTTTTTGAAATTATAATACTTCTTCCAATGCTTCACAAGGGGTTGATGAACTTTGGAAAATGAAAATGTCTGACACAGATCCTACACGAAGTGTGATTTTGGATTGGCAGATGCAGTTTGGCATAATTTTAAAAATTGCTTGAGAAATGCTATATCTTCATCAAGATTCTAGACTGAGAGAGATTCATAAAGATTTAAAAGCTAGCAATATTCTTTTGGATAAGGAAATGCAACCAAAAATTTCAGACTTTGGTTTAGCAAGAATATATGGACGCAAAAAAATTGAGGCCAACACTGAAGGAATAGTTGGAACTTAGTAAACTTGACAAAGTTGTTTGATCGCAATGAAATTAGTCCTTAACTTCCTCTATAAGAGAGTTACAATTTTCTATTTTTTCCTCTTTATATAGTGATTATATGGCCCTAGAGATGCATTAGATGGATTATTTTCAATCAAATCAAATATCTTTAGCTTTGGCATGGTGGTGCTTGATATTATCACCAGAAAGAAGAACATGAGATTCTTTCAATCCAAACAAGTTTCCAGCCTTTTGGGTTATGTAAGTTTCATCTTATTCCTCTCTTGACATTAGGGGTGTTCAGTCTGGACCCGTCCTGACTGGCTCGGTATCGTCCCGATCATATCGGGATGGGACTTTACGGGACAGGACAGGAAAGGGGTTCGGGACGGGACGGGACACGGGATTATCATCGGGACGTCCCGTCCCGTCTCGAATATTATATATATTATTTTTTATTTTAAATATATTAATTATATTAATATAATTTATACTTATATTAATTATATCAATTATAATTTTAATACTTGTAATTCTTATTTAAAACTAAAGTTTTTTTTATATTGATAATTTTAATGGCATGGAGTAAACATGGCAATATCTTTCTTTATAATATATTAATTATATTAATATAATTTATTCTTATATCTATCTATTTAATAACTTTTATTTATAACATATTTCTTGCTTATTTTTAGAAGAGTAATTAGCTTAGTACATCTTCATTAAAGTAGAAGAACAATGATTTAATGTTGTGTTTGACTTGCCTATTGTTGCTAATCTTATAGCATAAAGATCACTTATATTTGTTATTATAAATATAATATGTAGTTGTGATTAATATAATTCAATAACTAATTTTAAATTATTGTTATTTATGTGCTTGTATTGTTTTAATTTTAAACTTAATAAATTATATGATTTAAAATTTTAATAAACGTTATTACCCAGATCTTTTTTCAATATTATTCCATTTATCGGGACGTCCCGATCTTGTCCCGATCCCGTCCCGACTCTTAACGGGACAGGATAACTTTCGGAACGGGACGGGACACGGGATCAAAATTTAGTTCTGATCTTTTTTTTGGGACGGGACACGGGACTAGGGTGTCTCGGTCCCGTCCCGTCCCGTGAACACCCTACTTGACATATTGTTCTTATGTGCATGGTGGGGATTCCCTGATTATGTGAAAGAATATGTAGGCATGGAGGTTATGGACAGAGCATAAACTGCTGGATTTAATGGACCATTCTTTAGGAGAAAGCTGCAATGTAAATCAATTCATCAAGTGTACACAAGTTAATCTTCTGTGTGTGCAAGATGAACTAGGGGATAGGCCCACAATGTCACAGGTACTAATAATGATTGAAAGCGAGACTGCCAGCCTCCCAATTCCAAAACAACCAACCTTTTTTTATGAGTAGAGACAGCAGCATTTCAAACATAGCTTCTTCTTCCAGTAAACCTGAAGGTAGGGTTGATAATTTGGGCCAAGTCTAATGGGTCAATCAGAACTCGCTCGAAAAATTTAGGCCCGAGCCTGAATAAAATAATAATTTTTTATTGTTCGGGCCTATTTGGACGGCTCAAATAGGCCCAAGAAAATTATTACTATTTGAGTGTATTACTATAATTATTTTTAAAAAAATAAAAATATTATATTTTCCTATTTTTATAATTTTTAATCAAATAAAATATCTCAAAATAATAATTAAAATATATTTTAATATTAATTTTTATACTTCAAGACTCAATCTTTTTTTTAGAAAAATTGAGTCATATACACCATTTTCTTGTCCAAAAAATTATATTTTATATTTTTTATAAAATAAGATAATTAATTTTAAATTAAAAATAATTTTAAAAATAAAATTTGGGCAGGTACAAATTTTGGCTCTACTACTAAACAAACATAATAAATAAAATAATATTTTTAGATAATTAGTTGATTATCATCCACGTCAGACTTAGTTAAAAATTAAGAATGAACTAAAGTAAATACCATTTATATATAGGACTTAAATAGTATAAAAGGTTAAAGAAAAAATTTAAAAAAATAGTATTTTACCCATATTTAAATAATTTTATTTTATATAATATAATGATGGCTATTTTCTCATATTCTTAAAAACAAAAACTACAATTTATCTAATAGTTGGTAAAAACTTTAAACTAATTAGGACAATAATTTTAAATTAGTGGTCTAACTGTAGTTGAATTGAGATTAACTTGATCATAATTAAATAATATGATTCAATTAAAATATATAAATATTTTTATATAGCTATGATAAGGGAAATATTTAAATAAATAAGACATCAATTTACAAGTAAAGGAAACATTCATGAATTAATTACACATAATACAACAAAATAGTAACAGAGCTACTTAAGTACTTAACTACAAATTTAATAAGTTATTATTTTTTTATTCCTTTTAAGTTAAAAAAATATTTTATGCTTAATAAAATTATTTAAAAATTAAAATTGATTAAAAAATAAAAAATATTTTTAAAAAAGTTTCGAGTATTCGAGACGGCCCTAATAAGCCAGAAGTCCGAAGGTGTTAGGGTCGGGCTTGGCTATATGGGTTTTTTAGAAAAAATAATATTCTTTAAGCCCGATTTGAATAAGCCCAGCCCGAATTGAGCCCGACCTGAATAAGCCCGCCCCGTCTGAATTATCGGCTTTACTTGAAGGAATTCGATGTACTATGGATGCTAATGGGTAGTCAAAAACCCTTTCAATATGTATTTATGTTTGCATTTCGCTATTATTATTTTAGGGGGGGTGTGTGTATGGTTTCTGGTGGTTTTTGCTTTTCACCATTCCTCTTATCGTTTAGTAGCTTTTTTTCGTTTATTAACAGAAATTATATCTGTTAAAGATTGTTCATGTAATCTTGCCACATGTGTTTATCTTATGGTTTAAATTTTTAGAAGTGCAAGGTGAGAAATACTTTAATTTTAGCGGCTGCTTCAGCCACTCCCTAATTTAATAATCACGTCCCCTGAAAATGAGTAATTTCATTAGTAAATTTGCTTAGTCAATTAATACTATTTTCACCATCACGACTATTAAGCTAAGGCCTTGTTTGATATGGAGGATCGCATTTTAAAGGATTGGAATTGAAAGTGGGAATAAGTTTTAAAATGATTTTCAAAATACCATGGGATTTAAAAAAAATGTGTATGGAATTAAACAAAAAATAAATTACAAGAAAAACACAAGTACCCTCATCTTCCTCCTTTCACCTAAATTTTCTAGGCATACCCAAACTATTATTCCCTCCATCAGCTACATTGTGCTTCACTTTGTTGCAATTTGAAAAAGTTGTCAATGAACAAATAACCACCACCTAGGAATTTATGGAACATAAATTAGAAATCTGGAGAAAATATGCAAACAATTTCAAGGGACGAGGAGCATAAACAAATTGCGCCATACTTAAACTCCCTTCCTCTTTATCTCTATAGAGGGCGGCTTGGTTTTCCCCTACCTTTGCTTCTACCACATTGCTCGTGACCCATAAACAACAAGGACACGATCTAGATTTGGACCTAAAGGGACAGGGAAGGGAGGAAGATGAATAAAGAAAAATCAAAGTCAAACTCTTAACATGTCGGACAACGCAACGCTAGTGTAAGGGAGGTTATTTGGTTAAGGGGAGAGAGATGAGAAGGTAAGGGGGAGCGAGATGAGAGAGAGGAGACAGACATGGTAGAGGGTAGGGGGAGAGGGGGGAGTAAGCGAATGGGAGTAATTTGGTATGAAAAATATCAATCTCAAGATTAATTTCATCAAGAGGTAGTGGTATTTAGTAATTTTATTTGGATGGAATTGGAATTGGAATTAAACTTTTTGTTACATCATACCAAACATAAAAAAGAGGTACTATCTAATCTCGCCTTTCCAATCCTTCATATTAAATAGCACCTAAAAGATTTGTTAGTGTTACTTTTCTTCCTTGAAGCGTTATAGAAGTCGAAGAGACATTGTTGAAGCATTATCAACATAGTATCAAGATCAAACCGTGGCTTAGAGGCATTAATAGTTGCTATGATAGTCTCATATTCTGTGGTGAGACCATTCACAATACAGGACACATGATTTTTCTCAGGTACAGGTTCACCAAGTAGAGCAAGGTGACTGCAAATAGACTTAATATTTGTTAGATTATCAAGCAAACTTAATTCACCCTTTTTCTTATTAGACAACAAATTCTATAGTACAAAATTCTAGAATGAGATTTACTAGAGCATAAGTGATTAAGTTTCGACCAAATCTGAGCTGCCGTCTCAAGCCAACAAGTTCTGGCAACATGCTTGGAGACATCCACGCTAAGAGCCACAACACAAGCGCTGAATCTAGTTGTTCATGAACCTCAAAAGCTGGATTGGAAATCTCCCTGCCATGTTCATCACGAACTAGATGAGAGGGAACATAACCCCAACCATCCAGCAAAGAGGCAAGCTGGCGTTGTTTACAATTTTATGATTTTAAAAAACTAGAAGAAGAAATATATTAGAAATAATCATGATATTGCTTTTGGCCAAATAACGATTTTCAAAATATAAGTATTTTCTATTAATTAATCTTGATTTCAAAATATTAGCAAGTTAGTCTATATAAAAAAAAAATTCTCATTTTATACCTTGTATTTATTCACTTAAATTATTGTATCTATGAATTTATTATCTTTTATTACTGGTCATAAATTAAAATTTAAAATAACAAAATATTATATATTTTTATGAGAATAAGAATTTTATGAGTACGCATATTATTATTAAAATATATTTATATTTTAAATTTATAAATAATAAATAATTGAAGATTAAAGTGCAATGAAATTAAAAATGGGAACAGTTCATATTTGCAATGGGGGTCAAGACGAACCCATGCATGTCCCGTCGACGTCGATGATGGACGACCACATCACGCACAATATGAATCTAAATATAACACGAGGGAAAAAAAAACAGAGAGGACAAGCGTGGGCCCAGCGAATGAGAAGAATGGGGCAAACCCGTCTGATGCAAGACAAGGATGAAATGTGAGGAAGTTTTTTTATTTTTTTTTAATACAAAGACACGAAAATTTCGTGTAAAAGTTGAATAAAATCAGGTTTTATTAAATTTTATAAGGGATTTTCATTTTGAGGGCGAATGATTGTAAATAATAAAGTTAAGATTATCCTGAGAGACTAGGTGAGCGAACATGTCCGCACATCTGTTTGCTTCCCTAAACGTGTGTTCGAAGGTAATAATTTAATTTTTCATGATCAAATATTTGACTCTGTTAATAATTTCAGAAAAAGAATATGAGGAAGTTTGAATGCAGTGAGAAAGACGAACTGATGCGTCCTCTATGCGAGTCCATCTGGACAAGTATTTGAACAACGAAATCCCACCCATGGTTAAGAAGAAATGGAAGATTAAACAACTTCCAGTTCTTGATGTTCGGTTCATCTTATTATGTGCGTTGTTTGCTTCGACGGTTTCAGTACTCATTATATAACGAGCAATGTGAACCGTTTAGATTGTTCAAATTTTAATATTTTATTTTGTATTTTGATAAAATAAAAATTATACATTTTAATAAATTTACTCTATTATCAATTTAAATAATACAGATTTAATTTAAATAATAAATTAAATATTAAATATTTTTATAATTTTTATAAATGAATTATTCAGATATATTCTGAACAATCTAAATTTAAATTTTTAAATTATAATTTTTTAATTTTTTTAAAACTCCATTTTAAAGATTATCTTTATTTTTATTTTTTAATAGTATATCTATAAAATAAAAATTTTTAAAATTTTTAAAAATAATTTAATTTTAAATCTAGACTGTCCAGAATATATCTGAATAATTAATTTATAAAAATTATAAAAATATTTAATATTAAATTTATCATTCAAATTAAATTTATATTGTCTAGATTAATATAGGATAGATTTATTAAAATTTATAATTTTTATTTTATTAAATACAAAATAAAATATAAAAATCTAGATCATTTAAATTAAAACTCTGAACAGTTCAGATTATTTATGATGTGACCATCACCATGAGCACTGCAACCGAAGGGAAGAAAGTGTCTCCATTTCCCTTCCCACCATTTTCTTCCGTTTCTCTCCCATCACCTTGAATTAAAACTTTTCAATGATTTAGATTTAATTTTTAATAAAATTATTATTTTCATTTTATATGAAATATATAAATAAAATATTATAGTTTTAAATGTTTTAGATTAAAATTTAATAATTTAAATTTATTTATATATCATTGTATAAAATAAAATAAAAATTTTATCAAAATTTTAATTTAAATCGTTAAAATTTTGATCTAAAGATAATGAAAGAAAAATGGACGGAAATGGAGGGAAGGAAAACGGAGATACCCTCTTCTCAGCAATAGCTAAGTCAAGCTGACTTAACATGGGACCCACGAGCAATGAGAAAAACGACAAAAAGCATTAGGAGAGTGTCGGGTGGGACCCACTTGATGCATGGCTTTATTGGCATTACCATTCAACCATCCTTCTCTCCTTCCGCGTCTGTGGTTTGCGGTCAGCACCTCTCCTTCTCTCTCCCCCCTTCCTCTCTCTCCCCTAAGGTGAACCTCCCTATAATAACCCCATAGAATGTGAGGATTGGTCTTATTCAACTTGCAAGGCGACTAGAAATGAAAACGGAAGGTGCCTCTGCGATGAAAAATATCAATGGAATGGCCTCTATTTAAAATATACGAATGGTTTATATTTTTATTATTCATCTTTTTCTTATAAGTTTTCACAATATAAATTTTATATGAAAATACTCATAAATTTTATAAAAAGAGATGTCCTTATAATTTCTTTTTTCTTTGATTGTAATATATTGATCTTTATTTTCATTATTGTCTAGCTAAATATTCTCACACATGGAAGGAACATTTAAGTCCCAAGTAAATGGTGCTGTTGTCCTCACTATTTTTCTTATTGATTGGAGCATTTAAATCAAAGGAAATGAAGCATTTTTTCACGGTAAAGATTGAACATTCCGTGCTTTTATTTTATTTTTTTTATTCTGCATTTGACTCCCTCTCAAAGGGAGCTAGCTTTTTCAAAATTTACCCACTAGTATTTTTCAACTCCTGCCAGAAAATTGAGCAACTTTTTTAGTCTCATATTTTTAAAATGAGAGAGAAATATTAAAAAATAATATTATATTAACTGTACTTTTTGCCTTTTCATTGAGGATTACTTTTAGAATTTCAATTATAATTATTTCTTATATTTTTGTTATATTAGCATTGATAAAATTAATAGAAATGACTTATAAATAAGACCGGATAGAGTATTTTTGTTCTTGATATTTTTTGAGGAAATCCCAACACCCTAAATAATTCTTTGGAAAATTTTTCTTTTAAAGTAATTAAAATGAAGCATTTTTATTTTTACAATCAAATTTCCAACGTTTATTGTTAAAAATATTAAGACTCAAACGTTGACTGTTATGAAATTTAATGAGGTAGGCAAAAATGCTTTATTTTATTTACTTTAAAGGCAAAATTATTTCAATCAATAATTTAAGGTGATGGATGCTCCTCAAAGAATACTTTAAAAGCAAAAATGCACATTTACTCCCTTTTTTTTAATCTCCAGAATTCTTCATATTGGAGGGACAATATATATTAAACCTAATAGCGGTCCAAGTTTATTGGAGCCTTGAGACAGATTTGAATGCTAATTTGGATAAGAATTAACAAGTGAAGAAGCGTCAACATCGGGATTAGGACTTCTATTGAAACAATATTAGGCAATATTACTTCTCTTGCTGAAAATTGATATTTGGATTCCTTGTAGACTGATAAGAATAACCTTTTCTCTTGTAATCAATATTGACACTCTTTCTTTTTTGATTATTCCTCAACCTAATTTGAACCAAATTGATTCATATGAGCTCAGTAAGCATACTGAGTCACTCTATTCCAGCTTTTTGAGTCAATAACAACCATTCAGTTAACTTACTAGATGCAGATCATGCCTAGATGATATAAGAGTAACAAAGGAATCATAATCTCATGGTAATACCCAACTCAAATATTTGGCTTCCATATGGGGCTAAAGAATCTACTGCACTTTTTTACTTTCATTTTACAAACATTGAAACTTTCCCCATTTTTTATTTAGAGAAAAAAAAACAAAAAATGAATCATAGGAATGAGAGGATATTGTGTCAATATATAAACGCACACACATATAGAAGAATGACTTGACAGTATTCTCATCCATCTTCAGTATTTGCAAGTGTAATAGATAGAACTATAGAAACATACTTCTCGAGTTCTTTTTATAAGTCATTTCTATCAATTTCATCAATACCAATACAAAAAAAAGTATAAAAAATAAAAATATATAGAATTTTAAATATGCTCCTATATTGTATCTAAAAAGTAATACTATATTATTTTCTCTCTCACACACATGAAGAGTAGTTTTAAAAATACTTTTTAAATATTATTTGAAAAGCCGCATCGCGACTTATAAATAAGATCAAATAAATCTTTTAAAATATATCTTACATTTCCTTTGCCAATATTTTCAATGCCTGCATTATTACTTCTGCTTATTTTCGGAGAAGAAAAATAGCCTTTGAGCAAGATTTTATATATATATATATATATATATATTTGCTCACAAACTTTCAAGCGATCCTGCTTGAGATTACATTAGAATAATAAAATTATTTTAAAAATAAATCAGTTTTTAATTTTTTCTCTACATTAGAAAAAGAGTAAATTAATGTGTAAAAAGAGTTTTTTTAAAAATTAAAATATTACACTTCTTTTTAGAATTTGCTAAAGGATAGTTTTAGAGTTGTACATAAAAGATTGCAAACACCAAGAGAAAATAATTTATATAAAGGATCAATAAAAATTTCTAAAAGGTGATTTATTAAAAAAAATCTGGAGGGAATATTTATTTTAATCATGGCAAATTATGATATTTTATATTTTTGGATTGAATTTAAATTTTAAAATATATATTTATAGTTTGTACTTTAAAATTATGATTGTATTATTTGTTTCAAAATTTTAGAACGATTTAATTTGTAGTTTAGAGCATAAATGTATAGTATTATAATGGCAAACTTAATTAAAAAAAAACTTTTGAATCGGCGATAACTAGATTTAAAAAAAAATATTTTTTATTAAAAAAACACTATTTCTAGGCCCCAACACATAAGAGTTGGGCCGGACTATTTTTTTTTAAGCTAGGAAAAAAGGGATTGGATTAATCTAGATCTTTATATTTATTAACATAAATATTTGTATACATTCATCTCACCCTCATAAAATACATTAATAATTAAGATTAATAATAAACATAGAAGGGAAAATGACATAGAAGCCCCAAAAAGATTAATTAATTTAACCTAGATTTTAAGTCAAACTCCAAAACTTTGTAAGTTCAATTCTTAATTTCGTAATTTTATTGTAATAAATTTATAATTTATTTTTTAAATTTTAACATTATTGAATATACTAAATAATTTTTTTCTATTAAAATTTAAAATACAAGTTATAAATTTATCTCAAAGAAATAACAAAATTAAAAACCGAATTTGTAAATTTTTAGAGTTTGATACTTAAAATCTAAATTAAATTAAATAATTTTTTTGTAATCTCTTTGTCATTCTCTCGAAATAAAAAATAATATATATTTTTATAAAAATAAAAATTTTATTTATTTATAATTTTTTTAAAAAGATTATTTGTATTTTAGATTGAAAAGATATTTTCTTATCATCAATTCAGAGTATGATTACATTATGAGAGGCGATCAGATGAGCAAATCATCGAGCAGTTATAACGACCACGAGTCCCGGCGGAGAAAAGTAAAAGGAACAACTGGAGGATGAAATGGAGGCTAGCAAAAGGCCAGACGACGACTTTGACTTTGTTATAGTCATTTCAATAAATAATAAAACATCTCTCAAGAAATTTGAAAAAAATTATATAAAAATGAAATTATGCCTCTAAAAAAAAAAACTCCTTTTCTTTTTCTCTCATAATTAAACGAGACGACGGACTTGACTTGCATGCTAGCAATTGCATCCTCTCCACACTGCAAAAATGCTCGAGAAATTATTATCATTATTTTTAGTGCCCACAAATAAAGTGCAGATTGATTTTACAATTTCAATGGCATTCCTCAATCTCTGGTGCAGAAGCTAATACATTTCCTTTGTCAACAGAGTCTCCAAGAAGAAACAACTCTAAAACTTTGATATTTGCCTCGACATTTCAATGCCTGCATTATTACTTCTGCTTATTTTTGGAGAAGAAAAATAGCCTTTAAACAAGGTTATATATATATATATATATATTTGCTTACAAACTTTCAAGCGATCATGTGCTTGAGATTACATTAGAATAATAAAATTGTTTCAAAAATAATTCACTTTTTAATTTTGTCACTACATTAGAAAAAGAGTAAATTAATGTGTGAAAAAAGTTTTTTTTTAAAATTGAAATATTACACTTTTTTTAAGAATTTGTTAGAGGGTGGTTTTAGAATTGTAAATAAAATATTACAAAAACTAAGAGAAAATAATTTATATAAAGGATCAATAAAACTTTCTAGAAGGTGATTTATAAAAAAAATTCGGAGGGAATATTTATTTTAATCATGAAAAATTATGATATTTTATATTTTGGATTAAATTTAAAATATAATATATGTATTTATACTTTAAAATTATGACCGTATTACTTGTTTCAAAATTTTAGAACGATCTAATTTGTAGTTTAGAGCATAAATGTATAGTATTATAATGACAAACTTAATTAAAAAACAACTTTTGAATGGCTGATACCTAGACTTGATAAAATATTAGTTTTGGAAAAAAAAAAAAGAAAAGAATTTTTAGGCCCCATCACATATGAGCTGGGCCTTTTTAGCTAGGAAAAAAGGGCTTGCATTAATATTTTTTTTTTGGGCCATGAGGGCTTGGATTAATCTAAACCCTTATATATATTAACATAAATATTTGCATAAATTTATCTCATCCATCATGAAATATATAAATAATTGAGATTAATGGTAAACATAGAAAGAAAAATGACATAGAAATCTCAAAAAAATTAATTAATTTAATCTAAATTTTAAGTGTCAAGCTTTAAAAATTTGTAAGTTTGATTTTTAATTTTGTAATTTTGTTGTGATAAATTTATAATTTATTTTTTAAATTTTAACATTATTGAACAATAAACAAGTTTATTTTTTCTATTAAAATTTAAAATATAAATTACAAATTCATCATATTTAAATTACAAAATTCATGAAATTTGGCACTTAAGACTTAATATAAATTAATTAATTTTTTTAAGACCTTTATGTTATTCTTTTAAAATAAAAAATAATATATATTTTTATAAAAATAAAAATTTTATTGATCTATAATTTTTTTTAAAAAAAGATTATTTATATTTTAGATTGGAAAGATATTCTCTTATCACCAATTGAGAGTATGATTACATTATGATCAAGCGATCAGAAAAGCAAATCATCGAACAGTCATAACGCCCACGAGTTTCCCGAGGAGAAAAGTAAAAAGAACAACTGGAGGATGGAATGGAGGCTAGCAAAAGGCCAGACGACGACTTTGACTTTGTTATAGTCATTTTAATAAATTATAAAATATCTCTAAAAAAAATTAAAAAAATTATATAAAAATGAAAGTATGTCCAAAAAGAGAAAATCCTTTTTCTTTTTCTCTCATAAGTAAACGAGACGACGACCTTGACTTGCATGCTAGCAATTGAATCCTCTTCACACTGCAGAAAACTTTTTATAAGTGGCGTACCAATTTTGGGTTTCGATCTGTTTCTGTGTGCCCTCGCATGCGCGCGCATAGTTTGCTTTGAATGTAGTTACTTGCCGCAGAAGCCAGAAGAAGGATCTGAATGAGAATAATCCTTTATCGTCTCTTACGTCCTGACATGATAGCTGTTTTTCTGCTTCATATTTTTTTACTATGTCTTCCTCCTCCCTGCTTAGCCGGCGATACTTTGAAGATGGGTGGAAGGCTATTAGACAGTGAAAATGATTATTCCAATCTCATTTCAGATAGAGAACACTTTGAACTGGGTTTCTTTTCCCCTCCTGGGAGCAAAAACAGATACCTAGGAATATGGTATCATGGGAAAGAACCACAAACAGTTGTCTGGGTTGCTAACAGAGACAACCCCATCCCTGATTCGACATCTGGGATTTTTCAAATATCCCAAGATGGAAATCTCACAGTGTTAGATACAGACGGAAAACCTTATTGGTCTTACAGACCTGAACAAATATCTTCTCTCGCAAACCTGACTGTGAAGCTTATGGATACTGGGAATTTGCTTCTAGGAGACGATCAATTACAAGTGACCTACTGGCAAAGCTTCGAACACCCTACGGACACATTTCTGGTGGGCATGAGAATGTATAAAGATTTAGTCTTGACTTCTTGGAGAGCCACTAATGATCCCGGGACTGGCAAATTCTCGTTTGCAATGGGAAAAACAGGGGAAAGCCTCTATTCAATCTACACAAACCAAACCCAGCTTTACTGGGCAGGCGAAACACGCCAAGATTTCGGCGCCGAAGGAAAAATAATTTCGCTGTTGACAAACTTCACCCTAAGACCTACTACTTATAAAAGCAAAAACATGTCAGCATGGACAGTTCCTTCTGATTTTGGGTATGCAAGGCTAGTGATGAATTATACAGGAGCGGTACAGCTTTGGCAGTGGGATAATATCGGAGTTGGAGGATGGTTGTCCCCATGGCACGAGCCAGCTGAAAAATGCAATAGATATAACGTCTGTGGGAACTTCGGCAGTTGCAATATGAATAATTCGCCGTTCTGTAGATGTTTGCCCGGATTTAAGTCGCGGGGGGAGAATCAGATTCCGTCCTCTGAGTCTGGAGGGTGTTTCCAAAAAACAAAATCTTGCGGGCAAAACACAAAATTCATCGACTTGAAGAAGGTGAAAGTGAGAAAACCAGACAAACAAGTCATCGCAGCAAATGAAACAGAGTGCCGATCCAAGTGCCTCAATGGGTGCCCCTCTTGCACCGCTTACTCATATGATGCATTGAGAAATGTCTCTCGTAGTAGTTTCTTCACGTGTTTCATTTGGACTTCTGATTTACCTACTGTTCAAGAAGGGTTTGATCTCGGCTTTAATCTTTCTGTCCTGGTAAACATACCAGATATAGGTACATCATTTATTTTTACCATCTCATCTCTGCAAATAGAATGCTTACTTTAATTAATCAATATTGTCTTAGATTGTCTAATATGAAATTGGTACAGAACCAACTGCAAGAACGTGCAAACCATGCGGTGCATACGCGATTCCTTATCCGCTGAGCACTGATCCAAGTTGTGGTGATCCTATTTACTCCAATTTCAAATGCGACTTGCCAACCGGGCAGGTTCACTTCATTGTTGGAAACGAGAGTTTTAGAGTAACTAATATTGATCCAGACAAGAGATCCTTTTCTATTCAAATCAGTGATTCGTATGATTGCGCTGCAAACGATCTGGGGCATCGGGTTGCTCTGCCATTCAGTGCAACTCAACAGTGCAATGATGATGAAGAAGTCAAGATGCTAAATATTGATTGGGTTCCCCCAAATGAACCTCCTTGTAATAACTCTATAGACTGCAAGAACTGGCCTCATTCAACTTGCAATGTAACCAGAAATGCAAATGGAAGATGCCTCTGCGATAAAAACTATCAATGGAATGGCCTCAATTTAAGCTGTACACAAGGTAAAGGTATTAACACATTATTCTATTTTGTCCTAAATTCTCCATGTTAGAGAGCCAATATATACTAAACCTGACAGCTCTCCAAGTGTATTGAAGCCCTGAAACAGATTTGGATGCTAACTTAGCTTGAATAGGAATTAACAAGCGAAGAAGCGTTCAGTATGAGGCAACATTACTTGCCAAAAATTGATATTTGAATTCCTTGCGGACGGATAAGAATAACCTTCTCTCTTGTCATTGGTATTGGGATTCTTTCATGATTATTCCTGAACTTAGTTTGAGCCAAATTGATTGGTACGTACTCGGTAAGGATACTGAATTTCTCTGTTTTAGCTTTGAGACCGCAATAACCATTCAGTTAATTTACTGGGTATGGATCACCCCTAGATGATATAGAAGTAACAAAGAAATAATACTCTTATGGTAACCCTCAACTCATATATTTGGGAATCCAATGCACCATTTTAGCTTGAAACCTTTAAACTCAAGTTTATAAATCATTTTATTTTATTATGTATTAGTTATTAAACTCAATTTCATATAATGTGAAACATTCCATATCAATTCAAGTCCACTCACATTTGAACATCTTAATAATATTAATAATATAGAAGAATGATTTGATGGTATTTTCATCAATCTTCAATATAACCAAGTGTAATAGATAGAAAAATGGAAGTTTAACTACTCCTGACAAGCCGTAACTGAAAGCAGTTAGGCTAACCCTTCTATGCTCAGATTGCTGTGAGGCTTAAATATATACTAATTCTCTACACTCCAAAGTGCTCAAGAAATTATTATTATTATTATTATTATTATTATTATTAGAGTCCACTGATAAAGTGCAGGTTGATTTTACAGTTTCAATGGCATTCCTCAATCTCTTGTGCAGAAGCTAATACATTTCCTTTGCCAACAGAATCTCCAAGAAGAAACAATAAAACTTTGATACTTGCTGTGACATTTTCAAGCTTGATTTTATTTGCCTGCATTATTACTTCTGCTTATTTTTGGAGAAGAAAATTAGCCTTTGAGCAAGGTAATAACCTTTTTTTTTTTTTACTTACAGACGTCTAAGCGTTCAACACAATCTGACGCTTAAGATTATAATTGGACATCTTAAATTTCATCATGTTATAAGCCCGTGTTTGTGTTTTGTGTTTATGTTTGCATCTATTATGCGTGTTCAGAAAAGGGAAAAACTCAAAGAACAAGAGATAGCTTACATGACAGTGAGAGATATCTCAAAGATTTGATAGACGCTGAGAGATCAGAGGAAAAAGACAATGAAGGGATGGAGGTATCTTATTTGGATTTTAATAGCATCCTATTAGCTACAGATAATTTCTCAGATGTGAACAAGCTTGGACGGGGGGGTTATGGACCTGTCTACAAGGTGATTGATTCAGCTCCACTTTCTTAATTGATTTTTAAACTTTAGAGACATGCTGTATGGAGAATATTTGTTACAGGGAAAGCTTCCAGGTGGTCAAGATATTGCAGTAAAGAGGCTTTCAAGTGTTTCTTCACAAGGATTGAAGGAATTCAAGAATGAAGTTGTTTTGATATCCAAACTTCAACATCGAAACCTTGTCAAACTTCAAGGCTATTGCATAACTGGAGATGAAAAGATATTACTTTATGAATACATGCCAAACAAGAGCTTAGACACATTCTTATTTGGTAAGTTACAAGGCTTAATTCTCTGTACTTTCAAGCATGACACAGGTTTGATGAAATTAAAGAAAAGTAAATGTTGGTGCAGATCGTACACAAAGAGTGATTTTGGATTGGCCAATGCGATTTGACATAATTCTAGGAGTTGCTAGAGGGATGTTATATCTTCACCAAGACTCTAGGTTGAGGGTGGTTCATAGAGATTTGAAAACAAGTAATATTCTTCTAGATGAAGATATGCAACCAAAAATTTCAGACTTTGGACTTGCAAAAATATTTGGTGGCAAGGAGACCGAGGCTAACACTGAGAGAGTAGTTGGAACTTAGTAAGCTTGACGAGTCTTTACCTTATTGAATATTAATCTTCAACCATATTTACAAGAAACATTATGATTTTGTTTTTTTTTTTACATTTTGTAGTGGATATATGGCTCCAGAATATGCATTAGATGGATTTTTCTCGATTAAATCAGATGTTTTCAGTTTTGGCATAGTAATGCTTGAAATTATTAGTGGAAGAAAGAACACAGGATTTTTTCAATCCAAACAAGCTTCCAGCCTTCTGGGTTATGTATGTTTCATCTTGTCCCTCTCTTGGTTTAATGTTCTTTTGCATTATGGTGATTCACTGTTTATGTGAATGAATATGCAGGCATGGAGGCTATGGACAGAGAATAACTTGGTGGATTTGATGGATCGATCTCTAAGTGAAAGTTGCAATGCAAACCAATTTATTAAGTGTGCACAAGTTAGTCTATTGTGCGTACAAGATGAACCAGGAGACAGGCCCACCATGTCACAGGTACTGATAATGCTTGAAAGTGAGATTGCAAGCCTCCCAAATCCAAAGCAACCAACCTTTTTTATGACCAATGCTAGGGGCCTTTCTAGCTCTGCTTCTTCTTCCAGTAAACCTGAAGGAATTCTTCTAACTGATATTTCCTATCAAGAGGGTCGGTAGTGCATGATGAGTTCGATGCACATTGGATTGAATCCTATTGGAAAACCTAAAAGCAACTTTTCATTAAATTTATTGTATATCTGCTCTTGTAAGAAAGTGACTATTTGAAGCGCTACAGATATAAACACACACACACACACACTGATAGATATATATATATATATATATTCAAGGAACGTATTATATTTGCTTTTCATTATTCTTCTAATTACTTTTCAGAACACTATTTATCTCTATTAAATTTCTCATGTAATCTAATGCAATTTGTGATTATATTGATGATTTTCAAAGTGAAATGAGGGAAATACTTTGATCTAAGTGGGTGCATTGATCACCATATTCAATAAATCCGAGTGATATTCTAGTAGACTAGGTTATGTAGGTGCCTTCATCTAAGTGGACAAGTACTAGAGACTAGAAAGTGCCAGAGTGGCATAAAATTTTGCAATAAGATAAATCACCTTATTAGCTGCGCATACTTATATACCAAATGATGGAAGTGGTAGCCCACCATGTCAGACGTTATGATAATGTTTGGCACGAGAGAGATTTTAGTCCTCCCGAGTCTTAAAGCAAGAACCAACCATTTTCCCCCTTTTACCTAAGAAGATGGATTTCTGATTCATCTTTTTCTCCAATTAAACCAGAAGAAGGAAACCTGAATTCTAATTTGCTATGCAGATCCAAATAATTGACTATATTAGCTTTTGTCTGTCAAATATCAGAGGAATTTGTGTTAAGTATCAAGGAGAATTTTACATGATAATGTCACCTGAGGGGTGGTAGATATAAAGACTAAGAAACTATCACTGCTCTAAAAAGGGCGAAAGAGATATGACACCCTGTGGAATTCATACTCTCTAATCTCTAGTAGTCTAGGGCAAGAGTCCATTATTTGAGTGGGAGGATATTTATTTATTTTCTTATCTTTTTTTTTAAAAAAAAGAAGACTGTATGTCCAGATTTTGTTAACAGCTCTTACACGTTTTGATTATTAATTATTTCTTAAATCATGGAAATTACAAATATGGAGAAGGAAAATTTGGTGTGTGAGACGAATTCTCATTTTAAATTCTACAAAAAAAGGTGTCAAAGAATGTAAAAGAATTTGATCAGGCATTATGGAGAGAAACGTTGTAAGCGATAGTGCAACGGAGGAACGTGAAGGAGATTGTGGTGGGGGTAAGGAACATGATAAGGTAGGCACAGGTTTGACTCTGAACAAGCAAGATCCAGTCTTCTCAGGAGGAACGGAGGGAGAGAAATCAAAATGGAAAGATAAGGAGAAAGAAGAGATGGGGGGGACACAGGAGACCTGTGCTAGCCTCTTTCAAAGATAAACTGCTATCTTTGAGCATACCTTGCTACCTTATGAAGCATGATGAAGACGATGATATCATTTAGGGCTAGAAATTATATTTTTATAAGAATAATGAGACTGTTGAATGTGAACGTGCCTATAAGGAGTTGGAGGAGGGTGGTATCGAATATCGATAATGGAAACAAGGGGAGTATTCCAAAACTCTAGTTTACTTAAGACGAATATATAAACTGGTGCAAACCTTGGATGAATTTCCTTATAGTTTAATTGTTAGGGGATCCTATTGAAAAAAGCAACCTAGAAATCAGATTAAACTGAATGTGGAAACCTCAAGGTGCTATTAAAATCACTCCTTTGAACAACAGTTATCATATTATCTCTTTCCAAATACATGAAAGTTTGGGATTATGTAGAAAATTTCACTTCACTAACTATAATTAACATTAAAACTCATGATAATTAAAAGATTAATACATAAAAATGATTACCAAGCTTTAGTCAAAAAATTCAAGGGATCTCAAGGTTTTTAAATAATAAAAAGTTTAAATCAATCAAAATCTTTTATATCAGAGTATAAACAAGTTTCGGAAGCATGGAATATTTCAGAGGAGTGATAGAAGTTAAAAACAAGTGAAAAACAACTCTTTTAATGTGTGACAGAGCAACATGCTATGGCTTGTACACACTACGTCGCGGCGTGTTGCGTGAAAAATTAACAAATTCTGGTGTCATTTGACAGCTGAAGTGGGGAACTTTCGACACGTCTTGATTCTTTGTCCGACGTCTGAATGATGTGATCTAGGTGTCTACGGAAAACACTTTACATGAACTAGCTAATGGCATGAATTTCACTTCCAAAACAAGTCACATCAGGAAGTTAGACACCCAAATATATTTTAACCACTTTTCACAACTTTTACTCAAAATGGGTGTCCAAAACCCTCAATTTGTGCCAAAAGCCTTTCGTAATACTTGGACCATGTTTATTGAACTTAGAACTATCAGTACAATACATCACCCATACTTAAACCACATTATAACACAAATTCACTCCTTAACTCTTTTTTACCAAAAACAGAGGAGGAGGCAAAATGGCATTACATTGCACCCGAATCAATCAAAACATGTTCAAATATCCATTTCTATACTTGTACTAGTATTATAGCCCTATAAACAAGTGTGTGTGTGTGTGTGTGTGTATATATATATATATATATATCATACACAAGTACTTAGGGCCCTAAATATAAATAATACATTTTTAACAACAAAATAATGCAAGTGTAGTGGCATGCAATCTAGAATTGGCAAACACATACTATTACACAAATAAATTTAAACTAGAGGCATACAGTAGGAATTTGCTAATTCCTAGCCTCCTAAGTTTTCTCCCTCTCAGCACTAGAGCTAAAGCCTGAAAAATATTAAATGAATAGGGTGAGTCTAGCCACTCAGTAATCAAGGTAAAACCTATCTTATGCAGTTATATATCAATTATATGCCAAACACATGCATATGAAACCAAGCACTTAAAACATACTCATACATACCATAACTTATCAATTTATAATTTAATAGCTTCTTTATCTCATATATATTAGGTACATTGTTACCATATTCTTAGATATGTGACCGTGACTCATTCTTCATGTGACTTGCCACAACTCACACGTGTGACACGTCATATACTTATTTAGGCAATGATCAACCACTCTTATATCTCCTTATTTCCTCAAACCAAAATCATGGGTTATAACACTGATTAGAGCTCCGTCCATGTGATTGACTATCCAAGCTCACTAATTGTGAGGTGTGACCCGGTCAAAGATCACATGACTCATTCTTGGATCATAGCTTCTCCCATTCTCGAATCTCTGGGGTGTCTTATACCCTAGGTTGTTCTCTTCATTGAACCGGTGGAGATAGGTAGGTTCTAATCCCTCAACAAACTATGAGATAGTCCTTCAACAAACTGTAAGACAAGGTTATATCCCTGTGCACTAGAGGGTAGTCTAAATATCATATGGATTTTCTTTACTCCCAGTCCCTAGGCAAACTCCTACCACTGATCATGCCATAATCAATACTCACTCGTTTCTTTTACTCATTATCACAACAATCACGTTGGGCTCACGACTGTGTGCTACCCAAGCATGCATTCTCATCATTTTTTCAACATTATTCTCACTTATCTTAAAATCCACTTCTCATTAGTACATGTTTACCTATACATAACATCACATTCATTTTCCAAAAGCATAAGCATGTTCATAGTTCGAAAACCCTCTTGACTTTGCATTTTGCATTTCAAGCCAAAAATAGCATTATGCACATTCAAATTTTTATACACTCATTGAAACTAACACATAGTTTCACATTGAAAATCAATTCCATGCATGTCACATTCATAATTCGCATTTAACAATTAATTAACATATAACCATCCAAAATATCATTGTCATGTCACCCAGTGGACCAATGCCATCTCAATGCCATGTCACCTAGTGGACTAGTGCTACCTCACCGCTATGTCACTGTCATCTTTAATTGTGCCTTGGTTAGGTTCGAATTTGCAACCTTATACTCCCTAGTACCTTTGCATCCACCTTGTTGCCAGTTGAGATGAAAGGAATCTTTAGTCTTAATTTATTAAATTAAATGTATAATACTTAACCACACACACATAAATTAATAAATATATTGTTTAAATTATTATTAAATATAGGATTTAAATTTACTTATTTTTTAACATTATATTTATTTATTAATATGGCAAAATTAATTTATATATAATAATTATTTCTATTATATTTTATTAAAAAAATTATTTTTGATAATAAATTTAATATTAAATTGAAAAATATTTTATTATCATTATATATTTTATTATAATTTGTATCTATATAATATATAATATTTTAAATTTTTATTTTATTTTTATTTTTAAATAAGAATGATTAAGTATACAATTTAAATTATTATTAATAATATACAAATAATTTAAAATAATAAATTATTTTAAAATTATAATCATTAAATTATTTATTTATAGTATAATAATAAATTATTAATAAATTATATATAAATATATATTATAAATAATAAAATTAAACTAAAAATAATTTGTGACAAAGTTAGCGATGAAATTATGATATAAAGCTTTGTAACAGAATTTTTCATCACAAATTCTGTCACTGAATTGGAATAAGATATCATAATTATTAGTAACAAAATTTTCCATCAATAAATTATTTTCGATAGATTAGCGACAGAATAATAATAAAATTTTAGCAAGAACATTCCGTCACTAAATTAGCAATGGAATTAGTGATGGATTAGTGATGAAAATTTATTCCATCGCTAATTCGCTGCTTTTTTGTAGTGAATACTTATTTTTGAGTTAATTAAATTTGTTATGCATTTAAATTTTACAAATAAAAAATTCATAGTTAATGGACGGTAAATATATAGTTAATCCAATCTGCAGAGATCTAGAACGTCTCAACTTTCATACTTTTTTGTCTGATGTTTTATCACTTATTAGGTTAGATTCAAATTATTCATAGAAATATATACTCCATTGTCCATATTCTATTGTTGATGTGCATTTATTTAACTATGCATAGTGAAGAGTACAAATATATGGTGATATTTTTTGAAAAAAATATCATTCAAGAATCATTTAGGGTATTTAATATCAATCAATGATCAAAAATTCAAAACATTTTAAAATATCATTGCAGGATCAGGAGAATGATTTGAAAATAATTTAGATTAAAAAGATTATAATACCCTTTTCTTTCTTTTTCAATTGATAAGTAGCCATTTGCATTTAATAGAAAGTCATTTGCTAATTGATAAATTTAAAAATATGAAAAAATTTGGTTGTAGGAAAGAACAAATGTGGATCATATTTCAATAATTAGCCATTTGTTAATTAAAAAGCACTTATTCACATTTAGCAAGAGACTATTCACTAGTTAACAAGTTTAAGAATTTAAAAGAACTTAATTGTGAGAAAGGATAAGTATATTTAATTTTTCAAAAAGTAGTCATTATTTAATTTACAAGTACTCATTTACATTTAACAAGAAGCTATTTGCTAATCGACAAGTTAAAAAATTTGAAAGAACTTGATTGTGGGATGGGACAAGCGTAAATTATGTTTCAACAAGTAGCCATTTATTAATTAACAAGTACCTATTTGTATTTAATAAAAAACTATTCACTAGTTAACAACTTTTTTAAAAGAAAAGCAAGGATATTATAGTCTTTTTATTTAAAGTTATTTTCAAATCAGTCCCCTAATTCTACAGTGATATTTCATAATTTTTGGTTACTGTTTTTATTAAATTGCTTTCATGGTTTTTTTAATAGAAATTTCTTTAACAGATCTAACAATAACATTTTATAATTGGAGCAATTATTCAAAATAAAAAAATAATATAGTAAGTGATAATTATTGTTGTCAAACTTCTCAAGTTTGTTGTTTTTACATTTCTTAACTTACAAAATCATATCAATTTATTTATAAATTTAAACTATATGCAAACTTAACTAAAATTGCAAAGCTCATTAATTTTTTACCAACTTGAATGAGTTAAGTATATATTATGTAGAACTTGATCACAAAAGTGGGATGACCTGCTTCAAGTAAAAAAATATTTAATATTAATAAAAAAAATAAATGCCAAAAATAAGGGCATGTTTAGTTTTTGTTCTCATTTTTTATCTTTAAAAACTGTTTTGTTATATAGTTTTCAAAATTGTTTTCTAAAACAAAATAAAATAAAAATTTGTTTGGTCATGTCAATTAAAAAAATAATTTTAAAATTAAAAAATTGATTGATAGTGATGATTATATGTAAGTAGTGATAATGATTAATGATAGAAATTAGTTAAAGTAGCTATAATTTTTAATAATTAAATATAATATATTTTTTAAAAAAATCAAAACAACTTGAAGTTGTTTATATTTTTTTAAAAAAATGAAAACAATTTTAGAAACAAGTAAATGAAAAACACTTATAGAAAAGAAATTTTTGAAATTTTTCTATTTTGGAAAAAAGCATTTTTTTAAAATAAAAAACAAACAAGCCATAAGTTGCCCTATTTTAAAATTTTTATATTGACTATAATAATATATCAATATAGATGTATTTAATTTCAATAATTTATATTTAAAATATATTTAAATTAAATTATGATCATATTGTATATTTTAATTATTTAATCATATACTTTTAATGATTATTTTTTAATGGAGGTAAATTATACATGTTTACAATTAGAGTTTACATCTTGGTTATAAATTTATTTAAACTTGTGAGTTTGACAATCTTGATAATAACACAAATATCAAGAAAAAATAAAAAAAATAAATTAAAACTAAATAAGGTAAAATCTTGCTTATTTTAGTTAAAAAGATTTGTCTACCTTCATAATTTCATAACATGGTAATAAAAGAGACAATATCATCTAAGGACTCCCGAAGTGTTTTTATATTAAGAAGGACCTTTAAATATGAAATCTCACGACACCCAAATACTTATTTGAAAATAAGATTTTTTTTAAAAAAATACGTAATTACCACTAATATTTTATAGATGTATAAATAAGCATTGATTCCAATTTTGACATGTAACTATAGATAATTAATAATAGCTCATTTGGAAATGAACAAGTTGCAAAAATTTATATCACAAGTTTAATTGTACAAGTGTTATTTTTACATAAATAAAAATTCATTTGGGTTTTGAAAAATAAATTTACATAATTAATAACAATCTATTCAAAATTAATAGGTGACTGTAATGGATAACGCATATTTAATTACATAAATGTTGATCCTATACAAATAAGTATCTATTTGATTTTGATAACTAACTATACATAATCAATAACAACCAATTAAATTATTAAATATTAAAAATAATTATGTTTTTTTAATTTCTAAATAAGTTCAGGAAAATTTCATATTATTTATTTATTTTTTATTTTTTTGTGATATAAAAACTTTTCAGGTTTTTCAAACCATAGTTGTTAAACTTTTGAATTGACCCTATGAGTTTAAAATTTTTATATTTTTAACTTATAAAATTATGTTAATTTACTCATAAACTCATATTAGATATAAATTCAGTTAAACTCACAAGTTTATCTTTGAGTTTAACGTTTTTTATGTTTCTAATTTATAAAATCATATCAACTAACTTGAAAACTTAAATTAAATACAAATTTAGTTAAACTTATTAAGCTTATCAATTTTTTTTTTAAGTTAAAGGAGTTAAGTATATACGATGAAAAAGTCAAGTTCATAAAAATTATATAATCTAGTTCAAAAAAAATTTGAAATGCAAAAAATTAATATTAATAAAAAAACAATAAAAATAAGTTTTTTTATTTTAAAATTTTTATGTTTGATATATGATAATTTATCAATATAGACAAATTTAATTTTAATAATTTATATTTTTAATATATTTAAATTAAATTATAGTTATATTTTAATGATTATTTATTAATAGAAATAAATTTTTATAAATTTATTATTTAAATTTGTGATATAAATTTATATTTTTATTATGAATTTATTTAAAGTTATGAGTTTAACAACTTTGTACGGGCAATATTTTTCTTTTAGCTTTTTCTTCCCATCCCAATTTCGGGGGTGTGTCTGCTCTGGCTTGTCGCGAACACGTGAAGTCTACTCAGTGCTCGATCTCGCTGCCTCAATTCGAATCTGGCTCGCCTCGATCTCGAACCAAAATCCCCACACACGAACACGAGTGATCACGCCTCTGCCCCAACTTTTCGAGATCTTCTCTTCTCAGGCTTAGTCGCGCCGCGGTGTTCACTGTCACGAGCGCCTCTCTGGAATCTTCCGCTTGCAAACCTCACACAGCTCTACTCGCTGTCGCCGCTCGACTAGGTTCACTTCATCTCCCTTTCCTCCACTCGTCGGCTCCCTCTTCGTCATCTACGTTGGTATGTAACAAATTCATTCTCTATTTTTTTGTTGGGATTTTCTCCAAAGGTTGTTTCTCCAATCCGACAGTGAATGTGTGAATTTTTTATCTATGAATTTGTGATTTGTAAATCTGTGAATTTATCATTTTTGATTTGTTAATAGATAGCAGGACCATAGCAATTTAGCAACTTTTGATTTGTGACTATATCTTACTGTTCTGAACAAGTTGGGGTGTTGACATATCAATCGGCTTAAAGAGCAGATAGTCCCACTAGATGGAATTCTAGATATGTAATGTTTAAAAGTGGGCTTAAATGATAAATACCAAATTAGTGAAAGCTTACAGATATGGATGTCCAGATTCGCCACAAAAATTTAAAAAAACATCGACAGCAGGACTTGAAATGATTTGGCTCGTAAGTTCTCGTGATAGCACGACAGTTCGTTGATATCTATCGAGGGATGGAAACCTTACTTTATTTTATTTATTTATTTTTTTTACTTTCACCGCACAAAGAAAAAAGTAAACAAATGCAAGGTGAAAAAGTCTTCTGCCTAGAATAAGCTCCTGGACCAAAAGAATGAGTGTGAACTACTTATAAATTGTTTCAAATGCTAATAAATCCTTAATCATTTCTCAAGTTCTCTTAATGGATAAGGTTCACAGAACCACTTGATTAAATCACACTTCATTGCATGTTCCATTTAGATCAAAAGCTTGACGTGCTACATGAACTTCAAGTAGATTTATGGGACTGTGATATGTATTGCACCCTTTCATTTTTGTTAAACCTAGCAAGCCTTTTTCTAAATTACTCCAGATTAATATTCCCAAGGAATTAGTATGTTGGAGCACTCCTTAAACGTATTCATTACTATGGTCTGTTCCTTTAATTTCTGTCTCCATTTTCAAGTTAATTCAAACCCAATTCTATTGCCATTCCAATAATAGTAATGGACCTGTCTCTTCCACTCTTTGTAGAAGTACCATTTCTAACTCTAAAGTCTAAACCTAATTCTTTTACCATATTCTCTCCAAAACTCCCTTGCCTCATCCAAACTTTCAAATTCACTCTCTATTTTGGGTTCAACTTCATCCTCCACTTGTACTGTACCTGTATAGAATAAAAACATTATATATTTGTATGAAAAAAATATATTTTCCAAAACATAAGACATTGTGATAAAAGCATTTTTATATTCCTCGAACATTAGATATCAGTTTCTTCAAATAACCCATATATATCAGTTTCAGTACATGTTTTTATAAAAAAAATCAATTATCTACTGTTCCTTCCGTGTGTGTGTGTGTGTGTGTAGAGAGAGAGGGAGAGGGAGGGAGGGAGATATCAGCTTTGATATATATTTATATGTATAGTCTCCAGAGCGAGCAAACTTCTTCCCTTATATACTGTTGTTATATGAATATATATATATATATATATATGTATGTATGTATTCTTCTTTTAATCAAAAAATTGCAGTCTGGGTCTTATAGATGTTTCAGGATATATATACATAACAGGATATATATATATATAATTCCTTCCTATCGGTCTTCCTTCCTTCCCACATGTATATATATTATTAATTTTAGTTTATATATATATATATACACTGCTTCGTTTATTCCATCTTGTTCAATTTTACACATACACACACATTATTCCTTTCATTAGGAAATACCAATTTCGGTCTTCATCATTCACATTGGGTCTAGTTAACTTTCTAAGGTATCTCATATTTCACTAATAATAAGAAGAAAATGGACCCGTCTCCATGGAGCTTGACCTTACTAGAAACGAATCAACTTCTCCGTGAATGAGCTTACCAGAACAAAATGCTCATGTCCGAACTTGAAGCTCAGGAGGTGAGAAAAATTGGCACCAAAGCACACATGCTCCTTCCTTCCACTTCTCCACTTTATACTTCTACATGGGGAAAATTGAGGAACAAATAGATGCTCAGGATTAAAATGAAACAAATGGCTGAGATCCTTCCCCTATTATTGAAATGATTTGTTTAGTGATGAGCTTCACAGTGGTCATCACTTGCTCAAAGCATAAAATTGAATGTCTTGTTATTTATTTAAATGTTTAGCCATATGAAAAGCACCAGATGGTGCAAAGTTATGAGAGAGGCAATTTTGCGTCCTTGGGAGATATTGATTGTGTCAAATTATGAAAAGTAAATATTAATCTACTTTTCCTATTAAATAAAAGATACTATGATAATAGTTTTTGTAATTTTTCTGTGACTATGAATTAATTTAAATTCAAACCATTTTGGGCCCCGAGTCTCAACTGTGGAAAAAACTCTCCCCACATGGCTTTCTCCATTCACATGGCTTCAATTTGAGAACTTGCTTAAATAATGTTGAGTCTCTTATTACTCAATCTAACATAACAAATTGACAGCTAGTTAAGCATTTAGTAAATCTGCCATTAGTTTGATCGCTGAAGACTTTTATTTTTTGGCCAAACAATCGCTGAAGACATTAGTTGATACTTTATGCTCTTTTTGTTGGAGGAGATATATTTGTAATTTTAGTAACAACTTGTTATAACAAGATGTTAACTGTAAACTTCATAAAATTATGGTCCTTATTGTAATTCTGCAAATATATTGATGCTGTTCTCTGCCATTGAGTGAGCCCTAGCCATCTTCCGCATGGCTGACACACCATATCTGCCTATCTGGTCTCAGTTCACATGCTGATTTATTGACACAAGCCTTGATTTAATTTGATATCCTACTCATGATTCGTTCTTCTATCTACATTCTGTTATCAAAATATATTGTCCCGGGAATTGAGTCTTAGCTTGTTCACAACAAAACTAAATGAAATTATATGTGTTGAATCTCCATTTTTTCCTTAAGCTAGTCTTCTACTCTGGCTCTTGTAAAATCAGCGGCCTTTTTTTTTTTTTCCCAGTCATTGTAAGTGTTCTAACATTGCATTTCCATTCTCTCTCACATCTATGGCGGCTATATATGCATTCATCATTGCATTTGTTGGCAATTAATTTAAAATTTTACTAAATTAGTGTCCATCCATTTAAGTGTTCTAACATTGCATTTCCATTCTCTCTCACATCTATGGCAGTTATATATGCATTCATCATTGGATTTGTTGGCAATTAATTTAAAATTTTACTAAATTAGTGTCCATCCATATGTATATTTTAATGGAGGTTTCTGTTGACTCACAAATTAATCTGAAATTATGATACTAACTTTTTTTCCTCCCCTCACATTTTGCCCCAAAATTTTGTAGGGGAGATGTCATTGTAACGTTGATTGAATACCTGAAGCTTCTTCTGATGGAAAAAGGCCATGGATGCCGTTTCTCTGGAATGGTTTCCATCAGTACCTTTTCATGTACCACTGTTGTTACTTTGATCTTGGTTCGCATCCTTTATGTTATATTATGGAGCAGTAGACCATTTAGCCGTAGAGCTACAAAACCTCTTAGCACCCTGATTGTTCTAGGATCAGGTTTGAAGCTATGCCATTTGTCCTGTTCTTCCATTCATATTGAAGCAATATATGGTGATTCTATCAGTTTAGTTACAGTTTTATGCTACTGTAGGTGGTCATACAGCTGAGATGCTTAATCTCCTGGTAGTGCTACAGAAAGATAGGTTTGCTCCAAGATTCTATATTGCTGCTGCTACAGATAATATGAGTCTTCAAAAAGCTCAGTTGCTGGAGAACAACCTTGCCGCTGAGGTGCTATTTTCGGTTGTTTGAAAAGGCCCTTAAATCCAATGAACTCTATTACATTTATTCTGTTTCTATCCATCTTGAACAAAATTCTTTTGAGTTGGAGAATTAGGGTTATAACCTAAAAAGGGGCATCAATCCCATGGACCTTGAAGGATGCCTTGTCCTTTGGGATTGTTGATTATGAGGGATAGTTCATGCAGTTTTTTCTTTTTTTTTTTTCGTTTTTATTTGTTCCCATATACTACTACTACAACAACAACAAGGCTTACCTGACTAGATGGTTACATGGATTACATAGCACCATTGTGCTCTATCATCAATCAAACTTTTAGGAATAGGGTTAATTAAGATGTCTTATTCTACAACTTTCATAAGTGTTCTCTTTGTCTTTCTATGCCCTTCTTTACAATGCTTAAGGCTATTTGTTTCACTCTCTTTATTGGTGCTTCCCATGGTTTCTCTGTATGTGTCCAACCATCTCAAATGATTTTCTTCCATTGTCTCATAACAGATGCCACACTTATTTTTTCTCAAATGGTAGAAAATTGTTTGAGATGATTTGGGCATGTATAAAGAAGATCGCGGGAGGCACTAGTGAGAAAAGTGGAACATATAACTTTGAGCCTTGTTAAGAGGGATAGAGAAAGGCCTAAGAGAACACTTTTGGAAGTTGTTGAACATGATCTCTTAATTAATAATATTTTTAAAAGCTTGGTAAATGATAGAGCACAATGGCGTCTTGCAACCCATGTAGCCGACCCCACCTAGTGGGATAAAGGCTTGTTGTTGTTGTGCTCATTTCGTGATGTATTTTCTTTTTTGTGTATGTAGTCTCATCCATCTCAATATTCTCATATTTGCTATTTCAATTTTATACTCTTGTTGTCTCTTTAAAGCTTTAACATTTATTACTATATAACACGGCTGGTCTTATAACATTTTGATAAAACTTTCTTTTAAGTTTATTGGTTAACTTTCTTTTAAGTTTTTTAGTTGCCTTTCGATCAAAAATAACTCCTTTAGCTTTTCTCCATTTGTTCCCATGCTTGTGTCAATTTATTTATGGCTTACGTTACCAACCCTGTATGCCTCCAGTTCAAGGTGTTGTGTAGCTGTAGGAGATTGAGAGATCAAATGCCATAATTTTTTTTTTCTTGTTTGGTGACATTTTCATGAAATTGCTCGAGAATCTTTAAGTTCCATCAACTTCTTTTTGTGTGGGATAATTACACTTGACCTATGATTATAAATATAATTACTAAAAGGTCATCTTGCTGTCTCTGGATTCAAAGGGTTGTTGCTCTGTCCCATGTAGCTGTTCTTGTGGGTATTCAAGGATGAACTAGCTATCTGTTACATGTAGTTTGGCTGTTATGAATCTCAGTGGTAATTATTACCACCTAAAACAGGATGTTGAACGACATTTTCTGTATGCTTTTTGCTATTCCTTCAATAAATTCCCTTCAATTGACATTGATGCATGCGTATCCTGTTGAGAGGAATTTTTGTTTGATATCACCAGTTTATGGATTCTGATCAAAAGTAGGTTTCACTGCAGAATGGAACCAGGGTTCCCGATACTGCTCAATTCATGCAGATATATCGGAGCAGGGAAGTTGGTCAATCATATATAACCTCAATTTGCACAACTTTGATTGCAATGATACATGCATTATGGCTAATGATTAAAATTAGGCCTCAAGTGGTACTATTTCTGTTTTTATATGCTTGATTCCTTTTGCCAGAGCAGTCATGGAAAAATTTTAGTAATTCTGTGCCGTTATATCCAGATTCTTTGCAATGGACCTGGAACCTGCATTCCCATCTGTGCAATTGCATTCTTATTTAAGGTTCTTATGCCTTTCCTTGTGTAATTTTTCCCATAATTTCTTTCACAGGAGTTTCATTTTCAGTCAATATTTGTTTCGGAAAATTAATCATTTGAATCTTGTAGTTTTAACTCAGTTGTAATTTAGTTTTTGAATTTTGACTTGTTATAACTTAATTTTTAGTTTTGACTTTGTTGTAATTCAGTCCTTAAATTTGGACTTAGTGTAATTCAGTCTTTATAATTTTAGTAATTTAAAATATTGGTCTTTATATTTTAGAAAATAAAATTATAGGTAAATAATTTAATCTTTATCATTTTATTTTTAAAATATAGAGACTAATATTTTAAGTTGTTAAAACTATAGGGCTTAAGTTATTCTAATTCAAAGTTTAAAAATTAAGTTACAACGATTTAAATTTCAGGGATTAAGTATTAACTAAATCAAAATTACGAGGATTAAATGATTAATCTTCCTAATTTTTTTTTTTGAAGAACTTACCTGATAAATAAAGTTGTTATTGATGTGTGGATAACCCACTGCACAGGTGCTGGGGATCCGATGGTCATCAATTTTCTATGTTGAGAGTATTGCAAGAGTTAGAAGACTTTCCTTAAGCGGTCTGCTCCTGTACAAGTTCTGGATGGCCGATCAGCTTTTTGTTCAATGGCCTCAGTTGCAAAGAAAATATCCACGAGTTACCTATGTTGGTCGTTTGATGTAGTTTATTAGTTCCTGATGCCGTTAAATCCTGCATTTTTGTTTTGTTTCTTCCAAATGCATTGCCATTATGGGCCAAAAAGAAAATTACATTCCAATTACAGTATGTACTGTTTGAGAATTTGTGAATGGGTGTAAATAATTGAGGGGCATGCTTTGTTCTATATGTATAAAGTTTTGGTCCAGTCTCCCGAATTTATAATTTTTTTAAAAATTATTTTTATTAATTGTACGTATTAAAAATGGGTTTCAATGCAAATGATTAAAAGGATATTTTTGGTAAATTAGAACATTCTTTTCACAAATAATTAATTTTTTAATCACAATAAATTAGTTTTCTAGTTTCTATATTTAGGATTGGAGTATCATCTGTAAAGAAATATCAATACAGCTTACATGTCTCTAGCATGTTTGTTTCTTAGTTTTTATTATATAAAGAATTGGACGATTATGTGTATTAGAACCAATGCCCCGGGAGGTTGAATGTCATCTCCGAGCCATACCTGAAACTTGTTCTAAGAAGCGGATCAGGTTTTGGAAAAGAAAGCAAGTGTGATGTAATTGTAATGGGTAAATGTGAAATTGTGTATAATTTTAATTTGTAACATATTTTGGGCAACTAATTTTTACTGTGTTCAGCAATTGAATCCCAATTCCGAAAATGGAGCAGAGTCATGTTTCCGCATAGAATAGGAACTATCACTAATAAACTATATCAAACGATAAACATGAGTACTGAGTAAGCTCATGTTATGCAAACCACGCGGTATGCCATCCCTAGGCGCTTAGTGATTGATCATGTCTAGGGCCCTCATTTCTTTCTTTCTTTGGCTGTGATTAGAAGGAGTCCTTAGGATATGACGCCTCTCTAGAAAATTTTGAAGGAAAGGAAATGCATGGACTAGTGGTGAGCTCTGCAAGCTAAACCTTAGCATTGGTGTACTTGGAGAAGCCTAGTCACATGGACTGATCCTGTTTATAGTTATTATAACTCATGGGTTCTATAAGAAATAATAAGGAGGATTTATAGCTCACGGGTTCAATCATAAGTAATAAAGAGGATATAATAGAATATTTGTGTTATATTTGATTTATGATTTTGTGATTGAGTCCTATCATTTGAATTCTTAATCCGACTTAACTAACTCTAAACCAACCTTGTATGCTTGTGTAAATTGAATTGTAGTCACTAAGACCATGTGTTTTGTTATTATAGTTTAATATTTTCATGCAAGGTATTGTTGGGTGCGAAGGAGAAGCAACATGAGATGAGGTGCTCAATTGTGAAGTGAAGCCTTAACTTTTGATTTTTATCTTAGACTTTGTATTTTTGCTAGTTTAAGATATCATCGCATTTTGATACTTTTGATTGATCATTTTGTATCTATTGTCTGGGAGTGTTATTAATTGTGCCCTAAGGTAAATTGCATGTGAACAGATATTGTTGATTCATGCTTGAAATGGATTATTTGATATGATTGATATGTGACAAATTATGGTTCGGATATTATGTTGTAATTGGATTTATAGGATTATTATATGATATGCATGTCTTTGGGTTTCAATTATTGCCCCAGCCCATATTGTTGTGGTTTAAATTGTCCATTTATCAGGTTCAATTCTACCAATCATCGTTGAGATTTTGTATTGATTTGAAGTTACATGTTCAATTCTTTATAACTATGGTAGTATTTTTATTAATTAATTTAATCTTTTCTATCATCATCAATCTTTGGTTATAACTGTCTTACTTAGGTTGAATCTTCTATAACCATCATAGACATTCTATAATATGTTTTTTTCCTACCATAATTATATTTAAAGCTTTTCTATTATGGTAATTATTATTAATAGTTTGCCTTCTCATTACTATGCTTTTGTTAAGTTATGATTTGAAACATTATGTGCTATATTTTGGTATTAAAGTTAGGCTTCAATCTTAGGATCTCTCGGTTATAAATTATGAGACATGTGTTTTGTCTCTTTATTATCATGGTAGTTTTCGTTAAGTTATAGTTGAAAAATTAGGTAATACATTTTGGTATCATAGCTCTCACATTTGAGGTTTTTGTGGCAATTTGTTTTAACTTAGTAGACGCTTCCTTATATTTACAAATTTCATGATCATAAATCACTTTTCAACTAAGATAGAAAATTTTACAAATTCATACCTATTATGAAATACTATACCATGAAGACAAATTTAAAAAAAAAAAATCAAATTTAAGAATATGTACAATTCTAATTTATAACTACATCCATATTGGTTTGATTCTTGAAATGTGACATATTGCCTTCCTCACAAGATAGTTCTAATTGTAGAATAATTTACAATGATAAAGTGTCAATAATTATTATGGTAATTAATAATAGTGACATAAATATCATGTATTATATATGGTGAAATAATAATGTATTCAATCTCAGTGCACCAAAAATAGGTGATAAGAGATTTTTTTTGGTCAAAAGGTAATGAGAGATTCATGACATAGGTAGGTACAAATAACTCATCCAAACAAAAAGAAACCATAGTGATTGGTTTGTGACTCTATGTTTGAATCTACACCTTACAACATGTATACATGAATAAGTGATTGATTCAAAATCAATGCTATTAACCATCGATGTCAAACCTAAGTATGTTGTATTTTTGAGTTCACTTGTAGAAGCAGGCCCAATATGATGATACTTTGTTCTCTCAATGATGATTCCTCACTATCCAATAACATTCTCAAACACGCACAAGTAGTTCAAAATTGAAAGCTCAGGTCGGATCATGAAATATAGTAAAATCATGTTCTTGAATACAGTATCTCTTTTTCCTAATTCATAAGAATATGTATGGGATATATCTTTTAAATTTTGGTTAGATCTCAATTTATCTTTGTATGTAAAATCAACTTACGTGTATGTAATTGAAACATACTAATTCAAAAATAATTCTAATGCATTAATTGTATTTTTAAATTTTTGCGCTAAAACTTTAAATTATGGACAAAATCAGAAGTTTTTCAATTGCAATCTAACCGTATCAATAAAAAGAAAGTCCCTTAGCAAGATATTTGCAATTGGCACTGAATTTGCATGGCTCATTTGCTTTTGGATACTATCTTAGTTTTTTCAGCCCCATGGGGCAAAGCAATAGCGAGGTCCAGTATGACATGTTGCACTCAAGTTCAAAAATTTGTATGGTTGGATATGAAGCATGGGTGTGCCATTTTAGGTGGCGTAGACATGGACATTTGCTTCTCTTGAGTGCATTCGTGTATGACACATTTTTTTTGGCGATACGGCGAGACACGGTGGACATGGGACACTGCATTTTGCTTAAAATATTTTGACTAAAGCCCTAATTTTCAAACTCCATTCAACCATTCCATATATTCATAGACTCATTCGAGTATTCAGATCCTCTATTCTTATCACACCCTGAACTTTTAAAATGTGATTGGTTGGAATACAAAAAAACTCATATTCCATAAGCCTAAACCCTTAATACATCTATCATATTGATTATAATTTTGTCATACGATCATCATTTATATTGAGTAATTGTTAATAGGTACAAAATATTTGAACTAGCTGTAGAAATTTTGGCAGAGTCTTTACTGTAAGTTGGACTTCCTGAAATTTCTATAACTTGCCAAAAAGAACATCCAGGCAACAATCAGAATTTGGCTCTGAAATAGTATACACATATACAACTCAAAATAATCTAACTAAGGGTCCTGCTGTATGATTCGTGCAGTGATTCTAAAACAAAAAGACAAAATGTTCAGATACTTACATTAATCCATAATGTAATTGAAGCAGTAAACTATTTCTTGTCTCTAGGAGTCCCACAAGATCTACTGAAGAGGAGGTCTGCTTTTACTATCTGAATATCAAAAAAATTTTTAGTAAATAATGTCCTAAAATAATAAATAAGTAAATAAATAATGATAATCATGTAATAAAATAGAAAGGAGGAGATAGAGAATCATGATCAACAAATTAAGAATATATCTTTTATATAAAACAAATCATAAAAATATAGTTGATCTTAAGAGTAAACCTAAATAGAATGAATAGCAGGCATGGACATATAGTTCATGAGGGTAAGTAACATCTAACATGGCTAGAAATTACAAAAAACAAACGCAAGCATAAATTTTATAAATAATAAGCGTGGATTAAATTCACTAAATCACATCCTCCATTCCATGGGGCTAGCATCTCTTATATGCACTGTTAGCTAGGTGTGCCATGGCACGCCAAGGGCTAACTAAATTGTCATTAGTAACTAACGTTTTGTATACAGTTCTATAAAACATTTCTGCCATGCATAGAAGGAAAATATACTTGTAGTTCAAATTATTCACAAATTTATAATGCATACTTGATCATTCCATTAGTAAATTGTCCAATCCACGCATGGATAATGTATTTTGGAAAACAAAATAATCAAATGAAAATATTTGTCAATAAATTTAAATCCTATAAAACCATGTACACACTTCGACACGAACACTCCAAGGCTCCATAATAAATATAAACACAAAAATTAAATTTAGGAAAGTTCTATTTATCTATTCAAACTGAAAAAAAAAGAAAAATCATCATCTTTAACTTATAGGGAACGTTATTTACTTACCTGATATATCACATAGTTCCAAAATTCCTTCTTTTTACAATTGCAATTAAGTTTTTTTCTTCTTCTAATGACCCTATCAAACATGATAGAATTTTAATAAATTTGCTACCAGATGAACAAACTCTCTTACTCCAATAGTAGAATCACAATCAACTTAAATAAGTCAAAGTTTATCCTTCATTATCATTTAAGTCTCCAAATTTCTCATATCATTTTTAACCCAACATATTAAATTATTAGAATATAATTCCCTTTTTAAACCTTTTTACAAACACCTAATTCACATAAATTTTCAACTAAATCAATTAAACTCCTTACTTCTTAAATCATTTTCCTTGATAGTTATCAACACGATTATCATACTTCACAACATCAATTCCCATCAGATGTCAATTTCAATTTAGGAAATTAATTTCCAAGAATTTAAATAATCGCATATTACTTCCAATGTCAAAACTCCTTTGAAACTTCCTCTAATAAACGTTTCAACAACCATCTTATAGGTACCGATATTCAAGTTTTATATCCAAGCTATTCTCTTTCAATTTCATCTAAACAAATACTTCAACATCAATCAATCTAAACAAGTCTAATTTAACTCAAAAATTATAACCCATAAGTATACCATTATCAAGCTTTGAGTTAAATTTTCAACCAAATTTTGAATTTCCTCCCTACACAGCATAGCAGTGGTAGTGGCAAAATTAAGAGAAAAATTTGCAATTTCACTCCATCACTTCTTCCACTTACACGCACATCAATTGTCCAAGGAAAGGAGAAGAGACCAAAGCTTTTCACCTCAGATGAGCCAACAATAGGGAGGAGGAAGAGAATATTATTTGTACAAGGAAGGAAACAAAGACTGGGATTGAGCATAGAAAAGAGATGAGCAAATCGGTAGCTGACCAAACAAGCAAAAGGAAGAAAGAATTTTAGCTTATCCAAGCAATTACATATACACGAAACAACAACAAGAAGAGAAGAGGGGCCGAATGTACTTGGGATGCTGATAGAGGCGGAGGAATGGCGATGAAGTAGGGGAAAAATTCACAATTGTGACAAACAAAATGGCAATAGGCACACTAACGACAATGACTCACATGGATGATGAGTGATCAACGATTGAGAGGGGAGAAAGTAGAAACTGATGGGATACAAGCAAGGGTTTATCACACAGCTATCTAACTCTCTCTGCTTCTCAAATGTTTGAAGAAGACAAGAAAAGGAGAGGGAAAAAATTTGATAGAGACAAAGACAGATTGGTAATTTCATGAAGTAATAAAATTGAATAAAACTCCTTAGGCCAAAGTCAAATTCGAACTTGGGACCTAAAGGGGTGTATTATTTGCATAGCTCCACTACACCAATACTCTTTCTTATTATAATTGTCTCAAAATTAATACAACTACAGTTAAAACACAACAACATATATTTAATTATTATTATTATTATTATTATTTTTAAATCCTTGGGTTATTACAATTCTCTCATCTTATCTATTGCTCTCCTTCTCATTGAGTCCACAACTCAAGTTCTCTATGGACCCATGGACGCGCCACCATACCTTCTTTTGGGCTCTCAATTGTTTCCTTAATCTCATGCTTTGTTTTTGTATTGATGAAGTGACGAACTAATGAATGATGATTAAGTTTTATCATTTTTGGCTAATTTCTTGATCAATTTCTTCTCATGTCTTGCTCAATTCTTGGTTGTTGACAAAAGCATATTATGTTGTTTGACTATCTAACATATCAAGTTCACTAGCTCCTATCATTTATTTATTTTTGCATATGTAGAACACTGAAGAACCTGATAGGCTTGTTACTCTATTTGTTTTGTGGCCATTATATAAATTTTTTTTATATATCCCTATACTTGCATCCTAAAATTTTTAAAATTTGTCATATCACTGTATCTTGCCACATCGTATCTAATACTCATACTCATATCTGTAACCTAGGTTGGATGTTGTACAAGGCTTGAAATTGAGTAAAAACAAGGGGGGAAATGAAAAAAAGTAGAAAATAATAAAATGAAAGAAAGTACAATTTTAAAAAGTGATTTGGGTAGCATTGAACTAATATTGGATTATTATACTCATCTTGTTAGGGATAAGGGCATCTAGTGTTGAGGCTACATGAGCTTTTGTTATGCTTAACTGCTTTTGAAGCACACTAATATGTTGTTGAGGCTTTTGAAGTCGCACATTAAGTTGCCAATTAATGTTTTGTTGTTCTATGTTAAGCCTCACTTTGAGTTGTTGATTACTTTCTTTCTCTACCTATGTTGGGTTGCATATCAATGTGTTGATTTTGCCCTTTCAACACCTGAATGTGTTGTCTCTCCATTTTGGGCTTGTTTTGTTCTTCGTTCACAATTTTAATTCTTAATAAGTGATATTAGAGTCTAGTTTTGCTTGTTTTTGATTTTCGCTTCTCGTTTTCAATTCTCATTCCTAACAAGTGGTATCAAAATTTGATTTTTCAACAAAAGAAAGCAAGTGCTAATTAATTATAAGATTCATATTCTTTTAATTGCATGAGTTAACATATCCTAAACCTATTGGAATAAAGGTCATATGTGTAAATATAATGTGTGGCCATTATTGAATTAAGTTTGAATAAAATGATCTATTTGAAATTAAATTTTGAGACTTAGGGGTGTAATCCCCTTATATTGTGAAAGGCATTGGTTTGCTGTAGATATACAGTTGCCTCTACAGTAATTAAACCATGTTTAATGTTATTAAATTGTGTGAGCTCCATCTAGAATTAAGTGCCTTGGTGGTGGCCATTTCAAGTTGCTAAGGTGTGCTACAACTTCTTTAATTGGAGGATTGGGGTGCTTGACACAACCTAAAAAGCTATTTTTTAAAAAATAATATTTATAAAAATCTCATTTTTATTTAAATATGCATAAAGGTAATAAATTGTGAATAATATAAATATGAAGGTAATAAGGTTTAGAGTCACCTATATTTTTAAAATTTTTAATATGCATGGATGTAACCATATTAAAATAAAATATGCTATTTAAGTTACTCATATGAACACATATAACAACTTTTTTTAGTCAGAAGTAAATAAGTTTTATTTATAATTAATACAAATATCTTCTATTTCTTAATTACATGGCATATAATTTATTTTTTTACCTATAGAGGGTGTAAAATCTACCCTTAAATAAAACAAAGTGTAATTTATTTTTTGAAATTGTCCAAAAATGAGAGATTTAAAATAAAAAAAGTTTTTGAAAGTTTGATTTACATGGGGTTCAAATATCTTGAAATAAAAAATTATTCTTTATTTTTTTAATTTTTAATTTACACAAGGCAACAAATTCTAAATAATTTTGTATAAGATTGATGAAACGAAAAGGGGTTTTGCATTCTTAATATGTATGTATGTATGTATGGATAACAAAATCTGAAATAAGACAAGTCATTTATATAATAGGAAAGAAACAAATTTTAAAACAAAATAATTTGTTAAATATTTTTAATTTATGTTAATATAAATAATGTGTAGACTAGAATGTCTCAGATTATAAATGGAATGAAATAGAACAACAATTAATGAAATAAAATGGAGTAAAAGGGAACCAAATATTTCATTATTTGGGAGTTTTTATTGGAGAGATGGATGGCTGATTTTGTTTAATCATATTTAAAAATTATTGTAAAATTAATAAATTTAAATTACTTATAATTATGGTTTTCCAGTTTTAAACTAAGAGAAGTGAAAAGGCGAGAGCAGGTAAGCAAGATGAGATAATTTTGTGACAATATTATATTAGGTTATTCATTCCTTCACTCTCAAATCAGGTTAGAAAATCCAGGTAAAAAAAAATTGGGTTAGAAAAATGTAAATTTATGATGGTTAAGGATAGCCTGAAATGTTACCCCAAAATACTTCAGTCTATTTTTTTTTTAATTCACAAACAGTCAATTTCCCATTTTCCCTCCTTTTCCTTCTGTTTTTTTTTTTTTTGCCCAACTTCTTTTCATTCCTCTTAAATCAAGGATTCATTGGGGTCTAAAATTCAGTTTTCATCAAAATATTGTGTAGAAGTTAAAGTAATATTTATAATTTGTTTAAGGGCTAAATTAAAAATATTATATACTTAAATCTATGAATACGTGCCATGGTCCTCAAATTAGCCATATGTTAAAAACATTATGTACTCTTCCTAGAGAATTCAAAGTTCGATTCAAAGCACAACCGTTTGTAAATTCAAAGATTGATTAAAAGCAATGAATTCAAGTTCATTTTAATTTCAAGTTTCATCTCTTATTCTTAAGAACTAATATTGGATTGATCCTATAAGTTCTACAGCAGATCAGATTCTTGGAATTAATACATGTATTTGGATATTTAAATCCATCAAATCTTGCTTATATATTGAACTATCCAAATGGTATGGTGAAGCGAAATAGTATGAATCTTGTACATTCACATGGGCAATCTTAAAGTACATACTCTCCTAATTAGGTTGTGTTTTAGATTGCGCTTTGTAATTATTTGATCAGAATATTGTAAAAGCATTCTTTGAATAAAATATAATATTGGGAAGGAAAAATATCAGGTGAAGTTGGTGAGAAGGATCACAAGTAAATTTATTTTGGAAAAAAAAAGGACCAAAGCACTCAAAGTGAATTATAACCTTAAATCATCTGAATGACGTTTGTCATTTTTTTCCCAAATAACTAAAGTTGGACTAGTTGGATTGCCACCCCAAATTGTCACATAATTTTTAAATAATTTAAAAATTCATATTAATAAATATTTTCATCCAAATTGATATTGTTGATGCACACATTTTAAAATGGTTATAAAAGTTCATTCTGACACTTGCTTGAAACTAATTAACTATATGGCACAATACAAACTTGAAATGTTGTTATAAAATTAAGTAAAAATGTTACTTTTTAATTGATCTCTTATTAGTACTTGCATGTTATTCTTGATTTTTTTTTGTTGGGATAATATATCCAACACCAAAGATCACGAAAAAAAAGAACATTAATCCATGAACAACATATGCTGATGACAAGCAATTATTGTTATGAAAACTGAACTGGACCATCTAGTCAAATCAATCAAAATTGATTTAACTGAAATTCGGTGCCTACTTCGGTCCCAACATCAAACTAGTGAACTGACTAAAGGATCTGTTTAGATTTCAGTTGGATATAATAAATTATGAAAATAATTGATTAAGTGGTAGATTTTAATCATAATTAATTATGTTATAATGTAATCTATTTGGATACTGTTTTCCTAAAATTAATTTTAACAGAATTAAAGATGTTTAAATAATTTAATCAAAATTAATTTTTAACTATATAAATTACTATATAATTTAATTTTTAAATATTAAATATTAATTTTTTGAATATACAAATTTTAAATTTTATTAAGAAAAAAAAAAGAAAAAAGAAGAGAGTTTAATTTATTTTTATTAAATTATGTGCTTTTTTTTGTAATTTTTTCTTGAGCCTTTTTTTATAATTTTTTTTAACATTTTTGACAAACTTTTGGTGAAAAGCTGGTGGGAGGAGATTATGGAAAAACGTGTGTTTTGTTCTTTTGATCGATTTCTACATTTTTATGCTGTTTGGGTGATTTTGTTTAAAAAATTAATTCTGAGCTGAAAACGCACGTTTTTCTGCTATCCAAACATACACAAAAACCAATGAACCAGACTGCAATTTCAATTGAACCGGGTAAAAAAAAATATTTAAAAAATTAAACAAAAAGCGTCAAATTGAAACTAAAATTTACTAAAAAATAAAAATATTAAAAAAACTTGACTAGGCCTACAGGCTACAGCTTTTGCAAGGTGTCACCAAAATAAAGCAGCGAACATGCGCCAACAAACTTTCCATTATGTAAGCATCAGGCATCTTCCTCCGCAACAATTAGGCGATGTGGGGCTTATTTCCGTCAAAGACAAAGGCAGTCAGTGTTTAAAACCGATTTAAATTAAAAGGACCGATCTAAATTAATTCAAACTGATAAAAATCGATCAAAACTGAACAACAATCAGGTCTACTTTAGTTTTTATGATATAAAAATCAATTGGTTCGGTTCAAGTTTGGTTTTGAGTACTAAAAACCGAACCAAACTTGATTAAAAAAATTCTATTTATTTATTTGTAAAATATATAATCATTTATCTACAAGAAGTATTTTGTTTTAAATTTTTTATAGTAATAAATAAATATTTTTAAAATACTTGAATGAAAATGCATGATATTAAGTAATTATAATAGTCATGTTATGATCATCATTTAATTATTTACAACTTAAAAGCCTCAGCATTCAATTTATCTACAAAAAACATTTTGTTTTGAATTTTGTATAATAAGTTTTTCATTATTTATTAAAATATAGATACATAGATAAACATGTTCAAAGGATTTTAATGAAAATACATAATATTAAATAATTTCAATCTTAAAAACTTATATCAATTTTTATGATTAATTATTGTTATCACATTGAAATTTTATTATATTTTTATACCTCTATTTATGAAAAAAAGGAGTCAAAAAGAATTAAATTTAATTTTAGTACATAGCACCATTATGAAGATGGAGAAAAGGAAAAAAAATTAAACAAATGCATTAAAACTTGATCAAGACCTTAACCAAACTAAACCAAACCGAAAATAAAACCAAACCAAACCGAACTTCATAAAAATCGATCAGGTCTCAATTATCAGTAAACCGAATGGTTCGGTTCGGTTCGGTTTGATTTTTGCCCAAAACCAAATCAAACCGAACCTATGAACACCCCTAGTCCGATGTCCCATCCCACATGGCTATATGTCTATTTCTTATTTTAAAAAATTACCCCTCATGCTTGTTAATTTTTTGTGTGAGGTCCTCGTACTTATTTTTTTTATATATGAACATCTTTTTTATCTTTGTTATTCTAACTATCTATCTATACTGTTTTTCAAATGATATCATTTTAATTCAATTATAACTTGCCTCTCAAAATTACTCAACGACCAACCTAAAAAATAAGCATGCATCCTTTCTATCTCTTTTTAAATTGATTCTTTTAACTTATTTCTTCATATGTAAAACATTTTTTTCATCTATGTTCATCCACCTACTTATTAACATATCTTTTTAAATAGATTTAGTTCTTATTTCCTTTAAAAAATGTGATAATCATCTCTAAAAAATCAACAATGATTTAGAAGCCCCACAAAATATAAGAAATTTAATTTAAACTTCTTTATAATATTTAAATATATTAATTTAATTATAACTGGTTCAACCATAGTCTAACCCTGACCAAACCATTGAATTGTGAACTAATATCTCAACTAGTTCAATGGCTAGTCTAGTTTTAATAACATTGCAAGCAACAATTTATACTTGGTTATCTCATTTTGCAGCCTCAAAAGGTAACATGAATCATAAATATTGCAAATTTTGTTGAAGAAAGAGACATGCTGTCTAATTAATTGATTAGGGTGACAATTTAGATTGATGAATGTTTGGATAGTGAAAATAATCAATGTTGGAGATTAAAACCAATTATAAACAAAAAATCATGATTTATATAATAGACCTTATGTGGTTTGTTTTATTACTCACATGTATCTTTCTATTAAAGATAATCTCTTATTCAAGGCATTATTGAGTATTAAATGTGAGCATCTCTCTTAATGGAGATTTAAACTTTAATTTATCATGTTATAAGAAACTAGCCCCTTTGTCTAGATTCAACTCCTTTTTTGGATAAAATTTTAGGAAAGATAAATTGAAAAGCATGTAATGATAACTTATGAGATAACTATGATTTGAGGTTTACAATTGATATGATGTTGGCATGTCCAAGAGTGTTTGGATGTTTTTGAAAAAAAAAAACCTATGATTTTGATTTCAAAATTGATTTTAACATGTAATAGAGGCGTTTCGATATATTTAAAAAAATCATGATTTTAGGTTCATATATAATTGATTTTGGAGTGTTTGGATAAATTTTCACAAAATATAGTTTTTTTATCTAAATTTTCAATTAGGCTTAAAATCGCTCTTATTAATGAACTTTATAAATCAATTATACCACATAGCATAATTAAGTGCTTGTTTGGAAGATCATATGAATCAATTTTGGGAGTCAAAAATATGGTTTTATGAAAATATATCTAGACATCAGTATTATATGTTAAAATCAATTATAAATTTAAAATTATTATTTTCTTAAAAATATCCACACACCCCTACACATGACAAAATTAATTATGTATTCAAAACTATGCATGATTTATAAAGAGTTTATATATTTTCAAGATAATTTTTTTAAAAATATAATTGAAATGATAAATTGAAAAGCATGTATATAATAACTTTTGAGACAATCATGATTTTTGATTCATAATTAATGTTGGCGTGTTTAGGAATGTTTGGGCTTTTTTATGAAAACTATAATTTTTGATTCATAATTCATTTTGACATGTATAATAAGTATTTGGTTATTTTTAAGAAAGCTATAATTTTGAGTTCATAATTGGTTTTGGCATATAATATGGATACTTGGATATATTTTCACCAAACCATGATTTTACCTAATTTTCAATTTTCTTTTTAACCCTTCTTTTCAAGTATGCTTAGAATTAATCTTATCAATCAATTTTATAAATAAGTTATACAATGTAACATAATTAATTATATTTAAAATCAATCATATATTAATCAATTTATTTAACGGATATCCAAATGGACACCTCATTTTCTATTTGAACAATATATTATAAAAGGAGTTCTTTAACAAAATATAAAATATTAAGAAGGGGGAAAATTTAAGGGAAAATGATAATAAAATTCTTCTGAAATATATAATGACAATTTTATCCCTCAAAATGCTATAATTTCACTAAATTCTGAGAGATTTTTTTGTCATTAATGAATTTATATAAATAATCAAATTGTTCTTATTGAAAATAAAATGATTCACAAGTTTTGTTTAAATAATTAAAACTTTTTTTCTTATATTCACAACAATGCATCATCAAATCAAAAATTTAACATAGGAAGTTATAATTTACTGTTACATTATTGCAAATACAAAAAGAAAATTTATGATTATTTAAACAAAATTTGTGAATTATTTTATTTTCAATAAGGACAATTTGATTATTTATATAAATTCATTAATGATAGAAAAGTCTAAGGGACTTCAATGAAATTATTATATTTCAAAAGATCAAATTGTCATTATATATTTTAAAGGAATTTTATTGTCATTATCCCAAAATTTAATAATTCTTATGCGCCCACTAATTCAAGGTCGTTGTTGTTCCTCCGTTGACCAAGTTTGACCTCCTTTTTAGACAGGATTCTCATTCTGATCTCCAAAATAATGGCGACAATAACCAAGAAGCCAATCGTTGCTCCATAACCGGCAAACCAACTCGATCCTTCTCTTCCCAAGCTAAGTCCATAAAATGAGTTAACTAATGCAAAGATCAATAAGATCCTGCCAACATTGTGATGATAATAATTCCAATATTTTCGGATTAAACTCGATTCCTTTCGTGGTCGCAATACCAAAGCTATAACCTACGAAGGAAGATTAAGATTACATTAGCTTAATCATTAGCCATAACTATATGTCCAGATTAAGTAATGCTTCCAGTGATGGACCTAGGACCCAAGGCCGGTGGGGGCAATTTTTGAGACACAAATGATACATAATCAATGGTAGAAAAATTTAATTTGACCCACAAATTCAACACGTGGATAAAGCTATATGAACTTGGTTTTTTTTTTTTAAATGTGCGAAATAATTGATATTCAGAGTCTGACCACTTGATTAAATAAAATGTTTTAAACAAAATGTTGAATGTATAGAGGTCAACATTATTTCAAACCCTATACATGATTTTAGTAGAAATCTAGAAAAAATTAATAAATGATTCCACTAAAAACATAAGAATTTAACCGTTTGAAATACAGGTTTTAACAAATGATTATTCATAATACTTAAATTATTATAAAATATCAATCATCTCTCATTACTCATTGTTCTAAATTTTAATAATCCCATTATCAACTTCACTTTTCCGAATATTTTAAATTTAAAGTAGTTCTTATTATCTAACTATAGTGTCTGTTCTTTTTAACAAACTTTGCACCCCAAGTCCTCACCTAGATCTAGATGACTAACGTCTCTCTCCCACTTTTATTCTCTTCTCCTAATTTTCTTTTAATCGGTGAGTTCAAAAATAACATATCAGTAGGGGTAATTACTTAAAACCCAGTTCATATTAGCATGGGGCATCACAAAATTGAATGCATGCATGCACATGAAACAATTATTTAGCTCTCATTACAAGTAAGGGAGAATTAAACTTTTAAGTTCTAATTCCTAAATTTATCTCAGTTATTGATTTGGTCTTCTGAAGTTTAACTTTTATTAACTTGATTCCTTACATTTTCTTAAATTATTATAGTAGTCTTTTAAATTTTAAAATACAAATTTATTCTCAAATTAGTTGTCTAAATTATTGCTAAGTGAGAAAATCAGTTTAATTTTTATCAATCAAACCCTTTACGATGCATTTTGTTATTTTGTTTTAAAAATTTTTTAGACATAAATAATTAAATTTATTTTTATTAATCTATGTGGCTACCATTTGTTCAATTATTTATGTCAATAGATTTTAATTACCTTTCTTAAACAACAACGACGACGATGACAATGACGATGATGACAATGACGACGACAACAACAACAATAATAATAAGGATCAAATTGATAACTGAAGAATATTTAACAATCAAATCAATAAAAATTAAACTTAATTGAGAAACTAAAGTGATATTTAAAATAAATTTAAGGAACTAAAAATTTCACAACGCATATTTGTCTAATGGATAAAATATTGCAGTTGATTGTCTAATATATATGTCTCATTGAAAGAACACCCACTATGAAACTATCAAAATGCCCTTCCAATTCCGATTGCCTTGCATATACCCATTTGATAATATGTTTGTATGACATATATATTATGTTGAACATAAATTAGCAGAAGAGACAGACCTGGAGGCATCCAAGGACGAGAATGAGAATTCCTATGTTTTTGTGATGAGTAATGTAGATTCTCTGAGTCAAGGCAAAGCCACATATGATTCCAACCACGCCAGCAAGGAAAGCAAATGCTTGGATGGAAGTGTGCAAATAAAACCAATGTGGGTCCCACTGCTTGCAGTATCTAGCAACGATGGCTCCTATCATCATAAGAAGACTCCATCCTATCATGTTCAGCCATCCATGGCTTTTTCTTAGCATCGACGAAGATATTAAGGTCACTTTACCTGTTGCATGACACAATAATTAGTCGTATCAAGCAAATATTAAATGAGAGGGGCTGGATAAGAGAGAGAATATGGAGATGAAGGGAGACTTGAAGGAGAGAGAGGTAGAAAGCTAAAATATGAGTAAAATTGAGTTAGTATGGGAAGTCCACTGTGTCAAATATAGTGAAAGGGGATAGGAGGGAGAATGGATAGGAAGGGAGAGAGAAAGGGATAGAACTGATGGCCATTTGGTTCAATTAGTTAAGAGAGTTAAACCAGCTTTTCATGAGTTTTTAATAGTTTGAATTTTGAAATATGTAGTCGTGTTAAAAAAAAATATGTTAAATGTATCCTTCAGGTACCTATATATGAGGCTACATTGGTAATAACTTTCCAACATCTTAGGAATTTAGATTAGTCTAGATGGAATATGGTAATAACCTCAAGTTTCATGACACCAAATGATAGAATTAAAAAAAGAAAAAAAGGAATTGAGAGATGAGGGGCAGTCACAGGAAAAATGGCCAAATATTAAAAATGGAGGACAAAATGGTCATAAAAATATAATTCCATATAAATGAGAGCATGATTCCATGGTTAATTAGATGGGAATTTGGCTTCCTTTAAGAAGGGGTTCCCTAACTACAAACTAAACTAGTTCATTTCTATACTATGGTAGGAATATTAACTCTAACTTCAATTTTTAAGAGACCTATTGGTAATTATTTTCTCCCTTGCCGAGGACTTCTATGTAAATCTCCCTAAATTGAAGTCTACATACATACACAGAAAAATATTCAAACCCATACAGAAAAGGAAAAAAAAAAAAAGACTATTAAATTTGCAAAGAAGGTCAAAGCCAACACACACACACACACACACACACTTTTACCAGTATTATAATTGATCTTGAGGACAATGTAATCACGGTGTTTGGAGAGGAGGTAATTGGGAGCAGAAGGGAAGGAGTGTTTGGGTCCAATGGCCAAAATCAGATACGGAGCTGCCGTCACTGGACTTGCATTGTACACATATGCTGTGGGTTGAGTTGTAGGATCAATAGGTTCTGTATTAGGTTGATCATTATAAGGGATCACCTGTTCAGGTGTTTTCCCTCTCAACCTGTACGCTTGGGTCTGGATATTACCCCCGTCGACCCACGCCACGAAGGCGTCGGAACCCACCATTCCGCCGTCTTCCGAGAACCCTAGTGCTGCATATGCACCTATGTCTGCTGGGAATGAGAACACCAAGTTTATTGTGTCTGCTGAATCCTTTCCATACTGTTGCATGTTCAAGTAAATGCAAACTGTTTAGGCACTGGTTTATGTAATAATTAAAACTCTAATCAAATTGTAGTCAGACACATCATGGACAAAACATTTCATTGAATTAATAAAATATACTAGTTTAACGGTTTATCCGTTTAGCTGACTGGATTAACCTTAATTTTGACACACACACACACACACACACACCCACAGACATTATACAACATGGTTGACTCTTTTGTTGAAAAATGAACCAAATTAATAACGAAGATCAAGTAATAATTGTTGTAAATTTTCGAGATAAACACATTAATTATAAAACCTTAAAAATATGTTTTATGAAAGTAAGCATGAGGTAGGGAGTATATATGTGCCTTGTGACAATAAAGTCCTCATATATATGTGTGTGTGTGTGTGCATTAACATATGAATTATCTAGTTATCCTTAAAAAAAGTTGAATTTTGGAGACGTTTTATTGCAGAAAAGCACCACAAATTAAAAAGCAAAATTTCTCAGTTTTTTATGAAAACAACGCGGCAAAGCGCTGGTATAAACATCATTGTTTAAAAAAGCACCGGTCATTAGAAGCATAATTATGTGCACTATTATTTTGTTTTTTAAAAAAGAAAGGCTATTATAACAGTCTTAGCAAATATATGTATACTTAATGCTTTCTAAAAGCGCCGTGAGTAATATTGCTAGCACTTAAAAACGCCACTAAAGTAAAAATAAAGCACTGCAGGACCTCTTTTATTATTATTTTTTTTAGTGCAAACCCTGCTTCTCTAACCCAAAATAACTGTTAATAAACTTTCTCTAACCAAACAAATATATACATACATATATATATATATATGTATATATGTATATATGTATATAAGGAGAATGACATTTAAGGTCTTAAGAAAATTTATCAGAATAAGGGCCTATCAGTCTTGCATCAAATATTTTCTTGTAAAAACATGTGTATGTTATTGTTAAAAGATGAACCTTAATTTGTTAAATATTTAAAGAAATCCTAACAAGAAAATACAAGTAAAGGTTCACCTTTTAACAATAATTTATAAATATCCAATGCAAAAGTCATGGGCTTTTTATTGTGATAAATTCTTCTGAGAGGGCATCAAATGTCATTCTTCCATGTATATATATGAATTGGAATCGAATGCATATGTGTGTATGCGCGGGCATACTTACCCTGAGAAGAAAATTGTGAGCGGGCCAAAGACGAACACAGCGAAATGAAGTTGAATCAAAAGGAATAGAGAGCCTTGGATCTACTTTCAGAGAACAAGAGTCTTGTGATGACACGAGGGTTGATGAACTACACAAAATGATGATAAGGAAGAGCATACAGTCAACGGAAGAAGCTGGTTTCTTCATCTCCCTCTGTGTAATTAATTTATTAAGCCAGCGTCTATCTTAGGGAATTTCAAATCAGAGACACTATTATTGATGTTGAATGACATTCGCATCCCATCGTTCTGATCCAGTTTAGTTTTATAGGTGAAGCAAAGAGTAACAATCCTCGGAGTTTACGATCGATCTGGTTCGTGAATGCCTAGGCTTTGTCATTAATTATAATATTGTCGTTAATTTATTACGCCTTTGCCAAATAAATCCATTTTATGGTCAAAACGAATGAAGATAAATCAAAACTCTAAATGTTATTCAACTCTGAGAGGACACACGCGCAAACATTATTTAGGGTGTTGGCAATATATATGCTCTCTCCGATCATATTAGAAGACATTTCTAACATAATAAGAAAATGTGGTTAAGTCAACAATTTTGTATTAAAAAAAATGAATGAACATCCAAATTTTCCCATATTTAAATGAAAAAAATTTAAATTTACATTACGTTACATTAAATAGGGATAATATTAGGAAAATGCAATTAATATTTCATGAAGTACCTAATATTAGGAAAATGTGCCTTTTAATAAGAAGAATGTGGGTGTGTTTATATATGTGCACACTCCCATTGGTCCTTAATACTTTTTAAATTTCTATATATAAGGTATTTTTAATCAAATTTCTCATACTAATAAAAATTTTTTTATTTAGTTAAAAGCACATAAAACCACAACAATTTTCCACTTCTTCCCCTAATAGTGTCATAATTAATATTATGGTGGTGGAAAATAATAAGGGCAAAATTATTAAGTTACTGAAAATTATCATGACACCTTTATATTATATTTAGGGACAAAAATAAGCTTCTAAAAAAACATTTTATATGTAGGGATAGAGGGAGTATACATAAATTTAATCAACTTTGGGATTATTGAAATAATACTTATTTTCTTAAAATTGTTAAAAAAAATGTAACTTTCCAATTAACCATATTAAATTGTTATTCAGGAATTCAAACCATAATAAATAAATGAGGGATAAAAGTTGGGAAAAAATAATCAATTACGTACTCTAACTTTGGCTTATATTAAAAATAAAAAAATTTTAAAATTTTCCTTATATTAAATATCCGAAGGAGAATATATTAAGGGTAATAACATGATTAGGGAGGGGTGATTAGCTAGGGACAGATAGGATGTTCCAAATTTTGTGGTCAAAAGAGCCATGCCCTAGGACTAGCAGTCCCATTGTTCAACTCTAAAATTAACGATGTCTTTATTTGATTTACTGTTTAAAAACGACGTATGTTTAAGACATGCTACTTTTGTTTGATTTTATTTGATTTTAATGCAATGAGGAATACGATAGACTTTTATAATCAAAGCCAAACTCTTTATATCAACGTAACTCATTGATAGTTTATTGTGAAAAAGGTAATATATTCATTAGCAAATTAGTATGCCTCTGTGTGTGTGTGTGTGTGTGTGTCATTATATCTTATGAATAAAAATGTTGAAATTGAATATATTATCGAAAGAAACTAATCTAAATAAATAGTATCGGTGAAGTAACCATAATTACTTGTTTTAAGGAATAATTAACTATATAAAACTTAATTATTCAGTTTCATTAAAAAATGATTTTTTTGTTTATTTTATTGAAGAAAAATTTATACCATCTAGATGGAAGATCGACTACTCATGACAAATTTAAAAATTACTTCAAATAGATTATTTTATTCTATATATGAAAAAGAAATCCAAATTCATAAGCAATACCTTAATTGACCATTTTTTCTTTTTCATAATGCTTTTGCCTTATTTCTTATTTAATATCTCTAGTGTGGATTGATATATGTGATTGCTTTAATTGTTGGCTTCTGCGTGGAGGGATATGCTCGTCTTATTACTTATTTCATAATTATTTAACTAATTTGCAGGCCAACATTTGGGTCAAGTTGTAATCACCTTGCGGTTTGCTCCTCTTTCCCAAGTACTCTACAAGTGGCAAGAGTGAAGTGTCTTACCTCCTTGGCTAGGCCAATAAAAATGTTCAACCATTTAAAGTTGTAAAATTTTATATATATCTATGATATATATATATATATAGGAAAAAATTAATATGCAGGACCTTATAATTTTTTTTAATTTTGAAATAGGTTCATGAAATTTATTTTTATTTGAATTAAGCAATTATAGTTTGATTCGTTATATCTTTTCAATCGTTAAAGGTTAAAATATGTTAACTTTTTCTTTAAGGACCCATTTGTTTAATTTCAGCTTTTTTAATGAGAAAATCATCTTTTTTTTAAAAATATTTTTTAAATTTTTCAGTGTTTGTTTAAATTTTTTAAAATAATAAGAATATGAAATCAAAGAGATATATTACTTTTTAATAAGATGCTTTGAATAATTTTTAAAAATAATATAATTCGATAGATGAGAGAAAATATTTTAAAAATGTGAAATACATGAATATATTATAACATTTTAAAATAATTAAATAATAAATTATTTTTATAAAAAAATAAAAAAAATATCATAAAATTTAAAATAACTCACTAATGATAATTTTTTTATTATTGTAATCAAACATAAAATAATATCTATTTTTTTATAAAATCTCTACAAAATAAATATCTTATTATAAAATCTTTAAACGATCTAAAAATAACTTATTTTTTAACTTTACAAAAATGGGCCCTACAAATGAAATTAAGAACTTTTATATTTTTATTTAAAAAATATCTAACTTTAGAATTAATTATCTACTATTTATAATTAAAAATTTATATAATTGGATTTTGTTTTCTAATTAATTTTCATATATATATAATTTAAAAAAATAATAAAAATGTAAACATGATATTAAATCAAAATTTATTTTTATTTTTGCCGAAATTGTTAAATCAAATTCTCTATAAACTTTAACATTGTTTTTTTTTTTTTGGTTTTTGAAAAGTTAACCATTCATTAATAGTTTTAACCGGCCTTATTTGATATGAGGCGTGCACATTAGGAGGTTGAGACAAATGGTATTGGGATTGCTCAACCTTTTCATGTTTGCTCAAGTATAATTTTATATTTTGATTAAATGATAAAAATATTATAAAATTTTTTCTGGAGGGGCAGCTAGCTAGTATTTTCAACATATCATCCCAAACCTTTTTAAAAAAAAGTGTTAAAATGCCCCACCAGTAGCCTAAAAAATTCAAAATAATCAAGGTAAAAAGTTGACAATAATTTATGTAAAAAGCTTTTCCTGCACTGATGGGACCCAACTTTTACATCTGTCATTGAAGTCTGAAGCCATTTTTCTTCTTCTTCTCCACCTCTCTCCCTGCCACTGACACCTCCGTCCTCCGACAGCCTCTTCAGCAACTCCTCCAGGATCTCCGCCCCGATGCCAATGTCATCGACGAATATGATTAGACTTTTATAGTCAAAGCCAAACTCTTTTATATCAACGTAACCCATTGGTTGGTTTATTATGAAAATGATAATGTGTTATTAGTAAATCAGTATGTCTGTGTGTGCCTGTGTGTATATCTCATGAATACAAACATTAAAATTGAATAAATAATCGAAAGCAACTAATCTAAATAAATGGTATTGGTGAAGGAAACATAATTACTTGTTTTAAGGGAGAATTAACTAAAACTTAATTATTCAGTTTCATTAAGAAAATGATTTTATTTGTTTATTTTATAGAAGTAAAATCGATCTAAACCATATAGATGGAAGATCGACTCCATGCCAAATTAAAAAATTATTTGAAATAAATTATTTTAGTTTACATATAAAGGAAATCCAAATTCATAAGCAATACCTTAATTATGCATTTTTCTTTTTCATAATGCTTTTGCCCTATTATTTCCTATTTTAATATCTCTTGTGTGGGTTGATATATATGAATGTTTTAAATGTTGGTTTCTGCGTGGAAGGGTATGCTTGTCTTATTACTTATTTGATAATTATTTAATTAATTTGCTGGCCAACATGTGGGTCAAGTTATATTCACCTCGTGGTTTGCTCCTTTTTCCCAAATACTCCACATTTGGCAAGAGCTAAGCGTCTTACCTCCTTGGCGAGGGAATATATCTGTTCAACTATTGAAAGTTGTAAAATTATATACATACATACGTACATATATATATATATATATATATGAAAAATTAATGTGCAGGTCCTTATATTTTTTATATTTTAAATTAGGTCCATGTAGTTTATTTTCTTTAAATTAAGCTCTTATAGCTTGATTTGTTATATTTATTAATCCTTCAAGGTTAGAATCCATTAAATTTTTAGGGACTCGTTTGTTTCAATTTTTTAATGAGAAAATCACTTAATTTTTTGAAAAAAAGTTATTTTGTAAGTTATATAATTTTTGTTTAAATTTTTAAAAATAATCAGAATTGGAAAAGAAAAGGAGATATCTGATTATTTTAAGAAGCAATTTTGATTAATTTTTACAAATAATATGATGTAGTAGATGAGAAAGAATATTCTAAACACATATAATATAGAAAGATACCATATAATTTTAAAATAATTAAATAATAAATTATTTTTATAAAAAAATATCATAAAATTTAAAAATAACTAATAATTACCTTTTTATTAGTGTAACCACACAAATAATATCTACAATGAAATCTCTATAAAATAAGTCTCTTTTATAAAGGGCCTGTTTATTGCAACTTATTATATAAAAATACATATTTTTTTGAAAAAAAAAAAGATATTTTGTGAGTTGTTATAATGTCTGTTTAAAATTTTAAAATAATCAAAGTTAAAAAAAAAACATATTTTTGATTATTTGAAGAAGCTACCTTGAATAAAAGAAAATAGATGTATTAACTCTTCACATATGTAATTTCTCCAAAAAAAATCATCTTAATTAATAAATTTTTATACTTAACAAATGGAATGTTTCATGCTTATTTAAAAACTAATTAAACCTGCTCACCTCAGGAACATATAATTCTTTAAGTCGCGCATATGGTAGATCAATGGAAATTGCATCAAACTTATTCACCATTAGAGAGGCACTGTTTTGCACCCTTGACATAATGTATCTCAGATAAGTCTCTTTTTAAGCATGTCATGTGGATTGCAGACAAACAAAGTTTATGTCATTATGAAGTTAATTTGAGCAGATTCAAAGGTTTGTTTGAATCAAGGTTTGTTTCTTCTTAAATGTTTGATATGTCTCGTCAATGATAATAGAGGATGTTGCTCCAGCATTTTTTTGTTATTAATACACTAATTTCTTTTATTTAGTTACTTGTTCATTTAATTATTTAAGTCTCCATTCATTTATTTTACCTTACTTGATTGATTATTTAGCTAACCCCTTGTGTTTAATTATTCGCTTGGCACATATGAATGTTGTGAGAGAAACTTTTGCAGGTAGCCTTATTGCACTTTAGCCCAATGTTTTAAAAACTAGATCAGATGATGAACTGAAAAAGTCAAAGTGTCATGGTTATTATGGTTTAATTAGCTAAACTAGAGGTCGAACTAATAACATAACAATTAGATAAAAATAATATTTAAATGAAAAATGAATCAAAACAGTTTAATCATTGTAAGTCCCAAATTTTTCTCTAGATCTTCAAGAACCATCCAAATCAAAGTGGGCCAATCCAAGTCAATTTCTAAAACAGACCACATGGTTGAACTAGAGCATTTTATTCTCCGGGCATTGATCCAAATCTAAAAATACTGCTTTACCCATTCTGATCAAGTCTTGGAGGAAGACTCAGAGTCATAGTTTAAAGTTTTGTATTGTATTTGATTATAAGTTTCTTTAATATAACCATGATATTTGTCGTATTAAGTGAGTGCAGTTAATAAAATTTAGAGGTACTCTCCTGCAACATCTTATATTATATATATATATATATATATATTTCATATTATCTTATATTGCATATGTTCTTAATTATAGGATAAAGTTGTCTGATTCTCACATATCAATTTATATGGTATATATTCCCTTCGGTCCACAATGTAGGATGGTGTCACCTAATATACATTTCTTTTTTAAAAAAAAGGTGGTGACAACATTGATTTTTAAAAAAATATTTACATCTTTTCATTTTATGCCCTTGAGTGAAATGCATTAATTTCTTTATGCTAATTAATGCTTTGAGCATTTAAAGACAGAATTAACAAAAAAATAAGCACATAATTGAAAAAAAATATAAAAAAAGGATTAAAAACCTACACACCGCCCTATAGTTTGAATTTAAGAGAAGCTTTTAGAAATTGCCCTATGTTACAAACTAGGCATTCGCATTCGATGCTCATAAGGAGGTGGCCAATGCGAATGGTGTAAACCAAAGGAAGTACTCTATTTGGATCTATTTATAAGTCAATTTCTTCGTGTTATTGATAGAAACAAGATACTGAAGATGAAAAATAGGCAAGGAGTATCTAGAAATCATGAGTGAAATCTCATAAAGTTCTACTTCTTGAACCCATTCATCTTTCTTTAGCTTTTTCTTTTGATCAGATTCCCTCCTCTATGAAAAGACACCTCTCTAAAAAAAAATAAAAAACTTTATTGAGTATTCTGTTATCCCAAAAAAATGCTCATGTCCCTCCTTCAAAACTTTCTTTCCTTAATCTTTATATGTAACACACCAAATTTTTTTTTTAATAATTTAACTCAACCATAGTTGGGTTACAGCCACCCAACACATTTTATATCAATAATTTTAATATAAAAATATTTTATAATTGGCTTCAACTTGCACAATACAACATTTTAGCTAAATTTTTACCTCCCACATGCCATTAGGCCAAATCACATTTGTCCATCCTTATACTTCCAACAAGTAAACTAAATCACATTTGTCCATCCTTATACTCCCAACAAGTAAAATAAATAATTTAGTTAATTTTCAAAACAAGCCAGTTATTTGGCCTCATAATCATACCATTTTAACCAATCTAAAGTAAATCAAATATTAAAATTATAGTCACTCAAAGTGTATCAAAAATAGAAATAGTTTGAAAGGCATGATTATATTTATATATTCATATAATTGTCAATAAACAAAAAGCCTTAATATTAGCAATATAACACATTATAAATCATAAATCAAATACCCAAAAGAGACAGTGGATCTATGCCACTAAGCCTTTAGGACTCCTCCACATGTCACTCGTGGCTCTTCTCCTGAAAATTGTTAACCACATAATGAGACTCAAAAGTTCCAGTAATCAATGCTAATTTATGATAGTGTGTACAAACAATTAAGTGTGTGCTTACTAAGTGGAAACAAAAAATAATATAATTCCAACAAATATAAAAAATATTACAATACACACAAATAACCATCCTTATATCCCCCCATTAACCTCGAGCCGTAACCCTCACTCGGTGCTAAATTACCCGGCCAAAGGTAGATTAGCTCGAACCCTTACAAGCCACCTATTGAGCTTCAATAGGGGCGTACCACGTGGCACATAAATACAACAACAATAGCAAATCTCCCAACACCTCCCACAATAATCAAACAAATTCATAATAATATTGCACAATTATACAATATTATAAAATTTATAATTTTCTCAATAATCACCCAATTAACATGAAGTAACACAAATCACAAATTAAAAACATGGTTACCTTGTGGCTTTTTCAATAAATTATTCCTTACAATTTCTCTCCCACCACAATCTTTACTAACAACACAATCTACAAATAGCATATTATTTATAAATATTAGTTTCAATTATTGAAACTAATAAAATAATTCTAATAATAGAATTAAAAATATAACATAATTCCTAATCTCAATCTTAATACAAATCTAGAGTTAATACTATTAAGTAAAATTTTTAACTCCTCTTTTACTCATCAATAAATATTAATAATCTAAAAATCAACTTCTAAACTAATTTCTATTATCAAAATTTTCTTTTTATTTCATAAATTCACACCTAAAATATCCAAAAATTTAAAATTGAATCTCTAGCTTAGAATCATAATCTTATAGCCATAATAATTCATTTCTCATCCCAAATAATCATCTAAACCTCAATAAATTAACATATATTTTCAGATTTAATAAAAATTTAGTCTAGAATTTGATCCATAAGTCACAAATTCAAAGATCATCAATAAATTTATACTTTAGAACATTTATTATACTACTAACAACCTCAAAAATCATATTTATTCAACATAAATTCATCCCTCTTCCAGATCTTATATTTTCTACCACCACAAAATCAGAACCCAAAGAGGAAGGATGACTAAGAAAATTTTTTAGAACACATACTTAATCTTGAAAGCTTGAAATCACACCCTAAATATCCTATTAAAAACTCTTACCTTAAAACCCAGCACCGGCGAACTTGCGCACCGTCGCCCCCTCTATTCGCGCACGAAGAGAAATGAAAAAAAGGAGAAATGAAGAAATGAAGGAAGGAGGTGGGTTTTTAAAAAAAAATACTGTGGGTCCCACATTTTTTTAATTTCCTCTTCTTTTATTTTCTTTTTTTTATTATTTTATATGTGTGATGATTTCATGCGGCGCTGAAAGTTTTCTTGTTCTTCTCCTTTCTTGTTTTTATACCTTTTCTTTTTAATAATAATAATAATAATTTAATAATATTTTTTAATTAATTAATTAATTTTTTAAAAAAATTAATTTAGAATTATATCCTAAGTTAGATTTAATAATTATTTTCTACTAATTTGCTTACCTCTAAATATTTTTTAAAATTTTTATTAACCCAAATTAACTATTAAAATTTAAATTGGGATGTTACATTATAAGCTTTATCATAGAGGAAATTCTTTTACTTGAGAAATTAAAAATTTGATTCATGAAGATTGACGCAAACCAAAAGAGGTTATTCAAACCTCTAAACTTGATTAGTGTGGTATTCCAACAACTACAACTAAACAGTACATCACTCTTGAGATTGCCCATATGTTGATTAATAATTGGATCAACAAAGGGCATACTCACTTTCATGTTGGAGCCATCTATCTAGTTCTAATCCTTCATGGGAGATAGAGTAAGATAGCTACAGCTAGGGTAGCTTTGCTTGATACTACCTACTAGTCATATAGAAATGCCCTAATACTATCTATAATGAAATATGGAGTCTTGAGTTTGCATACACATCAAAATTGGATTAGGCTTTTCACTAGAGGCCTGCTAAGAATGTTGATGAGGATATCGTCTAAAAACAATATCATCTGCCATCACTAGTTGCTTGAAATCGATATTTAAAATTGCAAGATAATTATTGGGTAGGAAGATTAGAAGAATTACATGAGTTGATTAAAATATTAAATCTATCATCATAAAAATAATTCAATCTAGTTTTTAAGGCTCACCAATGTTAAAACCATTGTTAAGTTGAATGAGAAATGTAATCCATCTATATCTATATCTTACTAAGATCCGGGAACAATCTTTCAAAAACATATTGGGCATATGGAGCATATGGAATAAATATTATTGTATCACATAAGCATATGGGATAAGCATATCTTAATATTCATCATTATTGCTTTTGCTTTGAAAAATAATAATAACCATTAATGCAAATTGTATGTTAAATTTTGGAAAATCTTGAAACATTTATGATTAGAGTTTTAAATTATATATGGAACTTTATTAATAGTATTTTTTTTATCATTGTCCATTGATTGGAATTTCTAAAATTCATTCAAATTAAATTTTAATTACACTTAGAGCTTTTTTCTATAAAAAACTGTATTCCCCACACAAAACCCCCCCCAAAAAAACACACACAAAAACAAAAGGCCACCCAAATAATTAAACTATATTATTAGTGTATGACAAGAAAGGAAGGAATCATATTAGGTCATTTTTATAACACTTCACTATTTTCTATGTTCATTTTCTACCTTTCTCCCTTTATTAAATGTTAGGAAAATTTGTTAAAAATAATTCTTTTTGTTTTTATTAGGGGATGGAGGTGAAAGTTTATTAAATTTTAAGACAAAGTTATTAAGGTTTAAAATTTTTCTTAATTCTGATGGTATCAGAGCCATCAATCTTATTGACAAAAAGAAGATATTAAAGATGAAAAGTGAGTAAGGAGAGTTCGAAAATCATGAGTGAAATCTCATAAAGTTCTATTTCTCTTGAACCTGTTCATCTTTCTTCAGCTTTTTTTTTTTTAAAATCAGGCTCCCTCCTCTATGAAAAGACAACTCTCTAAAAAAAATATAAAACCTTATTGAGCATTCTATTGTCTCAAAAAATACTTGTGTCCCTCCTATAGAACTTCCTTTCCTTAACCCTTATAAGCTTTATCATGGAGAAAACTCTTTCACTAGGAATCAGAAATCTAATTCACAGCCCTAACCAAAAGAAGTTTTTCAAACGTCTAAACTTGATCAATGTGTTATACCTGGATCAACCAATGATATACTCACCTTCATGTTGGAGTCATCCGTCTAGTTCTAACCCTTCATGGGAGAAATTAAGGGTTTGATAGCTATAGCTAGGATAACTTTGCTTGATACTACCTATAACAAGTCATATGAAAATGCCCTGATCAAAGCCATGTTGACCACCCTTAACCGAGGAAGTGTAGTCCTCATCATAGCCCCTGATTTAAATGTTAAGCTCACAGACTCCACTCTCTCTATCAAATTGAAAGTTTTGATCTAGATTTAAGGTGCTGAACAATAGCCAGAAGCTATTATGGCCACCTCCATTATCGGATGATCTTTAGACTTCAAGATCATTCATTTGATTTTAACTTTCCTAATGCAAGAAACTATCTATTACTCTTATATACTTGATATAGGCAAGAAACTATCTAATACAAAATGGTATCACAAGTATATTCACACCCTTTTAAAGATCAATGAAAAAAAAAACACCTTAGAAAGGTCCTTTTTATTTAAATGAGGCGAGTCTCTTAACATTATCGCTAATTTAGAATCTCTTACAAATCAACATTTCTTTCGAGGACTATATTCAGTGTACTACTTTTGGAATAGAGACAAAAACAGGTCTCATTCTTTACCTCTATGGTGTTACAATGTGATTAGAATTTTTAATTTTTAATTCCATGAAGGCTAGCTTAGCTGGTACAGGAGGGATCTAGGCAATGGTACAGGGTTCAAAGCTTCTGGATGTAATTTAAAAAAAAAAATGGATATACTCTATAACTCCAAAATCTGCACTGAAGAGTAATATGCTAAGAGCAAAGTAAAAGCATACGACATACTGCAGCTTCTTCTGTAGGAAAATGTTTTGACACCCCACTCATCAGAGCATAATTAATTATGACAGATTCTTTAAGATGGCCAGTTGAAATATGACAATAACACAATCGTAGGAAAACCTAACACTATTTGCATATAATGAATGAAAAGTTTATCCATAAGTACAAATAAACTGTGCAAGGCAAGGAAATTTAAACAAAGGATAAAAATGATCTTCAAGTAACGAGACGTTTGATATTTAAGGAGAGAAAGTTGCTTGCAGCAGGACCAAAAAGAAAGTTCATTTTGTATGTTTTGAAACCTCATTTGATTCCATAAGGATTGTTATAAATAATAAATCACTAACGGATTCTGCAGGTCAATAATAGCACACATAGAAACCGAAAGGGAAAAAAAAAAATCAGATTAGTTCTTTAAGCAAACGCACAAAGTCAAATGATTAGAGGTCTTAGATTTCAAAATTCTCACTCCTACTCATACAAAATCAATAGGGTGATCAAGAAGACAGTATTGAGTCAAGAACATTATGGAAACACTCCAGCCAATGTCCTAACCTAAGTGATGACAATAATCGTTTTGACCATTTCAGCCAAAATTATCATTCCATTTCATTGCATTCTCTACTATTAAATTCCACTCTGGGATTATTTAAACCAAATGGGCCCTGAGGAGTTATAAAAGATCTGAATGAAAATCAATTGGACCATAGGTGCTATCAAACGATTTAATATTGGGGGCCCATATCTTCACTTTTTGTTTTGGCACTTCCTTCACCACTTCTTTTACCGCCCACAACCTTAATCCTTCTTATATTTTCAGGTTTCATGTAGCTCAAGCCAAAAATGTCAGCCTCCTCGGACCAATCATGGGCCTCCAAAAAGCCCAAGCTGTGATGGGAAGCAGGGTCAAGTATTTTGTCTTGTCAAAATAGCATTATGCTGTAAAAAAATTTAAACAAAAGATTGAGCTATTTAAACTCTATTCATCTCTGTAAAGTATATTTTAACGTGATTTAGATAAAAGTTTAATTGATTTAATTTAAAAAATAACAATGTAATAATTAAGCTGAAGAATTAGAGAAAATAGATTTAACATTCAGAAATTGACAAGTGAAAGGGAATTGAGAGAAAATAATAAAAATGTGCCTAGAACTGGAAGCTGATCAAACAGAATACAAATACAATAACCAATGACTGACCGACTACGAATGCATTTGCATCATTCGTCCAGACTCCAGAATCCAAAACCAACATTCATTTGGGAAAAGAAAAATTCAAAAACCAACACAATCGACAATTTTGACAATGTTGGCAGGCTAGGACCCATGGTGTGTGCTCAAGGAAGAGTTCAGTTCAAAGGTTGTCCGCTTGTCCCGAAGCAGAACATAACTTGTCCAACCAAATGTACGAATCAATTTGATCACAATCAATTAGAATCATTGAGTAGGATCCTCACCAATACCATTAATCTAACATCATTTCATTGATTTTCATATTATTTTTAATAAGAAAATACATGTAAGTATTAAAAAGATACTGATGAATAGGGAGAGAGAAAGTGGGGGCCATACTTAGTTAACCACCCAGCCATTTAATTATCTTTTATTATATAAGTGTAATGAATATCCGATTCCCTAAAATTCATATAAACTTTAATTTATAAGTTTTTTAATCCCAATTTCTTTGTATCTAATTAAATCAAATCGTCATCATTTAGATTGTTTCCCTTCGAATGAAATTTATTGTATGTTCCAACTTTCCAGTAACATGCAAGAATTTCTCCACTCCTTTCTCTCTTTTCCTCATATTCCCGCTGCTGGTTAAACAAATTAAAATAATCTAATTTGAAATTTAAAACTCATGATTTCATTTTCAGAAATCATGATGATATATTTAAGTACTCAACTACATATTTCTTTTTCTAAATATTTAAACATATAGATATTAATTTAAATTTGAATTTCAATATATATATATATGTGTGTATACACTTGATCATATAAATTTAGATTTTCTACCTATCTTTAAGAACGATAGAAACCTTAAATAGCTAAATATTAATTTGAATTTAAATATAATCAGCTTTGAATTTCAAATAGGTAAAATAATTTTTATATACATTTAAAAATTAATAATTCATTCTACACCTAACTCAAAATCTGAATAATATATTTTATATGAATTAAAAAATAATAAATAATCCTGAACCTGATTTTGAATCATAGAATTGCAGTAAAAGTATCTCAAAGCACAAAATTACAGCAAATTTCAAATTAAACACTTGGTATTTTCTCATAACTTTAAATCCTATTTATATATATATATATATATAATGATACTTTTTCACCTCGATCTCCTAATAAAAACAAAAAGAATTATTTTTATCAATTTTTTAACATTTAATAAAGGCAAAAATAATATACACTAATAACATAGTTTAATTATTTTGAGGGGTCTTTTGTCTGTGTGTGTATTTTGGTGGTTCTGTGGTGGGGAATACATATTTCAATAGAACAAAGCTCTAATGGTAATTAAAATTTAATCTGAATGAATTTGAGAAATTCCAATCAACGGTAAATGATAAAAAAAATATACTATTAATAAAGTTCCATATAAAATTTAAAACTCTAATCATATATTCGATTTGCATTAATGGTTTTTTTTGCAAAGAAAAAGCAATAATGATGAACATTAAGATATATTTATCCCATATGCTTATGTGATAAAATAATATTTATTCCATATGCCCGATATGTTTTTGAAAGGTTGTTCCGAGATGTTAGTAAAATATAGATATAGATGAATTACATTTCTCATTTAAATCTGAACAATATGATGAGCCTAAAAAACTAAATTGAATTATTTTTATGATAATAGATTTAAATCAACTCATGTAATTCTTTTAATCTTCCTATATATACACACACAAGGCTCAAGAGTAATCTTCGACCTAATTATTATCCTGCAATTTTAAATATCAATTTTAGTCCGCTAGTATAATGGCAGGTGATGTAGTGTTTTCAGAGGATATCCTCGTCAACATTCTTAGCAGGCTTCCTCTGAAAACCCTAATCCGATTCCGATGTGTATGCAAAAACTGGAAAAATCTCTTCAAGACTCCATATTTCATCGTAGATTTTCTCTCCCGCACTCAAGAACCCCCCAATCCCATATATTTGAGACATTTTGTATTCTCTCGTATGTCCTCTGATTATGTCAGTGTTCCAGGTCCTTGCTGTATCAATTCTCTGACTCCTGTCAATATCTTCTATTCCTGCAAAGATTGGCTCTGTCTTGAATTCACCGATCGCGACGACGACAACGACGACGACGAGGACATGGCTCCTAATAATCCCCTTTTACTGTGGAATCCAACAACCAGAGAGGTAAAACATGTGCCTGGAAATAGTATTGTCAAATCCAATGGACACTCGTACATAGGGTTTGGTTTTAGTCTCCGAGTTAAGGATTACAAGATAGTGAGGATTCACGTTGATGAGTTGAATGAAAAGGTTGATGGAGTGGAAGTGTATTCAATGAGCACAAATTTGTGGAAGGAAATAGGGTTTGTGAAGGATCTGGATAACGTGACTATGAATTCGAGCACGATCACTGTGGGGGGAGAGATGGAATGGTATGGATGGAAACGAGAGAGAGAGGATAAACAAGAAGATAATTATGATATGATGGTTAAGTTTGACATAGCCTCGGAAAAGTTTTCTGTGTCATATGAGCCTGATTTGTCTGCTCGCTTGCTATTTCATAATTATATTAGGCTCTCTGCTCGAGGAATGCGAAGCTTGAGCTGTTGAGGAGGCTACAAAGGAGGAGAAATTCTTGCTTTGATCTCGATGGAGCGTTATGTCATTTGTGGGTTTTGGAATATACAACAAGCAAGATTATTTACATTTTAGCTAATTAACATATTTTTAGCAGAAGCATTATTTATCAAATTTCTATTCTCTTTGTAGGCATTCTAGCTAGCTATTCCATGCTTTTCTTTTGTTTTATGTTCATTGCTATTATATGTTATCTATTATTCTATTTGTATGCGCACTTCAACTTCTACTTCTTGTTTTTTTTTTTAAGAAAATTAATGGTTTGATTATCATAGTTTTGATTCAATTATAACTTGATTTCACAAATTTAACTTATTGTAACTCAATTCTTTTACCTTTAAAAATATAAAAACAAATGTTTACATAGTTAAAATTATAGAGATTAAATTGTTAGTTTTAAAGTTCAAAAACTGCAAGTTATAACAAATCAAAATTTAAAGATTGAGTTACAACTAAATTAAAATAAATAAAAAAAACAAAGTTGAGTTGTTTGCCAAAAATAGCTCTCTCTAATCGAGTGGGCATGAAATTCTAATTATTTTTATTTTATTAGTTGGCTAAAAATATAATAAAGAAAAGGCATTTGAGCTTCCACCCCATTGTTTTCAATAAATAAATAAAATTAAGATGGATTTAATCAAAGGACATGCTCAAAATCCTAGATTGTTTCGAAATTCCTGGAAATTTAAGTTCTTTTAATATTAGCGATAAAAACAAACTGTATGGAGGTGCTTATCCCATATGCTTAGTTTCGATGATATCTATATATAAGTAAAACCACAAACAACATCTAATAATGACACTTGTCTCTAATTATATTTTATTTTATTATATATATATAAGTAGAATCGCAAGCAACATCTAATGATGACACATGTCCCTGATTATATTTTATTTTATTTATTTTTTAAATTTTAACTTTTAAAAATAGATAAAACTACCTTACCCTCAAATATCTCCACAGTATCTCAACTTCTTAAAAGAGCATAACCGCAAGCAATTTCTAATGAAGATACGTGTCTCTAATTTTGTTTTACTTTATTTTTTATATATATATATATATATATATATATAAGCATAACCGCAAGCAACATCTAATGACAACACATGTCCCTTATTATATTTTATTTTATTTATTTTTTAATTTTTAATTTTTAAAAATAGATAACATTACCTTACCTTCAAATATCTCCTCATTATCTCAACTTTCTAAAAAAGTATAACTGCAAGTAGCATCTAACGAAGACATGTGTCCCTAACTTTGTTTTACTTTATCTATCTTTTAATTTAAAATTTTTAAAACAGATAAAACTATCTTATCTCCAAATATATCTCCATTATCTCAACTTTTCATTTACATATTCATAATTTCAAAATTATAATTTCAAATAATAAATAAAATTTGAAATTCTAACTTTAAAATTAATCAAAAAATTATCCCAACTTTCCATTAACTCATTTATTTACATTTTCAAGTTTCTAATTTAAAAATAGTAAGAAAATTATGTACTGCAAGCAGCATCAAATGGTGTCATTGATTCTAATTTACTTTGTTTATTTTCCACTTACTTCAAACATCTCCTTATTATCTCAACTTCCTAAAAAAGTATAACCGCAAGCAACATCTGATGTCGACACATGCCTCTAACTCTATTTTAATTTATTTATTTTAAATTTTAAATTTTAAAAATAGATAAAACTATCTTATATCCAAACATCTCCCCATTATCTCACTTTCCATTTACATATTCATAATTTCAAAATTATAATTTTAAATAATTAAAAAATAAAAATTTTAATTTTAAAATTAATGAAAAAAATTATCCCAAGTTTTCATTAACTTATTTATTTACACTTTGAAGTTTATAATTTAAAAATAATAAGGAAATTGTGTACTGCAAGCAAGATCTAACGATGCCATTGATTCTAATTTGCTTTGTTTATTTTCTAATTTTAAAAAATAAATAAAACTACTTCACCTTTTAAATATTTCTACATCATCCCAACTTCTCATCAACTTATTTATTTATAATTACAAATTTATAATTCAAAAATAAAAAGAAAATTATGCACCACAAGCAATATCTAACCACGACGACACATGTCCTTGATTCTATTTTTATTTATTTATTTTTAAATTTTTAAAAATAAATAAAATTACCCTACCCCAAATATCTATTCACTATCTCAACTTTCCATTAACTTACTCATAATTTCACATTTAATTTAAAAATAATAAATGAAATTCATGTTTTCAATTGCATAAAAAAATGAAATTTAAAATTATAATTTAAAAATAATAAGTAAATTATTTGTATCCAATTTTTTTAAAATATTTTTTTAACAAAGCAAAAACTTTGGAAGGGTAGAAAACTAAAATCCAACCCAAGGGTTTTCCAGTAACCCGCCTCACATCTTCACCCTTACAATATTTTCTCCACTCTTCTTGCCTCCTTGTAATTCAAATTCAAAGTTAAACCTTTAAACTCCTAAAACTTTTTTTCCCATTGTAACTTCTGTGCTTAAATTTATTCTTACCTTTTCTAGAGTGCTCATTTATATTCACACAAATTCTTGCAAAATTTGCAAAATTATTATCTCATTGGTGTCTTCACCCCCTATATTTTTTGCACCTTTTCCGCCTCCCTATAATTCAAATTTAAAGTTAAACCTTAAAACTCCTAAAACCTTTTTTCCATTGCAACATCTGTACTCAGATTTCTTCTTCCTTTTTTCTAGAGTGCCCATTCACCTTCACACAAATTCTTGCGAAATTTTCAAAATTATCATCTCATTAGTGTCAAATGAAAGGCCTAAGGAGAGTTGTTCTTGATCACTTTAACAATGATGAAGAATAATCCAAATAAAAGTCTTACAATAAGAGCTCTAGATCCACTTGAACTTTAATAGTTAGCTCTATTCTTTTATCCAGTAATATCTTATCTCTTATTCATTATAATTTAGTATTTCTATGGCTAAATTATTGTGATTATTTCATTTCCAAAACAAGTGTGAGGAAATTAGGCCATGCCCCTTTTATTTTTGGTATTGAATGTCATTTAATCACAATTTTTTATTATATGTGCAAGTGAAAAGAATGTAATATTTTGAAGGAAATGTATTTTACATGCTTCAAATTGTGTGGGTGTAATTTGATTCTAGATGACATTTGGCATTTCTCATTATGGTATGTGATTATATATATATATATATATATATATTAATTAATCAATTCACGTGCTCTTAATTGTTTGATGTATCATAAGAAGTAAAGTCAATTTTAAAAGTAAAATAATAAATTAGTATAGAACATATAAAAATAGTTAAATGTATTTAAATTAGTAAAGATTCAATATTTCTAAATTATTTTTTGGTGACTGTAATCTTTTTATCCTTATATTCATTCCTTTTTCATTTATAGCAAGTCCTTTTAAAACAAATAAAATATAATAATCATTCATAAAATTTAGTGAAAAACAAATCAATATGAAATTTATTTTTGATGTAAATTATTTTGAACCATTTTAAATTTTTTTAAATCAATACAAGACTAATTATTGGCTTATCATTTTCAAACTTATTTTAAATATTTTTTGAAATTTAATTGACCTTAATTGTATCATAATTATAATTATAAAAAGTATACCTAAAAATATCATGTGTGTCACAAATTATTTTATTTAAAAGTTAATAAGAAATATTATTGTGATATTTATAAATTTTATTTGGGAATTAGCTTGTGCTTTGTAACTAACACTAGAAAATTTATTCTCACTAAGTGACATCTTATATTATGAATAATTATTAACTATTATTATTTATTTTATTTTTTTTTATTTTTTCACATTGTGTGCATCACATGGGCCACACACTAGTTTATTGATAATACTAATTCTATATGTCTAACATTCTTTTAAAAATTCTTATATATTTTAAAAACATACAGATATTGATAGATGATCCACATTTCAAACCTCAACAATATTTTTAAAATTGGTTATTGTAAACTACAAAAAGAAAACTAAATTGAATCAAATTATTTTTATAATAATAGAGTTAAGATTTTAATCAAGTATAAATATTTAATATTTAATTATTATAATCTTTATATATATATATATAACAATCCATTGATTGAAAAAAATATCTTATTGTTTAAACTAAAATATAAAATTTTGTCAACTTTTGCTAAAAAAAAAAGTCTAAAATATTCCATTATTGATAAAGATAAAAGCCTACACAAACTTGGCTTTAATATCATAGGAGTAGGTTAACTTTATGCCGTGACAATCCTAGATACCTAAGAATCACATTTTATGTTTGTTACCTCTTAACAACTATAACCCTGCGGGCCCTAGCCACAGGACATCTTGGGGATAAGAGCCTATATTTTGACACTGCCTCATATAGTGAGAACTCTTCATAAATCTAGCTGGCTCTTCAGGGCGAGGACTTATAACCATAGTAGCTCTGATACCATAGAGGTAGGACTCATGTGTACCTAGTTCTAGAAATCATTATATCTTAGTGTCTCAGAATATATTGATCCAGATAAATTCTAATGATTAATTTTAAAACTCATCAATTATACAAATTTATTTAATAAAATATATGGACAAATGTTTAAATGATTAAAACTATAGGGAATGAGTTATTAGAGTCAAAATTCAAGAATTAAATTTTGATCAAGTTAAAATTATAAGGATCGAGTTATAATAAATCAAAATTTAAAAATTAAATTACAACTAAATCAAAATTAAAAAAGAAACAAAGTTGAGCTGTTTGCCAACGATAGTTCTCTCCGGCCGAGTGGGCATGAAATTCTAATTATTTGTATTTTATTAGTTGGGTTAAACATATAATTAAAAAAAAGGCATTTGAACTTCTACCCCATTATTTTCAATAAATAAAATTAAGATAGATTTAATCAAAGGATGTGTTCAAAACCCTAGATTGTTTCAAAATTCCTCGAGATTTAAGATATATTTGCATTGCTGGTTATTACCTTACTCAACATTAGCAATAACAATGAACTGTACGAATTTGCCTACCCTATATGCCTAGCTTCAATGATATCTATATATATAAATAGAACCATAATTCCTGATCATATTTTATTCTATTTTATATATGTATATAAGTAGAATTATAAACATCTAATGATGATACGTGTCCCTAATTATATTATATTTTATTTATTTTTTTAATTTTTAAAAATAGATAAAACTACTTTACTATCAAATATCTCCACATTATCTCAATTTTCTAAAAGAGCAAAACCACATGCAACATCTAATGAAGACATGTGTTCCTAATTTCATTTTGCTCTATTTTTTAATATATATATATATATATATATATAAGTAGAACTGCAAGCAACATCTAATGACAACGCGTGTCCCTGATTATATTATATTTTATTTATTTTTTTTAATTTTTAATTTCTAAAAATAGATAAAAACTACCTTACCTTCAAATATCTTGTCATGATCTCAACTTCATAAAATAGTATAACTACAAGCAGAATCTAATGAAGACATGTGTTCCTAACTTTGTTGTGCTTTATTTATTTTTTTTAATTTAAAATTTTTAAAATAGATAAAAAATTTCTTATCTCCAAACATCTCCTCATTATCTCAACTTATTTTCATTTACATATTCATAATTTTAAAATTATAATTTTAAATAATAAATAAAATTTGAAATTCTAATTTTAAAGTTAATCAAAAAAATTATCCAACCTTTTTATTAACTTATTTATTCACACTTTCAAGTTTCTAATTTAAAAATAATAAGGAAATTATGCATTGCTTCTAATATTGCCATTGATTCTAATTTGCTTTGTTTATTTTTCACTCATCTTTAAATATTTTCTCATTATCTCAACTTCCTAAAAAAAAAACCACAAGTAACATCTAATGAAGACATGTGCCCTTAACTTTGTTTTAATTTATTTATTTTTAAATTTTAATTTTTAAAATAGATAAAACTATTTATCTCCAAACATCTCTCCATTATCTCAACTTCCTATTTATATATTCATAATTTCAAAATTATAATTTCAAATAATAAATAAAATTAAAAATGATAATTTTAAAATTAATGAAAAAATTATCCCAACTTTTCATTAATTTATTTATTTACACTTCAAAGTTTCTAATTTAAAAATAATAAGAAAATTATGTACTACAAGTAGCATCTAACAGTTCCATTGATTCTAATTTGCTTTGTTTATTTTTAAATTTTAAAAAATAAAAAACTACATCACCTTTCAAATATTTTTATATTATTTCAACTGCTCATTACCTTATTTATTTATAATTCAAATTTTTAATTCAAAAATAACAAGAAAATTATGCACCACAAGCAGTATTTGATGACAATGACACATATCCTTGATTCTATTTTTCTTTATTTATTTTTTAATTTTTTTAAAAAATAAATAAAACTACCTTATCCCAAATATCTCCCCACTATTATTTTTAATTTAAAATTAATAAATAAAATTCATGTTTTTGATTGTATAAAAAATGAAATTTAAAATTTTAATTTAAAACTAATAAGTAAAATATTTGTATCCAATTTCTAAAAAATATTTTTTAAAAAAGAAAGTGAAAAATTTGGAAGAGTGAAAAATTGAAATTTGACTTGAGGGTTTTCTAGTAACCCACCTCACATTTTCACCCCTGCTATATTTGCTCTATTTTTCCCACCTCCCTGTAATTCAAATTTAAAGTTAAACTTTAAAACTCCTAAAACTTTTTTTCCATTATAACTTTTATGCTTAGCTTTCTTCTTCTCTTTTTCTAGAGTGTTCACTCACATTCACATAAATTTTTGCAAAATTTGCAAAATTATCATCTCATTAGTGTCTAATCAAAGACTTAAGGAGAGTTGTTTTTGATTGATTCGACAATGACAAAGAATAATCCAAATGAAAGTCCTACAATAAAAGCTTTAGATCTACTTAAACCTTGATAGTTAGCTCTATTCTTCTATTCAGTAATATCTTATCTCTTATTCATTATAACCAAGTCATTTTTATTAAATACATTATAAAATTTTTCTCCTTTGTGTATTTTTATGGTTGAATTATTGTAATTATTGGTAAAGATAAAAGTCTATATAAACCTGGCTCTGATACCACATAGGTGAGTTAGCTTTATGCCATGACAACCCTAAATACCTCAAAACTACTTTTTACATTTGTTGCCTCTCAACGACTATAACCCTTTGGGCCCTATCCACGAGACATCATAAAGATAAGAGCTTGTATTTCATCACTACCTCATATAGTGAAAATTCTTTATAGATTTAGCTGCCTCTTCAAGGCGAGGACTTATAACCATAGTAACTCTAATATCACAAGGGTAGGACTCATGCGTGCCTAGTCTCAAAGATCCTTGTGTCTTAGTATCTCAAGGTATATCGATCCAGGTAAATTCTAACAGTTAATTTTAAAACTCATCGATTATACATATTTAATTAATAATACCTTAATTGTTAATTTATTATTCACAGCAATATTCATATATGCCACAGTTTTTTAAACACTGAAACAATATTTTTGACATAATTTGTCATAATTTCAAAGTTCAATATTTTACCTCTTTTATTTTGGGACAAGATTTGATCTTACAATAGTATTATGTACCCAGTCAAGTAGAAAATCTAACCAGAGAAATCTAATGAGATAGAGGGGACAGGGAATTATCGTTGATATCTAAAAGGTAGAAAATATTTATCCTTTAATTATTATAGTTTTTAACTATCTATTAATAATTACTAATATTGATTTTGAATTTCTCAAAAAAAATAAATATATTGACATAAATACTTTCTCCTCTACGAAAGTAAAAATCTTAAAATATATGGGTGCAACCCAACTTTTCATCAAGCTACTAGTTTGAGTTCATATTTTTTTAACCCCCAAAAATTGTTATATTTATATTTTTGGATTAAATTTAAACTTTTGCTTCTACATTAATGTTAAGATTCATATTTATTTATTTTAAATTTAAGAAAATTTTAATTTCCAATTTATTACATAAATATATAATATAGACCATATCTATTGATCTACTTGTTTAAGTCCATACTTTTTAATCCCAGAAAATTCCAATATTTATATCTTTGAATTAAATTTAAACTTTAAAATATATGCTCATATTTTGAAATTAAGATTTATATTATTTATTTTGAATGTTAGAACATTTTAATTCACACTTTTTAACATAAATTTATAATATAATAATGGCAAACCAACTTTGTTAAGAATTAAACAAATAGATATATGACCTTTGGCCCAAAAAAAAAAATATGACTATGATCTTGAACCCAATCAAAAAATTAAAGAAATGATCAACTTTTTCATTAATAGATCTATTGGGCCAGAGCCCATAAGAACCAGATCAGCTCATTTGCCTGCGCCACTAATGAGGAATGATTGTAAAGGATTTTCCCGTGGGATTCCTCGAGCATTACGAAATGTTGGTGAATGATATTATAATATTATTACTTTCTTAGTGTCTACCCTCTTTAGGTGTATTGAAAAATCTCGTAAAAATGTGCACGCAGCTATCTACGCTCACTCATTTTTTTGAACCAAATAGCAATATAATGTAATTTATTTAGCTGTTAGGCTTCTAGTACATTTTTGAGATTTTGTGAAGGCAACCAAGTCAAAGCGAAAAAGCGTGCAGTCAAAACACATGCTAAAAATTAGGTTGAGTTATTGTGTTTAGACCCGAACAAACCTGAATAGTCATGTCAATTGGACCATTGCTCGGAGAAGAAAGTGATCTAGACCAATCATTTGAATCATTTTGGCAATTGACCCGGGTTAGATAGTTTTCATTTGGCCAGTTCTTGAAAACCTTGAAAAAAACTAGAAAGCTAGGATGATTGGACTGTTTTGACCCTTTTCTTTTTCTTTTTTACTCTTATTTTAATAATAAATTTTTTATTCAAATCGAAAATATCAATTTCAACTTACTTCTAAGTTATTATAGAAAAATCTTGAATGCATAATTTACGTATTGGCATTATATCAATACAAGACCATAGAAAAATAAAAAATCATTTATTTTAAAGAACAAATAAAATAAATAATATATATATATATATATAAAAAAAATAGAAAATTAAAATTTAATGTTATAAATGAATAACTCTCTCAGTGGGAATGATATTGTTAATATCTTTAATGTGTTATATATATATATATATATATGTATGTATGTATGTATGTATGTATGTATGTATGTATGTATGTATGTATGTATGTATGCATGCATGCATGCATGTAAAATTATTTTTTATTTAATTATTATGCCATTGATTCAACTACCGGTCTAACCTCTTAATAAGAACAATGGCCCATTAATTTTTTTTGGTTCATTGTCCGATTCAGTATTTAAAACATTAGGTTGAGTAGTAAGAAATTTGGGTGGTGCAACATTTTGGAAGAAAACAATTAGTTGACCAAAAACAATTATTGAAAATGACCTAAAAATTTTAAGAAACTTAATTGATATTAAAAATATAATTGATATATAAAAATATAAGTTATTTATAAATTTATGAAAAATTAATTTGAGCTGTTAATATTTAAAAAATAATTTATTAGTTTTGGATTAATATTTATAAATAATAATATTGAAATTCTTAAATAGTAAAATATTTAATATCATAACAATATTTATTAAATTTTATTTTAAAAAAATTTAAGATACTTAGAACTCTTAAAAAAAGAGTTCAACAATAAATTAGTATCAAATAACATTATTAAAGTCCTATTTGTCGCTAAGCATGGGCCTCACTTACATGGTATATTAGCAGAAAACAATAAAGTTAATGAGTGACTAGTGAAAGAAATTTTTTACTAAAAATGATTAAGAAAAAATTATCTCACTTATCAATAAAGAGTGCCCAAAGGCTTCTTGAAAAAAAGCTAAGAAGTAAAAATGAACATTAACTCTTAAAATAATTATTATATAATTTATAGCCTTTTAAATATCAATATTTTCACTACTTAAATACTCGTTTTGAATATACAGTTTCATAAGTAACAAACTTTTTTTTTGTAATATAATTAACAACTCATTTAGTACGTGATAAACATGCATATAATAAAAAATATATCATGAATCATCACTTAATAGCGTTATAAGAATTTTGTTTTGGATATTAAGACAAAAGTTAATAAAATAAGAAATATAAGAAAATATTACAAAGCTAAAACATTACAATACAATACAAGAAAATATTACAAAGCTAAAACATTACCATACAATCAAGAAGAGAAACTAAATACAGCGTTATAAGATTTTAATGAAATGCTATGAATAACAATTCGTAGAACAACAAATCCATATATATACTAAAAAATAACAACTTAGCTCTTAACAGTTATGGGTTAAGGCTTAAAATACAATTTACTGTAAGCATATGAATAATATCGCCTTGATAGCTTAAATGGCTTCCCTCATTTTGCAATGGGATGTACTATTTTCATTTTTGAAATTGATTCAAATTCACATTCCCTCCTTTTTAAATCATTAAATATGCGCTTTGCCTTTTTAATATAGTGTCATCTATATTTTTTCTACTTTCTATTTATTATTAAATATACTTTTTATTAAACATTTTTTCTTCTTTCTTCACCAACATTTCAAGTTGATTATTGAAGCTTCTATTTCCAATGATGAGATCTAAGATATTTAAAATTAATTTTAACAGTGCAGATTTAAAATTTTTAACCTATAATTTTTATTAGAGTGACTGTTATAAATTATCTTTATTTTAAATTATGTACTTATTAAAATAACAATTTATTAAAAATATAAAATTTTATCAATTCTCGACGATCTAAATTGTGATGAGCATTGACACTGGATCTTCTATCTCCCTCATCTTTGAGCAATCGCTGCTAATAATAAAACTTTTGGCAAAAGTCGAGAAAAAAATATTAAATACCTTTTGCTAAAGCTTTGGCAATGCCCTGTTACAGCCACCAAAGGTCAAGACAAATAATTCCCTTGTGTGGCTACATGTCGCTGCTAGCTTTTAGCCGCGACAAGAAATCGAACCAAAAAAAAAAAAAATCCTTTTAACTAATAATTTCATATTTAATTTCCTGTACATATATAGTATAATAGCAACAGACAGGCTCTAACAACCAATAATACAGCAACAAAAATAAGAACCTAGAACAACAATACAAGAATCCACAACAACAATCATCCAGTTCAACAATACAAGAATACATAAGCAATTCAACAATATATATAAGAGAGGAAAAACAATATAACAACTAAATTATTAGGAACTAGCAACGCTACTACATACATCATTGGTTGGAGTTGGATTTGGAGCTGGAGTTTGTGCTCGAGGCTGTCCCTACAGAGAAAAAAACAAATGGATTATAATTTACCTTGTGAATAATTAATTAAACTCTAAACAATAAACTGGGTAATTTCAAATTAATAATTACTGACTGAAATGAAGCCATGATGGCAGCCACTTCATCCTGAATCCTTGGCGAAAAACGCTGTTCCAATTGCTCGCACTTTTGTTGAAGTCTCCTATCAAAATCTGCCTTCATATGCTGTTGTATTTTTTCCATCTCAAAAGATTGAGATTGAGTCCTTTTTTTCATAGGATGCATTCCGTACTTTTTACCTCTAGCATACCCTGACCTTTTACCAAGAACTTGGCTTAAAATCTTGTTTGAGGTCAGATGGCAATCACTATTTGAGTCTTGTTGCAGCACAAGATCCTTGGGTCCAGCCACGATGTTGGAAGTCCCACATGGAACTCCATTGGCATCACATACTTCCACCACAATGTTGGAAGTCCCACATTCCCTCTTCACTCTTCTCTACCCATACATATCCCACACTTTGCAACTATCCAAAAAACCCCTCTTTAAAAGATCAAATCTTATGTCATTTCACGATTTAAACATAAGAGTTCCTACACCCCTTGCAAGGATAACGTATTAAGTCTTTCACTCCATTTTGGCTAAATGCCCATTGCAAGAAACTATCTATTCCTCTTATATACCTGATATTGGCTCTATCCTTAATATCTATCCAACTTTTATCCATTACATTCCCCGCATGCATACAAGATAAAATGGATAAACCAAATAAAAGAACATATAAGAGATTTCCAAGGAGATATTGGTAAAAGCTCTGCGGAAGTCCAGTATGAAAATAGCAGCATCACAAAAGGGTAAGCACCTTAGGAAAGTCTTTTTTATTTTAGGGGGAGGGGGGGGGGAGTTTCTTAACATTATCAATAATTTAGAATCTGTTAAAAATCAAAATTTCTTCCAAGGACTATATACAGTGTACTACTTTTGGAATAGAGATAAAAACAGGTCTCATTTTCACTTCTACGGTATTACAATGTGATCAGAATTTTTAATTTTTAATTCCATAAAGGCTAGCTTAGGTGGTACGGGAGGGATCTAGGCAATGGTACAGGGTTCAAAGCTTCTGAATGTTTTTTTTTTTTTTTTAAAAAAAGGATATACTCTATGGCTCCAAAATCTGCACTGAAGAGTAATATACTAAGAGCAAAGTAAAAATATACAACATACTGCCACTTCTTCCGTAGGAAAATGTTTTGACACCCCACTCATCAGAGCATAATTAATTATGACAGATTCTGTAAGGGGGTATGGCCAGTTGAAATACGACATTAACACAATCATAGGAAAACCTAACACTATTTACATATATGGAATGAAAAGTTTATCCATAAGTACAAATGGACTGTGCAAGGCAAGGAAATTTGAACAAGGAATAAAAATGATCTTCAAGTAACGAGACGTTTGATATTTAAGGACAGAAAGTTGCTTGCAGCAAGACCAAAAAGAAAGTTCATTTTGTATTTGCTGAAACCTCATTTGATTCCATAAGGATTGTTAAATATAATAAATCATCAACACATTTTGCAGGTCAAGAATAGCCCAAATAGAAACCAAAAGAAAAAAAAAAATCAGATTAGTTCTTTAAGCAAACGCATTTAGTCAAATGATCAGAGATCTTAGTTTTCAAAATTCTCACTCCTGCTCATACAAAATCAATAGGGTGAGCAAGAAGACAGTATTACGTCAAGAACATTATGGAAACACTTCAGCCAACGTCCTAAGTGATGACAATAGTCATTTTGACCATTTCCACCAAAATTAAGATAAGAATTTGCATCTGATTTTCCTCAGATAGTTCAAGTTACGCAGATAAGACATGATATTTCTAAATTAGAATTGTACTTGAACCTCACTGCTGTTAATTATATTACTATTAATGGGACCAGAATAATCATACCATATTGACAGCTCATAACTACCAGCTCCTTTCTCTCCTCTTAAACCACAAAATGATACTCAAGTAGCTCAACCCAATAACTGAACGATCCACCCCGTTTGACTACCCTTACCATCAATCAACTAAAACTTTTATCGAAAAAATAATTAAAATCAATAACAAGGGATAATAATGACCAACTAATTTTACAAAAAACTTAGCACCTTTCCAAAATTCCAATCACATAGTATTTGTTTCTGCATAAAAGAAGAAAATTTATAAGAGGAAATTACTCAAAGTAGTACAGAAAGAGAACATGGAGATGAGAATAATGCATTAAAAATTATACCTGTGGAAGGATAAAAATTACAGTAAATACAGAAATATATCAAGATAACAAAGCTAAAGAGAAAAATAAATACAATCTAAAGGATTGTTGGTACCAAAATAACTCAAATCTTTTGCTCTTCAAGCCTAGACAACTCGTGCTTCTCTTTTGCTCCTATCATCATTATCAACCTTATTCAACTTTCCCGAATAAAAAATCACTCAAATCTTTTCCACGGCCCAATTTCAGAACAGAGTACGCTCACTGAAATGGAGCTACTTAGTGGAGAAGAATTGAAAGCCAAATCTTTTTTAATATACCAAGTGCATTACCTTTCAGCCATAAAATATTACAAGGGATTGGAAAGGGACAGACCAGAAACGAGCAACAATGAGGGATTTCGTTTGGGGTATTATTAAAATGGTTTAACTGACCAGAAAAATGGTGGTCCAGTTCTAAAATACAGCAGCAGGGTAAAATACATACAGCGGAGACTTTAAATATGCGAAGCCTTGAACTAACAAGCTCGAGCTCTAGAGTGAATAACAGTACATTGACCAAGAAAAATCAAGCTAATTCTAACTGTCAAGCAAAGCATTAAACACAGACCTAAATAGGAAAGCAAGCCGTGAAAGTGAGCGCGCAAGTCCTGAACTGGGTCGACGGAGATTTATATCTCAGAGATTATTTTGCTTCTTCTCCACTCGAAGTCGCGTATCAATTACAGGGTTGGTCCGATTTTGCCTGCTGGTCCATCAATTTCTACCCTCAGAAATATCGAAGTCGCGTATCAATTCCTATTAATTGAACAAGAGAGGGACGGAGGGAGCGGTGAGGAAGGGGAATGCCTCAATGGAGGGAAGCAATTTTTAAGTTTTTAAAGATTTATAAATAAAATAATTATTTATTTGCCACCAATATATATATATATATATATATAGTTCAGCTTTAGCGTCCTTTTAGTGTAAAATGAAGGCAACTATTTATATTTAAAAAAGTATAAAAATATTAAAAGTAATATATATTTTATTAATTATTAGTTAGTATTTTATGTATCTATACAACTAACTTAAAATTAAAAAGTATTGTTTATATTAGCAATTAATAGGCTAAAGTAAAGTAAATATTTAAGGAAAAATGACAAAAAAAATTCCTTTAAATTATATAAATGATGACTTTGTCCCACAAAATGGCATAATTTTCTTGGAGTCCCATAAATTTTTTTTGTCATTATGAAATTAAAAAAAATAACCAAATTACCGTCAAATAAAACAAAAATTTTTAGAATTGTAAATGACTATTGAATTGTTGTAACTTTAGAAACAAAAATTGTTAATATAGGAACAAAAGTTGTGAATGAAAAGTTATGAATTTTCAACACTTGATGTATATCAAAACTTGTATATGCGGAGTTGCGAATAACTATTAAATTATTGTGAATTTAGAAATAAAAGTTGTTAATATAGGAATAAAAGTTACAAATAAAAAGTTGTAAATTTTTAACATCTAATGTATATCAAGACTTGCAGATACAAAGTTGCGAATGACTATTGAATTATTGCAAATTTAAAAAAAAAATTGTTAATATAAAAACAAAAGTTGTGAATTTTGTTAATATGAATAAAGGGCAAAAATATTATTTTCTATAATTTTCTAATGACATAAACATCGCTTAAGACTCCAAAAAAATCATACCATTTTGTGGGGCCAATATGTCATTTACATAATTTAAATAGATTTTTTTCTCATTTTTCCATTATTTAATCCTTTAAATTTATATAAAATTTCATTTTAATCCTTTAATTTTATAAATTTTTTTAAAGTTGTTTAACCCTAATATGGTTAATATTATCAATAAAAAATTCATATATTAAAATTTTAAATATTGATAAAATATTTTTAAATGTCGATATATTAAGTTTAATTTTTTTTAAAAAATAACAATGATTAGGTCAAAAAATAATAATGTAAAACTAACGGTATTATGGTCAGAGAACTAAAAAAATATTTTATAAAAATAAAAAATTAAATTAAAAATTTATATAAAATTAGAAGTTTAAATATATGGTATCAATCGGTCCTCTCTTTCCTTTTGGTGGTATAGCCGCATGTGTAGATTACCCTTATTCTTCATCTTCTCTACCCTTCGGTTGCTTAGGGCGCCCTGAGGGATTCGCCTCTAAGGGAATAGTTATTGATCACATAGCTTGGGTACTAGAAGTTGCTGATCATATCATTCGGGCAGAACCTGGGTCCCTTAGTATTATGTATAGCGCAGCTCCCTCAAAGTTTCTTTTGCTAGTTTTGTTCCGATCGATGAAGGAAACTCGGTAGCGCGCGGATTCGTTTTCCTATTTCACTGGGATCGGTCCTAAGGCGCGTGCTTCAATATTGTCTTGATTGGCAGTCGCTCTTCTGTATTTTGAATCTTCAGAGAGACCCTTAGAGTTCTGTCCTGAATGGGAGGGTTGTTGAGTCAAGTCAAGAAGAAGAAAAAGAAAGTCCCACAAAGGAATCTTGGACAATGGGCACAAGTCTTTATTAAAGAATTAGTATCTCCATTATAATTAGCATTTCTATCAGCTCTGCTCTTTTGTCTCCTGAATATCATCTCGAGACCCAAACAACGAGATCCGGATTGGAACTAACGCATATTGATTCAAAGCTTATGGCCCTTCAATACAACCCCCCTGTGTATAAAACCGTAAGTGAGTGGTGCGAGTCTACAAAGAAGACTTTCCATCTTCCTTCTTTGGCGCTGCTGGAGATGCCCCACAAGGCCTTCTTTCTCAAGATTGAATTATTCGCAGTGAACAAAGCAACATTTATTAATCCATTTTAGTAGGTGGCGGTGTACACTAGGTATCAACAAAGGATGCTTTCTCTCACCCAGCCCTTTGGAGGTGTTAACTCTTCGCCTTCGGCTTTCTATTGAATGATCCATCTGGTGTGCTATTTATACTCCATCAGTGAGGGCTTCTCCCTTTTCAATCTACATGGCATACGTACACGAATGAATATTCAAACTCATCGACTCGGCTCAAAGCATATGATCAAAGCTCTAGTGGTGCACATAGCAATATCAGAATAGAATTCTCGTCGGCCTGACCGGCAGTAATAGCGAACTAACACTGTTCTAATAGAAAGGGGGAGTCCCTCTTTGTGGTAGATAACAAAACCGAACACAAAATGAAGCTTTCAGTCTTGCAAAGCATCTGGGCGAGCCCCTCCCCCCAGAAACAGCCAGCGAATTGATAACTGAACAAGAGGAAGTAGAGCGTCTCATGACTCTATATGCTGTACCACATACTAAGACCTAAAGCCGTTCTTAATAGAAGTCCCCAGGAGCTGGTTCCTTGAAAACTCTTCCCTTGACTTCTATACGAACTAGTCAATATTTCACTTCTTTTTCTTCGCCTCTATCAATTCCTTCGTCGAGAAAGAAAGCAATAAACGCTCGGGTGGAAGAGGAATTTAGTACCAAAAGCAAGCCGGTTCAGCCCCCCTACTAAGCATACATTTATTAACAGATCCGATAACAGCGATTCTCCGTCTCTGACCAGGAGGTATCACATCTACAGATATTAGCCCCAAATGCTAGCTCGCATTATTCATAGTAAGTCGCTACATCATGCTTTTAAGGAAGCTATTCGGGCTTAGCCCGCCTCCTATTTATCAATTCTTTCCGTTTGATGGGCGTGCTCTTGTTTCTAGGTTTGGATGTTCTTTAAGGGTCTACTAGATTACGTCAATACATGAATCTCATCTTTCCAATCTCTTTATTCTTTACCCGCTCATTCCTCTGACTTTATGCCTTCTATTCGGCTCCTACCCTACCAAGTCCGACCGGGGGTTAACCTTTCGTTATCAACTGCTTTCTTACTTCAAAATGTTGTATCATGGGCTTGACTTTGACATCGCTCCTGCAACAGCAATTATGATAGGCATTTCACCACCTGAAGGAAAGAAGAAAGGCCGGCTTCCCTATTATACGAGGATTGATTCCCAGACACGCCTGGAACTACTAGACGAAAGACTAAGAAGAAAGCAAAGTCAACCTAAATTTAAGGCTTCGGGGCTGAGTTACACCTCTCTCTCTTCTCTCTCCCTGGAACTGATAAGAAGGAAATCAATTCAACAATTCTATGAGCAGTGGTATGGCAAAGAGTCGGAATAGGACGTAGCACTAGGCTAAGGCAAGCACAGAAGGGAAGCAAGAAACTGAACTCAATGCTGGGGCGGATTCAGAAACCAGGCTGCCTCTGCCGTCAACCTTGGCATCACCCTCTTCACCGGCTTCTTTTGGGGACTCTCTTCACATCAATGCATCTTCAGAGAATGAGGAATCTCTTTCTGCGGAGTCGGGGAATTCCCCCCGGGACTCCGATCACGAGAAGAACGAAAGCGTCCAGTGATTCTCCACATGATGTCTAGAAAACGCTTTCGTCGCCCCTATACCTTTGGTCGGTTGAGGAAGTAACCCCTTTCGAAGGTAGGAAAGAAATCATTCTCTTAACCCGATCTTGCGGTAAGCGGATTCCCTGGGTCGACTTCTTCTTGCAACTGATCCAGCATCTGATCTAGCGATCCCTGTTTGTTGAAACTATTCTAGCTGCTGTGCTACGGTTACCCGACAACCCTCAATTTGAGCTTCAAAATACGCTGTTTTGTGAAAAGTATCCATTTCTATGTCCCTCTTAGAGCTAAAATCTCAAGTAAGCCAAAAACACGGGGTTTCTTAAACTTTGGAGATGGAAATAGATAGGACACATTGCGACTGAAGGCGTTAGGTGGAGCTAAGGTTTTGAAAGGAATGATATGCCAGTAGTCTTGCCCTCGGGGTATTGCCCGTTCTCTCCTCCTCCCCCTATCTAAGAGCATTTGCATTCTCAGAATATTTCCTTGTCTCATCCTTATTTCAGTAAAATTCTGAAAGTGAGAGTTCTTTCATCTAATCGGTGAACGTACTCTTCCGTCCTTTCCCTCAACTAAGCCTATCAACTCTATTCAATCAGTTAACACTGTAGCTCCATGCTGTCGCCCAATCAGTTGACACTTCATTTCATGCTGAACCTTTCAGTCATACCTACCTTCTTTCTATTCTCATCCCGATCAGACCTCGAACTTCCCCTTCATTTTAACAAAGAAGCAAAGAAAGCTTGACTTAGGGGCCTTTTTTGATTAGTAGGGGGAAAAAGTGAAGTGCCTAGTCTAACAAATATCTCTTTTGTATTGGCCCTCTACTTTCGATACCGAAAAAGCAAGCCGAGCAGAGAAGGTAGCTAGTGAAGTACTGGGCACGGTAGTTAGCGGCTTTGGTTTCGTCGTAGAATCTACTCTTTCAAGCACCGAAGTCAAATCGCTTTGTCTTGCTCGTTTGTTTCTTCTCGCATGACTGCTTGGAATGGAGCTACAGGGCTGAGGGGAGCTATAGACGGTGTAACCGATCAATTGAACGAAAGCTTTGACTAGGCATGAAGGGGGAAGCGAGCAAACTCCCCTTTCATTATAGACCCAAAAGAAGCAAGCGTAGCGGACAGTTGCTTGCGATCCGAGAATGACTTATAAAGAAAGTTGAGAGGAACCAGATCAGATTGTTAGACCGAAGCCACCAGGCATTGACGGAATGATGGCCGGGATGTTTCCAATGCGTTCTACACGGGCCTTTCTTCCCAAGAAGTCTCAACAAAAGAGACAAGATTCCCTCTCAAAGAGAAGTATGCTTGAAGTTTGATTCTCTGAAAAGGCTTTTTGTGGCTGCCTCAAATCTATAACAAAAAGGGAAGAGGCATGACTAGTTGGGATTGTCAGTGAACGGCTCGCGCAGGTAAGATATAAATACAATACGCGCAGGTACGAAAGCCACTCGCCCCTATCGAATAAAGTAAGGAGAGGAGCGCGCAGGAGATGGTGATAAAGTTTCTTCCTCTCTTTATCGCTCTCCCGATAGGGATTTAGAATGAAAGTACCAAGGAAGGACTGTAACAGCAATAAAGAGCTATCTTGTAACTAGCACCCCGACCTTTCCTATCTTCTAGACTATTAGTAGCTTAACTCCCGATAGGGAACTGAGACTGAGATCAGATCAAGTAACTCTTCTTATCGTTACAGTGAGCGAAGGTTTTTTATTACATTACTAAGAGGTATCGAATGATCAAATCTTAAATAAGTATAGTTACCTGTAAAGCTTAGGCTTGCCATCCTCTTGCTTTGCTCTTCTTGCTCTTGTTTGCTCCTTGTCAATTCTTTCTTACTCGATGGGGAAGAAGGATACGATTTGACTTTACTTACAGGAACTAAAAAGTAGAATGAGACACTACAGCTAAATCAGATAAAGAATAGTGTAGGAACTACAGCTTTTTCATCCCTTTGATTGACTTGATCTACGGGCTAAGCAGCTCGAGCAAATATTAGAAGAGAAATTCTTACTTCCTTACTTCCCCTATCTCTATAAGGCCCTAGGGCTTAGGGAGAAATTCCATAATCAGGATTTCTCGGAGCCAGGGTTTAGTGATCACTTACGCAATTTGAATTGGATTAGCTAATGAGCTAACTTCCGTTCCGAACCTTATCTCCTAGAGTACAGTCTCGGTCCCTTGCTCCATACTTTGAGATGCATCCCGATTTCATTCCGATGCACATGTTTTATCTGTTTGACTCAGAAGCACGAATCGCACATTTCAGTCTCCGGTAAAAGAGATTCATACCTCTCAAAGATCCATTACTATATGATAGAGTTACGAAAAAACATTTAATTTAGGGAAAAAACCTTGCCCTTTTCTTTTGAGAACCTTTTCCTTTTAGGATAAATCCCTTAGTTGGTCTAGCTCCTCTTCCTAAGCACGGCTTTCCCGCTTTCCATTCCGGATTTTCATTTCTAGTGGAGTTCCTTAGAATTGATGTTGCCGGAGCGCTTAGTGTAAGAAGGGCCATGCGATCCGCTATTCAATTACCTTTGTTCCTCGTCGTTCTTTCCCGGCGGTAGTAGTCCGAGAGGATCGAATCTTGGATTTAGCCCTCCTGTACCAATGACCGTCGAGGCTATCAAGGTTTTAGAAAATCCTTTTTTTTGGTTAAGGCAGACGGATTCAACAGGGATAATGAAGGCGCTGTTGTTATGACTGAATCGGGCAATTCGCCCCTCTACCATTTATCCCACTAACCGATAGGGCAATGGACCAGGAGATTGGAACAACTCAATGCTCAAGTCAATTTCCCGATTAGAAGGCTAGCAGACTCTGAGGGCCGGCTTGCAACGAATCGAAGACTCATCACGGACGTCAGACAATAGGCGATTTCACCTTACCACAATAAAGACGAAGATACAAAAGGGTTAGGGCTGATCTGCGGAGGACTATAGTAGTACGGGAAAGGCTCGGTTAGAGCCTAGAATGGCTGAATTTCTTCTATTACATAAATTTTGCTCTTATCTATCCCCTATCCTTAATATCAGGGCTCCTGGGTAAGGCTCCCCACCAAGATCAGATCCCCCCACAGTTCAGAAAAAAATCATTACGAAGTTAAGCCCCGAGGACGACTCCCATACAATTCTTGCGAGAGCTGGAGAAGCCTCGTCTATGGGTAAAGCCCCAGAACTCTCGCTTATAGCTTATATGGGAGGGAATAGAACCCTAACTTATATTGGAGTTCATATCACTACAAAAACAAGAAGTGAGTCAGTCCGGTCGGTCTTTCCAATTTCTGCTACCGATAGCAGAAGTTTCTAGTTTCTACTCGCTTACGTCACAAAATCCCTTCTTTTCTTAATGTAGTTCAGTTTGAGCTATATCAATAGAATTTAGGGCCTTCCCTTCTAGCAAGAGAACTCCATAGCGTAAAGCATAAATAGATAGAATCGAACTTACGTAAACTCTCCTTCTCTCTTTCCTCCCCTGCTACGTGGCCTATTGGGGCATGAACGCTACGCTACTATACTAAGAAAAGAATACCATCCCTTCGGCTCGGTAAGTAAACGTGCACGTAGGCTTTTTTTTGGTTATGAGACTCCACGGCATTTTGCCGCCTATTCTCTGCTTTCATCTCCTTGTATTAACCAGCCCGATCACTTCCCCAATCTACACGCCTTGATCGCGAACAGGTGAGCAGCCTTGTTCTCTCTTTCGTGGTCAAAGCAAAGCTAGTCTTGTCGGATGATTTACTCGATGTTAGAAGGTGATTTATTTCCTCCGCTGCTCGATGAGAACACCCTGCGAGCTCTGCTCTATATCACCCTTATCGATTCGTTGGCCCCATTTGGATGAGTCACAGCACTCTCCACTGAGAAAAGAGAAATCAGTCTATAGTCTGTGCTCCGCTCCGGTACAAGAAAGAAGAAAGAGGGACGGACTGGAGTAAGGATAAGATTGGCGAGTTAGCGCACCTAGCTAGTAAAGGCATTCATTTCGGAGTTCTTTCCCAAAAGTCAATCAAGGAATAGAAGAAGAAGCATCAGCAGACGAGCCTGCTGTCTTTTCGGTAACAGTCTTCCCAATCCAAGCTGGAACATAGCTGCTCAGATTGATTGTGCTCCTTGAACTTGAAGCCCGCCTAAGCTTTAGCTAAAGTCAAGTAGGGACCCCCCAGAGGAGGGTAACTCTTCTCTTCCAAGAAGTGACCTTAAAAGCAATAGGGGAGCAGCTCCGCCCCCAGAATGGAACCCCACAAGTGAGTCCGCCATATCCAATCCAAGTGGCTAGTATGCGCTCTTTTTTGGACATTTCAACAAACTACACGGACTGCTAAGGTTCGGTCGAGATACCCCTATATATCTCTAACTTGCTTCTTTGTTCGAGCTGCTATCGCCTATCGCGCCCCTCACTTCTTTTTCGCTAGCTCCCCTACTTCGCCCTTATTAGTATAAGGCTTCAGTCGGTACTAAATCTGTGTCCTGTCCCTTTGGTCCCCCTCGTTTAAAGCCTTCCTTAAGTAGTTAAGAATAGGTAATACCCTAATAGAGTCGAAATCTGTTTCAATGTGCTTATGTAATTATGTGCTAAATCATAAGATAGAGATGGTGATGAGATGAAACCAGAGATGAAACCGGGGATCCCACCGGAGATTCCACCGGAGCTATATCAAGTGTTATATTGTCCCGTGATTGGATATTGTAGCTTGTCTCCCTTATTGCGGCGGGATACAGATAATTAGTTAGGGCCAGCAGTCTTCACTCCAGCGAGTTAGCGTACCGGCTTTCGCCTTTACTTTATACGATAATAGGGCTTGTTTGCCTATACCTGATAGAGTCCATCTTGTCTTGAAGTGAAGAAAGAGAATGAGGAAAGCAATAAAGGCTGCGAGAGTGAGCCCTGCTCTGCTATTGAATCACTGGGATTGTCTTGCTTTCTAAAAAGCACACCCTATTATCATCGGAATAAGAATCTGAAGTTGGCTCGTAACGTAAGGTGGGCTCGAAACGAAGGAGGGCCCGAACTCGTAGGTTGGGTCAAAAGGGTTCGGTTCGATATCAAGGTATGGTACCATTTGATGGGATAAAATTATCATACTAAGGCGAAGTTCCCCACCGGACACGAGCGAACCCAAACCACTCCTCTTTCTTATCCTAAAAGTGAGTGAAGCGACCCATCCGACGAAATAGGGATTGAAAGAATCGAATGCGTACCTAAGACTCAAAAGGCTTCGGCTTCGGGTCAGGGCGAGGCAAGGGGATAAGGTGCTGGGCGAAAGCCCCGACTCTAGAAAAGCCGTTGCGCGTTAGAAAGAAGCAACGGGCTACTAATAGCAATAGCAATAGCAATAGCTCGTACGGGATAGGGCCCAGGATAGGGGACTGGTTACGGGAACGGGTAATAGGGCAAGCACCGGACTGAGACGGTCTAAGAGGACTGGTTTATAGGAGCTCGTAAGGTGGGCTTGAAAGACTGGCTGAGTGAGGGCGTAGAATAGAAGGCGGCAGACAAGGTCGTAGAGTTCGTCCCCGGAGCCAGGGGAGGGGGAAGGGTGAGCGAGCCCTTGGGCTAACTAATAGCACCTGGCCCAGCTTTCTCTTTCGGATCTTGAATGGGAGTGGTATTTGCAAAGCCTGCCAGTTTATTAGGTTAGGAAACAAGCAGCCAATGGAGTCAGAGAACCTCAGATAATGTTGTGTACGATATTCTGACTAAGCACTAGAGCGAGAGATGCTTCCGAAGCTGAGCCTTTTAGTGCGGACGACATCGTAGAAGAAGACGGCGTCCTTTCTCTTAAGTGATCACCCTCAAAGGACATAAGGGCGGATGGGACGGAGTTGATTAAGTAGTGCGTGACTATGGATTAAGAACTTCACTACTAACTACCTGTAGTACAAATGATGGACAGAAGAGAAGGGCCGCGGAAAAGGTTGGCTCGACACTCGAGGGTTGGCTTGGAAGAAGGTTCGCGTCGGCTCGAAGGTATCACTCTATAAAGGTTTGCTCGCCGCAAGAAGGAGAAGCCCCGCCTCGCACTAAATAAAATACATCCTAATCCCCGAGGAAAAGAAAAAGAAGAAGAGGCATAAGCCGATCCAGAGCCAGTTCCGGTTGGCATAGACAGAAATTAGATTATTATAAGAATTTATCCTCCCTTTTAAAAAAGGAGCAATTTCATCGACAGGGGACTTTATCTTTCTAGTACCAACATGATATTCTTTCTTACTTCACTGAACTTATTATTCTTCTCTTTGTAAGCTCTTTACTTTTACTATAAGAATCAGAATATAAGATATCCGGTAGTTGCCCCATTATCTGTTAGTTGCCCCATTCATTATCCGATGGATGGGTCCGAAAGTCTATCTCTTCTGACACTTCTTTGTTCGAGCCGAACTACTTTCGAGCCACAGCCTACTTTCTACCTTTCTTTCGAGCTAATTAGAGCAGAGCCTACCTTTAGTGCTCCTCTATACCTATAAGGCCTTCCATTCCCATCAGGAGAATCCAAATCCTTTTTATTGAATTTCGGGACCGACCCTAGCCGCCTAGGCCTTCTTTGTTGTTTTATACCCGAGCGAGGATTGAACTACATTAACAAAATTCGAAGGTGAGGACCCGAACTCATTTCTTTCTTCTCCTGAAAGCGAGTGAAATGACCCATCGGACGTCGGGACGCGAGCGATCTACTGCCGCCCGCCCTTCGGTCTCTTCCCCCCTATCCCGTTAAAGGCGCGTTTCCTCATTTGGACTCCAGTCTGGGTATATTATGGATTATTTATGCTAAGGTTGGGTACGGACTGCAAGGAAGGGATATGGCAAGGTGCGGATCAATGGTATATGGTTCGACTGCTACTGACGGGAGAAAATTAGAATATTAAAGCAAGCGAAGCTACGACCCACCCGAAATGGGGGCGCAGATATGAAGTAATCCGTTGACGAAATAGATCGTAGGCCCCAGACAGAGGTTAAGGCCTGCCTAAGTGAAATTCCCCACCATCTAATGGGACCTTAGAATCGAATCGTCGGTTCCAATCTCAAACTAGGGAATGGATTTTCTAAAGACGGGACGGACATATCTAAGATCAGCTGATGCAATAGAGCATCTCAGTTGCGACAGTATCTATTGAGTCTATATACCCAGATCTAGCGCTGAAGACCGGGCTGGCAAGGCTGGCTAAGAAGTCTCGAATTCCCCCTATCGACTTAAGGGCGAAAGCTGGTGCTTCTTTCCCTAACTAAAGCTATCGGTCGATAAAACTCTCCTTATCATTGCTTTATCTAATAGTGCTTGGGCTAAGGAACGTAGGAGCAAGCACTAAGCGTCTTCAATCCGTAGGCTATTAGTCACGAGAATCCAAAATTCCGTAATAAAACTCTTCTTTCAAATGGGCCTCTCCTTTCACTGCTTCTAGCTCAATAAAACTAGCGTAAATAGACTCGACGAACTTCGCTTCCGGAACCTCTCCTTCTGTCTTTCCTCCCCGATCCGTGGCCGAAAACAATAATTAGTAAAAGGTCTCGCTCTCGTAGGTAGAGCGGTAGGAAAAGGGATCGAAATAAGCCCTAAGTAAAGGCGAAAGCCGGTGCAGAAAAGGGAGGGGCTAGGTGGTCTCGAACGAAGATGGGTTCAGAGCGGAGGCTGGCAACAAGGTTGGCTAACAAGAAGAAGAGAAGGTCCGCTGAGGCCTGGGAAAAAGGGAGAAGTAGGGACGCGGGGTCCCCGCGGTCCCCTCTATCTACTTCCTATGGTACAACCTAAGAGTAAGAGAGTCTCCAAATATCGTCTTAGAGCTAACCTATAAACTAGTCTTAGAGGAGTTTTCTTAGAAAAATGCCCCTAGGAGGTCATAGAAGAAGTCAGTCGGTCCATCCAGGTCCAGAGGGCGCATCGACCTTGGTTGGGGCTTGGTTGAGAAGTTTTGAGGAAATGAAGATGTATTGTTGGAATTGGAACTGATACCATCTTCTCTTCATCTTCGGGCGAAGCCAGTGAAGCTAGCGTGAATCAGAAAAGTCAAATATAAGAATCTAATCTAATAATGCTAGTCACACACGGTACACATTTATTTTCCTTTTGAAAAGCTTGCTCGAGCTCGTAGTAAAGCTCTTTATTTTATCCTACCGCTTTGCAATCGTTGCTATCCAAGCATCCTCCTATCCATCCCTATTTATTCTCAAGAAATGATGAGTCACCACCCTTTAGCGCCCCTTTAGAGTTAGAGTGAGTTAAGCTCCTGGTCGATAACTCGATAACTTCGTACTTGGTAAAATTGTGAATTCTTTTAAAGTAAAGTATTCGAATTCGGATTATGGGGCCAGTTAGAGAATAATAAGAATTCCTGAAGTTCAGAAATAGTCTCGAGCAGCTCTTCCTTGCTCTTGTTCTAGCTCCTTGGACTTATCTGCTTTATAGCAGCTAGTCCCCTTTTCCTTACTTTACTAAGGGGGGTCACATGACTCGCGGACGAGGGAAAAAAGTGTGATTTATTGGACCCGGGCATATTTATATCTCCATCTCCGAAGAGAAGAGCTTGCCCTATTGGAAATGTGGATCGATATTTCTACTCTTACTTCGAGACCGCAGCAGACCCCTTAGCCTAGCCTAGCAGACCTCTGAACCCTAGCACTAGTACGAGACTGAAGCGCAGGACCCCAAGCCAACCAAACCACCTTTGCCAGGCCACTCTCTAGAGCAAATTCTAGCCAATTTAGAGACTATTTCCGATCCCAAGCCTACAGATTCGAAACCTCCTTCTTCTGCGAATGTGGATTTGCTTTCTTGTGCAGCTGATCCAGCAAAACCTCACTCCTCTCCTTACTTTATTCGATAGGGGCGAGCAAGCTATTCTTCTTTGGCCTCTCGTTGAAAAGCAAAACTTATCTAGAGTAGAAGGCATATCTTGGATCGACTAAGCCGGAAAGGAGTCAGTATTTACTTTCACGACTATCAAGCCAGGAATGAGCTGAGATATCAGAGTTTCAATTAAATGAAGGATGTGATCCCGTAATAAGTGTTGGAGGGAAAGAAAGCATTCTTAGAAGGAGTGAAGCTCGGAACTGTGAGTTGAACTCTTGCCCGGGGATGCTCCCAATCGTTAATCCTCGGATGTGATCCAAAGGGATAACCAACCTCAACCGAATAAGCCGAAACCGTAGAAGAAGAAAGGGCAGAAAGAGAAACTGCTAGATCAGATGTTCCAGTTGTCGAGGAAAGCTTCTTCTTTACTTTAGAGGGGAGGGAAACTCTCTTTTCTTCGCTTCTTTAATAGGTGTCTTAGCAGAAAGCTGAATTGATTGTGATTGACGTAGCTTCTTTCCTCAATTAACTTCTTTCTTACGAGATTACATCACATCTCTTTCGACTCTCTTCACTCCCTTCACCTCCTTTCACAGAGGGGAAAGTCTGACTCTTCCTGTCGAGGCAGAAGCCTTTCCTTTCGTGTCTTTTATCAAGCAAGGGAGGACTGACAAAAGAACCTCAACAGACTCGGGATCAGGATCTGATGCAACTCTATGTCGAGCGACTTTATCCCCTGGTCAAGTGACCCATTACGTTAGAAGGCCTCTCGCTCCTGGCTTTTCTTTATGGATAGATCTTGACTTTTGTGAAAGAAGCCCACATCCCCACTCTTCTTTCCCCCTCCCTTCAAAGGGAGGGCCTCGCCGTCTAAGGTAAGGCTACATTATCTTTATTCTTACATCCCCTAGCCCTATGTGCTGAGGCAAAGTTAAGGATACCATGAGGTACGACCAATCCTATTGAATCGTCTCAAGCGGACCCTACCGATGGAGGAAAGACTGTAGTTCCTGCTTCACCAGTTCTTCGATGTCCTTGAAAATGATAAATAAGAAGTCAAAAGAGCAGCAAGAGGGATAATAAATAGAAAGCGGAAGCAGTGCTAAAATAGGATGAGAGCTTGTCTTAGCAAGTGGTATTTTCGACGATATTTTGAAAGAGAAGTCTCATTCGGAGTGTGCCCGAAAACTCTTCGCGAAGTACCAATGCTTGGCTTGGCGCTTCGTAATCAATATACAATAGTTGACCATCACGTATGGGTGAACCATTTCTTCAAGGGTGAAATTGAGAGACAGGCCCCACAGCCTAATAGAGCCAAGAAGAAAGGTATGTCAGAGACGGCCAACTTCCATCACAAGTCCAGTGGCAAAATATGCTGGAGAAGAAAAAGTCCTTGCCTTGCTGCTGGTTACTGAAGCCCGACTCCGCTCCGGAATTCTCAAGTGAGACGACTTAGCCGCATTCTTGGCTCTCTGGTTGAGCCGCTTTGTCCTTCCGAACAACCGCAGCAACGTCATTCGCCCGGAAACATTCGTCATGGCCGGGTTCTTGGTGCAGGGAAAGAGAGTAGCCATAGCTCCGGCCTTGCCAACATTTATTAAAATGTAAAAAAGTCAAGGGAGCCAATAATCTGTGAAGAACTTAGTGCTTGTTTTGATTCTTTAAGACAATCTTATATGGAGGATCTCTAGCCCGAGGATTGATGTATTCAAAAGACATCCCTAGCCTAAGAGCCTGTACTACTCACAACCAGCTTAATTATAGCCGTTGCTAGTATAACACTAGAGATGTATAGCGCTATTTTACTACTATCTTTATATACTGGATTAGCAATGGCAGATTCTTTAGTTGCTAGTTCCTCAAGGACTTCTCGTGCCTCCCTATTCCCATCGCCTTTTTTTGTTTAAGGGCTGCTCGCTTCGACAATCTGATCCCCCATACTAGACGCAGAATACATACTTGACGTACTAGACGTAGAATCCATAGTGACCTGCATTGCTTTTAATAACTTCATATTTTCAATGAGTCTTTCAAGACAGCTCTGTATTTCATAGGTAGAGGTTTGGTTCCAAAGAAGATATCCTATCAATATTGGAGGAAGGAATTGGTTTAAAATACCACATAGATGTAAATTGAATAATTCACCCCTGCTCATTTTACCTAGGCTAACCTTTCTTTCGTTAGGTGAAAACTACTTTTTTAGCTTTGGCCTACTAAAGGCGAAAGCCCATCTTAATAAGGCATCGATTCCAGCAACCTTAGCAACAGAGAATAATCATACAACCTTCTAGCTACTCTTGCAGCATAAAATGAGAGGGATTTCATTGTGAAGAGATGCTACATATTAAATATTTAATACCCCCGGTCCTCAAACGAGAGTTTTTCCAATATTTTGAAATATCACCTTTTCTATTTAGATACTAATTGAACCTATGTGATTTTTGATGATACTAAATGTCCTTAGATAAAGTGATAAAGTAGCAGATTGCCCAGAAGAGAGGCGAATTCATCGACATCCCTTGTCCTCGTTGGAAGCTATTAGTTAATAGGTTGCCCGTTATTCGTGGCTTTTAGCCGCTTTTGCTTTTATCGCTTTGCTATCTCACGAATTGGATTTGAACCAATATCTCCGGGCTACTTTCCTTTTAATAGATCGTGAGTGGGTCTGTCGTCCTCCTCATTATAGTCCTCCTAAAATCAATAGCATTTCGTCGGAATACATCCTGTCTTTTCACCTTAGTAGTCCTATGCATAGTCAGTACGATAGCCCCAATCATGGCTACTAATAAAATAAGACTAGGAAGCAAAAACCAGACGAAATAGTGGGTATAAAGTAAATTGCCCAATGTTTCCAAATTAGTCCAACTTCATACCTTTCCGGCATAAACCGTATATCTCAGAGAGGTCGTATTTCTTTAGGTTGGTAGTAATGGAATGGTTTCATTATCTAAAATGAAGAACATTTCCCACCAAAGGATCAGTCCAATAATACCACTCACTGGTAAATAGCGCAATACTTCTTCGTGAATCTCCGCTATTTTAATATGGAACATCATAACAACGAATAGGAATGAAATGGCTATAGCTCCTATATGAACCACTGGGAAGATCATAGGGAAGAAGTCGAGACCTAATAAAAGAAGTAAACCTGAAGTGTCACGAAAGACTGGGATGGGAAACAAAACGAAATGTACCGGATTTTTAGCACGTGCTACCATCAAACTAGAGACCAAAGCAGGGCTCGACAAAACAGAAAGTATCATGGTACCCTTAGTCTAAAAAAAACAGCCCTCCCTGAAATGGAACTCTCATGCTAGTTCTTGCTCCAGCATAAAAGTTGATCTATTTATTACGACCTGTGCGGTTGTTGACCAACGAACTATGTGGGAGAAAGAAAGATGCACAAACTGGAAAGAACTCATTTCTCAAGAGAAATATACCTAGACCGACCTGCTAATTCCATAAAGACCTAGCGAAGAGACTTTACTGAATGACTTGATCGATCGTACTAGATAGATAGTCTCAGATAGACAACCTTTCATACGCAATTCCTTGATGCCAATCTCGCACTTGACACGCAAAGCAATAAACAGCAGTCTATCTTCACAGAGAAAGAGAAGGAGAAAAGAAGCGAGAGACCATAGGGAAAGTTTTGTTAGTAACTCGAATGATAAGGAGAACAGTGAAGCTTACTTATAGTTAGACCCTCACGGCACACTTTTGACTTAAACCCTTCTCTAGTTTCAATGAAAAATACCTAACTACACACTTTCTATATCTCAATTTAACACTCAATCGCTTTTTGATCTTAATCTCATAAGTAAGCAAGCTACCTTATCAATCAGCCTAAGCTACCTTGCTACATCTCTATACCAAGGATTATCGTTCGTTCCCACGTGGAAGGCTGTGCCTTCATGTTCATGGTACTCCAGAGTTTAGCAGACAAGTCGGAATTCGGTGATAGACTAGCTAAAGCGAAAGCTTTCGCACGGTCTAGATCCTTATTCCCTTGTCTGTTCTCTGAGATTGCTGCTTTCGCCTACCTCGAGCATTACGTTCGAGTGGTGGCAGGTGGCTACTTTCAGGGAGAACTCTGGGCACCTTATGTGAGGTATGCGTTTAATCCCAACAATCGAGCAATTTCTAATGTCTCGAGGCGGTTCGTCGTATTCTCCCATGTTCGAATCTGGCTTTGCCTGAGCAGTTTGGTATTCCAGAGAACACAGGTAGGCTTTGTGCATCGTGCACTGGGGATGGGAAGCGTCGTGTGTTTGCTGTAGGTAACTACATCAATCAACGACTGTTGTATCCTATCCATCAATGGTTAGTAGAGATCCTATGTCTCATCCCTATGGATGGTTTGATCAGACTACTCCCCTTGATCGGTTAAGTGGTGTAGACGGATGTGTCTATTCAATCGACCTGAAGGCTGCCACCGATAGGTGGCCGCTTTTGTGGATGATTGATGTATTCACAGTATCTATAAAGAAAGTGCTGACTGCTCAGAACCCGCTAGGGTGGTACAATTTCATGTTGTCTCATCCAAAGCAGTTGCGTCTTTCGACTCAACTTCGCTTAGCTGGTTTTGGCTTTAAGGCGGCTTCTAGGCCCGGGCATGCGTCTACACACGGCAGACGATGTAGGTGCTTGCTTATCATGCGTTTGTGTGGTATTTTGCCATCTACGCTGTGGCTCTCTGTCAGCCTCGGACGATGGATTCGTCCGGAGATAGTGGGTGCAATTGTTGATCGCTTGCGAGATCATTTTCTCCATAATTGCCTCCTGAGGAAGTCTTTCTTCATTCTTATTTCGCAGAATTTAATGAAAGGTCTGTTTATCAGGGGAAGCAGTTCCTCAACTATATCCAACTTAGCAGGTATTGCCGCATAGCCTTACATCCTGACATACGCATTGATGAGTTCTATGACGCGCCAGTCTACATTCGAACATGGCATTCGCCGAAGGTTGATTTATCAACCTTTCGGTTTGGTGTCATCTTTCGGGTCTTTGATTGGTACGTGACGCTTGAGTCTCAAGGTGTTCCCACCTTAGATTCGAGTGCGAGCCCATCAAGTGTTGATCGTTCGGAGGAATTGATCATTCCTTATGGACCATCAGAGAATGAATCAAAGCAACGAACCGCTGACTGAATTGAATCTTCGAAAGGACATTTGAATGAAAGTCGGCTAAGGCAAAGCACTTTTTTCTCCATCGGATGTTGCCACGGAATCGGGTTCTGTTTTCGAATCACTTTCTGCTGCTCAGTCAGAAGATGCTTTGGTAACCGATTTAGCTTTATCGGAGGATATTCTAGTTGAGTCTGATACAGGGTAATCTTCTTCCGTAGACGATCATCTTTCGCCGAATAGGAGACCTAGCAGAGTCAGCTTAAATAGCTAGTCAGCTTGTATGCCCTTGTCTTTATTGTCCTTTCTTTCTGCAATGTAAAGTAAAGAAAAGAGTAGTAAACAACCTAAGGAATAGTTGCAGATTCACTTTTGACTTTCCCCACATTTGAGATCTAGAAGTTGGAATCCATTCTTTTAAAGCCAGACTAACAAGAAAAAGAAACTATATGAATGGGGTCAACAATTAGTTTCAGATTAAACAACCCCTTTTTTGAGGTTACCCTAGAAGCAAACCAAAGGAACGTAGTACCAGAGACCCCTCCAAGTAAAGTAACAGGATGAGTTAACTTACTGTCCGCAAGGATAAAACCCATATAGGACGGACCTTTCTTTGCAACCTCATCGTAAAGACGCCAGAGCAATCCAAATCGGATTAACTCAGGGTCCTCACTCTTCACTTTCCAGTGTCGAGTGAAGATAGGTGCATCGAAGAAGTCCTTAAGGAGTACACTAGGCAGAAGTGCAAGAGTATAATACCATTTAACGTACTGGAGCTAATTGGCTGTCCATGAACGTTTTCAGGTGACCTCAGTGAGATACACCATAGACTCAGACTTTTAAATCGAGTCTGGCGGGACCACTAGGTCTTTGGGCTTATAGGCCCGTCTTAATAAGCTTATTAAGTGACCCTTCTGATAAGGACTAATAGGGTTACCCCTTCCTAGCCACAAATCAAATGGTAAGCAAGACTTAAACCAAACACTCCTCAAACGTTCATACCATTTTGAGAGAGTGCTGGAAAGTCGCGAGATTACTCTAAATCCAGCACCATGAAGCCTACAGAAAGTGCTAAACCTCTTTATTTTATAACTATGTAAAAGAGATAAAGCACCAGGCAAATGATGAGAATTAAGCAGGTTTCGGATCGACACAGGAGACAAATCCACTGTGAGACCCTTACACCAAAAGCGCTTTGCAAACTCAGCAGACCCTGAGTGTGAGATTAGAGACTTTGACATTGATATGTCAACTCCCAACTCCGCTAGAGTCTTTTTATAAATCTTGGCGACCTCGATGCCGCATATAACAACATCATCCCCTAGGATCGCATACTTATAAAACTTCTGTCCAGGGTGCACTTGCTCTGCACAATACATCACCAATAAATGGTGAGTAAGAGTGAAGAGAGGCCAAGAGGAGTAATAACCCAAACAAAGGCTGTCCTACTTTTAAAGTTCAGGACTTAACCTGAGGTATCTTCTTCAATCAAGGAGCCCTGAATGGATAGGACCTGAAAGTGCTACATACAAACACCGACAGGGAATTATCAAAGAGCTGCGCAATCAACGCACTCTGTAACCCAAGCCAAGCCCTATCGGTAGCAGACTTAAGGTCAAATGAGTAAGCGTTCATCTCTCCAACCAACCTACTGAATGGCTTTATCTGATTAAATGTGCCGTCAATAGGAAGAGTCCTTAAGACTTTCATTAGGAAGTCATGGACTGGTCGCAGAAGACGTTGAAGAACATAATTACATATATCTATCGAATATTCTCCTCTTTCCAGCACCAGAGCTAGTCGAGAAGGCTAACCGCCCGGGAGCCCTACTATGAGAAGCGAGAACATCAGAATAAGTACTCATATCTCTAAGGAATGAATCTGACTCTCTCAACGACCAATCAGAGATTATCTGATTGGTTGAAGCATCATAGGGATATCTAACGTGGTGAGACCAACATGGGAACCGGAAAATTGGAAAAGGCGCAATTTGTGCTTTAGATTTCCGGGTGACTCTAAAGTCACTGTAATTATACATAGCCCAGTTGAGCTCAAAAGGGAGAAGGGATTTGATCCCCGCTTCCTTCCACACAGATTCACCTGCCTTCCAGGATGGCATCCACCTTATTCCCTGACACATGGGGATAGATGTAATCTGAGGAATATACCTAAAGATTAGGGTCTTATAAGATTGAGACACCTCTTATACTTTGTTGTTAATGAGGCGTTCTTTCTCTTTAGACTCAGGAAGAAATACTATGGACTCTACAATTCTGTTCGACAGCCGTTTGGCGGCTCGACAAAGACTGAAGAAAGAAAGATTGAGTTTCACAAGTAAATCAGCCTTATCATCTTTTCGTCTTATCATTTTTCTATGAAAAGATGGTATAATCTTAGGATATCCAGAACCAGCTAAAGCTACTGGAAAAGGTTATATAGGGTTGGTTGCTATGGATCCCCTTTCAGTAAGTAGGCCGCAAGCCGCGCTCGTAGTCTTTCATTCTAATTCCGCTTCTCACTTTGCTCCATCCAATTCTGATTTATCATAGGCGAAGGAACGAAACGGCATCCTGATTCTTTGAGTTATAGAACGAGACTTTCTCTGCTTAACGAAGGCATTGAGCATAATGAGACTTGATCCTTACAAGCGCTACTTCAATAATAAAAATCAAAAAACTGAGCAGAACTGTTCGTGCTAGTACAATTATTATCCCATCAATGACCATAGCCTGAAACAGACCTGGAAGCGAAGCTGCTACTAGAGACAGGACTTGACTTAGGGGTAGGCTTGAGAGCAGTCGTACGGGACCTAGGCACTTGCTAACGAGCAGGCGGGACAAGACTGACTTGAAAAGACGCTCTACTTGAAAGGCAATGGCTTTAAAGGTACTAACTGTGATATATGGGTAAGGAAAATCAAATAGTAGCTCAGGCTCTCGAGGCATACTAGCTGTGCTTGACTCTTCAGAATCGTAGAAAGGGAGAAAGATCCAAGTGCAAGCATTGAGTCAAACTGATTTAGGTATAGCAAGATAGTTCTTGTCTCCTTCTTCTACCTACTTTCCTTTATAGCACTTCTAGCCTTGATAAAGAGAATCTTTCTTAGTTGTCCACTACCTCACTCTTTCTTTTTCTAGGAGCTGAGGCTATAAAAAATCTTTTTATTAACCGGTCAAAGGAAGTGACGTGAAGTGATGGAATTCTCCTCACCGACTCAGTTTCTCATCGTTAGAGGGGTAACTTTCTATTAGGGCAAGTCGTTCTATGAAATAAATGCTTTAAGATAGGCAAGGAGCGGTAACTAGAGTTCTAACTAGGCAAGTAGTTCCTAGCCAAAAGTAGGTAGCCCCGCGAAACCTCTTATTCTGGTCTTTAGGCTAACTACGACTAGTCAGGAATTGAATTGCTTGATGACATTAGATTTCGTTACGTCGGTGATCCTCGTTATCATGTCTACTTGTGTTTTCTGTTCCTCTAGCTAGGCTAGAGCAATATATTCTAGATTGAAAGAAAAACCAAAAAAGAGTTTCAATCCTTCGCGTATTAGGAACCAACCCGATGTTTAGCTATGTAAACGGACTTTTCTTGGGATGACTGATTTACAGTAATGGGAATGAGTAGCCCCTTACCCACTTAGATTTTCCTCAGCCGATGCTAACTTAGCATCCTTGCCATCATAATCCGCTAAATAAGGAAGTAATGAGACGAAGCGATAGAAGAACTCAATGAAGCCGCGGAAGCTTAGGCCGATGCTATTCCTGCTCCTGTTAAGCACCTGGCTGATGACGGTTGGATGGATGATATAACGTATCTAATACAATGACCCTGGATCTCTTCGCGAAGGAAAAGACGACTCTCGTTTTTGACCAGCTTTTCTAGAAACGAATGCAAGTGCTTGACCTGGAACCAAATCTCGATCTATTTCACCTGGGTAGAACTTTTTTATCTCAACCGCCCAATCAGGATCTGGGATTGGGAGAATGACTGGTACGTGCTCTGATGGAAGAACTGTCTTTGCTTGCTTTGCCACGACATTCCCTCACCTTCACTTTCTTTGAGTTAGAGTACCTTCCTTCCCGCCAGAGGGCGTTCTAGAAACGTTTACCGCGGCTTAAACAATTATCGTAGGAAGGGAAAGCATGATCCCTAGCCAGAAACTTGCGTTTTCTTATGATAGATTGTACCATACCCTCTGAGAGACGTTGGCCTCGCCTTACCTTCTGATCTCAGACAGTCGTACATGTACCTTGCCAACCCAGGTTCTCTTTTAGATGAATCGGCCTTTAGACGGGTTTGATGAACCGAGAGTTTCGGGAGTTGGGGGCCGTACTGAACCTGAAAAGCTTAATTTGTATCCCTGGTATTCCCAGCTTGTGCAGAGCTATCTGGCTTGTGAAGCTACCCAGCATGAACACGCTTTCGGTCAGTCCCACAGCATAGAGAAGAGGTCCTTAAAGAATAAGGAAGCGAGACTTTTGACAAGAAGAATAACGGACTCTCCTGAGTCTCAGCCTGTCTCCCGTAACAACGGAGAGATAAACTAGGGCACCAAGTGCGTACGGCCCATCCTACCTTTTGCTGATGCAACAGTAATAGGTGCCGGTTGTGAGGCAGCAGCATCAGCAGCACGCTGTGGTTCTTCTACTCTTCTTATTATTAGAAAACCAGATCCTTTTGGAGAAATTGATTGTATCAATCGGGGTTGCAAAAGGGATTTTGATGAAAGAAATAGATGCTTTAGATGGCTAATAAGGTTATAGATAAGTGGTTGGTTACTTGTCAAGGAGATATCAGTCGGGGACTAAATCAACAAAGCAAGGTACCAGGTATGTGCCCTCGGACTGCTTTGCCCTAAAATAAGCAGGGGAAAATGCTAAAATGGTTCACAGGGGAGAGATTGGGCATGGGAAGCACCTAACTTTCTTTGTGGGTCACGAGAATGGTCATCTAGCAGAGCATTTGGTGGTAAATACATTGGTGGCTATCAACTGGTTGGCATGTCCCTAGTTCACCGAGGGGCTTTCTTTGTGAGTCCTTAAAATCTCCGAAGGTCATTCTAAGTCGCTGTCAAAGGACTGGAAAGCCTTTGTCTCTCTTGCAGCTCCTCTTCCTGGGCTCCCTGCTCTATACATTGTCATGTCCTACCACCTGACGAGCCTGAATCACATGTCTGAGAAGGACCCCTAGAACCCGTCTTTTCTTCATTTGGTGAAGGTGAATATATGGCATGAGCCCGCCACCCTCTCGATTGAGATCTATTCCCCTCTTTGACTGGAAATGCTTAATTGACTGATTTACGACCACATTTCATCTAGTCTTTATGAAGGAAATCTCTAATTTCACGCAGCACATGTACTCCCCCCATTACTAGTTCTAATCGCAGGCCTTCCAATGGAAAAAGCCTAGAATGGGCAAATCAACGAACTATCAAAAGAGCACGGAACAGAAGACAAGCCTTCCTTGATATTGAGATTTGCGAGATTGTAGCCCGAAAGCTTCTTTCTTTGATTAGCTGACCCTAGTAAGTGGAATCTTGGACTGCTACCCTTGGGCTACTTTCTCAATATTGAAATTCTAAGGCTAGGTTGTTTACTGACGGATCTCTGTTCGAAGCTTGTAAGACCGACCTATCTTTTGACTTTGTTGAATTATCTGCCACATAGTCTTTTTGATTTTGAAGTGCAGAATACCGCATTCCGAAGCAATGGAAAGACGGCACTCCAACTTATTGTATTGATTGAGCTATACCTCGTGCAAATGGATAATCCCTTTGGTGCGTGGTCCGGGGACACAACTTTTCCTTTTGTGGTAGCTTAGAGACTTATAGCTTTTAGGGCAGCTAAGGAAGTATAGCCTTTAGTCCACCTGCCCGTCGCTTACTTTATGTTTATAGAAGTAGGACGTGGGTTCAGCTCTATAATAATATAAAAAAAAGGAGGTTGGCTTCTTCTCATGCGGGATTAAGCGGAATCAGTCGAGGCAACTATTCGTGGAGAAGCCATTCCCGAGGGTGACGAAACAGAATAGAATCTCAAGAGTTAAGAAGTAGAGTTCGGAACAGCTCTTCCTATTCTTTTCCTATTAGCAGCCTACCCCAGCCCAGATAGGCTTGAGATATATACTTCTAAAATAGTTCATCAGTGAAGTCGAAGATGAAGGGAGAAATGAGTAATTAGATCTCCTCTTTCAGGGGTAATCAAGCTCAGCTTAGTCTCTGTCCCTCTTTACTTAGCAACTTGTTATAGCTAGAGTTTTGGGCAGTTTGTTAGGAGGTTTTGTTAGCTACTTCAGTAGTCAATTCCTTCTTTGAAAGATGTTTGCTTAGTCCCGGTGCGCAGATATAGGCTTCTCTTAGATTTCATCCTTCTCGTAGACCTTTGAGAAAGAGGCATTCAAAGAACTTCTATAGAGGAGAAAGACGCTGCGTTTGCCCGTAACCTGTTCTCGGTGCGGACGCGGACAAATTGCTTTCAATTGCAAATGGATCGGCAGAAATAGGTCATTCTACTATCCAAAGGAAGAAGGTAGTGTAGACCCCAGGTTATCTGAACCACTTGTTGATCTCCTGCTCTTCTAGGCGCAGGTACGCCGCTGCATTATCTAAAGCTTCCTCGTTGGACTGAACCTTCTTACTAGTCTTAATAACTCTCTTTCTTAATTATCCCATTGCTCTAGCCGCTAGGCGTTGCATTGATTGTTCAATTAACCCGGTGTATCAACTGACCACTAGCCACACACTCTTGCTTAACTTAAGGTACTCCCGTGCTCCTTTCCCCGTTTTAAGCTTGATTGGACTGCTGATTATTCTAATAGAAAATCATACCCTATAGGGAAAATAGGCAAAGAGTTAGTCTCTTTCAAGCAGTCGAGAATGGAACTTACTATGGGTTGGGGCCTCTCTTTTCTTCACCTCTTACGAAAGCCAGTAACTTTGAAAGGAAGTGACGGGCAAGCTAGCAAGCAATAAAGGTTGGTTCTGTCGACTCTATTGAGTCAAATTGATAAGAGGTCTCATCTAGGCCCTTCCCTTATTAACCTGCATCGCTAAGATAAGACCAATGTAGTTTTTTCTTTCTTTACAAACGAAAAGGGTTTTTTACCCAGACAAGATAGCAATCGAATCCATAAACGTAGCCTTTCCCGCCCATGTTCCAACCTGGATGGGCCCTTTCTTTGCGATCCCAGAGTTCAGGATTGACGTCCTTTATCGAGCTTCTATCTTGACACAGTTGTAGTCCCGGCTATATGATTGGCCACAGAATGCTTGGTGGTATCCGAGTCGACTATAGCACACTAAGCAACCTGCCATTGATTAAAATAAAAACATCGATCGACCTTTGAATCGTATCATCTATGTCGAAGGGAATCGTAATATTATAATTCCAATTCATAGAATAGGCTCGTCGTCTCTTTCCTGTTGATGTGAAGTCGAGAAAAAATCTCGTAAGAGAAGAAAGGCTTTTTGCCTAGGATCGTACCGTAGAAAGAAAAGAAAGACTTCCTACTTTTTTCATCTAGTTGCGTGTATTCTCCTTTCTCAACTTTTCTTCGAGATTGGGTTTTTGTTCAGTGTACTAAACAAGCAACGAGCAAGAAAACGGGGCAATCAAACTAGGCAAGAAAACGGGGCAAGAAAACTAAAGCAGCAATCAAACTACACAATCAAACGGCTGCAGCAATCAAACTAAAGCAATAATCAAACGGCTGCAGCAATCAAACTAAAGCAGCAAGAAAACGGCTGCAGCAAGAAAATGGCTGCGCGTGACTAACGCCTTAAACTAAGTGGGGGCTTTTGCGCTAGAGCACTAATTCCGTTGCTTGTTCGTACTAACGCCTTAAACTGAGTGGGGGCTTTCGCGCTAGAGCGCTCATCCATTGCTTGTTCGTGACTAATGCTTTAAACTAAGTGGGGGCTTTTGCGCTAGAGCGCTAATTCCGTTGCTTGTTCGTACTAACGCCTTAAACTGAGTGGGGGCTTTCGCTAACGGGCGCTAATTCCTTTGCTTGTTGCGTACTAACGCCTTTACTAAACTAAAGCTTTCGCGCCAGGGCGCCTTTATTCGTAGCTGGCCGTTGCTTGTTGACTAACGCCTTTACTAAACTAAGTGGGGGCTTTCGCTAACGCTTAATCCGTTGCTTGTTCCAGCTACGAATAAAGTCGTTAGCGAAAGCCGTTGCTTGTTGGGTAACTCTCTAGCCTATGAGGGAATTAAAGAGTAAGACTTCCTTCTTACAGGTGTGAATGGCTAGTGTGAATATGATCTTGAATTCCTCTTTATTGGCCGGAAGAGTGAATGAAGAGAATGTCAATTCTTCGAAAATAGATTCCAATGTGAGATTGATTCTTTAGTACCAGTCCGGTCATACCTGAATGAACTCTAGGAATGCTTTTTTTAGTTACTTGATTTGCGATACCTTTGCTTACGCTTGCTACTATATTCCTTTATTACCGTATCGTATTGATATGAATCTGACCTGGGCGTATTTTCATTGACTTCTGGAATGATTTATCTTTCTTCCTTAATCCCTAGGGCAAGATTAAGAATTTATATTCCTTAGCTCGAGTGACTACACGCTACAGGAACAGAACTCAAGCTACTTTAAATAGTGACACGACTTCGATTGAAAAGCTGTAGCTTTCCTTCGCTGGTTGAATGACTAGCAATTAGGCTTACGGAACTCAAGGAATTCGATATCTTATTCTCTGTTCACTGATCTAGAGTAGAGCTATCGTAATGAAGTTATCTTAACAGTCCTACGGGTTCGATTCAAAAGCTTACGGCAATTCGTTCTTCTACCTTCGCTTTAGCTTCCTACTATCTTCCTTCTGTCTAGTTACAGTCCGCTCCTGACTAATCAGCCTATTGAAATTGAACTTCTTAGTACCGTACCGCCTTATTAGTCTATCTAGGGAGTTTCTTAGTCTAAGGCAATGATAAATATGATTCGAGCATCCCTCTATAGGATTGATTCTCTTTCCTAGGGTAAATTAAGATGTTGTCAAATGAGTTTTCTTCTTTAGTGACAGTCCGCCAGTAACAAGAGAGATAGTGAGATGTTCACTAAGAATAGCTCACCTATCGAACGATAACCATACAAGCGGTACTTTGCTAGCTTTAAAAAACCTAAATCCTTTGTTGCTAAAGGGATGCTTAATTCCCCTTATTATTAGGATGCTTTGCTTTGCTTCGGATGCTATCAAGAGAGCTGGATTGAGATACCTGGGGAGGTAGCTCAACTAGCGAACGATATTAGACTGTCAGCACAAAGGCAAGCCTCAGAGAAAGTAGCTAAATAGCCTTCCTTATTTATTAAAGCTGTCTAAAGAGCATTCTCAGGAAAGCTTCAAGCATTCTTAAATAGTATAATATAAGGAAGAGAAGCGAGGAAGAAGAAAGAAGTGCTAACGAGGTAGTTGCAGTGCAAGAACAACAAGAACAAGGTCTTTTTTTAGGCCTAGGCTTACTTGTCTATTATCGTTCGCTTAACGGGATATTCTTTAGAACATCCCTTAAGCTCTCTTGTGATTGGCAAAATAACATCTAAAAGCAGGGACGAAGTAGCTCGACCAAAGGGAGAGGGAATACGAGCTTTACTTCATACCGTCACTCGGATTAGCAGGAGAGTGACTTCATTCCACATCTCCTTCTTCAGAAATAGAGCGTCAGCTTCTTAGTAGCTACAGGCTCTTGTTACCATTAATTCCCAATCAAAGAGCTGAAAGAAGAACTAATTTCATCATGTAAATCAGGAATGTCTCAATTTATTGGATAATGCGAGCAACTCATCCTTCTATTCTTCTTTGAATTCCCAGGTAAGGAAAAGAAAGGAAAGGAGGAAAGCCGAAGGCAACTCCATAGGGATGCTCGGACTTCCTAGAATAGCCGTATCTGTATAATAGAAGAATAGAGCGAGGGTAGCTTCCTTTTATCGGGCATCTCTCTCTTCATTGATAACCGACGCCTATCTGATATTGCCGAATCAATCAACTACCCTTACCTTCCCATGCATGCTACTTCACTCCTTCTCTTCTTTAAGGTAAGGAGAAAGAGTGTGCTCTTCATTAACTCATTTCTCTAGGCTTCGAACTCAATCTCAATCCGACTAACTCTTCAGCCCATCTCTTCTTTATCTCTCATCCGTGCCAATAAAAGAAAAAGAAAGAGTTCAATCTGAATCCTTCCTGTTCGCGTTCTTAACTCTTTCACATCGTCTTAATCTTCAAATGGGAACTTAAAGTCTTCCTCTTTCTCTGCCCTTGTAGAAAATCCAAAGAGCTGCTAAGCGAGGAAAGAAAGAAATTGATCTCGCATTGTTCTATAAAAATGATAATCTGCATCAATCCCATGAAGGGCAGCCCTAGGCCGAGTTAGCTACTAACTACAAAGAATTACCCGTTAGCTCCTTAGAAGGGAATCCACTTAGCTACAACATCCATTCTTTATTACCCTGATGGTTTAGCAGAGGAAATAAATACCCTATATGACGAATTGTTAGCATGAATGCCTATAATAAATATGACTCATACCTCTCCTTACTTTATTCGATAGGGGCGAGCACTTCATACTAGTTATTCACAAATCAGTCGAAGACTATGCTCACAGGGATTCCCCTTCCTACTAAGCTGAACAACTGAAAGAGGGATCTCAATATGACGGAATACCCATAATCTAGGTTCCATTAAGAATGAAGGGATATGACCAAACAGCCTTCTTATCCCTCGTCAGCTGAAAGCAAGAACCGTCACAAACTACCTTGTCCTGAAATCCCACCTTTCCGATATGACGAATAGTTGAATCTACTTCTTAGGCCTTGCCCGGATTTAGATGTGTCACTTTGATCCGAAGCGAATGATGCCTTAACTGATGAGTGACGAAGGTAGCTAACCTCCATCGTATTATCCAAGAAGCCCTCTTTTCCGAGTCTGGAAAGTAGCTAATTGAAAAGGATGAGCTAGTTAATTAGCCAAGAAAGACTAAGAAGAAGAATGATAGATTGGGAATTCTCGGACTAAACCCTGTAATCTTCCTGCCTCTGGTCGAGCTAATCGACGGTAGCGAGCAGAAGAAGAAGCGAAGCTACAGCAGTCCCATTCCTTCTTATCTACGTAAGACATAGAAGAGAGTTCAGCTAGGTTTCCGTAACGGGCTACTAACTACGACTTTGCTTCCCTATATAAGCAGCACGTCGAAGGTCTTCGTCAGGTGTCGGAATCACATTTAGATTGTGGTCTATGAACTCAATACCAGATAAAGAAGCAGCGAACAACTGAAAGAATAGAGGGAAGGTAGCATTGCTTTCACACTTCTCTCTTCATCATTCTAAAGCAAGGAATGAAGTAGCCCGTATAGTAAGAAAGAAGGGTATAGGAAATGCAATGAACTTCATCGTAATAGATAGATCATAATTTAATGCGTCGAACTCGTATATTTAGAGTGACCCCTCTATGCCTACTCTACTAATGACGGCATCTAATTAATAATATCGTCATAAATAGTAGGCACGATGCCAATTCCACTCCATTATGAGCTTTCCTAATTCTCCTAGTTGTGCCTAATGATCCGAGGAATGATAATGACGGCTACGATACGAAGGAAGCCAAAGAAGAGCTAGCAACTGTCATACTATAATAAAGGCAGTTGCAGCTATATCCAGGTTAATCTAACTCATGTGCTATTAACTCAATTCTGAAATCATAGGTAGCTACTTCCTTCCAACTTAAGGCATCTTACGCTCAATTCTTATTGTTGTTGTCAAGTCTTGGACTCTGTTAAAATAGGAATTTATAAAGTGTTCCATCAACTAAATACCCTGCTGCTTCTCAATTCCTAATTAAATCAGTGCCAGAGGAATTCAGATTAAAGAAAGAAAGTCTCGTAGGAAAGGGAGCCAATGATAGATGCTTTGAAATAGCGTAATAGAAAGAAAGATTGTCTCAATATCAAGGCAAGTCTAATGCGAGTAATTGAATCAATCCCATCCCCTATGCATTTCATTCTTTCCGGAAGAGTCACTCGCCAGAGCAGAGGAAGGGAATTCGGAACTCAATCACCAAGTTAACCTTCCCATTGTCTATGCCAGCAACAAAGGAAGAGGTGAGCTACCAACTCATCACCTCCCCTCTCGTTCCACTTCTGTCTGTTCTTTCATTGCTATTCTTTCATTGTCAAGTGTCGGACTCTGGTCTTTTTGGAACAAGAAAGTGTGTAGTGAGTGAGATTTCCCCTCTCTTCTTTAATCTTTTCTTCCCAAAGCTCACTAATTTAGTGATAGAGGCTCTAATGCTGCTAGCGACAGGTAGCCACTAGGAAGAGTTGACGGTATGAAATTTCTCGACCTATAGTGAAAAAATCATAAGAGAAGAAAGCTGCTAGCAGGGGGTGGAGAAGTGCTACACCTTCGTGGATTGATCGAGTTCCATGTACTGATTCTCATCGAGATTGGGTTGGTGTTCAGTGTGGGCAGTCTTGCTAATCTAATCTATAAGTTTCAAGAAAGAGAAGAGGAAGGGAAGAAGCGGGGTAGAGGAATTGGTCAACTCATCAGGCTCATGACCTGAAGATTGCAGGTTCGAATCCTGTCCCCGCCTAATCATCTGAGGCCGTAGTCAGCCTCAATCTTTCTGATTCGTAAGTAACTCAGTGAGTGCTTCACGTTAGCGAAAGCCCTAGTCCTAAGGGCGCGTTAGAAAGAAGCAATGGCCAGATCCATGTGGACAGAATGAGACTCATTAGTAAGAACTGGATTGGATAAAGCATCCGAGTTCGCGGATTCATCTGTTATTGAAGCATACCCTGAAGCCACAGCCGAAGAAAATCAAAGATGGTTAGTAAGTCTAGATTCATCAACAGAGTAGGAACCCATCCATCGTCCCTCTTGTTCTGGACCGGTGCCCTAATCCATTTTTGCTTTTTAAGTAAGGATATCGAGAGAGCCTTTGACCTATGTATAGGTATGGTCTTAGTGAAGGTCTTTAATGGCTCTTCGCTTTTCCCTTTAGGTGTACCCCGAACTTACTAGCCTTTCTGCCCCAGTAGCGAGGAGCGAAGCTGCCCCTATCAGATAAAGGCAAAGCGAGAGGAGTGATTTGAATCAATAGTTCGGTAATTTTATACATGATATGATGTCATTCGCTCATCCTTCTCCTCTTTTCTAGCTCTAGCTGTACATTAATCTTCCTTGCAATCAAGCTAGCAATCAACAAGCAGATCGAGATCGAGTAGCTTCACTAGTAGATCCAAGTCCAGTCATTGATCCCGTTGGAGTAGAAGGGAGTAGAAGCAAGGGTACAACGAGTAGCAGTTCCATCAGAAGCAAGAAGCAAGGGCCCCCTAAATAGTAGGGGCGGGGGATAGGGCCTGAGATTGTAGACAGCCTTAAATGGGAGCTGGCAAGGTTGACTAAGAAGGTATAAGGCCCTATTGGGTAGAAGGTTGGCTGAGAAGATCCTTCTTCAGCAGAATCCCTATATGAATATTATGTTACACCATTGGGATACTTCGGATAAACTAGAGTATATATAGGATACACCGGTGCTAAAACCTTTTCTCAATATTATGTTAGCAAGTATATCCCAACATATTAATAATTTATATTTTATTTCATATTTTTCAAATCAAGTTATATTTCCTTACAAGATTTAAAATTCCTTAAAATATAAACAAAAAAATCCCAACATATTTGTTTATTTAATTTACCAATCCATACAATTTGGGTTAGGATTTTCTCAATTCACATAAGTTATAACAATAGGTTGGCTCAAGCCAGCTAACTTTGCTTTTAACTAATATGGCCCAGCCTATCTAATACAGGTTGAATTGAACTATATTTTAATCTCTAAAATATACACGGCTAAATGGAGAAGCATAGGAAGTTTGGAGAAAATATGAGACTGTTTGAAACTATTTTTATTTTATTGTTTTGAGAATTGATATTTTATATATTCTCTCCATTCAAAAATGTAAGACATTTTTAGTCTTTTAAGTATAATCATTGCCTTTTTTAAAAAATATCCTTATTAATAATGACTTTATAGTTATGTAGGATATTTAATAGGGGTAAATATGAAAAGATAGGGTTAGTTGAAAAGTAGATAACTACTTTATTGAGGGATAAGATTCGGTTAAAAATGTCTTACATTTTTGAACGAATGGAGTAACATGTTCTGAGAACAAAAAAAAATAATAAAAATATATGCTTTTCTCATTTTTTTTTCTTGTTCTCTAGAATAATAATTTTAGAACATCTAAAATTTGCTTTCATTTTTTGTTTTCTAAAATAATATTTTATTTTTTTATTCTCTAAAACACTTTTTGAAAACACGTTACCAAACAAATTTTTTTGTTCTCTTATTCTGAAAAATAGAAAATTATTTTCAAAATAAATTTCCAAACAGGCCCTATATTTTTTGGAATGTAAGTGTTAGTTTTTAAAATTATGAAATTTAATATTTTAAATATTTCAATAAAAGTGTTTTTTCTATTAACAAGAATTGGCCCAACCCATTTTGTTTAACATTTCAATTAATATGATTTAAGTTGGATGATATTTATATTCTTATTATTTTTGTTTAGCTTTAACTCTTGGATAAACTAAGGGCCTATTTGGAATTATTTTTATTTTATTATTTTAAAAATTAGTGTTTTATAGAACATGTTTTGAAAATAAAAAAAATAAAGAAACTGGTTTGAATAATTGTTCTAGCAAACTATATCTAGAAACCAAAAAAATATAAAAACTTGTTTGATAAATTGTTCTCAGAATATGTTTTGAGAACAAAAAACAAAAAAACTTGTTTGATAACTTGTTTTACATAATTAATATTAACATAATTTTTTATATTTATTTAATATTATATTATAACTATGAATTAATTTAATAATAAAATTTGAATAGAATCAACAAAAAAATAACATTGAAATATATAAAAGTCCTAACAACAAAATCAAGTCTCAAAGAAACATTGTTTTAAGCAAGGTCTCCAAAATATTGATCTAAAAAACACAAGGCTATACTTAATTAGGACGAGTGGTAAAATTATGCCACATTTGAGATGCAATATGATCATGTTGTGTTTCCATCTCTATTGCACTTTCTTCAAATAATCTTGACAAGTTCTCTAGGTTATAGCTTATACCTTCTCCACTTGTGTTTTCAATCATTCCTTCCATTGATAAATTTTTCATTAGTTTAAAATCCATATTCTCCCATTAATTAAATAGTATATCATGACAACTTCATTTACGTATGTAATTGTAAATAGCACAACATGCCACCACAATAAGGCATTATCTTGAAGGCTTCTATTGTGGCATTAACTTGAGAATAGGAAATTGAGCCTTCAAGACTCTAAAAGAATGCTCAATCATCATTCTTAATGATGAAAAGCTCTCTTTGACTTGTAGCTTGGCGGCCTCTCCCTCAATATTCTTGTGCACGGTATCTTTCCCCTTTGTATGGTGGAAGGAAACCACCACTGTAAGGATATCCAAAATCTACAAGATTATATTTACCTATATATGGCAAAAACAAAATTTTTGAAGTTTATAATTAAGCCCATAACATATAAAAAAACATTTTATGTTAAAACATACCTCTAAGGGGCTATGGAAAATTTGCTTCAAGATTGGTAATCATGCCCATTAAAACCTGAGCATCATGAATACTACCTTCCTAACTTGAATAAACATAAGTGAACATCGTGTTAAAGTCACACATACACATAACATTTTGGGTAACAATTGTCTTTCGTCCTCTACATGATGCTTGCTTTTTAGAAGGTATCCAAGCACTTACATGTGTACCATCAATTGCATCTACACAATTCTATGTGGGAAATATTTATAAATATATATAGTTATGATAAAAAGAAATAATGAACAAAGAAAAGTAATTATTAAGACTTACCCTAAAGCAAGGAAAATACATTAAGTTATTTGTAACATGGTTTGGCAACTCTACATTCTCTTGTTTTATGAGCTCTTTCCCCAATTGACATACTGCTCTTAACACTTCCTTGAAATATTTTGATATAGTTTGGGTAGAATGTTGAAAACAATCTACAACTACCCTTTTGTCTAAGATTATGACCTATAATATATAAAAACATTGCCACCTTTTCTTCCAAGTTTAAACATATTGAATCATCCAAGTAGTTTTTATTCCTCAACTCATTGCATAAATTAAAGTAAGCAAACATTAATTTTTTCATTTGTAGTAATTCATAACAAGTAGTTTCAGATCCATTAATGAGCTCATTAACACATTCTTGACTTGTTAGTGCAGATGTACGGACTGAAACCTTATTGAGAAACGTACTTTCATACTCACATAACATTTCAATTGACATTAATTCTTCTATCTCATGGTCTTCTTTGCTTGACCCTAATGAAGATATAGATCCATCAATTGATGAGTTATCATCTACGTCTATTCTGATTAAAACTAGTGAATTGTAGAATACAAACCATGAAAAAAATAAGAAATGAATAAAAAGTGCACAAACAAACATAAACTAGTAACATCACATTGAATTAACATTAAAAAGACCAACAAAATAGTTCAAGAAATTAACATGAAAAGTACCAACAAACACGTTTATGAAACAAAAGGTTCACCACCTAACATAAAAACTACCAACCCACATACATCACTTTAAATTATACAACCATGTCTTCTTTCTCTCCAAACACACTATCATAAATAATTTTCTATAAATGCCTTGAGTAAATTTGTCTATTTCTTTGACATAGATATCATCAAGGACATCATCAATGGCACTAAGGGCGGCAATATAATTGACAACTAAATATTCAGATGATAGAGCTCTAGTACTACTACTTTCAACACTCTTTGCTCTCCACGTCTCAGCCTTAGCAATTTGAGCTTCTACCCTTACTTTAGATGCATCAACCTATGCTTGAATTGCATCTCCCATTTGACTAGACTTGCATTCTTTCCTTTTCTTGCTATTAGAGACTTCAACAACATGCTTTCCACTACGAGTTACATACTCTATTGTTTTTGGGCCAACATCATCATCCCTATTAAGGTCTACATGAACTCCAATATTCATATATTCATTTTCAAGATTGTCTTTATCATCAAAATTAGGTGGATCTTGTGTAGATGAATGATGGAGTACACCCGCGGTAGTGCTTCTATTAAAAATTAAACCTAATTGGTTAAATGTTCTAACCCTTGCTTCTCGTATTGTGCAACCTCAGGATGTACTTACATACATTTACTCATATGAATTAATAACATGTATAAATATTATATATATTAAATAAAATTCATATGATTACATACCACAATATTGTTCTTCCAAACTTCCTTATTAGCAGTACTAGTGTTGCTTTCAGCATCCTAACCAAATTCAGTGTGTCATAGCAACTGAGAAAATTCTCTATGCTTTGTATGCAACCTTTTGAACTTTTTCTTGACTTGTTTCAAATTATAAGACCATTCACATTTAGCATTCAAGTTCTCTAGCATACTTTTCCAAACTTTGGGAAAATACACACTATTATTCATATTACCTTTGGAAACTTCTTCAACCATGACATCAGTGAAGCATTTAATAATATCCTTAAACCCAATTGTATTTTCAACATGCTCACTAGTTGCCACATATCAATATATATAACATGTTAGCAAAAAAATACCAAATCTAGTGTAGATAAAATGTATAAGAAAAGTAATTTTGTTAAAGTTAGATTCTAAAGTTCAAATACCCTATGCTAAAGAAAATTAAAAGTAAAAGAAATTAATGAATTTGTGCCAAAGTTCAAATTCCTTGTGCTAAATAAAATTAAAACCAAAACAAATCAATGATTCAATGCTAAAGTTCAAATGCCTTATGCTAAAGTAAAAAATAACTAAAAAAGCACAGATTTTCATCAATTTATTAATGAACAAAGTTGGTCTTACTCATTGATAAATAAGGAATAGTGTCGATCCTTACAAATGCAACAGTTGAAATATTTTATTCATTCATAAACAAGGAAAAAAAAGATAAAAGAAACAAACAGAGTCGATCAAATAGAACTCAAGTGTAGTATGGCCACAAACAAGCAAAAACAAACAAACCAGAGCATAAAGTAGAGGAAAGGCAAGCAGAACTTAAAAGTGCAGAACAAATATAATATAAAAAATTAGCAAAGTATCAAAGCAAAACAACTTTATCAAACGAAAAGCCATAAAGAACCAGAGCAAAATGAAGAAAGAAAGAAGAAAGAATGCACCTGAGTTACAAGCATGAAGTCAACGAACTAGGTTCTCTCAGACGAAGAAGATGAAGCAAGCTGTGACTTCACTTGAACTTCAATAGTTAGAACTCTAAAGCATCAAGTGGAGGAAGAAGCTGTCTGAAGCATAATGAGAAATAGAGGCATTTAGGGTTGAGAAAAGTTCAGATTATTTACAAGCTTCCATTAATGAAAATAGGTATTCTCCGCCTTACCCTTGTTTCGTAATACAATAACTTCAAAATAATTAAAAGTTGTTTTTGCTTTTCTGTTTTTGAGAATAGAATTGTGGTTTTTTGTTTTTAAGAATACTTTCCTAAAAATACTTTATCAAACAATTTTTTTTGATTTTTTTACTCTAGAAAACAAAAAACAATTCTCAAAACATGATACCAAATAGGCCCTAAATGTCTCTCAATTCAAAATGATGAAAAAAAATGATTCATTAATCAAACCATTTGTAAAGTCTCACAAGATCCTGCGAACTTTATTTACACTTACAACCACACACCATATGCAAATATTGAGTTTATTTTAAAAATGCGGGATCTTGACTTTGTTTTAAAACACTACACATACACTAACAAAGTTCAATAAAAGAGGTTATGTAAACATAGGCACCATACCCTTAAAATAGAGATTTAAACAATTATTTTTTCTTTAAAATGTACCATGTGCCACAAAATATACTGTATGTGCCACGGCATGTGGTGCGGAGCCATGAAATTCAACTCTGTGTTGTGCGCCGCGACTTGCCACCACAACACATGTATCAAATTTTATTGTCATGATAGCAATTTGGTACGAACTTTTGCAAAATCACATGTAACACTAATGAAATAAGATAGAGATTTCACATTCATAAATCTTGCTTATTAATGCATACTGTTAGCTTTACACACGCACCTATACTCTAGGCACCATAAGCTAGACAAATATCACTTTTCACATATTATGAGACAAAATTTCACAAAATAACACATTTACACACTTGCATGTCATAACATCTAAGCCTAATCACATATTCACACACATTTACATACATGGTAAAGATACAGATCAAATTATGCAAGTAAGTCACCAAAATGATATATATATGCAATTTTACATCCTAGTTGGGAACATAAACACTTTGTACACATTTATACGTTCATAACTCTAGAGTAGCATTACAATGAGTAAACACAGCTACTCTTCACGTGCCTCCTTTTCCTAACCTCTTGGAACTCTCGACAACTATAAATAGGAAGTAATGGAGTGAGACATACGTTCTAGTAACTTAAATAAACCCTAGCATCGATTAACAAGTAAAATAAATTACAAGAAATAGAGTAACACTATTTTCCCAATAAAACCAATGTATATGTACAATGCGATTCCCAATCAATCACAGTGAGCATGCACTCATGAGTCCCACTAGTGGATAATAATCTACAATCAAACTAAGACTTCCTAGTCTAATATAAAGTAAGGCCACCTATAGCTACCTTAAGCCTTGATATCACATATGAATGTTTATGCACTCTTGAGTCCCATTAGTAAATAATAACAAACACCACCAGGACTTCCCAACCTTACATGAAGCAGGGCAACCAACCACTACCTCAAATTAGGGTATCACTTATGAGTGTATTTCTTAAGTCCCACTAGTGGATAATAATCAACATTCTAGACCACCAGGACTTCCTTAGACTAGGGTATCACATGTATAATTATATGCTTGTGTCATACCACATGCATGACATGCATCACCTCTCACACACACATGCATTACTTTTCACAAAATATTATTCTATCATTTTATAAATCATGACACACACATTTTTCATAAATAACTTGTAAATAATTTCACAATCTAATAGATAAAAGAGTTAATCCAGTTACCTTGCACTCTTATTACCAAGGATTACTGTTTGTATTGAATTACTTGAAAGGTGTAGATTTCCATGAGCAACCCTCAAATGCTCAATCTACACAATTAGGTGCCCTTAGTCAGTTCCTAAGCTCAATGCAAAACATAAATTTGGATAAGCCATATTACTTATCACATATAATAGCCTCATTAACACTTCTCAGCTTTACCTAACCCATCCACCACAATGTCACCCACTTAAGCCATCAAAATAATTAAAACACCCTTATTTCACACTAAACTTTTACCCATTTCTAAATTCACAATTTAGGCCAATTTGAGCCTATATTTCTAAGGCTCAACCATTAAACTCTAAACTAATCACAAAAACCTTACTTTCGCACTTAAAAGCCATTTTCCAATGTTTAACTCAAAATTTAACCCCTTTGAAACTCCTTGATTTAATTTTTCTATAACTCAAACTAGAAGAAATTAGGGTAGAAATAAAGCTCAGGAAGGTACGAAACTTACCTTGAAAAGTCACTGGTCAAAGCTAACTCCCAACACCCTAAAATCTTAAGCCCTAACATAGCAAGATCTCTCTCCCTCTCTCATACATCTCTTTTCCCTTTCTTTCCTCTATTTCATGAGTTGACTTATGTCTAATTTATCAAAGTTCTATGCTATCTACCATGATACATGCATCACATGCCATGGTGTGTGGCACAATAAGACACTACTCATAACTGCTCACATGCTCTACTGTGGATCAATGTTTCACCACTTGATCTTAACCATTCAACAATACAACTAATCAAAACACTAATATACCATCCACAATCACTATTAATCCACTAATTACTAATTTACCTTTAATTGGCAATTGGTTTTTCCATATTAAAGGTTCATGATGTTACACCATTGTTGGTCTTTTAGAGGAGAGGAGGAAGATAAGGCAAAAGTGATGCATATTGTTCTCAATAATCAAACTACAAGAGAGATCAACTAGAAATAAAAGAGAACTATAACAAGGCCACATCTAAGAAAGGGAGAGATAAGGGAGAGACAATTATGATCTATATGCAGGCAATTACAACTATTATTTTTAACATATTGAAATACTAAAAAATTGATGATAGTATTTGTAGAAAATAAAGGATAGAAAAAGAATCAATCAATTTGTCAATAAATTTAAATTATATTAACATTTATGATATAAAATATGTAAAAGGATAATTTCAATTAAGGACCATGGACGAGACTTAATTACTAGTGTATCCTAAAAAATTTGAAACTTTAGCTCAGTTTGTGAAGATTAAAATGGAAATAATTTCAATGGTGAAAAGATCAAAATACCCTTAACTTGTTATGTAGAATTATTAATTCTAAATTTTCTTACTTTACTTATTAATTTACTAATATGAATTGACATGTCAATAATTACACAAGACTCGACATCAATTGTTTCATCACAAATAACAATATCAGTTGTTAAATTGCTAACTTTACTTATTAATTTACTAACATCAACTATAAATTAGCAAGTAAAGTTAGCAAACCAACAACTAATGTTGGTGCTTGTTTGACAAGCGAATATAATTTAAAATTCATATTGGTAAATTAATAAGTGAAGTAAGAAAATTAACAACTAATGATTTTATATAACAAGTGAAGGATATTTTAGTCTTTTCACTATTAAAATTATTTTCATTTTAGTTCCTTTGGAAAGAACTAAAGTTTCATATTTTTTTGGGATTCACTAATAATTAAGTCTCATCCTTTCCTTAATTGAATTCTCCCTTTTATATATTCTATATCATAAATGTTAATATAATATAAATTTATTGATAAATTGATCAATGTTTTTTCTCTCCTTTATTTTATGAAAAAACTGTCATCTATTTTTCAATTTTATAATATTCGATTAAAAATATCTTACAATTCTAAAGGGCCAAAATGTGATCATAATAAGAGTTTATAGCAGTGACACAAATTTATGGAAGCATCAAAGAAGGAAACCTATCCATACAAATTTTATTCTGAGTCAATAATTATAACTTCAAATTACAATGATAGTGTACGAGACAAATGGGAATATTTCCCTAATAATAAATCCAAATTATTGATCTGCCTATTGAAGCCCAAGCACTCAATGTATGATAAAAGCAACCATTAATTAATTAACCTACAAATTAAATTAAACATGACCACTACTAATTCTTTATTTTTCATCCTTCAATTTGTGTATTCTTATAGTTTTTTTTCTATTTAATTAATAATTAGTAGTTAAACGGTGCTGGAGCTGGAGCTGGGCCCGAGACCTTGCCTGTGCAACGAGAAAAAAGTAAATAAAAATAATCTTGAAAAGGAAAAATTCGCATATTAAGTGATAAAAAATAGTTATAATATAGAATTTCAAAGTAAATATTCAAGAAACTAAGAAGACAAAAATATAACAAAAAAATGTTTTTTTTTTGAAAAATGCTTCTCACGGATTGAGTGTGTGAGAAAATCCTACCAGAGTAAGCTCTTTATGAGATTCTCACAGGCTAATTGGTCAACAGGCATGTGTCACCGAGAAAATTCTCACAAGCTAGTCTGTCGTGAGAATTTCTCACGGACAAATCTACAAGAATGATGTATGTCCAAACTATTAAAAAGAACAAAATTCTCCAACATTTGTAGAGCAGATTTGAGAATAACGGAAGCTTTCTTTCAAAGTTAATGGAAAGGATTACAATACAAGGATGAGAAATATATCTGATGAGATGATGTATATACTCCTTTTGTTTAGTATTATATGACATTTTTTCAAACAAAAAAAAAATACAAGACATTTCAAATCTTTCAAGGTTCAAGAAGAGTTTTTCAAAAGAAGCCTTTAGTTAAGAGTATAATTAATAATTTTTTTTAATTAAAACACTGTTAAATAAGGGTAAACATGATAAGAATGTGCTATTTTAAAGATAATAAACTAACTTATTAGATGTGTAATTAGATTAAAAGTAAAGCTATTAATTAAGGCTTATGTAGCCCTAAAAGATTAGCTCTTGAAAGGCTAGCCTAAAGTGACAACTTCTAATAAACCTGATTATATCTTAGGGTTTCATTTTGCAAGGCCGAGCCCTAGCCTTAGACCTTAATGTTGGAAGGCCAAATTTGTAGGCCTTGGTCTTATTCTTTTTTTTTCTTTTTTCAATTTCAAAATCTATAAAAACATATAAATTAAGTTTTAAAAAAAAATTAAGTCAATTCACACCACAATAAATATGTAGAACTTAAATGTCCAAATCTAATATCAAATAGTAACGTTAAAGTTAACATCAATAAAAATTAGACTTTAATAGTATTATCAATTAAATCTTGATAGATGAATGAAAAAGGAAGGAATGAGTTTAGGGTCTTTATTTCTTTTAGTTAAATATTTAGACTTTTATCTTTTTTCAAATTGAAATTTTTAAAAAATAAAAAGGCTCAAAAGGACAGCCCTTTAACACCCGATTTACCATTTTTTATTCTAAAGTAATGATTTGGCCGTAACTATTTTCGGGCTTGAAAAAGACGGCTTGGCTCTAATTGATAACTCCAATAAAAAGTACTTTATAATATTTAAAATATATATATATATATATATATATAAAATAAATATCCTTTCCTACTAAAGTTCATCTTCACTTACCACCAAATGCATAATCCATCTTGAAGGAACGGTCATGACTGTGAAACGCCAATGAATAGTTTGGAGGAGAAGGGAAGGAGCCATTAGGTCCAATTGCAAATATCAAATATGGTAAAGGCTTATTGGTTTCCAATTGGAAGGCCATGTAAGCAATATTTGATCTTGAAGCTGAAACTATGGCTGCTTTGGTCCATGGAAGGTCTCCTTTGCCAGGAATAACTTGGTCTGGTCTGTGCCCACCCAGGTAGTATTGTTTCAATCCGGCACCGACGCCGGTTAATCCGAGCCATCCCACCACAGCACTTGAACCCACCATTCGACCGTCCTTGGAAAACCCTATTGCTCCGTAAGAATTTATGTCTTTAGAGTATGAGAGGACAAAACTCCACAAGTTTGATGAAGCCTGAGCATACTGTTCAATATATAATACTCACATATTAATTAATCATAAGATTATACATTGTATAGGTATTTTATGAGTTTTCAATCTCTATATATATACATATGCTTAATAGAAAAGACATATATTGGTTATATTTTATATGTGTCATCGTTTTGTTGTATCTTAATCTTTCAAATTAGTGACAGATTGTGATAGAAAATTTTCACTGCTAATTTGTGACGAAATTTGCAATTTTATCACTAACAAATTGGTGATAGAAATTAGTGACAGAAATTTTCTCATGAGCTAAGTGAGACAATGTCATTTTAAAGTTTGACTTAGATGATATGACTCGATAACATATAGCAAATCAAAACATAATCGTATCGATTGAAATATGAAATTATGATTACTTTGTATAAAAAATTAAAAAAAAATATATATGTGAACTTACTCTAAGGATGAAATTCCCTTTTGGCCAAACAGCAACACAACGAAGTGAACTTGTATCAAATGGGATGCCAGAAACATTGAGAATTTTAGAATTACAAGAATCTTGTGATCTCACGAGGCTTGATGAAATGATCGGTATAATGAAAAGCATAAGGAAAACAAAAGAATATTGCTTCATCTTTTTGAGCAAATTGATGTAATGTTTTTCGTGTAAAAAACAAAAAAAAAAAAGAGGTTACGTGGATGGAATGCCCTTGAGTTGAGGATCAAATGTTGGGTTTTATTTATAGATTGAAGGAATTACATGTTTGTTTCATTAATTTATATTTATCCTTGAAATTAACGAGCTGCTTGCATGCAATATATATATATATATATATATATATATATATATAACTGGTAAGTTGCGTCTTAATTATGGTATCTTAATAGAAAAGTGGCAAAAAAAAAAAAGCATAAGAATTTTTGGGGGGAAATGACTATTTACTTGTTGGGAGATGTCTTTTATTATATATCTTCTTAATGGCAAATAATTAATTAAGTGGCATAAAATAAACATTCTTTTTTTTTTTAAATAAACATGAAAAAATTTATTTGTTACCGTTTGTGTCATTAGAAAACTTTACCGTGGAGATTTTTTTTTTTAAATTCTTGTCCCCTAATTTGTTAAAAGGAATATTTAAAAAGAAACCAATATAAATTTAACGTTATCATAAAATTATCAAGACTTCTAAAACTAAGTCAAAAAGTCTTTTTTTTTTCATTTTAATTTCAATCCATTGTTTTAAGGGAAGATGACAACAAAATTTCTCTAAAATATATAAATAACAATTGATTTCTTAAAATGTTATAATTTCATTAAAGTCCTTAGAAACTTTTTTTCATTAATGAATTTATATAAATGATCAAATTATCCTTATTGAAAATAAAATGATTCACAAGTTTTGTTTATATAATCATAACTTTTTTTCTTGTATTCACAACAATGCAATAGTAAATCAAACATTTAATATGCAAAGTTATAATTTGTTATTTTATTATTGCAAATATAAGAAGGAAAATTATGATTATATAAACAAAACTTGTAAATTTTTTTATTTTCAATAAAGGCAATTTAGTTATTTATATAAATTCATTAATAATGAAAAAATTTTTAAGAATTTCAATGAAATTATGATATTTTGAGGGACCAAATTATTATTTATATATTTCAGAGAGATTTAATTATCAATTTTTCTTGTTTTAAGCTTAACTAAGATGATCATTTAATACGAAACAAAGTTGGGCACAAACAAATTTTCTAGAATTTTTATTTTAATTTTTTAATGAAACAAACATTTAAAGACTTTTTCCCGTTAAAAGCTTTCATTCAAGATCCAAAAGTTTGAGACTATCCCACAAAACAACGGAGCCTTTTATAAAATAAGATTCTCACAAAAAAAAAATGGATACTTGAAAAAAAAAAAGTAAAAACAATCCTATAATTTAATATTAAAGGCTTACTGATTTCGGAAAAAGCAGCTAAAGTTTGTGCCTTTTCTTGTCTTTCTAAGGGCAGATACGAATTATTAACTTTTTCTTTACAGAAAATCTGAAAATTGGAATATTGCGCTTTTTTGTGGTCTATTTTTTTGGCTCAAATCTTTGAGATGGATACAAATAATGAACATTTTATTTCGATTTAGTGATAATTTAAAAAAATTGAAAAAAATCACGGTTATAATTTTTCATTTTGTTTTTAAAGATTTGGGAATATTCAACTCTTCTTGGCTCCATATGTTCTGTTTCTATCGGTGTAAATATAAATAATTGCGCGAAAAATTTGATTTGTTCGAAAAAGTTGAAAATTCAAAGAAGTGAGAGAAAAGAATAAACAAAAATAAATAGTAAGAGTGAACAATGTAATTAATGTGTTGTACTAAAATAATGAAAAGAAATATAAAATAAGTAAAAAATCGTAAAGACACAAAACCAAAAGAAATCAAATGTGAAAATTCAGTTTATATAGAAAAATGATAATAAAATTTTTTTAAAATATATAAATAAAAATTTAATTCTTTAAAATATTATAATTTTTTTAAAGTCCTTAAAAAATTTTCTGTCATTAATGAATTTATATAAATTATTAAATTACTCTTATTAAAAATAAATAATTCATAACTTTTCTTTTTATATTAATAATTTTTTTTTTATATTCGCAATAATACAATAACAATTAAAGAATTTAATATGTGAAGTTTTGATTTATTATTATATTATTGTAAATTTAAGAAAGAAAGTTGAGAATATAAGAAGGTGAGTTGTGAATTATTTATTTTCAATAAAGATAATTTAATAATTTATATAATTTATATAAATTTATTAATAATAAAAAAAGCTCTAAAAACTTTAGAAAAATTATAATATTTAAAGAGAACAAATTATTATTTATATATTTGAAAAAAATTTTATTATTATTTTTTCATTTATATATATGTGAATAGCTTTTTAGAAACTTGTGAGGTATATTTTTTTGGCCGAAAATTTATTAGGTATATAGATGTAGACTAGACAAGATTGGTTTATATTTCGTTTTCTTTTCTTTTCTTTCTTTCTTTCTTTGTTTTTTTTTTGGGTGACTTTTTTTTGTGTGTGCCAACGATAGATATACAGTATCTCAAGAATTTTATCAATTCTCACAATGGATAGACATTTGCGAAATAAATTTTTCCGATCCACACATTAAGTTATTTAAATTTTTAATCAAAAGGTCAAGTATCCAACCCCTTCAGATATAACCAAAAATTGCATTTATAAGAAAAATTAAAAGTATGAATAAAATATAACGTAAATTTATTTAAAAAAAGGTATTTGTGTAAATCCATTACAATTAAAAAAAACTATTTAATCTAAGCGTGATTAAAAAAGTACTACATGTTTGATGGCTCAAAAATAAAAATTACTATATGCTTCGTATTATTCATCTCTTGTTTTTCACTAAGAATCAAATACAGAAAAAGGCTTGCAATGCAAGAACTAATTATCAATTTTCATAAAACCTCTTGTGCTTTTATAATAATTTAATACATAATAATCAATCAAAATTTCATGCTAATTTAATATATTTTGACCACGTAAACTGGGATGGAGTAAAAGAAAAGGAAAAAAGAAAAAACTCTAAAACACAGTATCAATGATAGAACTTCAAATTAAAGTTTTTTTCTATATGTCAAACAAAAATGTATTAGGTTCTCTAACAAAGTTATAACATGTGAAACAAGAAAAAAAAAATTGAATAACCCAATTTCACGATGTTGAGCTATACAAAAATTCACCTATCATTTTTTATTGGAGAACTTGATAACAAGCACTCCATTTTTGTTGTAACAAGCATCTAGTAAAAGAGAAAATATGCAGAAGCATCAAATTACAGACCTATTCAATGAGATCTATTCATTACGAAGCTATTCTGAATCCATAACAAAGCCTAACTATGAATTTGCTGAGACCTCTCAAATGGGATATTATCTAAAGATTCTGCCTTGCAGGACCTCAACATACAATATACAAGGCCAAAGCCGAACTTAAACCTCTTCAAACTAAAACCAGACCCAAAATTCTTCATTCACCACCCTTTTTCCTGTCAAATTTTGAACGTTTCGCAGCAAGTCGAGGCCTCAGCTGCACAGAATATAATAAGTTAAGGACACAAGCAAAGACCAAGAAAAAAATATGATAGATATTTCAACTGTCTATAGACATTTCTGGCTTTCTAACATCCAACTTATCTAAACTTTTTGCAAATTTTAAAAAAATATATATATATATCAATGCTTGCTTGAGAATGGCTAAGCACATAAGCTAGGGAAAAAGACATCTGAAGATTCAAAATTTAGAATATTTATAGGAAAGGATGTCAAAAAGCAAATTCACTCCCAAGAACTATAGAAGTAAAGTCATTATTGATGCTTCTTAAATCTACTCTTTTAATCTCTAAATTATAACATGATATTTCTGACGTTACAAGAATGTGCTAGATTTGCTGCTATTATAACATCGAAAAGACTAAATTATAACTTTAAGGAGCATGGGGTGTAATTTTAAGAATCAACAGCGATAAATTATTTTACCGGTCTTTGTATGGTCTCAGAAATTGATGCTTCATCTGTGTATCAGACAAAAGAAGAGTATCTCACCAATGAAAACCAGTTACAATTGACCCCCAAAAACAAGACATGGATTGTTGAAAACAATATGATAACGTCTTGGCTGGTAAATTTCATGACGTTGGAGAGTGATGCAACCCCAGAACTGGCCAAGATAGCTAAGGAAATTTGGGAAGCTATCCATATATCCTAACCTAAGGTGGATTACACTAGATTACTTCATATCAAAGGGGAGTTGAAAGATCTAAAAACAGGTGAACCGACTATGGCTCAGTGCAACAGTATATATTTGGTGAAATTTTGGCACAAACTCTCTAAGTTGATGAATGAACTGACACTACAAAAGCTGCTACATGCAAGATAGAGGAGCAAGGAAGGGTTTATGGTTTCCTTTTAGGTCTTGACATGGACACATATGATATTTGATTAAATCACCTGGTGAATCATACCAAGACTTCTCTACTTTCTATCGAGGTGCACCATGGAAAAAGCTTCCCATGAAGGTTCTACTCAACAGTCACATTCTAAATCTTTAGCTTTGTTTCACTAAGAACACCAGCAACACCACACCTTGCAAGAATGGCAGACGTTCATGCGATCGTTGTCATAAAACTGGTCAATATCAAGGATGTTTGCTGGAAGCTTGAAACCTTCAAAATTCCAAGCCAGGACAGCAACAAGAAGGTTCTGATATCATGGTTTGCGGCCCCCCCCCCCCCCCCAAAAAAAAGGGGGCTACCAATTCTCTTGAACCAACAATGTTCAACTAGGACCAACTTGAGGTTCTCTAGAAACTTATTGAAGGCCAAGGGCCATATCAAACTGTGGGTGTTATGACCCAATCAAGTAAAATTTAATGCCATTAGTTATCACATACTCAAATTCGAAGACTCAATTCTCGGTCTGACTCTTGTACATCTAATTGTATGTTGTTCCCCTCTTTGAAAAATTAACGGTCAGAATTGTAGAAGATTCTGCAGCTGAGGGTACCGTTAGATACTTAGATTATCTAAAGATTTTACACTTAGAGACGTTCTATTGGTTTCAACTAAATTGCATTATTCTCTCCATCAACCAACTTACAGAAGATCAAAACAGTGCCCCTCATTTTAAAACGATGATTTTTTTTTTCAGGGCTCGGACTGAAGAGTACTGTCAATGCTGGAATTTGTGTGGTCTCTACTGCAAACATGGCCCAATAAGAACATGGAATCTGTGAATCACCCTGTCACTTCTGACAAAAATAATGTATTGCTTGTGCTGTGATAGATTACGCCACCTCAGTTTTGCTTACATGGGATTTTAGCGTCCCAATTTAATTAACAAAATCTCTACCTTGGAGTAACTTGCTCTCTCCTCTTTGCAGCCAGCATGCTTGAACCCTAGCAGAGAAAAGCTGTTCTCACAACTATGTACTGCATCAATATGATGTAAACTAAATCGTTCAGTTCATGACACCGAACCAGAAATTCCTTGAAGCTTGCCATCGACAAAAATTATGGTGCACCTTCCTCTCAATAGGTGTATAGCTTGTGCTCACAATGACCAAAGTTCTAAATTTGATCCCTGTGCCATCAAATGCATCTTCATAGGGTACTTGTCTACCCATAAGGGTATACATGATCTTCTCCAACTGCCAAACTTTTGTGCAATCAAATACAATGAACCCATTTTTTTTTTTTTTTAACTCAACCTTCTTACTCCCAATCACCCAAAATTTGGGGAGATTAATAATACTCAAAATCAAAATGCTGAATTTCTGTTTGGAAGTGTAAATAAAACTACTCTTGAAACTTCCCAAAACTAGACACCCTTGAAACCAAAACAGAACACTCATGCCAACATTAAGAGCCTGTTCCCATGCCAACTGAAATGTTACCAAAAAAAGGGATATGATGGTTCAAGCTAGGTGGAAGAAAGGCAATGTGATCAAAATGGATCAGCATACTACAAGGATAGAACAAGCTCGAAACAACACACATCTTGAGCAATGCCGTAACAGGTTTCTTTCTACAAGTCCTAAATCCCAAATGGAGCTTCTTTTGCCTATTGCTTTGAGGAAAAGGAGTAAAAAGCTATGTTAAACAAGCAATTGGTAGCTTCATTTCATATGATAGATTGTCACATAACTTGAAAGGATTCATCAATAATATTAGACTTGAGAAACTCCATAGTGTCTATGGGGCAGCCAAAGAGAAGGACAGAAGAGCTGCTATCCTAGAAAAATTAATGCCTTTGAGAAAAACAATACATGGGATGTAATGGAATTTCCATATGGGAAGTCTACAGTAGGTTGCAAGATGACTTTTAAGATTAAGTGTAATCCACATGGTAGTATTAATAGTTACAAGCGCATACTTGTACCATAGGGATTCATACAAACATAGAAAACTGATTATTAGGGACTTCTGCGTCAGTAGCTGATGAGGCCAGAACCTTGGTGGCTGCACATACAAGAGAAGGAAAACCAAGGACGAGCTTAAGGTGCATAATGGGGAACTGGACCTGGCCACGAGAAACAAAGGAGACCCACAGCCCAATGACACTGAGGAGAGTAGCAGAAGTCAGTTTTCTAGGGTTGTGTGCCCTAAGCAATGCAGGCAGCTGGTCGTTGGTGACACGGAAGAGTCCTGACCTCGCTAATGTCAGGGAAGTGGTTAACTTTCTTCATCTTTCCTTACTGTTTTCCCTTTTCGGCACTGTAACTAGGATTAGTTGGTCATTTTGCTGGTTTTTCTTCCTTTTCCTTATGAAAGAGGCTATAACAGACTTTTCCTAAGTTATTCAGATATGAAAAAACAGAGTTCCATCAGAAGCAAAACTTAATACAATCAAAGTGATAATATCTGTGCTGCAAACTTGGCTTGGTCTATTAAAAAACTAGACGTGAAGAATGCATTCTTGAGCGAAGACTTAGAGAAAGAGATTCTTATGGAGATCCCACTGAAATTTTCCAGAGCTACAGATGTCAGAATATTCATTGATATGAGAAGGATATATATAGGGGTTGATAGCAACAATCTTAGCTACAAAATCTGATATTCAAGGAGAGAAAATCAGGGAAAGTGGCAAACTAATAAACAACAGATATCTGGAATAAAAGTAATCAAAGACTGATCCTCTAAGTCAATCTTCCTAAAAAGGGAAATAAATCATAACAGAAGCGGGAAGGAATCTGGCATGTTCCCATTGAAGACCACTGAAGGTAGTAGTTACCATTCAGTTTATGTCTAAAAAACATAACCAGGAAGGAATTGGACATGTTCCCATTTCTTGGATTTATGGCAAAGCTGTTTCAAAAAATCTACATCATCACCGTCATTTTCTTATTGGGACTGGCTAGTGTTTGTGGAGTCACTGCTGACAAAGCCAAGAAGGAATTCTCAACATCGACACAAAAGGCCCCTTTCTGTGCTGAACTAAACTGGACATCTGGTATTCATTGAACCCAAGCTCTAATACCATGAAACTTTGCAGAGACAGTCCTCTGGTTATTAATCGATATGAAAGGGATGCATATAGGCTCAGTAGCCACAAACATAGCAACCCAATCTGAGATTCAAGGAGAGAAAGTCAAGGAAATAATAATAAATAAATAACAGATATTGACAATAAAAATAATCGAAAACTGATCCTAAGTCAATCTTCCTAAAGAGCAAATAAATGATAACAATGAAATATTATATTAGAACTAAAAGACTTGATACTATGGAAGGGTGTGAAGACAACTAAGACAATGTATGCAGGCTATGTAGTATGTACTCAATATGGGCATAAGCAATCTCTTGGGGCATGGTTTGATTAGATCAACACAACTATTAAGACATCAGGGCACAACCAATTCCATACAGATGGCACTTAATTTGTGAAAATGTGTCAAAATGGAGGATAACATTGTCATTAATGGTCATTGTGTTGAGGAGGCAGAGAAATCAGGAAAAACTATAAATCATGAATTTGATGTCAAAAACACAGAAATGTTCAAGATACTTTCTCATTTCAAAGTTGCTAGAACCAAGCAGGGCATCTCTATCTCACAAAGAATACACTAGATTTTCTAAAACAAACAGGCATAATAGGGTGTAAACCTACTGACAATTCTATGGAGGCTAATTGCAACCATGGTGATGTAGGACAAGGCAGGAAATGGGAAGAGAGAAGGAGAAAAGGGCAGAACAAGACAGATAAAGGGAGAAAGAGATTGGAGACAGTGCAATGGCGAAATATGTCAATAATCAAAAAGAAGACTGCAACAAAAATAATCCAAGGACTATTTTTAGAGCCCCAAATAAAATAACTAAAAGAATTTGAGCATAAATAAAACAAACTAAAACCTAATAGCATGCTTGGTTTGATTCCCTGCATTCACAGTGTTTGGTTGGTACAAAGAAATGGAAGGGGGACTACTTTATATAAAAGAAATTACTTGAAATGTCATTGATATTACATCATTAGACCTATCCAATCCCCATTTCCGCCACCTTTGTACCACAATACCCTCCTGATTCACTCACATCTACCTTCTCCCTCCTCCCTCCATCTCCTTTTGTTTGTGCCTTCCCTCACCATATTGCTGTCAACCCATCGCACCATCACCATTGCCAACATCAAGCTTGCTGACTTATCTCCTTCAATGCTCCGATCTCATCAATGGAAGCCTTTGCCTTGGACAATCATCATATCACTACTGACCACCATGGGAGCAAATGTTGAGCACCATCTTTTCTAGGTCCTAGATTTGATTTTCTCATACACTTCTTATTCCATCATCTTCCCCCGCTCTTCAATGGAAATCTTTGCCATGGGCAACCACTATATTGCTTCCTCTTCCATGCTTCTAGTTCCACCATCTTCCTTTGCTACTTCTCACCATTATCAGCAATAATAGGATTGATAGGTTTCTAGATTTATGGTTTCCATCTCTAGATTTGTTTCGATTTATGATTTTTAGAATTTGTGTTTTCAATTTATTTTTTTTTAAATCTGAATCTAAAAAGAACAGAAAGAAGACGACAGGGAGGGTTATGAAATCTATATCTGCTTCTGCTGGAAGAAGGAAAAAACAATGTGGAATTTTAGAATTTTGTTATTTGCTCAAGGATATTATAGTCATTTAACATTAATTTGTATTTAATTAAATATAAAAAATTACATTTTCCTAAAGTCATACCAAACACATATCTCGTAATCATGATTCCATTACATCTCATTCCCAACCATTACATTACATTCCGTTTCCACTCATTTCATTAACTAAATGGGCACTAATTTGAATTAAAATAAAAGGAAACTTGACCTTAAAATAAAAATACCTACTAAAACATGGGGAAACTTTAACTTTAATACCTACACTAATAGTATTTCCAAATTTCCCATAATTTCCCCCTAAAAGAACTCTCCTCTAGAGAGGAATACTATTGATAGGACTTTGACTAAGGCAGGATCTAAGCAACAAAACTCCTCATCGATCCAATTAACATGCAAATCTAAGCAACCTTTGTAATATACAAGACAGTAGTGGAGGGGACAATGGAGTGAAAGAGAAATATGATTATCCATTATGGCATCAATTTCCTCAATAAGTAGCCAATAGGTGGCAAGGGTAGAACAAAGGCATGATGAACATGAGTACCCAAAATTACACTCAAATGATGATCTGTTGCCTTTCAGATGAACCAAAGTGAGAGAAACTATGGGAATATTTGGTATTTATTGTAAATATTGTATAGTCTTTATTAGGTTTTATTTGATATTATCAGTATTTATTTCCCCTTGTGTATATAAGTAGTCAGCTTGTACTCAGTATTGAATCAATGAGAAATATTATTCTCTCAAATTCCACATGGTATGAGAGCAAATGATCTGAAATCATCATTAGGGTTTTTTGGGTTATGGATCCCATAAGATATTCTATTCAACACCTTAGGGCTGTGGTATGTTTGGACAGCTCAATCGACGCAACCCCCAAAGGGCATGGCGATCACTGGCGCTTGTGGGCACATGCCGCCTAGTGGTTTGACATCAATGCTCATCCAGCGGCACGTGGGAGTATGTGAAACCTCTGTTTAGGCTGTGACTGCTTTTTTCGACAACGCAAACCCTTTTCCGATGTGATCCAGGCGTCATCCACAACTGGGTACTCTTTCATCCACATTTGGTTATCCCTACAGTGTGTTCGGGGGTCTGTTTGAAGGAGTTTGGAGTGCTCTTGGAATGTGGGTATTGATTCTCCTCTATTATGTGGGTTTCATCTCATGGCAAGCCTTAGGAGTGGTTATTTGGACTCCCTTAAATATTCTAACAAAGGTGACCAGATATGGGACTATAGTGTCAGTGGCAAAATACGGGCCTAATGCAACAATTGCCAAAAGAGGAACGTTTCTTCAGGCCTTAAAGAAATCTCGTGATGCTATAGTCTGGATTGTTGATTTGGGAGCCTCTAACTATATGACTTGTTATCATGAGTTGTTTACCACTTACACTCCATGTGCTGGAAATGTTACAGTTAAGATTACAAATGGCTACTTAGCACCTATAGTAGAAAAAGGGAGTATTCAAATTTCTGACTCTATAGTGTTGGCATTCATACTTCATGTGCCTAAACTTGATTATAACTTACTTTCAATAAGTCAACTGACTACTTAGTCAAATTGTTATGCTAAATTCTCCCATCTCATTATGTGTTTCATGACCCATCATCTAGTGCAAAAATAAAAAATGCTAAGGAGTATGAGGGGCTCTACTATTTCAAAGTCTCCAACCGAGTGGGTAACTCCCCGATAGTCAGTAACTGTACATCTACATCTAAAGTTAATGATTTTATGTTGTGTCATAAGAAGATGGGTCATCCTAATTTTCATTGCCTTTAACGATTGTTCCCAACTCTATGTCCCAACTTGAATATTAATGACTTTCATTGTGAGGTAAGTGAACTAGACAAACACCATAGAACGTCTTTTCCCAGAACCAAATACACACCTACCAAATCTTTGACAATCATTCATAATGACTTGTGGGGACCATCCCATACACCTAATCATACTAAAACCACATGATTCATTTCCTTTATTGATGACCACACTCGTGTCAGTTGGGTTTACCTTTTACGAAATAAGTCTGAGGCTACATCCATGTTCATGACTTTCTTCAACATGATCAAAACCTAGTTTAACGCCACCATCCAAGTCTTACACATTGACAATGGCATGGAGTACTTTAACTAATCTTTGAGTACTTTTTTCCAAGTACATGGTATTGTGCATACCAGTTCCTATGCCTATATGCCTCAACAAAATAGGGTTGCCAAAAGAAAAAATTGCCATATTCTTGACGTTGCTAGGGCACTCATGTTCACCTGCAATGTGCCTAAGTTTTATTGGGGGGATGCCATTTTGACCGCAACCCAACTCATCAACCATATGCCTAGCTGGATCTCATCCTTTGAAACTCCTCTCCACAAATTGCAAAGTAATTTCTCTACATCTCATCTTGAAACTACTCGTCCACTTCGTGTGTTTGGTTGCACAGCCTTTGTCCATAGCCACCAAAGCAACAAACTTGAACCTCAAGCCACCAAATGCATATTTATTGGCCATTCTCCTACTTAGAAAGGATATGAATTTTTTTGATTCCATTACAAAACACACATTCATCATCCTTGATGTCACCTTTCATGAAGCTACTCCATTCTATCCCAATTCTTCAATTCAAGGGGAGAGAATAGGTAAATCTCAAACTTGGGAACAAGAACCTAACAGAGAACTAGCGCTTCTTGAGCCATGGTTTGAACTTTGAACCAATTGAACCATTATTGCCACCAACTCCGGAACCATTACCTTCCTCTGTACCTTCATCCACCTTTCCAACAACACCTCTTACACCACAACCTAAGGAACATAGGAAAACAAGAGGAGATGCAAAAAGACCTCAAAGAGGAGAACTACATGTTTACACTTGAAAAAGGAGATCAAAAGATAGTAAGCAACTTGTATTTGAAGCACCAAGAAAGTCGAAACCAGAGGCAGCTCCTGAGGCAAAAACTCTTGGAGACTTAGGTGATACATAACAAGTAAGTGAATCTACTGATCTTGATCTTCCTATTGCTTTAAGGAAGCAACCTTGCTCATGTACTTTCCATCCGATAGAGAGGTTTGTTTCATACAACACACCTTCTCCTCGATATCAAGCTTTTATTACTAATCTTGACAAGGTGAAGGTACTCGAGACTATACAAGAAGCTCTAAGCATCCTTAAATGGCAAAGTGCAATCATAGGCAAAATGAGGGCTCTAGGAAAGAATGTGACATGGGAGTTTGTCTAGCTACCAAAAGGAAAGAGAACAGTGAGTTGTAAGTGGGTGTTCCCCCCAAAATACTAGGCAGATGGAGCCCTTGACAAGTTGAAAGCACTCTTGGTTGCAAGGGGGTTTACCTAGACTTATGGCTTGGGCTATGAAGAAACATTTGCTCTGGTGGCAAAATTGAACACTATTAGAGTCTTATTGTCTATGCCAGCTAATCTTAAGTAGTCCCTTCACCAACTTGATATCAAAAATGCCATTTTGAATGGGGAGTTGAAAGAAGAAGTCTATATGATGCTACCTCCTGGGTTTGATAAAGGCAGGTTAAATCAAGTTTGTAAATTGAAAAAGTTTATATATGGCTTGAAACAGTCATCAAGAGCTTGGTTTGATAGGTTCTCAAGGGTCTTAAAGTATGAAGGTTACAAGCAAACCTTGTCGGATCATACAATGTTTGTTAAGGTTGAGGAAACCAAAAAATGTATCTTTATTGCCTATGTTGAAAACATAATACTCATCAAAGATCACCTTGAGGAGATAGAAAGTGTAAAGACTGCCCTTGGCAAGGAATTTAAAGTCAAAAATCTTGGGAAGCTAAAATACTTTCTTGGGATAGAAGTTGCTAAGTCAAGGAGAGGAATCTATGTTTCTTAGAGAAAATATATACTTGATCTTCTTACTGAGACAGGTATGTTGGGTTAGAGGCCTGTCAAAACTTCTATTGAGGTCAAGATACCGAAGAAGAAACCTAAGGACAAGAATGGAAAAGAGAAAGACTCCAAGGAGGTAGAAAACTTAGATGAGGAGTATAAAGAAGAAAAGGAAGAAGCTACTGACAAGGCTAGATATAGCATTCGCTATCATTGTAGCTGGTCAATAAATGAGCTGCCCAATGAAGAGTCATATGAAAGCAATCTACAGGATTTTGAGATATCTAAAAGGTACTCCTAGTAAAGGGCTGTTCTTTAGAAAACGTGAGCAAAGATCTATAGAAGTTTACATTGATGCAAGTTGGGGTGGAACTTATAAAGATAAAAGGTCAACCTCTGGCTATTGTTCACTTGTGTGGGTTAATGTAGTTACATGGAGAAGCCAGAAGAAAAGACTTGTTTCAAGAGGTAGTGCTGAATTTGAGTTGAGAGCTTTAACTCAAGGAATAATAAAGGAGTTGTGGCTTGGGCAAGTCTTGAATGAAATACAGGTTGAAGCAAGTTTATCATTGAAGCTCTACTGTGATAATAAAGCTGCTATAAGCATGGCTTTAAATCCAATACAACATGACAGGTTGAAACATGTGGAGATAGAGCGACACTTCATCAGAGAAAAGGTGGAAAAAGGAATTATATATTTAATATATTTGCCTACATAGCTGCAAGCAGCTAATGTTTTGACTAAGGGGCTGCTTAGCCCTGCATTTGAGAATTGTTCAAGCAAGTTGGACATGATTAGCATCTATGATCCAACTTGAGGGGGAGTGTGGAAATATTTGGTGTTTATTGTAAATATTGTATAGTTTTTATTAGACATTATTAGTATTTATTTTCCCTTGTGTATATATGTAGTCAACTTGTACTCAATATTGAATCAATGAGAAATACTATTTTCTCTCAAATTCCACAAAAACCATGCCAAAAGGCTGAAAACTAATGAAAAATGAATTCTAGGCTGTCAAGCATGCGGGCACATGACCCCCATGCATAGAGGATATTGGGTGTGTGGTGCCTCAGCATTCAAGGTGACAGACCTAATGGTGTGGTTTGTTTGTTGATTCCACGGCTGGTGCAATTGGGTATGGCACAAATAGAGGTGATTCATAGCTTTGCTATGAGATTTATATGACTTTTCAATGACAAAAGCAGGCAATGAACAAGAGGAACCTTGCTTTGATACCTCTCAGCATAAAACAAGGAAGAAAAGAGAGAAGGGGAAGGAGAAAGGAAGAAACAGTGAGGTAAAGGGAAAAAGGGAAGAACTGAGGGAGAAATGGAGAGATAAAGTGAGATTCATCACAAGTTTGACAATGATGAAAAATTTAGAAAGACTCATGCTTGGCATAGGATATCATAGTGAAATTTATTCTACAATTAGTAACTTTAGGTTTAGTGATTATTTTTATTTTAAAGTCAGTCTTTCTTTTACTTTATTTCAGACAAGGTTTTTCTCTTTTCCCTTTAGGCTCAAGTTATTAGGATTATTTTAAATTTTAATTATCGTATTTGGGATCTTTATATAGCCCCAAGGTTATTCTCATAGCAGAACTATTGTGTCATATTTTGCTGTCACTCTCTCCCATTCTCTCTTTCTCCCCTTATCACTCTTGTTTCATCCTCTTCCTCATTCTCACTTCCTCTTTTTTTTTTTTTTTTTCCAATGCCAAGCAGTACAGAGCAAGGTTCCCTTATTCCTTGCATGCTTTCATCATGAAAAATTAACCAAAATCTCAGCAGAATTTCCTCAAGCAAGAAAGCCTTCCAATTAATAGTGGAAGATACTATGACTTGTAGGAAAATTAATAAACTTAACACTCTTCTATGAACAAATCAAACGAGGAAAATTACGAAGCAACATGTAGAATCTCAAGATAACTTAAGATGACCCTTGGCAAAAGATTTTGTTCGAAAAGAAGATCATAGAGGTACAGAGGTATTTTTATATGCTCATATTATTTGTGGAATTAACCTATGTTTCTACCAACTCACAAGATCATTTTGTTCACCAAGGGCCTACCAAGAATCAAGTTAGTAATTGTACCGCACAATATCCAACTGGTGAGGGAGTGTCATTAGTCACATGGTTTTTGAAGATAAATCTCTTGATTTATTTTAGTTTCTAAGAAGATTAATTTCTATTGTACAGCCAACATGATCTTATTGTTTTTATTTTCCTGTTTTTGGGGATTAGATTGGCCCCTTTCTCTCTCTATATATTGTACTCTTTATGCAGTGGAAAATAAGCATCAGACTAAATGGAGCCCCTGCTCTGTTTTTCTTCAGTTGCTTCGCCTTTTGACTAATTTCATTCAATAAAATAGATTCAGAGAATTATCAAAATTCTGAATTTCTGCAAAATTATCTATCTTAAACGTACCATTTCTATATACTTCAGTTGCTTCAGAACTTGATCTGTTTCCAGCTCCTGCAGCAATTTCAATAGGAAAAACACTTATCATTTTTTGTTTTTGTTTTTTTTTTGGGTGGGGGGGAACTTAAAGATAGAGAGAAGAATTTGAAGCACAAAACAGGACTTAGCAAGATACTATCCCAAGTGACAGCAAACTACTCTAAAAAAGGAAAGCAAAGACTATATTATGTAAGGGCTCCCACAGCTGATTTAAGATTCAACATAAATGCAAACTCCACCTAGGCCTTCTATTCTTCATCATCTATAATCAAAGATGATCAAAAGGAAGAGCAAGATTCCTTCTATCTTAAAAAAAAATAATAATAAATAATAAAAAATAAAAAATAAATAAAACAAAAACAAAAGATCTGGCGAGCAATAGTTAGCCACAATTAATAACAGCATCAAACACTGACTATGATGTTACTTTTGAGACCAAAATTCATGTCTAGCATTTTAGAATTCAGGGTTGAAAGTCCTAATCCTAAAGATAAGTCCATATTCCCATTTTCAAAAACATTTAAAAGTCAAGATTAGCAAATATGACAGTCCCCTCCTTCTGTAAACACAGTATTCCCAAAAAAACTCTAAAGCAATTGAATCACCATATTGTTCGACACTTTACCTGAGGTACAGCACAATCAGCATGAGCTGGGTCCCAATGTATGGCACAGAAGCACTCCCAGTTATCAGTTTGGACTTCAAAAAGAGGGGCCCTGCGAAAACAAAACATTTTCTCCATTAGGCATTTCAAGCATAATCAACAAGAGATTTTTCGTCATGCTTTTCTCTCCTCTCCCCATTATATGAATCAACTGTATATGTACAGAGAAAACAGAAGTTCATGGCACATGATTTTTTTTTTTTTGGGGCTTCCTAAACCATCTTCTTTCTAGACAAATAGGGGTTCAATACATGTGATACAGACAAGGAGTACTTTCTTCTAACACGAATAAAAGAAATTATAACACTCTTCTACACCGAAAAAACCACAAAAATCTCAAACTGCACATGTCAACTGGAATTTGAACTGCTGTCCTTGCTAGAACTAATATGTTTTCATGGCTAAAAGAAATTTTCCCAAGTAAAACATCTCACAGTCATAACTATTAATTAAACACTCTAGTTAACACCATGCACTAATGTGCTGTGTGGCATACCTGCGCCATTTCCCACATATAGTTCCCTTGACTCGATCTACAACCTCCTGACACTGAAGCCAATTACCAATGGAGCTGAGTCTAGTTGCCCTTTTGAGATTCATTTGCTACAGAACAAAATGATAGTACATTTATTTTCAAAATCAAATGAAAATGATGACAACATAGTGAATAACTAAACAGACTGCAATTTTACATGCAGACAGGATTCTGAACAGCCAATTTCCATTGGTTCAGCACGGTCATCATCATCACTGCAAAGAAGTTGACAAGAAGATGTTTGTGACAAGAAGATAGCATAGAATATCATGAAAAAGACCTGTAACAAGTTACATGGGCTCACTGTATTGCCTGCTGCAATGCTGGGCTCCCATCCTCGTGGCTATATGAACATAAAATATAAAACTTATAGCAACTCACATTATTCATAAACCAAAAATAGTACCACTCACTTCAGACTCTGTGCAATGCATGCAAAAATGTGAATTGTTGTTTATAATAATACAAATTCCAAGTTACAGCCGACATTGATTGTGTGGTCATTTCAAGACCCAAAGTCTAGCCCCAAAGCAATCTCATATGCTAGGAGGAAAGTGGCAATGCGAAAGGGGATAGCAAGTGAAAAGGAAAGAATAAAGACTTCAATTTGGTGCCTCTCCAATATGGCATGCCAGCTATTAGATGGAAGCCAGTGTTTATCATTCAGGTTAACCCTAATGGTTATTTTGTTCATCTAAGAAAGGGTATGCACAAGCATATCACCTAGGTTATTATAAACATCATCTCTTATAGTTAAACCTATACCTATCCAATCATTTACATCTCTTTAGAGCCATGCATCACTGGCCAAGTCATTAGCTGAATGCTAAGAGTGCATTTACCTTGGTGATTCATAGGTAGAAGTTTACATGAAACAACCACAAGGTTCCTTACTCAAGGGTAGATACGTAAGGTATAATACCTTAAGAAGTCATTGGCTCACTGCATGGTTAAACCAGACCTAACAAACGTGACATGGACGGTTTAGAGAAGGAGCTCTCATATTTGGCTGCCATAAGAGAAATTTTGATCACTCTTATTTCTACTACAAGCCTAAGTTAGTTGTAATTTACTAAATGTGCATGCTAATGATATTCTTAAGAGTGGTGATACTAGCACATATCTAAAAAGTAATCCTATATTCTACAAGGCAAAGGGTCTTTGATGAGAAAATATCTTTTTGATTTTCTTCTTGATATAAAAATGCCTGAAACTAAACCCAGTGGTACACTGACGATTCTGAATCAAAAACTAATGTCATGATGGGTTTACTCTCAAAGACCCAAAAATACAGTACACTTGGGAAAATGAAACACCTTACATTAACAAATCCAATCATCACCCTTAGAAAAAGTGAAGCAACTACACTACAACAAAAATCAACACATCCAAACAAAATAAAATGTTGGGTAAAGGAAAATCCATAAAATTTTTTGATAGGAAAAAAAATAATATATATATATATATCCTTAATTCATCATGCATCTATACTAATATATATATGTCATTATTTTTGCCACCATCACAAAACATTCCCACTTTCTCTGTCAAAATGCAAAGTGATACTTATTGCAAAGATAGTATAACTTTTCCAGTTGCATAAGCTCAGTATATACACTATTGTCATAATTGATAAGAGAATCCCAATTAAAAAAGAGAGAGCATTTTCATAGGCTTGCATCAAGGAAAGGAAGAAGAATTTGGTCAACGAATATTCAGGATACAAAAGGAGCATACCTTCTTATTGGACCTGACCATTCAGGAACTTCTGCTTGAAAACCTTTACCAACCCGTACGCCACTTGTACTTGGCTCAGAGTCATTCAACATCAACAGTATAGGATTCAATCCTCCATTTTCTGAGGTAGATCTGCCTAATTCCATTTCACTGTTGATATTTGGTGAACTTTTAATAATCCTCTCTTTAAGTACTTTTTGCTTCTTTTTTATGCATGAATGACAAAACCATTCATCAATTGGTAAATTTTTCATGCGAGGAATGAGACAGGATGGATGGAATGCCTCTTCACAATGATCACATATAAGCATGTTCGATGAGCTGTCTAAATGACCACATATTTTGCATGACCGGGAACTGCAATTATCACCAGAGGTAGCAGCCTGTGCTTGAGAAGCTATAGTATCAGCATGAGAATCTCCTCCAAGGAGTCCATGGCCTCTTAGAATTTTGATGCAGAAATCCTTTGCTGCTAGGCCTTCCCAAGGGACATCTATGACTAGTACACTAGATGAGGAGCATTCACCAGTGTCATCCATTCCAGTTTCTATGGAATCTGAAACAATTTCCATATTTGATTTTGATATGGAGCAACTATCATTAATGCTGTCAATACCTAAATTTTTTGGTATACCATGATCTATTGCTGCTTCACGTAAGACAACAGGTACAACATAGTCTTTAACCATTTCAACATCTTGCACAACTTGAGAACTGACCAGCTGACCTTCTGATGATAATCTATGAGCACAGGGGTTTATGACTGAATGGCAATTGGCACTTGCTGGCATAGACATAGGTCCTAATTTTAAAAAGGGTGTAGTTGAATTCTTCCGTATCTTTTTTCTCCTGTAAACTAGATTTGGCACAGTATTTCCAGTCATTGTACTGGCAGTTGACGGTCGATCTAAGCTACTTATACAATTTGAGCTGCATGGAACATCATCATTCCTTCTATCCTCTTGCCCTTGCATTGCTCCAACTTTTCTACAGCAGTCAAGAGGGAACTTTTTGCATTTCAGGCACTCCTGCCAAGTTTCAGCACTAGGCATCCAGTCACATAAAGCATCTTCTTTTCCTTCATCAGATACATGAAATAGAGCAACTTCAATTGAACTAGGAAGAGAGCTCTGCATTAACATTATCACCTGAATCTGTTGTAGAAAACTTTGCTGTATATTGCCACAACACCAAAGTTAAAACTCCATATTAGAGCCTTTCTAATTACCAAAAGAAAGATTATTGAATTTTAGGAAGATGGTCCATCAATCTCATCAAGACACTGGTAGCATCCTGATTTGTGGATCATGATCAGAAGTAGGAACACAGATAATCAAAATGTATAAAACAAGAAGTGTATCTAAAATAACAAGTAACCAATATCTTTATCTGTCAAGAAAAATGTATAGCAATTAGAGATGTCAATGACATACAGAAGAAACCACTGCAAGCCAAAGAAAAAGCCCATGTTGGATGATGCAGTGCCACCATATTGAGGTAGAAGCCATAAACATTTCAGAGAATATTTCTCAGAAATGAAAAACTCGAGACTCATAACTAAGCAAATAAACATGCATAATAGAGCAATCAACAATTACCAAGAAAAACTTCTGTAAAGCAAATAAAATCATCATGCAGCCATCAACACATAACATTGGTCTTCAGAACAAGTGGCAACCAAATAAAAAGTATTGTTTCACAGGAATATATTGGAAAAGAAATGCCCTTAGGGAAAGTCTAATAACTAGGAGAACTACTCTCCATAACCATTAGAACATCAAATCCATCATTGCTTTCATAAGCACCACTTAAAACCCTCTTTTGCTTTAAAATCACCATGTGTCTTCAACATTCCTTGGTCTGAAGTCATCAAATTGCTGTCAACTGGGTCGTTTAAAGAGGAAGAACAGAAACAGAAATAAAGGTTCCAAAAGAAGACTAAACATATGGGGGGTGAGAGGGAAGCTCTCTCTAGCAACTTGAATAAATAGGGATTTTGGCCAGGTCTGTGAAGATATAAGGCATAATGTTTTCATCTGTGCTCTGTGTATACTCTGAAAACCAATAATTACATTAGCCAACCAAATTTTAGCCAAAATGAGGATTAAAAAACCTCACCTGCCTATCATCTTCAATATGGCATTTATCAGAATGATGACAAACACGACCATATTAACCACCACACCATGCCCCTATGATGGTTGCCATAGACAATGCTTTTTGCAATTCTTGACTGATTAAACATTTTTGACAAAAGATTACAACAATGGGGGCTGACAATCTCAATCAAACTAAATGATCAAATCCTTGAAAGCCCTAACATAATGGAGTTCAACACAACAATTTTTCCCGACAGATTAATCTCTATGCCATCATATTATTCATTGTTCACTCATCAATTGGAGGAAGCCCTTGTCTCCCTAGTCCCAGCCGTCAAATATCAAAATCTTATCTAAACCAGACCAGTAAACCCGAAACCCAATTGATACCATTGAATATTCTAATCAATCTTGCTACCAAAAAATAGGAAGATATGAAGAATATTCTATTAAACCTTTGTTCATCGAAAACAATCTTTCCCAAGCAACTACAACCCATTTTCCTCACTGAAATCTGTATGACAACAAATCTTTTTTGCAATTAAACACAACAATTTCAATCTTAGAAACACAATACAATAAGCATACATCACAGGACTATTTCTAAATCCGTGAAACATCATCTAAGAGCCGCCAATTAAATCATATTTGCAGCAAGTCAAAGAGGATTCACCGAACAAATTCTGAAATGTAGAACGAGTACACAGTATATACCATGCATATGCCTCCTATCAAATCTATATGACCAGATTGAAGTAGCCCCCGTCGGTCATTGTTGGGAACGATCTTTTTTTCCTTTGTGGGTTTGAGAAGATACTTTGAAACCTTGGGGACAGATTGTTTATAATAATCTTCGCCCCTCACAACCTAGAAAATCAAGGAATCACGGTGGTATATGGGCTCTCTCTCTCCCCCCCTCTCTCTTCCTCTCTCTCTCTCTCTCTCCCCCCTCTTCTTGGCGTTCCTCTGGTCTTGTATATGTGCTTTTCACGGCGCGTTTGTATATTTTTCACATGTAACTCTGGTCTCTGGGTTTGTGTCCTTTCACTTTTAAATTTGAAGTTCATCCATGTTCTATGTTTTCTTTTTCTCTCCCTCTCTCTTTTATGTTTCTGCTTTTGGGCCAAAAATTTTTAATGTTCTTTCATTGCAATTGGAGGCAATACAAACTCAATTTGGATTCTCGCAAGCTTTTTTCCTAATGATTAATAGTGTCATATTTTATGAATCTTCATATTTGTTGAGGATTTAAATCCAATTCAAAACACATCAAATCATCATTCCATGATTTTGTGAATTAGGTTAATGTTTTTAATGCACAAACCTTAATGGTAATTCTTAAAATGTTAGCTATTTAATTTTCTTAAAAAAATATAATCTTTCAAATATTTTTATATCCTAATAACATTATATGATTGAGTTTTTAAATGAATAAAATTCAAAAGTTATCTTCAAACCAAGAAATTTCAAAAGTCATCTTTTTAAATATATAATAATAAAATGATAATGGCTAAATATTTTGAATCAGTACATGTTATCAAGAAAATGTATATAAATCTTTTTCATAAAAAATAAATAAGTGATGTCTCTTTAATTTTATTTTAGTATGATTACATTAATTAAGAATATCCATAAAAAAAAAAACAGTTCAAAACAACAATTACATTTATTGATAACTAGTTTAGTTTACAAGTATCAAGTTATAGTTTGTTAAAGTATATTATCGTGATATTTATTGATGAATATGTCACAATTCGTTATCATAAAAGCTTATAAGAACACATTAAATGTTTTGCATATTATACCTATATTGTCTTATAGTTAACTGATCATTAGTTACTTTTGTAATGTTGATAACACGTGGAACAATTTATGCCGTCATGAAGATTATGCATGTACAAAATTTTCAACCATTGGAAGGGCTAGTGACCTTATATATTTTTTTAAGACAAAACAAGTTTCTTCTAGCTTTTTATCATAATACAAATCACGATAGTATTAAAGATATGAGTATCTCCTAACTAGTGTGGATGTATGTATATATGAGATCCTCTATAATGGCATCAAAGATATGAGTATCTCCTAACTAGTATGTGTGTATGAGATCCTCTATAATGCCAATTATAGAATTAGTAATCCTGAAAACACATATTTTGAGGTTAATTTATTATAAAGTTTTCTTATCAAAAGGCTCTATGAGGTGCTAAGAAGTAAATAAAAATTAATGGTATGATTCAACAGGCTTTGTTAATGATATGTACAAAAATTCAGATTTTGAATATCCCAGCAGTCTTAGTTACTCGGAAGAGGTACTAAAACTTTAAAAGTTTGTCGAGCAAAAGTTGTTATTTAGACTGATAGTGCTGTTATTTCTAGCTTACCCCTATCATTATAACAAGCTATATATATCTAAAATTTTGTAGATTCGTTTCCACAACTAAGTTAAACATTATTATTCTGCAAACTATATGTGGTTGAATTTGATTCCCTTGAATTTTTGGATTCATCACTGGAACATTATGACAACACTACTTTTCAATTAAACTGTGATGCTTGCAAGCCAAGAAAACTTTGATTATAAGTATAGTAACTTTCCAAAATCTAAGCTCTACTTCCTGTAGGTTCACAGTCTTGAGTCCATTTAGTGTAGGCATTCTTATTTGGTTATTATCAAATCTTCAAAACGAAATTGAGATGCTAAAGAATCAATTTGGTGGTTCAGCAAGGAGAAATCAAATAATGAATACCTTCAGATAGATCACAGAGATTTGGCAGAAGTCATTCTAGCAACATGGGAGAGTTATGTCGCATTTGCATGCCCATTTTGAAATTAAAGATGACTCAATGAGAAGCAAGAGAGGATTAGACTGGTAACAGAGATCCTTAACATGAGATATTGGAAGTATTGATATGGCCTTTCAACCAAAAAAGAGAGAACCAAATCATGCCTGGGAAAGGAAAAGAAGAGAAGAAGACAACAAAAATCTTGAAATTTCTTTTCTTATTCAACTAGTTAAGCAGCTACAATGTCAACTATGTAGTCAATGATATCATAATATTGTGCATTATAGGTGAATGATGAAAACAACAATGCTATAGTGAATCAGATTATAGGCGGCAGTGTCTTGAAACTGAACATTAATTCATGAGTTTATCAGCTGTTTATAGGCAAAGCTTTTGTCTCAAATAAGAGAATTGAGAAAATGAGAAGAGAAAATGAGAAGACTTTGGTGAGCATATCATCAACTTAATCGAAGGATGGAACATAATCCACCTACAGTTATCTGTTGATGATTTCTCTTGAAAATAGTTATTAGAGTTATCACATCATATGCTTGAGGTGGTTGTTGGATGAACACAAAGTTCTTTGTGCAGTGCAAGAGTCTATAATACTTCTTAAGTTGTACTCCCTCTAGTCCTTTTTATAAGGCTAACAGAGAGAGAGAGAAAGATTTTTTGGTTCTATTCATGAGTCATGTATTAATTTTTTATCACAAGTTTTTTCTTTTACTTGCTCATTAAATGTTGATAAGAGAAAATACGTTACTGAGGTATATATATTTAATAGGAGCAAAGTTAGAAACTTTTTAAATTTTTAGACAAAGTTAATAAATTTTAAGGTTTTCTTTATTTTGTTAAAGTATGTTGTAAGTGATATATAAATAGAACTGGAGAGAATATCAACTTAGCTACAATATTCAGCTTTCTTAGTTCTTTTTTGAAGGCCACATCTTTGAATTACCTTAAAAGAGGTAGTAGCCATCAATTATCATTAAGATTACTGCCCCAATCAGCATCAGCAAATACTTTTGGCATGAGATGAGACGCTTTATGAATAAAGATAATATAATTAAGTGTGTCATTGAGATACTTCAGCAACCATTTAACAGACCTCCAGTGAGTGCTCAAGGGCTCCTGCATAAAATGGCTCAGCTTGTTAACTACATAAGCTACGTTTGGGAGAATGTTATATATGTATATAATGAAGAGCTCCAAGCATGCTCCTATAGAGTTTAACATCATGAAGTGGTACTTCTTCATACTTAGATAGGTGAAGGTTTGTGACCATGAGAGGTGGCCATGATTTACCAGCCAACATTGAAGCTTTCTGCAACAGTTCATAAATATATCTTCTGAGACAGCAAGATTCCACCCTCGACATGACAAAGTGCAAATCCTGAAAAGAAGTTCAAGTTGCTGCTGAGATCTTTTAAACAGAAGGAATCTGTCATTTGAGAGATAGGATCTATGAATGCCGTAATGTTCTGACTAAATCATCAACATAAAGAAGTTACATGACCAAGTCATTAGCTCATTTATTGAATAACCAACAGGACTCAGCTTTAGAGGGTTCAGATTTTAAAGAGCACTAGTATCCATGGAGTTTCTCAAACTAAGACTAGGGTGTTTATTTGAGACCATAAGGAGGCTAGTCAAATTTGCAAACTAGAGGAGAGGTTGGGATTGTGGATTGTTGCTCAAAGCTACCGGGTCAGGTCATGTAGACTTCTTCTGAGATATTTGCATTGTCAGGGAATGCATTGTAAAAGTCAACTTCATGCAAGAGGCCAATTATTGATATCAAGGGAAAGTGATATTTTGAGAGTTGAATGCTTCATTACTGTCTGCACTAATCTGTTATATGCAGCCTTTAGCGATAAAATGAGCCTTAAAACTTGACCATTGAACCATCAGCTTTTCCACTCTGAAGATTCATTTATATCCAATAGACTTTTGTCCCTGTTTGTAAAGGTAGTGGATAAGTAAGGTGCTGCATAGTTCCTTGAATGGGTACAGAGGTATCCAAAACCAAAAGGCAAGTAATGGAATCTTTGTTGGTGGGGACATTTGTGTTAACCTATTTACGCATCTAAAGAAATTAATTAGGAGTTAAATTCACTTATATCTAATGAAGTTCCTGATGAATAAAATCTATACATTTGCGGCTCATATTTCTTTCCCAATTGCTTCTATTCCATGCACTGCTTCTGTTCATTACTTCTTTCTGCTATAAGTTGTTATTCAATTGGTTGATAAAAACTACATATTTTGATTATGATCTCAGTTATTTCAAGTTGTTTCCAAGTTCATATTTATGTATGTATATAGTTAAATGTATGTATATATGCAGTTCAAGTTATTTAATTGGTTGATAACTAACATTTGCTTCTTGCCAATAAGATTATTAACAAACTATAAATATCTGAAGTTTTGTAGATTCCTTTCTATAACTTGGTTGAATTAATCAGGCTGAAAAAAGGTGGGAAACTAGGTTGAGTTAACATTATAATGCAAAATATTGTTGATTTTGATCCCTTGATTATTTTGGATTCACAACAAGAACATGAAAACTAAACCACTTTACAATCAACCTTCATACTTGTTTATCAAGTAAAGCTTGATTAAAGTGCAAGAACTTCCTAAACCTAAACTTCCCTTCTTGTAGATTTACATTCTTTGAGTTTCATTTATTATATGCATACTTGGTTAGTTATTATTAAATCTTCTAAAAGATTGAAATGCTAAAGAATCAGTGTTAGCGAGGAGCTATCAGATAAGGAATAACTCAGGACAGATTGCGAAGTTAGATTTTTCCAAAAGTCATTCAAGATACAGCTTTAACAAGTGTGCACCATGTACACAAGTGTATAACATGAAGCCCGAGATTCTATGCAGAGCAGATCTACAAATTTAATTTATTTTTATAGAATTTAGATGCTACAAAAAGACAAACCAATGAAAAAGGATCCTTCTTTTAGGTTGTTAAATGTTGAAACTCTTTCACTGTCTAAATGGAGTTACCGCAAAGAAAATGCTTGCATATGCAAAGTTATAAGGCAAGTTAATATATGTGTTCAGCTTGAGAAGCAATGTCATACTTAAATCTGATATTGGTGATTAAAATAAAATTTGGACGAGAAGCACTCTTCTTACAAAATTAAACTGTACAATGTTTGATTTCCTGTGCATTGCATGGAGCCTATAGGGATAAACTGTACTTATTCATGACTTGTAAATTATACGACTTGTTAGTTTCAATCTGGCTAGCAGAACACTTGAAAAAGCTGTAGTGGCCTAAACGAGGGAAGAAGAAGCATAACTAAAGGAAATTTGTAAATGTTACACATAAATGTCTAGAAGGGTAAAGCCACTAACATGAAATTGAAGGCACCATGCCTTGTAAGCAGAGAAGAATTTTGCCTAACACTATGAGAAATGGGGACATAAATGTAATTGAATAGGAAAGTCAAGTTCTTTTGGGTGAATCAAAAACAAGAATTGTCCAAATGTACTAGAATCTTGTCAGTTACATTGTCAATTTGGGATGTTCTATCAGTTGAGAGTTAGTAGTCAGAGGATTCAAAGAAAGTAAACAAAAAAACAACATTTGTGATGTAGTTTGATGGAGAGTGAGAGGTTAGTATAGTAATGTTGGGAAGTGCTTGAGAAGGAGGTTAAAAGAGCAGAAACAGAGAAAGAAAAGCAAGAATTAGCTAAAAGAAACAATGAATGGCATGACATAAACTCCCCAAAACCAGGCTGCTAGATATTCATTAGGCATTTAAATTTCAAAAAAGATCATTCATCTTCACATTTCAAAGGGTGATTACACCATATTGAAAGGTATGACAGCACAGCAAAAATTGTTTTGATTGGTAATAATTGGTCTCGTACCTCACAAAGGTATGAAACTTGAATGCCGTGGTTGATGTGATGACCTCATGGATAGATAATTTATAAAGATTTCTCTGAGTATTTTTTAGTAGTAAGGTATGTCCTACATTATGACTTTTCACATCATGAGCCTCACAAATAAAGTAAGATTCATACATTCAAAGGACTTTTCCATTTAACAAGCTAATCTCTCTTTGAACCCATGCTCATAGGATCATAACTCTAAATAATCCTTAAAATTCAACTTTTGAACTTTTTAATTATGAAAAAACAACATATGAAGGAACACAATACTATCATCTAAAACCAACCCAATCATATAATGTGTGTGCGTGAGAGAGAGGGGGCGAGAGAGAGATAGAGATTATTTAATTTATATATATATATATATATATATATATCATACAAATCTTCCTTAAATGTTTTAATAAAGAGGGGAGGGGTAATCTGAACTAATTTCAATAAAGAATAAATTTGAATTTCCAGTTTTCTTATGGTAAACTAATATAACCACAATAAGAATGGAAAATTTTTCCCAAGGGATTCCAAATGAAAATCAATAAATAAAACAAGAACTACAACTATTAAACTCCACAAGTATTGTTTTAATCATCATCATCATCTTCATCATCACTCCACTTTCTCATCTCAAAAATGAAAGCAATGAAAAATAAAATGGCAAGAACAATGCCATAACCAATCTTCCAAGCACTTCCTTCATGACCTAAATGGATCCCATAGAAAATGTTAGCTATTGCAAGAATGATCAAGATCCTTCCTGTGTTGTGATGGTACAAGTTCCAATATTTTCTTGCTTTTGATTCCTTTTTTGGCCTTGCCAGAATAGCCATCATCTGCATCAAATAGTGATAACTCATCAAATTAAATTAGGGTTTTGTTTGATTCCTTTTATTAATTAAATGAATGTTATATATTTTCAATCATCATTAGATTTGATTATTGAATTTCCCCTTGAAATTCATCACTTAGAGATTGAAATTAGATTATATTTATCAACTTTTCACAGTTTAGGAAATAGATTCCTCAGTTTATCAATTAATAAGACAGTTTAGATTGGATTTATATAACCAATTTTCAAGTACTTTAATTTAAATATTTTTAACTTACTTTCTTAATTTCATAAGTAAAAGAGAGGTTTGAATCTTCGTTCTATTTTATTTAAAGAAAAAGAAATTTTAAAAAAACCTAGATCTCAGAACTATCCAAATTCTAACAAAAAAAATAGTCCAAATAAATTCAGGATTATCTTCTTCTTCTTCTTTTGAAATGACTCATTTTGCCAATTCCAAACTGTCCATTTAATTTGAACAATTTATAGTCGTTCTTTCATGGAAAAAGTAAAAAAAAAATCTAAACAAAAATGAACAATTTAGATTAACTGTCAGTTTTTTTTTTTTTTATAATTATAATGGTGATCATTACCTTTCTACCACAACATGAGGGAATCCAAATTTATTAACTACAGATTTGGATTTTTTATAGTGAAAATAGCCTATTATGAGCTAAATCAATTAAAACATTAACTAAATTGATCAATAAATCCTACCTCCTTTCTTGTTTTTAAATCAAATCCAAATTTGGCTCCTAAAGCCAACAATTAAACTTGATGAAAATTTGTCTATAAGAAAATTTATGCAAATTTATACATATATATAAATAACAATGTAATATTGAACTAATCGTTCAAGGATGCCAAAACATGAAATAACAATGTAGAAAAAATTATAAAATATATAATTATTAATTACTTGTTTTAATTATTAATATTTAAAACAATTTTCCTCCTTTTAGCTGTACACCAGTAATAACTAAAAGTATATTGACAGGAATTTTTTTTTTTTGGGTAAATATTGAGAAGAAATTGAAGAGAAGTGTGAATTAAACACCTGAAGGCAAGCCAAGACAAGAATAATGATTCCAAGGGCCTTGTGGATCTGAACATTAGCATGAAGCCGATCATTCAAGATAAGCCCAGAAATGACCCCAATGAAGCCAAGAAGGAAGCCCAATGATTGAACTGAGACATGAAAGTAAAACCAGAGAGGATCCCATTGCTTGAAGTGTCGAGCAATTATGGCTCCCATTATGATCAGTATTCCCCAACCCAGTATGTTCAACAATCCATGTGTTCTTTTTAGGCTCACAATTGAGTTCACTGATGATGATGATGATGCACTTGAACTTGATCCTGTTCAGGTTCAGAAAATCACAATAACATATCTTGAGTCAATCTTGCTTCAATTCAATCTATAATCGATATCCATACAAAATAAAATTTTCTTGCTTGTTGCAATATTATTTATAAATCATAAGTCACTTCTACTATGTTTTGAGTTAGGAAGCTATAAGAATTGAGTTGTTTGAAATCAAAAAATTATAGAAACTGAATTATTTTGATTCAAGGTTCAAAAAATAAATGGATAATTGAAAAAAAAATTCAAAAGCTGGAAGTTATATTATTTTCTTTATTAAACTTTGTGCATGAAAAAAATGTTTAGTTGGAAATAATCAACTAGAGTTATATTTTTACGTTGAATTGTACATTTTTCCCCCTAATTTTCTTTTCCCGTATATTCATATGTCTGTGTGTACATTTTAAATTTGATAATTATTTTCTAAAACTAATATTCAATATCGACGTAAATATATAATTTATAGCAAGTGCTTGTTATTTTCATGCTTTATAGTTTATAAATTTGTAGGCATATAATTTGTAAATTTATAGTCAGTGCAAAATATTTGAAAGGAAACCAGCAAAAGGTAATAGTTTTTCAACTATTAGCTTAAAAATGATTTCAATTAAAGATAAAAATCTAAACTATTTAATTCAATCAAATCTACATGATCGATCTAAGAGAGATGTGCATATTTTGCACATTCCCTACATTATTATATTCCTCAAACTTCAAGATATTTTCATAAAACTGAAAAAGAATCCCATAATTAGATTAGGCGGTCAAATTATTGAAGCTAAAACATAAATAAATTTCAACTGGGGAACAATATGCTGGTAGAATTTTTTAGGGTTGGTGAAAGGTCAATTCAGATCAAACTTTTAACTCAATATGAAGAAGCAACAAATTAACATGATATTCAAGAATGTTCACTCAACAACCTCTAATCTGACTTATAAAGTGGGTCTTGAATTTGATCATGACAGGAAAAAAAAAACCAACTAATTAAAGCTTAATATATAATATATGGGATAATGAAACTTTTAGTACCTTAATTTAATTTTTCTCAATTATCAATTTGATACTTCAAGTTTAATTTTTGTTGATTTAATTCTTTAAGTTTTGTTTAGTTATTGATTTGAGTCTCATTATTTAAATAAGAAGTAACACTGTTAAAATTAGTTGATGTAGATAATGGGATCTTGATAGCATCTATGTAGATTAATAAAAAAAAATGAAATTATTTAGGTTGAGAAAAAACAGACTCAAAATTTAAAAAAATAAAAGAACAAAATACAGCATAAGGAACAAGATTAAAAAAAAATTAAACTGATATTAGAGCTAATTAATTCTCATTTAACTAATATACATGCCAAATCATGAAAATACTTTCATATTAGATTAATCTGAGAGTAAAGTTATTTTTTTAAGACTTAAAAGATTAACATAATAACTTAAAAAAATATAAGAGATAAAATTAATAAAAATTAAATTTTAGAGACTAAATTAATAATTGAAGAAAACTTGAGGGACTACATATTTTATTATCCCTATACAATGGCATGATTCCACATGTAATAGAACCACAAACTTTCCATTACTTTTTTCTTTTGAAAAATAATTAATTAATGGAACAAGTCACCCACTTCTTGTTCGTCAATTTTATATAATTTAACATTTTTAGCAACAAATATGGCATAATAATCTTGCTTGCATCCATTTCCTCCTAATTATGCCCTACACGGTGACGTGCGGATGACATTAACTTTTTTGACACTAATTATGACATTATTAAAGCTTAAGTTCAGCGTTTATATCAATAAACATAACACTCCTTAGCTCTATATTTAAAACTTCCCTGTTCATGATAAATAAGATGGGTTGTTATAAATTTTATATTAAAAAATTAATCATGTCGGTTGTTTATTTTGTTCCATTTTTTATTTTTTAAAAATATTTTATAAATTAATTTTAAAAATTATTTTTAAAACAAAACAAAAAATTGTTTGATTATGTTAATTTAAAAAAATTTAAAATTAAATATCCGCTAATATTAGTGGCCATCAATGGTTAATAAATATAGTGGTTTTAAAAATAAGAAAATAAAAGCATTTTGTGAACATTTTTAAAAACATATAAAAATTTAATTAGCTAGTTCTTATACGTTTTCACTCATTTATGATTTAGTTGCTAAAAAATACATATCTTTAAAAGATTAGGAACAAACAAGTAACTTCAACATTATATATAAGAGTTGAAGTGCATTTTTTTTATTATATTTTTTTTTTGAAGAGCACTGAGTATTTTATACTAATAAGTAAAGCATTTTTTTTTAAACTATTTTTCAGAAAATCAAAAATTCACCTCTATTGGTGATTCATTAACTTAGCCATTTTCTACTAACGTAGTATATTCTTTAATGCTATTTTTTTTTTATGTTTTTTTTTGTGAGTATTGGGCACCTTGAAGTTTTCTTCCTTTAAAGAGTGTTATACATCCTGTAATAATAATTGAAACATTTTTTTTAAATTATTTTTTATAATAACAAATATTTTTTATTGACAAATCACTAATAAAAGGAGTTTTCTCTCCTGAAAAATAGTCTAGAGGTAAAAATAACCCTTATTTTGACTACCTAGACCTCTTGATTAATGTAGGTTTTTTTTATAGGGTTTGAAGAAAAGAAAACAGCAAGCATTGAGTATGTATAGGAAAAGGACGAAGTGGATCCCACACACATATATTTCTACCTTATGCATTACTCTCTCTCTCAAGGAACGCTCCAAAAGCTAACCTGTTGCAGAAGCGTAGTTGAAGGTAATGGAGGCTTTGTCTTGGTGCTGAGCTAGGGCAAAACTTGGCACCGAAGGAAACACCCCAGTCGGTCCGACAGCAAAAATGAGCCGGGACAACGGCTGAGCGGTCTGCAACTGAAAGGCCAAGAAGAGACGAGAGGACTGAGAAGTGATTAGGGTTGAGTTGGCCACAAACTGCAAGTTTCCTGAATCAGGAACAACTTGAGATGGTGTGGTGCCACCAAGATAGTACTGCTTCAATCCACCAGTAGCAGTAATGGATGATGATGATGGGACCCAACCAACAATGGCGCTTGAGCCCACCATGGCTCCATTGGGAGAGAAACCCATGGCTATGTAACTGTTCTTGTCTGGTGCTGACACAATGAAGCTCCATATGTTCGATGAACTCTGAGAATACTGCATAACATTCATGTTTGTGTTTGATTAATGTTAATGTTGATTGATTAGCTAGCAATGATTTTGATTTTGAAGATTACTGATGTGATGTAGATCATGTGATGCATTGCACAAAGCCTGAACAAAATTAAATGAAATGTACTATTCATGGAATTCGTTTGTGTGTGTGTGTGTGTGATGAACACCAATTTAGATTGTTTAGGTTTAATATTAATTTTTTTTAAAAAAAGGAAACATATCAATGAAAACTACTAAAGAAAATTCATATCAATTAAAGGTTAGTTGTTAATTTAGAATTAGTTATTGTTAAAACTCGAATATTCACTTGTTGATAAAAGACTACTTTACTGGTTCTATTTATAAATTACTTTCAACATATTTCACCAGTTTCAAAAAAAACTTTAAAATTTATCAACTTTGTATTAAAATTTAATAAATTCTTAACTTTATCCTTATTAAATATACATACTTTAATAATATATTTTTTTACTCTAACATTCAATGAAAGATAAAATAGGAAATTTGTGATAAAAATTTAATAAAATAACTTATAAATAGAACTAAAAAAATTATTCTTTCTCTGCCTTATAAATAGGACCATTGGGAGTAACTTAAACTAACAAATATATATTCTGGTTTTAATAACAAATATCCTTGATTGATATAAATTTTCCCTAATAGTCCTTGATTGATATTTTCCCTTGAAAAAAATTATTTTGATAGATGTAGAGGAAAAAATAAAGATACTTTATTTTTAATTGGCACTTTGTTTAAAAATGAATTTATCATTTGAAAATTTTCAATTAAAAACTCACTTTTCATGCATGACACATAAATAATGTGATTTGTGTGTAACAGGGGAAAAGCAAAGGTGTAACGACAAATTAAATTGTTGCTACATGAGCTGGTGGTCACGGGTTTAAAAAAAAATTATACAAATAGCTTTTTGCACAAAAAAGGCTAAGCTCCCTTAATAATCAATATAATAATAACCTAAAGTGGGTCCCACTTTTTTCCTAAAATTTCATGTACTCTCTGATTTTTATTTATAAATTATTTTTAACATATTTTATCTGAAAAAATATTAAAAGTCATTATAATTTTTGTTTATAAATTTAATAGTTTTTTAATTTTATTTCTATTAAGTATATATATTTTAATAATATCATTTCTCCCACTAATATTTAATATTGAAAAATTTTATGATAAATTTTTTTTTTTGCTTTATAAATAAGAGCGAAGGAGTAGTATACAAAAAGCTTCCTATGCCAGATTGTGTACTTTTAATAAATACATATAACAATATGAAAGGTATATAGCAGTGAAATAAGTTGAAGAGAATACAAAAATGAGCTTACTCTGAGAATGAAATCTTGAGCATTCCAAACAGGAAAGCAATTGAGATTAGATGTGTCAAATGTGAAAACTGCATTTGAATTCATCAGCTTATTCCCACATGAGTCACTTTGTGGCGTTGATGATGATGATGATGAGCTTCCATTTGCTTGTGATTGTGAATTTCCAATGCTGCCTAAACAATTGCAAGTAATTAATTGTGCATATATATATATATATATGACTTAATTATTAGCCTTAATATATCTATATATTCCTTAATTGATCAATATTAATAATAACAATTAGTGTGTGAATCTGCTTTAGTTTTAGAGAGAAAGCAAGAAAAGTAATTGCAGCAGCAGACACATGCACAAACCAAAATGTGCATTTTAAAGAACAACTACAAATTAATTAAAATATTTTTTTTTTATGTTTGGATGAATATAAGAAAATATAGAAAAAAATTGACTAATTTCACAGTAGCAATAAGATCATAACATGTTTCTTTTCCCTTTTTTGGGTCAATTTTATTTTTTTAAAAATGTTTTCTCTTCAAAAAAATTTCACTCTTGTTGAGAAAACTTTGGGGGGTGGGATACTCATATCCAATTTTTTTCCTTCTTATTTTCTTTTGCCATCAGAATGATGAAGAAACTATTTTCTCTCGTATTTTTTTTCTTATTTTTTCTTTCATATATTTTTTCTCCTAGGGTTAGGATTCAAAAGCCTTGCCCTATATATATAGTAATTAATTATAAACACTCCGATAGGAATATTTCTGCAATTTTTTTATAGTAATGAATGGTTGCAAACTTAATTAATTATAATGTAAAAGAGGGAAATAATTAAACTAGTTTCTATCTCACATTTTTCTCTTTTCTTTACATGCGTGCTTTAACAAATGAGATTCAAGCGATCATAGCAACAATTTTTTTTTTAATTAAATTGAGAGGAGCACGATATTGTCCAACTTTTAGCCTACACACACATATGTACACACCTTGGAAGGTGGACCTAAAAGCAAAAAGTTTCATGAACCAAATAATTTCATCTTTTTTTGTACAAAAAAAAAATTTCATCTTTTTCATGGTCCTACATTGGCTCCCTTGTTTTATGGTCGCTGGATATTTTACGTGAAATCTAAGAAATAAACAAGACTAATATTGTTTGATGCATTTTTTTTTTACGCTAGCTTACCTATCACAAGAAAAATAAAAAGATTATCATTAAAATTAATAATTATAACCAGCAAGTATATAAAATCAACATAGCTATCTTGTAAATGACCTTATGCGTGTTCAATCCAACACGTTATCCCATTTAATGCCAAAACAAAATTGACATCTTATGAAAAAAAAAAAAGCAAATTGTATATATATTCTCAAACTTCTTTTGAAGAAAGAAGAAGACTTTAGATAGTTTACGTCATGAGTGACTAATCTAAAATGATTATATATTTTATATTTTTTAGAAGTCAATCTAAGTTAATTTAAAAATATAAGTTATATAAATTGTGCAATATATATATTTATTTATTTTCTTCATGCATGATAAAATACTTTACCGACTCCATAGGGATGCCGCCCAACCTCTAAATTTGTGTAGGTGAATGAATCAAAATGTGAATGTGTCACAATTCAACCACAACTACAACCATAATGATCTACAATGATGTGTACTTTGACCCCCAACCACTAATATTTTGTCCACACATTGATAAAATATAATTATGCAAAGTAAGAAACAAAGTATGAAATTTCCTATTAATTCCTTATTTCATTGCTCATCACCAATCGTTATTTATTTATTTATTTCTTCTCCTATTTGCTGTTAATGCTAAAAACTCATTGTTATATTGGATTTTCATTCCTTACATGTAAACATTTCATAGCTTATGAATAATACAATTTTTTTATAATTTTTTTTAGAATTTATTATAAATTTTCATATTTTATATTGAGACTTTTTGAATTATTGAATGTCAACTTGAAAAGACACCTCAACTGTAGAAGATTTCTTACCCGATGCAAAATTTTCAAACAATCATTAAATATATAATTTAATAATTTTTGCTTTATTCTTCATATAAAAATAATTCAAAATTTGAATGAAATATAGAAATATTATGGGGAGAGAGAAATAACCACAATTCAATAATAAAATCATTAATTTAAAAAATTTCCATACAGACATAATATATGAATCAATTACAAAAGTTAACCTGAGATTCTAATTCACCATCATAGATTCTAATTTTCATATTTTATATTGATATTGATTCTTAAAAATAAATTTACTTTTTGAACTATTAAATGTCAACTTGAAAAGATATCTCAAATGTAGAAGATTTCTTACTTGATGCAAATTTTTCAAAAGATTATTAAATATATAATTCAATAATTTTTATTTTATTTTTCATATATAAATAATTCAAAATTTGAATGAAAGATAGAAATATTATGGTGGGAGAGAAAAAATCACAATTCAATAATAAACTCATTAATTTTAAAAATTGCTATGTAGACATAATATATGAATCAATTGTAAAAGTTAACCTTGGATTCTAATTCACTATCATAGATTGTTAATTTGATTATGTAACTTTTGAACATAAAAATGAGTCTTTTTCGGTAACACACACCAACCTGATGTGTAGTCAATTCTGATAGAGACCTTATCAAGGTGCTTCACAAGTTGATAACCTGGGGCTGAAGGAAACAACCCGGTGGGTCCGGTGGCGAACAAAAGCCACGACGGCAGCGCCGACGAAGTGGTGGTGGCCAACTGAAACACCATGTACACACGACCTGACTCCATTGTTATGAAGCTTGAGTTTACTATCACTTGCAAGTTTCCTTTATCTGGTACCACCTTGTCTGGTGTTAGGCCACCCAGATAGTACTGCTTTATTCCTCCACTGCTTCCCCTCGCCGCCACCCACCCCACCATCGCGCTCGAGCCGGCCATCCCGCCGGTGGCCGAGAAGCCCATTGCTATGTAGGAGTTTGTGTCTGGGGTTGAGAGGATGAAGCTCCATAAGTTTGAAGATGTCTGAACATACTGTACAACGACAGATGAATCTGTTGTTAATTTGTTTGTTATATACAGAAATAGAATATTGAAATTAAAAATAGACTTCTAAGCTGAGTTTTTTGCCCTTTTCATAATTAAAAATAGCAATTTTGATGCTGAAAAATGATTTTAATACAATTTTCATAAAAAAATATGAATTGTATATTGATAATAAATTACTAATTATGAAAAATAACAAAAACATTGCATAAAAATAAAAATAAAATATATTTATTTATCAAACTAGAAATGACATTTTTACTATTTTTTTCAATGAACGTTGCAATTTTGATGCTGAAAAATGATTTTAATACCATAATCTTTAAAAAATAATATAAATTATTGATAATAAATTAATAATTATAAAGAAATAATCAACATTGCATAAAAACAAAATATCTTTATTTATCAAATTAGAAATGATAATACTACTAATTTTTTCCAAGTATCTCTCTAAGAGTACAAGGTTTTCAAGTTCTGGTTTCACTAATATTACTGCAAAAGTTGAAATCCCTCATGTGAAAGCTAGAGAAGATCTAGAGAAAGAGGAAATAACTCTTCTGTGTCTATACCTCTTTCTTCTTCTTCTTCTTCTTCTTCACATGAGAGACAAACTCAAATCCATATCAGTAACTTACAAATTTACAATGCAACTCAGAACCAAATAGCTGTTAGAAGAGAGATGAAAGAGAAGAAGAAGATCAGAAAAAGAAGAAGAAGAACTTACTCTGAGAATGAAACCTTGAGAATCCCACACAGAGAGACAACGGAGGTTGGAAGTATCAAAAGGGATAGGAACTAGGAGGTTGAGATTCCAAGTGCATGAGTCTGTTTGTGAACTTACATAACAATGGAGTGTGAAGAAGAAGATAAGGAATATTTGCAGAGATAATAATGTCTTCAGTTCATGATCTCTCTCCATTAGTGTCTGTGTTTGGGAATGAGATAACAGGTTTCAGATTTAATTTGGATACGGTTATTAGGAAGCCAAACTGGTCTTATTGGTGATGTCAAAAAAAAAAAAAAAAGATAAAAGGGGAAGCAAATAGGGAATGATTGCCATTTTTTAACTAACCATGGTGTGGGGGCTTTTTCCAATTATGACCTATTTAGACCAACAAATATATTAATATAATTGTTTTAGAATATTTAAATTTCACAAATCAATCTTTATCATATTTTTTTAATGAATATTGTGTTTGTTGTTAATTATGGAGTAGTTATCTATTATTAAATATTGTAAATTATCATGACTATCACTTTTTTGGGAACAAATATCACTTTATTTAAACTCATATAATAATAATATGCAGAGAATGTGCTTGTAATGAAGAGGTTTTTGATAGCAATAGAATGTAATGATAGTCTTAAAATCTATCCATTCACTTTCAATTATTTGACCTAAGGTTGGACTTCAGAGTTCATAGATTGAAATTGAATGATTGATAATGGGCCAGTATTAATTTATACCTCATCCCTTGATTCTTTGAATTAATTTCATCACATATTTTCTTAAAACTTAATCTTTGATCCATGATTAACATTGTCATAAACATTAACAGGAAGTCAATAATTCTTTTATATAATTATCAGATATTTAATATTGTTAGGTTTAGATTAGATTCAAGCATTGTTAAATCTAATTGATATAATTCTCTCAACATAAGGAATTCAATAATTTTGATATATCTTATGTCAATAGTTAGCTATCCCAATAATAATACCACTTTTCTTGTTTGAAAGAAATTCCAAATTTAAAACTAGTGTTGACATATTTGTAAACACGTGTTGGTGTGAGTCTTTTTTTCTCATGAGAAAAAGCTAGGGTAGGAGTAATCTTTTTATTTTAAAATAATTTTGATCCTACATATTCACATTTAGGCGGTATATATTACCATATCAGGTTCCTTCACTGATCATAATAGATCAGCAATTAAATTATCAAACTTTTACTTAACAACTTAATCTTAAATTTAAGCAAACATGATTTATGAAACTAATTAATAATTAAACTCATTCAATCCAAAATACTTCAATTTTTACAAAAAGGGTACAACATATAACAAAAATCTAATGACAAGAAACATAACATAAAATAATCATGAATCCTTACGAATTATATAACATGTTACACCGTAATCAGTTGATCTTCATCTATATCCGTGATAGGCTACATAAAATAAAATTACATTGCATTGCAACTATTACATATGCAGCAAATGAAATTCATGTAACAATAAGGTAAAATCATGCCTAAAGGCTTGAACTTGACAAAAATTACATTAGACTATCTAAAATAATTATAACAACCCCCAAAGATCAAAGGTTACAGTTAATTTTTAGAGGCTTAATATAAAGTTTTAATAAAGTCACCATCAAGATTTAGGGAAATCAGAAATCCAAGTAATTAATGATAATTTCCCTAAAATTTTGTAGCAGTTTCGTAAAACAAGATAATAACTTTTGATCATTGAGGGCAATTAGTAATTAATTACAACTTGATGATTTTTAACATAATTTTTGTCAAGTGCTAAATGTAATTTTCTTCAAAGAATAATCCCAAATAATCATGCATGAATCCCATTTCAACGCAGGATTCACATGGAGCACAACACAGTACTCAAGGCCATGCCCATACCTACTCTTCAATTCACAAGTCAAGTTTAGCTTGCATATGCTTTATTCTTGTCCCTCCAAATTATAACACATAGGACAGCATCTCACCAACTGATGAGTTAATGTTTTAAGTTACAGACAGAATCAATCATCCCAGCAGAACCCTACAGAGCTTCATTATCAGGAAACCAACCTTGATGTCCACCCCTCTCTACAGACACAGATGATAATAATGATATAAATTTGCAGTGAAGAAATATTCCAATACAATGCAACTAGACAATGATGGGTTATATTCACATAAAAAGGAATCTATCCATTATCTCATCAAAACCTTATCCAAAACCCCACGAAGTTCCATGACATTGATTAAGTGGAAAATTAATCATTGGCAGTTAAATTTATACAACCATAAATAGTAGCAGAGTACCACCTAAGCTGTAAATTAAATCCTCCATACTCGGACATTCAAGAGAGAGATATGAAAGATGAGAAGTTACAAACGTAAATGCTAGACGTTTTTTGGCTTAATGAAGATGTAAATGAAAAACAATGCTTCTGCTTCTGTAACTCTCATGTGTCTGTTTCAGTCCGTTTCACATCCTCTTACTAATTTTTAACCACAAGATTAACATTTGGACAGTTTAGATTTGATCTCATAAAAAATATTTCATTTCATTTTATTTTTACTGTATTTTTTAACTGTTGATATTAATTTTTAGCAGTTTGAATTTTATTATTTATCTTTTTTATAAGTTTTAAAAAAATCAAATCTGAATTATCCAAATCTTGACCTAATGATTAGAAAAAGAAAAGGAGGGAAGAGGACGGGAAAGGAATAGGAGTATCCTATTCCCGGATTGCCTGAACTCCAACACAAGTCAACGTGGCACCATTTTTAACAGGATAAAGCACCTTTGCAACCTCTACAATACATCATACTAATTCTTTGATTTGATCTACTCCCACAATCTGATTCCAAGCATTTCATGGACCAACTGTAGTAAAAAATTTTGATAGTTTAATGATATGCATTTAGTCACTCATCTGAACCTTCAATTAGAGGTAGCGATATGCATTTCCCATGGCAAGTTGATACAGCTACACCTATGAGGTCTCGTCCCTTAATCAATGCAAGTACCAAATTAATCTTAAATAAATAATATGAGATGATTGGTAAAAACAATGTCTACATTATGAAATATATACGCAGTGCTTTCTCCACCTTCCATGGCAATCGCTTATTATATTTGAGTGCAAGTGACGGCCTGTTAATATCGTGACTAGCAGTAGCACCATAAACATTAACTATCCATGATATATTATACTACTTCGTTGCACAAAATGAATTTAATGTTCAACAAAGTGATGATATGATGATTCACTTGCTCCCAAATTCTAATATGCAAATCAGAGTATCAAACAAAAAAGCAAAACAGTTTTGTAAAATGTGGATTTGGGCAAAAAATTAAGTATGAGTAGGGCATAATATATACATATTAGTTTTTTAAACTTCAGTGGCTATAACCTTTCAAGTATGTTATGGGTCATAGAAGAATACACATGAGGGAAAAAAAAACGGGGTGCATTTTCATAGAAATCTATACATAGTTCATGTCTGACTCTGAAACCACGGCATATAGTGCTGGTAATGAACAAAAAAACAAATGAAGTTCTAAAAAGATGAGATCCATCAAAAAATTAGTTGAGACTGAAACTTTATAAACATAAAAGATTTTTTAAAACTTCTATCCACTGGAGGGCTCCATCAGTTACACCAAGAAGAAAAACCAGCATGAACGCAGCTAATGCTATATTAACCAGCACAGGTAGACGAAAAATAGTCTCTCCTGCAATCTCATTTGATTCAAAAGAAATGATATGAAAAGACAAGGAAAAAAAAATGGTTTGGACAATGAAAATGAAAAGCATGATTTCTTTTTAATATAGAAACACGCAAATTCAAGAGAGCTGATACGGTCTAAAATTATGGATCGAATCTGTCACAGTAAATACAAAACCATTTTATATGAACTGAATTGATGCAAATACTATATCAGACCGATGAATAAACACTTGATCATTTGTGTCGAACATATTGGATACAACGACACACTAGACATGAAGTACAGAAGGTTAATCTAAGTTTGATCAATGAGAACTAGACTGACAGAAACACAGATTTGTAGTTATGTGCGATATAATTCTGGCAATACAATCGTACCATCCAAAACATTACAATCTGAATGTACATTACTTCTTCAGCTTATTATTAACAAGATATCAAGCATGCTTTACCATCTTGCAAACAGACAAATAAAAGATCCTCGCTACAATCGGTAATTTGGCCAAGGGTCAATGGTTCAAATTAGGGTTAAACCTGGAAGGATAGACATAAATGAATTATTTATGTTTTTTAATTTATAGTTCGTTTGGATTAGGAAAAGGTTATTTTCAATTGAGTTTTCTGAATTAAGATTATTCAACAAAAACTATCTATCAAATCTACATTTAGAAGGTTTATACTTACTTAAAGACAATGATAAGCACATTCTTTTCAGACCAAACATTAGATATACCATAATGCCCAATGGAAGGAAGGAATATCTGGGCTCTTCACAAAGTGGGGAGGATTGAATCCCCCTCACTGGCTTATGTAATATGAGAGTCTTGCTTAGAGTAGTCTCTATTCTGTAGGCCCTTAGCGGCTTCAGATCCACAGTCAACCAGGTTCCCATAAACTGGCCATTTTCAGGAGGACTTTTTTTTAAAAAAAAAAAAAATATTATATATGTTTAACTCGGACAGACTAGAGACCATTGCTATTTGATATGAAATCAACCCAGCCATACATACAGTTAAGCTCCTTGCAACTAGTGATATAAAATGGATACAGTAATAGACTTACCAGATGACACATGCTCTGGCAGGCTGACATATTTGGGACACAATGATTTTGAAGTAACCATGTCAATTTTATTGTCAGATGCAACTACACAATCTCGTGGCTGTAACAAGATAAACGAGACTCTCAAATAATAGAAATGACCAAAATAGCGTAATACTAGGACAATGAACAATCACAGAATCAAGAATAAAGATCTACATCAGTACCAAGCAACCTTGTGCAGTTTTCAGAGTAATTCTAAAAGCTTTGAAGCACATACCAGAAGAATGAGGCCACAAAGTTTAATTTTATGAAAACAAAACGAAAATGAAAAGCCTGCCCTGCTTGTAAGAAAACAGTTTTAAACAGCTAAATATTAATAATATAAGCCTCACTTTTTATCAGAGCTTCCAGACTTCCTCACTGCAGTTAATCATGGATCTTAAACATTATTTCATTTTTCATTGAGACAAGGTCAATAACAACACTATTAGCTAAATACACTAGACACCACAGATTGAACATACAGGACAGGCTCTACAACACCATGTCAACTAATTTCGAATCGTCTAACTCCCAACAATAAATAAGACAATTGCTAAACAACTTCATGTCTCTATATGCCAAATTATTACAGAGCAAAGTTGCAACCTTGAAGTCTTTATAGAAGCATAGACGGATTTCCTGCAGTGCACCATGTGAGCAAACTACTTGAGGAGATGTATGGAAGGCATTCTCAATGGCAGAGGTAATGCCTCCAAGGGGATATTTTTCTCTATTAGAAGGAACAAATCCAGCTTCATTTAGAACTCTCTGAGAAAAGAAAACGGAAAAGAATGATGGTCAGACTAACTCATGAATACACACACAAGCTGCAAGCCTTCACATTTTTATAACTACAGGTTTGAAAATACAATTAAGAGTGGATCCAAAAGCAAACAAGCTCCAAAGTAAAGCATGGACAAGGTTAGTTCAAAATACAAGAACATGTACAGATTTAGCCAGGAAATTATATAAATTTAATTCCTCTTGAAATCATTTCTGAACATGAACACCTAGTTTCCATTCTCATCACTTCTTACATCTCACTTTCCGAATGATATGTCTCTGAATGACCTTATTGAACATTATTAAGTAAAAATCAAACAGTTTGTTACAACATATATTTCTAGGCTGGGTGGGCGTGTACAAGTGTGTGACTACTGACAACTCGTCATTCTGTAATGAGAATAAGAAGTGTGTAGATGAAGAAGCTAGGCTGAATCTAAATACTGGGAACGTATTAGCATCTTCTATAGCCAGTGAGTTATCTTTTTCTATAATTCCCTTGTAAAGGCAATTGTGACATACTGGGAGTACATATTCTGTGCTTGCTGTTTTCAATTCCATAAGAAATCTATATCTCTGCTCTATTGACATGTGAGATAGGAGGAATATTTCAGTAAACTTCTTGAGCACTGGTCTGGTGCCCATCGAAATATATATGATCCTCAAAGCAATCCATCTTACAAAACTAAATTCGAAAATGACTACATGATCCATTGTCCGCCAAAACCAAGAAATGAAAACGGATCCTCATAGTACTTGCAACAGAAGAATGTAGAACATGGATCAATAGAAGTTTGGTTGCCAAACACACCGTTACAAATGAGTAAATACACACCATTTGAGATAAAAACCAAACGTTTTACTCTCCCTGAATTATCTATAGAAGATTGAATAACAGTTGGTCGCAAATAAAGATTTCCAGTTCCTTAAAACCAAACTCTCAAATGATCCAAACATCTATGAACTTTCCTTCATATCCAACCACTCATGGTTAACAGAAATTGGCAGCAAATAAATATAACTTCTACACACCAAGCAAAATAAAGAAACAGCCCCTTCCAAAAGCACCACCTTGCCAAAATAGGGTAAGCTTATTGCCTGCTGAAACAAGAAAGAAACTCAGAGATAAATCAACTCTGTTTCTATGAACTTACAGTCACATTATATTTGAAATAGACATTCAGTGTTGTCAAGAAATAATTGTATTCATCTCGAAACACAGGAAATGAGCATGTGCCATGCTTCTCTGCAAGTAGAATAAAAAAAAAATCAGAATACTACAATGTTAACAAAAACATCCAACATATACATCACAGAAGGTTCTGCGACTTATTCAACTCAATTATTGCAGTTCAAGCATAACCTATACTGAAATCATAACTAGTTAAATCATGTAAGAGCAAAAATTATAAAGATCATTACCCCACTGCCAATGTGTGCAAACGTGATAGCCCCAGAAACAAAAAGATGAAAAATCATTAGTTTCATAGTAATCTAGATGATAAATTAAAACTAAGCAATTTCCAATGAGTACCTCATGAGCCCAAAATGTCCCTTTCGTACCATGACACGTTGATGGTGAACCACAACTTAATGATGGCCAATATTTATCTAAAGCATTAGTCAATGTTGATATCTACAACGTCAATGGAGCAATAACACTTAGATGAGGTGAAAATGAAAAAGTTGATGCTTAAAAGTGAACAGTTCAAGTTCCAAACGTATAATAGCTACGGTAACTCAAGCATCATTTGAAATAAGAGAACCAAAAATAAAAAAAATCTCCGTTCTCCACGTATAACTATCCCGTAAAAACAACAAATAGACATGTTGGTAGAATTACAGGTTCATTGAATTTATCAGTCGCTAATTTTTTTATAATAATTAGGGTTAAGGTACAATTTTACTCTTAAACCTTTTCTCAAGGGGCAATTTACCCCTATAAAGGCAATTTTACCTCCGGACTATTTTTTTTTTTTTTTAGTAGCAAAAAAACCCCTCTACAAGGTGCCTAACGCTCCTCGAAAAAATAGTTCAAGGGTAAGGTTGCTCCACTTATCAGTACAGGGGTAAAAGTGCTCATCGAGAAAAAAAGTTTAAGGATAAAAATGCTCCTTAACTCTAAAAATTTATTAATACAGATTAACTGATGTGGTCAAAAGTGAGGAACAAATTATATGAGCAAATGAGTTACAAAGTAAGGTTATGGGAAAACTGCATGACAGAGGCAGCTGTAAGATATGAAAGGCATAAGTTTCAAGATCCCAAGATTGACGCTAATTCTCCATAATTTCATTAACCTCGGGACACCATCCATGTCAAAACCCTCGTCACTTCTTTAATGTGTTTGCCCAAGAATGTATAATCCCATAAACCCCAACATCTGTGGGTAGCCAACTAGCGTTACACCTTGAACACCACTAAACAACAAAATAATTGCTAAAGTACTGCAATTCTGCAGTGGTACCTCTTTTGGATCAAAATAAGATCGGGAGCAACAGGATGGCCAAGTTCCATCATTGTAATCGGGCCAGAGTCCATCTATCATACAAGTAGTTAAGATGAGTTAACTAATATATTTCGCACAGACGACAGCAATAAGTTTGCAGCCTCATACTCACGAATGGTAAATTCTGTTGGAGCATTTGAGCTGAAAAAATAGAGGGGGAAAGGGCAAAAAATGCAACCCTGTCAGTGTGGTTAAAGTTAGACGCAAGGAAGCAAGGACAAGGAAAAAGAAATCCACAAGATTGAAAAGTAGTGATCAGCCGACCTGCAAACTGGCTAACTTAATCTATATATACCTTCACTTGGGTTAAACACATTTACCCAACAAGATGGATGACAAACTTGGTTAAACCAACAATGAAAGCCTCCCAAAAACAAATATGCTAGTAAAGAATTCCCAGTGTTTAATTTATGATAAAACAATATCCATGATCTCCAAATCCAACAAGCCCCAATATTCAGGTTCAGGCCTCTCGCAATAGCTCATTAGCCAGTATAACATGTAAGAACCATATACAGAATTTTTCAAGGGGAAAGAGTGACAAAATTGAAAAAGGTTTTAATTTTACTTTACCCTCTGCAACAAGCATTGAAGGAGCAACAATGGCGGGTGCGCCGGCAATAGGTGCCAGGCCATTGCAGCGCCAAGGCAAAGTAATCAAACTCTCGTTGACCTTCTTGGATGCTTCCGTTCACCTGCTCAATCGCACATATTGAATCCACAATGGCTGCGAGCAATAGCCATGGAAGAATAACAACGCGGGTTTGAGCAGAGAACGAAGCCATTGGTTGTGAGAGAGGCTTCAAAATCTGAAGGTCGTTGCAGCCGTCGCTATAAATAATACAGTTAGGCACGGTGCGTGTTCGTCTATGAAAGATCAAGCTAGACGGATCTTTTGGTATGGGTCACACCATTGAATAACAAATTAATAATTGGACCAGATCTCGCGCTTCCGAGCACATTCCTGATTAATGGAATCACAGAATCCATCTCCTACAGCGAAAATAAAAGTTGAACCGTAACTCTGGAAAATAAAAAATAACTGTGAACAACAAAAAGAATAGCATCAATATAAACATATGGGATTGATTAAATGATAAACTATATTTAGGAGAGTATAAGATTAAATTCTTTCTTATGCAGTATTTTCTTCAACAAAGATTAAACTCTTTTTCAACAAGGAAAATTACGTAAGTTCTCATGGAGAAGATTTATTTATAAATAAGTCTCACAAAATTTAAAAAATACAGTCAACTCTCTTGTGATTTAAGTGTCATTTAAAATTAGAGTGCAAAAATAGTATTACCCTTACTTGTAATGCATGATTAGAGTTTAATTATTGAATATGTCAAGTTATAGTTATAAAAAATTAAAGTGATGGTTGTAATTAAATTACTAATGAGATAGATGTAAACAATTATAGTATTAAACTTTGTTAGTAACGTATGATTAATTTAACTATTAAATATATCAAGTTACAATTGTAAAATATTAAAGTGATGATTATAAATTATTGATGAAGTAGTTATAAATAATTAGTGTTAAACTTTGTTGGTAACACATAATTAGTTTAACTAATAGATATGTGAAATTATATACAGTTGTAAAATGTTGAAGTAATAGTTGTAAATTACTAATGAGGTAGTTGTATATAATTAGTATTAAACTTGTAACACATTATCAATGTAACTATTGAATATATGAAGTAACAATTATAAAATGTTGATGCAATAGTTATAAATTAATGATAAAGTAGTTATAAATTACTTAATTGATGTAATGTCTTTTTAATAAGGGCATTATTGTCTTTGCACCTCAATTTTAAATTATGCTCAAGTCTCAAGGGACATGGCTATGGTTTTTAAATTTTATGAGCTTATTTATAAATAAGTCTACTTCACCGGACCTATAAAAACATCATCTTCTTGGATAATAAGAGGATTTGAACTTGAAACTTGTAGATAGACAAGTATAACTTCCACTAAGCCAACAAGTCACCTTATTTCATGTAACCCAAAATTTACATAAACAAACTCAAAAACAATTACTAACTTTAATATTATTATTATTTTCAGGGTCATTACAGTTTGAGAGAGAGACACAAAGAGAGAGAGAGAGAGAGAGAGTATATGATGTCAAATAACCATTGGTATACCTTTGATATGTCGTTGATTTTGGTGAGCAAAGATTAACAGACAATGATGAAGATTTAATAAAGTAATTGTCATGAGTCTTATATTAAGGATTCTTACAAGTGAAGTGAGATTTATAAATATAAAGACATCTCTTATCTAGTAGGCTAGTCTTTTATATTGAGTTATCCTTTTGAGAGAGAGTATATGATGTCAAATAACCATTAGTATACCTTCGATATGTTGTTGATTTTGGTGAGCAAAGATTAGCAGGTAATGATGAAGATTTAATAAAGTACTTGTCATGAGTCCTATATTAAGGATTCTTACAAGTGGAGTGAAATTTATAAATATAAAGACATCTCTTATCTAGTAGGCTAGTCTTTTATAATGAGTTCTCCTTTTGAACTTGTGCTCAAATGACAGTATTTATTGTCTTCATCCTCAACTCCAACATAAACTTTATTAGGCTTCACGATCTTAGCATACGTTGTCACGAACAACAAAATATTCCAATCCATGTGATCCTCTGTCCATTCACCAAGTTTAATGAATATTAGGTTTTCATGAGGTGGAGACTAAAATATGTAGTTCACAAAAAATGACCATATAATGTGGAATAGATAATATAGCTACAAGAATTTATATCAAACATGAATGACCAGTTAAGTGTAAAATTTATTTAAGTTCTATCTTTCTTGGGCCTTTATAAATTGATTTAGCCTTCAAGCTGTGTTTCATGACAAATGACATGTAGTTCCACAGCTACTCCATTAAGATTGGTCCTAGCTATTATAAGTTATACTAACATGTATCCCAATAAAAGTAAATGCATATATATAGTGTTCTTGTGGCAAAACCTAGGCTTGTAAAACAAATAGTGTTCTTGTGGCAATTGCATGAGATGAAGTAACAAATACTCCTATTTAGAGCTCAAAAATTCTTACCTATGGATTAATAAGATATGCATTAATGGTAGGTGTCGGAGCTTGAATGACTTGACTGATATTGTCCTTTCACTTATTGTTTCATTTCTTCTAATGAAAGATGCTATGTGAACAAGCATGTTGTCCAAAACATGGGAAAGAGCACTTTCTCTTGGAGGATCATTATCTAAAATCAAGTTTTCTCTCATAGGCCCTATGGATACTTGACAAGGGTCCAAGTTAGCATAACAGACCCATAATCACTGATTATGAGGGATTTACCTGATTTAAATTAATTCCTTGTGGTTATTTTAATTAATTATTGTTTTGTTTTACTATTAGTAATTGTTGGTAGCTGAATAAGAGGACTTTCACTTCATTAGTAGGGCACCAACATGCTAGTAAGTTATTTCCTAATTTTAGGCTAATTATCTGCATTATTTGATTTATTTAATTGTAATTTCCGGTTATAAATATCCTGGCTGGTATGACAATGGGATATCACAAATTAATAAACCTTGTCTTTCCCTTGGAGATTCTCCTATTTGGTTATTAAGTTCAGTAAAGTGAGATTCTTGCTCTATTTAATTTAATAGGTTCCTCATTTTCTTTCATATTTGTCTTGAGCCCCTACCAAATTGGTATCTGAGCCTTGTTCGATCATTATGGTGACCCAACACTCTAAAAACGAAACTGGCCATGCCAACTCCTCTAACAACCCATCCCAAGGTCAGAATACCAAAAATCTATTTGCATCAGACCATTTAATCCGCATTACAACCAAACTTGAAACACTTGACTTATTAAAAGAGAAGGTTAAAGCACTTGAGTTATTTACTAGCAAAGGAAAAAGACCATGGGAAGCTATCATAGATGCTCACACTAGGACGAAGATAGTGATGAAGAGTTAGACTATATAAGGGGTCCATGTCCACCACACACCAAAATTGAATTCCCAAAATTTAGTAGAGGTGACTCACGTGGTTGGATTCTGAAGGCTGAAAAAATATTTCAAGTATTATCAAACATCAAAAGATTTGAAGGTTGATATGGCTTCCATGTATTTAGAAGGGGATGCTTTGGATTTATTCTCATGGATAAATTCAAAACATACCTTGATCTATTGGGATGAGTTAGTTAAAGCACTGCAGAACACTATGGCCCTCCAGAGTATAATATCCTGAAAAACACCTAGCCACCATCAAGCAGACCGGATCAATGCAAGAGTATTGCTAGGAATTTGCTAAATGAGTTGTACAAGTTCATAACTGGCCAGAACACTGTCTATTAGGCGTTTTTCTTGGAGGACTCAAAGATGACTTGAAATCTGATGTGTGTATTCATAAGCTTCGCACAGTGTATAAAGCTACTAGTTTAGCACTAGAATATGAGAAAAAGTTACAGCTACATCGTGGGCCCAAGCCCAGCTCTTACTTGACTGAAACTTGGTCCACTAATAGCTCTAATCAATCGGGTACTATCACAGCCTTCTCACCCAACACATTATGAAACTCTCCCGCGTCTTTCTCGAATACGTGACCGGCGAACACCATCCAACCACGATCTCTGCTCTTGGACATCGAACAGCAGCATCGTAGGGATAAGGGGCTTTGTTACCATTGTGGGGAGGTCTTTCGGCCTGAGCATTGCTATAAATCCTCATCTTTCTCACTCATGGAGATCGATGAGGATGGGCAACCTATATCAAAAAATTTTGTTACTGTTGCAGAGGAAGAAGACGAGATTACGAAAAGTGTAGAAATCTCTTTTAATGCTATTTTAGGTAATATTTCGGCAGCAACAATAAAATTAAGAGGTCAGGTGCTTAATTGCAATGTGTTGCTCCATGTTGATAGTGGGTCGACCCACAACTTCATCTCTGACTCATTGGTGCAAGAGCTAAACTTGCCCACTTGTTCTATTTCTACTTTCAGTGTGCAGATTGGAGATGGCAGTATAATTCGAGGAAATTGTGTATGCAAAGAAGCGAATGTGAAGCTACCTGGTTTGACCATTAAACAAGATTTTTATCCTTTTCTCTTACGGGAACAGATTTGGTATTGGGAATCAAATGGCTAGCTTCTTTAAATACCATACAAGCCAACTAGAATGAGATGTTTTTAATTTTTTAGGTTGATGGAAAACGGTATAAACTTCAAAGAGTACCTCAAGCCTCAAACCAGAAGGCCAGCTTACATTCCATGTTCTCTTCTGAGCTCACATTAAGATCTCCCAGTATCAAGTCATTAGATGTGAATGAGCTCCTGGTCAAATTTAATGGATTGTTTAAGGAACCAACCTCTCTGCCACCTTTTAGAGATCATTATCATGCCATTCATCTTCTACAGGGGGCTCAACCTCCTAACCTACACCCTTATCGCTGTCTTTACTTCCAGAAGATTGAAATCGAGAAACTGGTGGATGAATTATTACGGAAAGGTTTCATACAGCCAAGTTCAAGCCTTTTTGCAAGTCCGATTTTACTAGTAAAGAAAAAGGATGAGTCCTGGAGGTTTTGTGTGGATTATAAGGCCTTGAACCAGATTATGGTCCCAAAGAAATACCCAATTCCTAATATTGATGAGCTTCTAGATGAATTACATGGAGCTATTTATTTTTTCAAGATTAACCTCCACTCTGGTTACCACCAAATACAGATCTTTCCAGTAGATATTCATAAAACAACATTTTGAACTCACAGTGGACAATATGAATTTGTTGTAAAGTCGTTTGGATTGACCAAAACACCAGCCACTTTTCAAGCAGCCATAAATGATCTTTTCCATCCTTATCTTCAAAAATTTGTATTGGTTTTTTTTTGATGATATCCTAATTTACAGTCCTACTCTAAACCTATATAAAGATCATCTTCGATTGGTATTTTCTACCTTACAGCAACAATCGTATTATGCCAGCTTCAAGAAGTATGAATTTAGACAGACCCATGTGTCCTTCTTAAGACATAAGGTTTCAGCACAAGGAGTGGAAACAAACTTTGAAAAGATTAGTACCGTAAGTGAATGGCCAGTACCTATAAATGTCACAAAGCTTCGAGGCTTTTTGGGACTCATCGGTGATTACCGAAGGTTTGTCAAGAATTACGATATTATTGCTCGTCCCCTTACTGCATTAACTAAAAGGAATGCTTTTTGCTGGACCCTAGAAGCTCAAAGAGCTTTTGAGAAACTTAAGCTTTATCTAATTACAGCCCCTATTTTAAAAATTCCTGACCTCACAACAGAGTTTGTTATAGAGTGCGCTGCTTCAATGGAAGGTGTAGGGGCCATCCGTATGCAACATAACCACCCCATCGCTTTTTATAACAAGGGGTTATCTTTTTCTAATAGATTTCAGTCAGCATATGATTGGGAACTATTAGCTTTAGTACTGGCACTCCAAAAGTGGTTTCATTATCTATTAGGAAGGCATTTTATAGTAAAATCTGACCATAGTAGCTTGAAAAATCTATTGCAGTAGAGAACTTTAACAAATACTTAACGGCATCTCATTCTATAGTTACTTCCATTCAATTTCTCTATCATATATAAGGCCGGTAAGGAGAATATTGGGGCTGATGCACTATCTAGAAGGCCACAACATGCTGATTTTCTCAACTTGGTGATTCCTATGCCTTTGGATTTCTTAGAATTACAAGAAGCTTTAATAATCGACTCTTTTACAGCTCTTATTATTGCTGCCTTAAAAGAAAATCCCAGTTCTCATCCTGCTACAGTCTGGTTAAGCAGAAATTGTATTTTAATGGGCGCTTAGTCATTCCTTAGAGCTCATCTCTTCGCTCTAAGCTCCTGCAAGAGGCACAAGTAACACCTTCGGGTGGTCATAAGGGCTTCTTAAAAAATCTCAAGCATTTAACAGGTACAATTTATTGGCCTAAAATGAAAAATGATGTAAAAGCTTTAGTTTAATAGTGCTTTATTTGCCAGAAGAATAAATATGAAACCCTATCACCAGTTGGCTTATTACAACCTTTACTAGTTCTTACACAGATTTGGGAAGATATCTCTCTTGACTTTATTATTGGGATGCCCAAATTGGGTGGCTGTGATACTATTTTAGTAGTAGTTGATAGATTGAGTAAATATTGTCATTTCATTCCCCTTGCACACCTTTATATTACAAAATCTGTGGCTGCTCGTTTTTGTGAGGAAATTGTTCAGTTGCATGGTATGCCACGTTCTGTTCTGTCAAATTGAGACCTACTTTTCTTGAGTGCTTTTTGGCTGGAATTATTTAAGCTAAGTCAAACTTGCATTTGGATGAGTATCGCATACCACCCTCAGACTGATGGCTAGACTGAAGTAGTAAAATGTTGCCTTAAGACATATTAATGGTGTTTTGCATATGAGCAATCGCGTTCATGGAGTAAGTTCTTAGATTAGGCTAAATTCTCATTCAACATTGGTTTCCATGTTTCTGCCAACACTACCCCTTTTAAAGTGGTATATGGTAGGGACCCACCTCTACATCATCCTTTCATCAAGGGTGAAACTCACATTGCTGAGCTTGGTGACCAACTGGAAACTAGAGATCACATGTTGCAACTCCTTAGGGATAATTTGAACAAAGCTTAACATAGAATGTAGACTTATATAGATCATCATCGACATGAGTTTTCTTTTAAGGTGGGAGATACGATTTTCTTGAGGACACAACCTTTCAGGCAGCGTTCATTGTCCCATAAAAAGTATGATAAGCTCTCACCTCATTTTTTTGGATCTTATACTATCATACACAAAATTGAAGCAGCGGCCTATGAATTGTAACTATCATCGACAGCTAGAATTCATCCGATTTTTCATGTTTCATTACTGTGACTAGCTCACGGAAAGCCCCCTCTTGATCCTCCAGCAGATTTACCATTGTCCCCTAATTTTGAGCTTGTTCTGGAACCTGAAACTGTTATATCTCCTTGCTAGAAGGGTTCTCAATTGGAGCTCTTAATCAAATGGGGGTCCAGACCGGAGGAAGAATCAAGTTGGGAAGATTATGATCTTTTTGCCCAACAGTTTCCCAATTTTCGCCTTAAGGACAAGTCATTTTTTCAGGGGGGGAGTAATTATAAGGGTCTAAGTCAGCATAATAGACTCATAATCACTTATCAATGCAGAAAGAGGAGGAAGATAACAGAATCAAATCCTGTTACGCAGATTATGAGGGATTTACCTGATTTAAATTAATTCCTTGCAGTTATTTTAATTAATTGTTGTTTTGTTTTACTATTAGTAGCTGAGTAAGAGGACCTTCACTTTGTTAGTGGGGTACTAACGTGCTAGTCAGTTATTTCCTAATTGTAGGCTAATTATCTGCATTATTTGATTTATTTAATTGTAATTTCCGATTATAAATATCCTGGCTGGTATGACAATGGGATATCATAGATTAATAAACCTTGTCTTTCCCTTGGAGATTCTCCTATTTGGCTATTAAGTTCAGTAGAGTGAGATTCTTGCTCTATTTAGTCTAATAGATTCCTCATTTTCCTTCATATTTGTCTTGAGCCCCTACCAATACTTCACTTTCTGTTCAACCAATGATTTCTGCTGTTGCAAGCCATAATGTTGAAGTGTTTGAACTCAATCTTCATAACATTAAAGAAGCTTTAACTTTGCCTCTTAGCTTGCTTAATTCTACAAAACTGAATCAATTACATGTCAGAATGAAAGGCCGAAAGCTTAAGCTTGAACTTTCCAATTTGCTTATCAAGCCTAAGCTATTGAATTTTTATGATATCACTTTCACCGATCAGCATTCTTACCTAAAGAACAGAGCACGTAAGCTACACTAATTACAATCACTAGACAAAGAAACCAAGGCAAGCAACAACCCAAAAAAAAAAAAAAAAACGCTGATATGTTCTTATATCAATAAGATAGGAATTGGAAAGGTACTTATTAACTAGTCTTTGGAATAAAAATGCACTGCTAGCATCCAATTTTTTAGACTTAATAAAAAAAATCAATTGGTAAGAAAATGATTCCTTGGAATGCCATATAAATAAGCAATCAGTAAAGAGCCCATGGATGCAAGGAAAAAAATAAAATCATAATGGCTTCACTTAAATAGTCAAAGCACACAATATGAGCTTTTACAAGACGCAAGAAACAATGAATCCAAATAATGGTTATGGAGAAATGTTAAATTCAATAAATTACAATTGCCACTGTTTTATTCAATTCAAAGTAGTAATGCTAAAACAATAGTATTGACCATTGTTTATAATTAATCACAGTTGCAATGTCAACATTCTTTGATATGATTTCATATCTTAAAAACAAAATTTTATATATCCAGAATCAATCAACAAATTAATGATGAACTAATTCAAAGGATAGAGTTCAGAGTTAGCAAGATTATGAAACAGTCACAGTGGTTGATGTGAAAATACTTATTATATATATATATATATATATATGAAAGATCCTTTGTATAGCTGTATAAAAATATATGTTTGTAAGTATTTTTATTTCTTGAACTTAATAAAAAAATTCTTTAAAGCCATGTCAATGCTTTAAAGGATCTTACGAGATAATATCATTGAGACAAATGAGACAGCAACATGAACTTTACAAAGCTAGGAAATTAATTGGATAATTAGCTTGAACCATTTGTTCTTCTCTCAACCTGTTGCATCTGTAATTTGGTCTTCATCAAAAGGTAAATTTATCAAATTTATAAACTTATCTTGTTAAAGAATAATCCAATTAATTAATATGACCAGAGAACAGTATCAAATGACTTAATCTGTTGCAAGTGTTTGTTGCATAGAGATGATTTATCTAACGAACTTGCATGATAATATTTCAAATAAATATTTATGTCAACCAGAATTCTTTGCATATAAGAATCAAGAAACGTTATAAAGGTTTAACCATATGATTATATATATATATATATATATATATGAATTTAGAATGAAATATGCATTAATGTACTATTGAGAAAATGATGAAGAGAAAACTGAATACTCATTAATGAAAATGATACAATACAACAATAAAATTAATCCTTCACTTAAAAGATTTACCACACTAATCTACCCAGCTGGGTGATTCTCAAATCCCATTTTTGGGAACTAACATGAGGTAAAGGCCTATGTTAACTTCCTTCTTGAAGGTGAGATGAAACCCCCTTTTTACTCAACACAATGATACGATCCCTTTATATAGATTTAAGGATATCAACTAATTAGGTGATTAATACTAATCACTCCTAATATTCCAACATGTACCTTTGGTATATCCTTGATTTGATAGGCATAGATAGATAAACACGAGCCATAATATTGAATGAAAAGTTTATCCTCTTTCTCTTCATCATCATCGCATGCTTTGCCAGACTTCATGGTTAATAAATAGAGAAAACAAATACCCACAAAGTCAATTGATTTCTCCTTAAATTAAGCCAACCAGAATTGAAGAGAAAACACTAAACAAACACAAACATTCATTCACAAACAAGACAAAACCCTTCCTAACCAAATTAGAAAAACATCTCGTGAAAAATGAACAACTTTAAGGGAAAAATATTCTTATTTTGTTTGTAAAAATTGTTGAAATTAATTTTACCCACCATTTTGAGGAAATTTTTCATATTTTGGCCACCAGATGCTAGCTTCTAGATCCATCATTGCAAGCCATATTTAGAGAAATCTAATGCCAAAAACCAATTGTAACCCAACATGACTTAAAGCAAGAGTAAAAGGACGCCACCAAAAATTCAATGAGGAAGCTTCCAAATCCCAATCATCCTCATTATAGAGATCGGATCACAGGCTTGCAAAATCAAATCCACATGGTGAACTCACCAACCACAAAGCATTTCATCCCAGATCTAGATAAAATTGCAATATTTGATGAGTTTAAATCAAACGTACCTCCATTACAACCTAGGAAATCCAAATCTGAGTGATTCACCTTCAGATTGCAATTTGAAAAGATGATCCATCACCATCCACACACATATTGACCCAACAACACACACACCTTCCTCAAACCCACTCAGGTAGAGAACACAGGAGAGAGAGTAATTGATCAACTGACCACAAACGCAGGCCAAGCAACAAGCTCTTTTACAAAAAGAGAGAAATAAAGGGGACTCTGCTCTCAGCAACACATACAATTGATCTGATACTAATTTTTTTTCTAGAGAATCTCATCAAAAACTTGTAAATAAACTGCTATAAGAAATGTGTGCCTTTATACGTGCAAGTATGTTCGTTCATGTCTTTTTTTTTTTTATTGTAAGAAACAAAGATACAAAAAGAAACCTAATTAAGAGAAACAAGATCAACTAGTCTAGGAGAGTAAGCACTTAGAAAAGACCTATTCCAAGCACCTAAAGCTGAAGAAGGTAAAAGTTCAAAGAAAACATTACTAAAATAATACAGGAGACTATTAATATCATGACCCATAATTTTTAGAGCAGCATCCTTATCGGCAGATTGTATGAAAAATTTGGCTTGTCTTTTCTTAATAAAAAACATTGTAACATCAGAGAATCCAGGAGCTCCAAATTCTTCCAAGTCAGTGATCCATTTAATGTAGTTCCTGATAATCTTCATAAGACATCATTTGCAGCTTCAGCAGGTTGTCATCTCTTCGCTTAATGACCAATTGAAAATCATGAAAGATTATAACTTGAGCATAGCAAGATATCTGCCTGGTTCTACTCTTAATTCTCTGGATGCCTACAAACAAAAACCATCCTTTTCTGGCTTTTGCATGTGATATTTCCCATTCCTTCTTCATTTCTTGCACAACATTAGAATGAGAAATCTGCATTGAAAAAGCCAAGTCACAGGTTGATAACAGCCAGTGAATTTTATGGATTATCTGTGTAGGATTACAGCTTTTGTTTTGGTGTTTCATCAAATTTCCACTATCCCAGATAACCTGCAAAGTTATAAAAATCATCTTGACCACATGAATCCAATCTTTGCAAGAAATTGCTTTACGACACCAATATAAAATGAACTCTGTGCAGTCATGAATCACATCAGTTCTAAGAGCAAGATCAAGATCAAGACCAAACCAAATAGCCCGAGCACAACGACAATGGAGAAAAACATGATAAAGAGACTCCCCTTCTTCATTGCAAAAAGAACAGATTCCAAAGCTATTGATATGATGTTCCATTAAGATATCTGAAGTAGGTAAAGCATGATTTAGAATTTTCCAGCCCAGGAGAATAGTTCTTTAAGGAAGCTGCAACTTCCATATAAAATTCCAAACCAAATGGCTATGGTTGATATCCCTAGAAGCATCATTGATCATTTGAAATCCTTTTTTGACTTTGCATTCTCTGGAGGTACTGCCTATCCAAATTAATCGATCTTCCTCATCAAAAATGGAAAAAGGAGTAGAAAGGATCTCCCGTGCATGCTATGGGTTAAAGCAAGAATTAATAAGCTGCACATTCCGATTGCAACTATCATGTAGCCTAAGGTCTAACACCTTCAAGTTTAAGCATTTTTTATCTTCATGAACCAGGAACCACTTAATATGATCAAAGGGAATGGACTTTCCTGAGCCAACCTGCCATTTCAGGTTGCTAGACACGACAGGAGAAGCTTTGACCACATCCTTCATCATCCAAGAGAAAGTCAGTTTAAGTTCCTTTTCCCCTTTTATCAGAGTTTCTAAGTATTTCCTTTTGAGGGTTGAACCAATCAAAGAAGAATCATTTGCTGATATTATCCTCCATGATTGTTTTGCAAGAAGTGCCAAGTTGAAAATATAAAAAGATCTAAATCCTAGGCCTCCCTCCTTCTTGTTCTTGCAAAGTTTTTTCCAGGCTTTCAAATGTAGCTTTCTTTTATCATTTTCAGTAGCACCCCAGAAAAAATTAGCACATTTTGAATCAAGCTTACCCGTAATTTCCTTTGTTAGAAAAAAGCAAGACAATTGATAAATGCATATAGAAGACACAACTGATTTGATTAAGGTCATTCTACCAGCTTGGGATAGCAGCTGAGACTTCCATAGACTAAGTTTTCAGTCAAAAGCATTGATAAGAAAATGATATATAGAATTCCTCCTAGACGCAGCATCAATAAATATTCCCAAGTATTTCCCAATATTATCTTAACATCTCACTCCTAGAGCATCTATAATTTCTTCTTTTAGCAGAGGGCAAGTATTTGGACTCAATAGAAGCTTGAATTTTGAAAAATTTATTTCTTGGCCTGAATGATGACAGAAAATATTCAGAACCTCCTTAACAACTTGAGTATTACTTTTATTTCCTTGAAAGAAGAGTATTGTGTCATCTGCATATGCCAAATGCGACACTGGATCCGCCTTTCTAGAAATCTTGATGCCCTTCCAAGAACCAATTCTTTCCTTCTCTACTATCATACAAGACAGAACATTTGAACATAATATGAACAAATAGGGAGATAATGGATCTCCCCACCTTATTCCTCTAAAAGGCTTGAAGCTTGCTGTCAAATTTCCATTCACCAAGATCTAATAAGAGACTGTAGATAAGCATTGAGAAATCATCATAATCCAATCACAAGGAAAGTTCATGATGAGCATAATTTGTTGCAGGAAATTCCAATCAACTCTATCAAATGCTTTGGAAAAATCAATTTTGAGTGCAGCCCAACAATTTTGAGTTCTCCTTGTTTTCTTCAAATAGTGAATGATGTCTGCTGTCAAGAGAATGTTATCTGAGATGAGCCTCCCTTTGATGAATGCACTTTGATGTGGAAGAATCAAATCCGAGAGAATAAGCCTTAATCTGTTAGCAAGTACTTTTGAAACTATTTTAGTGCGTTCATGCTTGTGTGTGGGGGTAAGAGGAGAGAAAGAGTTGTTTAGGTTGAGGACTTTTGATAATGATTATTAATTATGGAGTGAAAGATAGTTTAAATTTTCAAATATAAATTGCATATAGTCAGATACATTGTATATAATCAAATACATTAATTGTATATTTGAAAAATAAATCACATTTGCTTCCTCAGAAGAGGCATACCTAACCACAAACTAATCTTCACATACATACAAAGATACATGTACACGAACATAACCCAGTATCTAATTGCCCCATTCCTTTTGTTGAGTGTCTGCGGATACGATTATATAAGGAATTGATAGTAGTTATGGAATGTTAGAGAATGAAGAAGTTTTTTTTTCCCCCAAAAAAATCTTAACCAAAAGTTTTGGAAAAAAAGGCTTTATACAAGGTAAAAAAAAAAGTTAATCATGCACGGTTGAATTGTATTATTACAAGCTCTTTCATTTTCTTTTGAAATATATGTGGACAAGAACAATAATTTTCATTTCTATTTCTCTCCTATTATTGTTGTCTCGCTTCATTCTTTTACTTATAAAATATTCACTATACAAACTTAATAAAAACAACTAATTTATATACATTGGAAAAACCAAACTCTAACTAAAAAAGTTGTGCATGTCCAGTGCATAGATGCAAATATACAATGCAATCCGCTAGTCTTTGATGATTGGGGGACCATCTCAAAGTCTTTTACACAAATATGAAATAAAGTGAATTAGAAAACTCTAGCCTACTTTGTTTCTACTCTCTAAAATTTTCCTTTTCTCTTATTATTTTCCTATAATAGATTAATAATTTATTGTTATTTAACGACTTTCGTTCTCCCCTCATTACTTTATCACTAAAATATTTTTTAACAATATTTTCCTCCCTTAAATACAGGGATGTTAATGAAAGATTTACATATATTTTTGGCCAAACTTTGAAACATATTTTTTGTAAATAAATCTTGTTAATTATGTTATTCCATTATTACTACTAATAAATCTTTGGCATCCACTAACACTCAAAATATGAAAAATAAAAAAATTAGGTGCATTGTATATTACCAAATACATTGTATATTTGAAAAATAAATCTGTTTCACTTCTATGATTAAAAATCATTCTCAAAAAAGGCACACGTAACCCTAAACTGATCTTCACATACAATGATACATGTATATACCTTTCTTCTAGGATGTTATTCGCAAATCATTGATCAAATTCACTAAATAGAAGAGGGTATTAAATAATTTGACTTATTTGTAAAAGTTTGAGTCTCTTTTTCGTTCTCACCTTTTGTGAGAGTGTGTGTTCCTTAGCATTTGTTTGTGGTTTTCATCAACCATCTTATTGGTGCTCATCGGGTAAATGAATTTGAGGTACAATTGTGTATTTGTATTGCTAAATGTACAACGGGTGTCTTGGATTTGGTCACAAGTGATTTTTTTTTTTTATGGCTCTTCATTGAGCCAATTACTGGATTATCTTCACATCTTCACCATTAAAATAATATAATCTTTTAATTGTTAGTGTATTATTCAATTGGATATGGTCTCATTATTATAATTTTAAAATGAAAAGAAATAATCTCACAACATAACTTTTGTTTTAAATGATTTGCCATTTTCAAAAACTATACACAACTTGAGGAACAAATTAAAACTTGACAATCCCATGTGAGATGGAAATACACATAATTTATTGTTACATATGATTTTTTTTTTTTTTTTAGGGAAGTTAAAGTCAGACATGTGAGAATTCAAATGTCAAATAGCACAATTACATTAATGCTCTTGGTTTCGTCTCCACCTCTCCTCATCGAACAGCTGATAAAGTAGACATTTTAACCATTAGAAAATGTCAAAAGAAACAAAAAATACTTAATAATAAACCTATGTTACTCAATTACTCTATGCTTGAATTTATATATGCGTGTGTGTGTGTGTGAAAATGAATATATGATGTCAAATAACCATTGATATACCTTTGGTATGTCGTTGATTTTGGTGAGCAAAGATTAACTAGTGAAAATGAAGATTCAATATAGTATCTAGATTGTCTCAATCTTTATCTCTAACATAAACTTTATTAAGCTTCACGATCTCAGCATACATTGTCACAAACATCAAAATATTCCAATTTATGCTCCTTTATCCATTCATCAAATTTACATGATATTAGTGTTGACAAGATGAAGACCAAAACATGTAGTTCACAAAAAATGACCATGTAATGTGGAAAAGATCATAACTACAAAAATTTATATCAAATACAAATGATCAGCCAAGGGTAAAACTTATTTAAGTTCTATCTTCCTTGGGCCATTATAAGTTAATTCAGCCTTTAAATTGTGTTTCATGACAAGTGACATGTAGTTCCACAGTTACTTCTTTAGAATTGCTCCGATCCTTTTATAAGTTATACTAACATGTATAGCTCTAGAAATAAATAATTTAAAAACAAAACCTGGGTTTGTAAAACACAAAAATAGTATTCCTTTGGCAATTGCATGAGATGCAGTTGCCAGCACTCTTATTGAGAGCTCTCCATTTACACCTATAGAATAAAGCATGTAAGGCACACAAATCATAATCACTAGACCAAAAAAACCAAAGCAAGCAAAATAAAAAGGCTATGTTCTTATCCCTATCAGATAGGAAAAGGAAATGTACTTTTTAACTTTTCTTTGGAATATAAATGCACTTCTAACAACCAACGTTTTAGAATTAACAAAAATAACATCAAGTGGAAAGCAAGCTATTCCTTGGTTGCCATTAAAATAAGCAATCAGTAAGGAGCTCATGATGGATGAAATAAAAAAACAAAATCATGTAGAGTTCCTTCAATATGATCTCGCAAGATGCAAGAAACAATCCAATTAATGATTATAGAGAAATGTTAAATTCAATAAATTACAATTGTTACTGTTTCAATTCAAAATATTTATGCTAAAACAATAGTATTGACCATTAAAATTATAATCAATCATAGTTGCAAAGTCTACATTCTTTGATATGATTTCATAGCTTCAAAACAAAATTTTATATAACCATAATCAATCAACAAATGATGAACCAATTAAAGGACTGAGTTCAAAGTTAGAGAGAGAGAGATGAAGAAATAGTCATAATGGTTAATGTGAAGATAGTAATGGAAGACCCTTTGTTTAGCTTTAAAAAATACGTTTGTAGGTATTTTTATTTCTTGAACTTGATAAAAAAAATTAAAGCTTAAAAACAATGCCAATGCTTAGTGCTAAAGGAGCTTACCATGCAATATCATTGAGAAACATAATGTAGCAGCATGAACTTCCCAGTGCTAGGAAATTAATTGGATGCTTTGCTTGTTCCTCTTTTGCTCGTCTGAGTCCATTGCCGCTTTGGTCTTCAACAAAAGGGAAGTTAATTAGGTTTTATAAATTTATTTTGTTAAAGAATAATCAGTTTAATATGACCACAAAACAATATCAAATGATCTTAATTTGTTGTTTGTGCTTATAGCATAGAAATGATTTATCTAATTAGCTTACACGATAGTGAAATATTATGTCATCTAGAATTATTTGCAGATAAGAATCAAGAGATGTTATAAAGGTTTAACCATATGATTAGATATATATATATATATATATATATACACTGAATTAAAATAGACATTAATGTACCTTTGGTATGTCATTGATTTGATAGGCTTAGATCAACCCGCGCCATAATACTGAATGATATTTTTACCCTATAACTTCATCATCGTATGCTTTGTCAAACTTCATGGTTAATAATGAGAGGGAAAACAAATATCCACACAGCAATTGGTTTTCCCCCCTTAAATCAAGCCAACTAGAAATGAAGAAAAAACACTAAACAAGTACAAAGATTAATGCACAAACAAGACAAAACCCTTCCCAACCAAATCAGAAAAACATTAAGTGAAAAGCCAACAACTTTAAGAGAAAGTATTTTTTTAAAAAAAAATTGTTGAAATAACAATTCATCCCTTCACTTTCGTGAAAATTTTTATTTTTGGGCCCCAAATACTAGCTTCTAGATCAATCATTGTAAGCCAATAAACAAAAAACCTAAGACCAGAAATCGATAATGACCCAAAATGACTTGAAGCAAAGAGCAAAAGGACACCACCAAAATTTCAAAGAGGAAACTTCCAGATCCCAACCATCATCTCCATAGAGATCAAATCACGAGCTTGCAGAATCAAATCCACTCCATGAACTTGTCAACCACGAAGCATTTCATACCAGATCTAAATAAAATTACAATGTTTGATGAGTTTAAGTGAAACATACCTGCATGGCAACTCAAGGAAGCCAGATCTCAGTGATTCACCTTTAGATTGCAAATTGAAGAGATAATCCATCACCATCCAAACACTCTCATTGACTGGAAAACACACGCGCCTACCTCAAACCCTCTCACGTTGAGAACATAGGGGAGAGAGAAACCCGATCCATCGGTCACAAACACAAGACAAAAAAAAAAAATTTCTCTTACAAAACAAGAGAAATAAAAGGGAACCCAGCCCCCTGCCCCACATATAATTGATTTAATATTATCTTTTCTCAAGAGAATTTTATCAATAACTTATAAATAAATTGCTACAAGAAATGTGTGCGTCTGCACGTGTGATCGTGTGTGAATGTGTGATTGTATGTTTGTGTGAGTGGGTGTGGGAGAGGAAGAGAGAATAAGTTTAGGTTTAGGTCTTTTTATAATGATTAATTATTAATTATGGAATAGCATTTAAATTTTTAAATATATAGTGTATCTAATTGCTTATTTCCTTACGTTGATGAGTGTCTGCCAATACCAATGTATAAGGAATTATGAAGAGTTAGGGAATGTCAAACAATGAAAAAGATTTTACCAAAAATTTTGAAAAAAATCAATTTATATATTGCACATTAATTAGAATTGGATATATTATTTACATGTTATTTCCTTCTGCAAAATATATACACAAACAAGAACAATAATTTTCATTTCTATTTCTCTCCTATTATTGTTGCCTCACTTCATTTTTTTTTACATCTAAAACATTCAATATAAAAACTTAATAAAAATAATTAATTTATATACATTGAAAAGAAAATTAACTAACAATTATTTTTGAATGTATAGCAAATTAAATGCATCAATGAATTCTTGATTTTGGTAAATTCATGAATATCATTATGTTAGTATAGATATAATGTAAAACATGTGTTAGTTTTTTTTTAATGATTGGAGGATAATCTCAAAGTCTTTTACACATACATGGATGAAAGTGAATTAGAAAAATACTCTAGCCTACTCTGTTACTCCTCTCTAAAATTTACCCTTTTCGTTATTGTTTTGTTTATATTTCCATTAATTTTAGGATTTGCAGTTATCTAATTAATTTCTTTATCACTTCATTACTTTATAGCTAAAATACTTTTTAATAAAGGTTTTCCTCTCTTAAATACAGGATTTCAATGAAAGATTTTCATATATTTTTTGTCAATTTTTTTTTTGTAACTAAATCTTCTTAAATATTTTTTCCATAACTACTCATAATTCTTAGGCATCCACTAACACTCAACATATGAAAAGGAAAAAGATTAGATACATTGAATATAGTCAGAAACATTGTATATTTGGAGATTAAATTTATTTTTCTATGATTAAAAATCAATCTTAAAAGAGTTACACATAATCCTAAACTGATCTTCACTTAAAAGATACATATATACACCTTTCTTGTTGAAGGTTATTTGCGGAATCCTAATTCATGAGCCATTATTCGACAATGGAAGCTATCTTAGATTCCATAGAGACAATAAGGACTTAAAACTTTAACTCAAACCAATATTGCTTTAACTTGATATTTCCAGAAATTCATGCTAAGTTTAAGAATCCATACCTTTTTTTGAAAATTCAGATTCAAATTGAGCTCATTCTTGTCTCCTTTTGAAGTTAAAGTAGTCCTTTAGATAGGAAAAATATTAAAATAAAGTTTGACTGCGCTACTTAATATATACAACTCAATTGTTAATCCAATTTTCCTTTTTTTTTTTTTTACGACAACGGAAAACTAAAAAACACAAAGCATCCAGTTTTCCTAATTTCTTGCCTGAAACTAGAAAATTCATATATTGGACCATACTTATGGAAATACTAGGGCTTGTTATAAAGCCCTAGGGTGTGCTTGATTTATAAGAGAAAAATATTTCACATGATTTTTGCTTCTCCAATTACTGAAGTTTAATAAATATTTAAAACTTCTTAGTTCTCAATCACACTAGAGTCAGACTTCTGTGTCCTAATTTGTGGAATTTATAACTGAAATTACAGGAGTCCAATTGATGTGATTACAGACTTTTTTTTGGAATTTTGAAATTATCTAACTGTGAAAAATATGAAACACATGACCTTATTTTTCCCCATTGATATATTTTAATTAACAAATAAGACTGTCTTGTCTGAGCCTTGCACTCATAGATCCAGATTTTATGGACAAACTTGAAAATTTCTTAAATAAGGAATTTAGTTAATGCGATCTAGATTTTGTTTGAAAGATTATGGTGAGTTTGAATTAATAGGAATTCAAATTTGAACCTCATTTGGATGCACAAAAAATGTATGAGTTTAGATCTAATTCAAATCTATATCCATTTCTTATTACAATTCTTTTATAATTTCAAATCTTTCTATATTCTAATTACTTAAAATTTTAATCACTTCAAATATTCCGTTCTTTTCATGTTTTTACTATTGAAATATCTATAACTCTCATATCTTTTCTTATCTTTCATCTACAAAAAAATAGAGATAAATTCATTATTCCCAATTTTTTATTTTATTGTTTTGAATCTCAACTTATATCTATTCTTTGTTTGAAATTTTTTAAACTATCCAAATAAAAAATTTTAAATACATGAATTTTAAATGTGATATTTAACTTGAAATGCAAGATTTTAATTTTAAAATTCAAATTCATCAATTCAAATGTTACCTTACAGCATTTCTCTTAACTTTCATTTATCTTGAGTTCTTTTTGGAGCAATCTTTTAATCCCTGTCCAATTAGAAAACATAAGTTAGTAGTCCAAACTTCTTTCTAGGTTATAGTAAATAAGGTAATTATATAATTTCCAACAACATAAAAATTGGGAGAAATTACATATAAGTCTCGTAGAACAAATTTATTTATAAATAAGGCTCATAAAATTTAAAAACTACAGCTAGGTCCCTTAGGACATAAGTGTAATTTGAAATTGAGATGTAAAGACAATAATGGCCTTACTAATAATACATTACATTAATCAAGTAATTTACAACTACTTTATTAATAATTTACAACTATTACTTCAACTTTTTACAATTATAGCTTTGCATATCTAATAGTTAAACTGATTATGTGTTATAAGTTTAATAGTAATTGCATACAATTATTTTATCAGTAATTTATAACTATCACTTCAACATTTTACAAATATAACTTCTTATATCTAATAGTTAAACCAATCATGTATTACTAACAAAGTTTAATACTAATTGTTTATAAATACTTCATTAATAATTTATAACAATCACATCAATATTTTACAATTGTAACTTCATATATCTAATAGTCAATCTGATCATGTGTTACTAACAAAGTTTAACACTATTTATTTATAACTACTTATAACTATAATTTTAATTTTTTACAACTGAAACTTTACATATCTAATAAGTAAAGATTGTATTGTTTTTGCACCCTAATTTCAAATTATAATTAGGTCCTAAGGAACTTGAATATAGTTTCTAAATTTTGTGAGATTTATTTATAAATAAGTCTAATCCATGGACTTATACATAACTTTTCCTTTTAATATGCATTGTTCCCTAATTTATAATAAATAACAAGAGAATAATGTTATTTTTTTCTCTTTTGAAAAGTCCAAAATTCTATATTAACCACTCAAGTGATTATCTGATCACCATTACTAGTAACAACACCTGTAAATAACTAAAAATATTATATTTATTTTAATAATATCTAATTGAGATATTAATAATTTAATATATAATAATTTAAATATTAATTATTATTTACAAATCTTCACACACAAATAACAAGTTAACTTTTGATATTTACTATTTCTTCAAAAATTACAACTTAACTCATGTATTTGTAAATTACAAGTGGATGCAATTTTTTACAAATATAATAGTTGATTTGTTAAAAAAACATTCATCTATAAATCTAGGATACATTAATTTAGCTATTAATTTTTAAAATAAGAACCAAAAAGTTTGGAGAATATTTATAAATAATAATAATTATATTCAAACTATTAAATATTAAAGTATTAATATTTCATAAGATATTATTAACATAAACATATTATTTTTAATTACTTACTAGTGTTAGTGTCAATAATAGTGATCCGATAATCACAAAGGTCAAAATTGACTTCACTTTTTATATGTAAACGAAATAATATTTGTCTCTTATTATTTATATATAATTCAAATAATTTAATCGGCATTATTATTTTTTTTTTTTTACGATACTCATTTGTAATTTTCTTACATGTGTTTGGCAGAAGCTACAGCAGCACTTGAGAACCTATATGAAGAACATGACGAAATGCAAAAGAAGCTTTATATACTAGGCTAAATTTTGAATAAGGAGAGACAACACATTGAGGTGCTAATAGAACAAAATCAGCACATTGATGTGCATCTCACATGAGAGAGAGAGAGCAATTATCAGCAACTCAAAGTGAAGCTTAATATAGAACAATAAAACAATCAGCAACTGAATATGCATTGTGACTTTAAGAAGCTCAACAACATTATAGATGTGCTTCAGAATTAATTAAACATAACAAAAGCTAATGAAACTTCATCATCAACTGCATTTGTCCCTAGGAGCGTGAGAACAATAATTCAATATGTAGTTCAATGCTATCCAAACCACTTTTTTAAATTATACTTTCTTTTATTTTATTATTACAGTTTTAATTTTTTCAGCTCCCCTATTGCTTTTACTCAATTTCAAGCCTTGCATAAGCTCCAGCCATGCAAATTTTGGAAATAAGGTGCAACATGTCCTACTAGACCTAATTGCTGCTTTGCCCCGTGGGGTTGAAGAATTGAACAGTGTCCAAAAATAGATGAGCCATGCAAATTTAGTGCCAGTTACAAAGGGACTTTGTTTTTGTAGACAAGATTAGATTGTAATTGAAAATTTTCCAATTTTTGTTTATTGTTGAAATTTTTAGCACAAAATTAAAAAATATAATTGATATATTGGAGGAGAGAGGGTGTCTGACGCACCTCGTCTACTGCCTCCCTTGATGCGCCCAATCTCAACCGTTCATTCGATCCACTGGCTAGAAACATTTCATTAATTAAAAAGACGTGTTTTGTTCATTAAATTAGATTCTAGGCCAATGTTAACTCATTTTAATTGTATGTTGAAAAATTATGAAAAATATATTGAAAATATTACTAAATAAATTGTATTTTAATGAAGGATATTTTAGTAAAAAAAATTAAATAGAATGTGACCATACTTGTCAACTGTATCACGAAATCTAACGCTAGGTGAGTTCACATATTCATACGCAATTTATCCATCCCAAACTCTAAAAAGACCAACAATTATAATCATTTTTCTTATGTAGGCTGAGTTATATTTTTAATCATCTAATTTTATATAAAGGTTCAGCTTGGTCCTTTAATTTTGTAAAATATTTTCTAGTCATCTAAACATAACAATGTTAGTTTCAAATAATTATTTTTTGTACTAATTATTAATATTTTAAAAAATTAAATTGAACATGTTAACATTTGACAATGTTTTGTCAATCTTTAAGAGTTTAATATAGGAATTTTTGTTAATGAAACTATGTTATAGTTAAAAAAACTGTCAAGATATTTTATAAAATTAAGAGATCAAAATAAAACCTTATGTAAAGTTAAATAACTAAAATATTAGGGTTACTTTATAGTAATTTATAAACATTGAGTTAATTAGGTCAACATTTTTGGACACTATTAATTGGATCAATTTATTTCTTAATAATAATATTAGCTTTTTACATGTTAACTAATGAATGTAGTATATTCTGGTATCAATTAACAATTAGTTAACACTAACACGTTTAATATGCTAATTAATAATTAATAATTAATGTATATTAAATTTTTTATCATTATATAATTTTATACATTATTTATTCCATGTGTTTACAATAAGCCATTACAAGTCATGACATATTAATAGTATAAACTTATTATAAATTTCATATTTATTTGTCTTTTTTTCAGATGATTTTAAATAATATATATTTCATTCAGTGCTATATATAAAACCTTTTTGAAATTAAATTTTAATTTAATTCTTTACATGAGTAGCCATTCATATTTGATCTACTGCATTAAATCTTTTCATTAATAAAATACCCTTATTTAATGTTCAAACTTAAAGCTATTAAAAAAATCATTAATTAGTTGAGATATCATCATTGCTGAAGAAGCATGTCATTATTTGAAGATTAAAAAAGCAGTTGAGAAGTACGAATTGATTGTCAAAATAAATACTCTTGATCATATTTATAAGTCACTTTTAACATGTTTAACCAAAATCAAAGAAAATATTAAAAACTCATTAACTCTATCTAAAAATTTAATAATTTCTCCACTTTTTCCCTATTAAATTAAATATATAGTATACTTTAATAATATATTTTTTTCTCTAACATTTAATAAATATAAAATGGGAAAATTTGCAATGAAAATTTAATAAGGTGACTTATAAATGGAACAAAAAAAATTCTTCTTTCTCTACCCTATAAATAGGACCGAAGAGAACATGAACAAAGCTTATGATTGAGAGATAATGATCCAAGCCATCGTTAATGCTATTCCCATCTTCCCAATGTCCTCCTTCAGATTTTGAAAATAGCTGTGCAAAGATTTAGATGGGCTGGTAGCCAACTTCTAATTTTCTGGGAATTAAACAACGAAGGTGGGGGAGGAAGGAATCTATTTGCGTGCTAGAAGTTATCTCCACCAGCCAAAAACAGAAGGTGTCATGGAATCCTATAGAAGGCTTTAATTTGTAGATATACATATACTCTTTTGGTCTTATTTATAGGATAGGAAGGAAAAATTAATTTCAGTTCTATTCATAGGACATTTCACTATTTTCTATGTTCATCTTTGCCTTTTTACCTTTATTAAATGCTAAAAAAAATTTTAAAAACTATTCTTTTTTTCCTTATAAGGGGAAGAGGTGGAAACTTATTAAAGTTTTAGAAAAATTTAATAAGGTTTAAGGTTTTACTTAATTTCAATGAAATATGTTAGAAGTGACTTACAAATAAGACCAAAAAAAAGTAATCATTAATTCATTCATTTGTCATCATCATTATTAATAAGAATTATAAAAAAATCTAATTTCCTATAGTAGCAGATTGTATTAATTGGTCATTTAACATTTAATTTTTATGTGTTCAAGATTACAATTTACAAACTGATACAAAAATAAGGGAAAATCTTATATACTTAGTCTTGTATACTTAAGGTATTTTTTTTCCAATTAAATCAATACATGTTGTTTTACTAGCAACAAAGGATCTTTTTCTTTATAAAATATGCTTCCTCCCATTAGAGTCACTGAGTCATCAATATGAGGGTCTTACTATCCTTTTAAGCCATGTATTTTTCTAGGGTTATAGGTTTAAAAAATTAGGAGATTTTGGTATAAAAGAGTTTTTAGGCCCCCTATAAAAATAGGCTCAAGCTTGTGCTTATTGCCCGTTTTTGTAACTTTATTTATATAATTTACTTAAAATTTTGAATTACTATATGATAATAGCACAATTTGTTAAATGTTTATTTTAGGTGACAATGATGAAGTTGGTGAGTTTGTTGAAATAGCACCGCCTCTCCTGTGAATCTCTCTTTGAAGGATGTAATATTTTATTTTTAAATGAAGATTGATGATAACAAGGAACGAAGTTTTACATTTTAGATAATAGACAATTTATGGACTTGTATTGTTTATATAAATTATATTTTGGGCTTAGTATTATTTTAATTATATTTCAGAGCTTATTATTATCATTTAAATCGTTAATTAAGGTACTTGATAATTTATGTACATATTAATATAATTAGAAATTTTAATTTAAAAAAAATGCAAGTTTGAAAGCCTGACCTTGAGATCTTTCAATAAGAACTGACTGAAAAAAAAATGCTAATTTTAGAATAAGAGAACTTATTAACAGCTCTACCTCCTATGATAACTAATTTACATATATAAAAAAATACATTTTTTAATCACTTACATCAAAAATTATATCTATTGATTATTGTACACATTAATAAAAGTAGTTTCGGCAAAAATAATAAATATAGAAGACAATTGAGATTTAATTTTTACATTTAAAACACAACTATCTATCTCTATAGTTTCATAGAATTTTGCTTCTAGTTATGGTAGTTTTTTCAATATTTTCAGTCTCTATAGTTTAGCAAAATTGAGTAATGTTTGTTACTCAAGCCTTTATAGTTGCAGTGTTTTCAGTATGTTCCGTCCCTATAAGGACTAAAAGCATTGGAAAAATTACAAGAATTAAAACCAAAACCCAATAAACTTAGAGAGAGAGCAATGATTGTGTTTTTCCTAAAATAAATTCCTTAACAAGCTCCTATATTTAGAATATAAGAGAGTACATTAATGTATGAGAAGAAAAACATTTACTTCAACTTTTTTTCATGATGCTCACATTTTGAATCTCTCCTTTTGCAATTCCTTCTATTATTTGTCTCAATTTAAAGCATTGCGAGAAGGGAAAACATAGCTAAAAGGCTCCCCCCCCCCTTACCCCCCAACCCTTCTATAGTGTCACTCAGCATCATCTTTACTGGTGTTTATATATCTTCAACAAAATTAATAACTGGTATCAAATTTGCAGTAAAACACAGTTCAACTCCTCATTCTTTAAATTTTACTAAAGGAAACACTTCTCCAAAAGAATAAGAAAGAACATATAACAATCTGTAAAACACAAATATCCAAGTATAAATAAATAATTTTTAAAATACATGAACTAAATCAAGAATTGAGTGAAACCCTAATCTGCCCCAAACAATATAATTTACAAGCCTACCTGTAACACAACTGCCCAATTCATTTTCCAGGTTGAGATTGATCAGACTGTTCTAGCTAACAAAGAATGTTAATTATTATTATTAACGACCTTGCTGCGAAACTTCCCATATGTAAGAAACATGGTTATGTAGAGATTTGGCAGCCAGCTTAGACTAATTGCAAGGTACTAAAAACCAAACTAGTATTAAACTGGTTAAGACATTAGATCAAGGGTTAATAGTCAAAACTGTAATCGAATCATGACCAAACCGGTCAAGACACTAATTTAAAGGTTTAACGATGCAGTGCAACTGAACGAGTTAACCTGGATTTCTACATCGTTAATTGGCATCAGCAAGAGAGGAGAAGCGATGACGAGAATGAGGAGAATTAGTGTGGAGGAAAGAGGAAAAGGCACCGCTGTGTTGAAGCAAATAAGCAATGAATGATAACCAAGAAGCTGCACAAAGGAACACCACCAAGCCATACACAAGTCCCTTCACTTCTGAGAGGAAGAAGTCCAGCAACATGTATCCATATACCAGTATCACCACCACTGCCACTGTCCATGCCACTTTCTGCAACATTAATTCATGCAAATTCAAATATATGAAACATCTAATTATTCTGTCCCCACACACACACAGAGAGAGAGAGAGAGAGAGAGAGAGAGGGCGATGTACAATGGCACTGGTGGTTCTATTTCCCTCTGTTACGTTACAGCAAAATATATAATATTACGAGGAGAGAAATAGACACATAGGATTGGCGGTTCCCACATACCAGGTGGGACGACTCACCTACCTTACGTGTCTATCTCTTTCTTTGCAACATTATAGCATTGCAATTGAAATCAAATAAGTTCATATTTAAAAAAAAATTTGAGAAAGATTAAGAAAGTGATAAATTGTAAGATTAAGCGAAAAAAATGACCAAAATTGTTAGACGAATGTATATACATTTCAGCTCTACACAATAATGATCCTACCTCCTTACTAGATCAGCACAATGCTACGTACAAGAAGAAAAATAGACATATGAAGTTGGTTGACGGGAAAACGAGATAACTTAATACCCAATAATTAAAAAAGTTAATTTTTACCAAAAAAAAATTAATATCAAATTAATATTAAAAAAATTTCATATGAATAATACATGTTAAAAATTTTAAATCTAAAATGTTAAAATTAGTTTGGCTCAGATCTTACTTTATGATGAGCGCCTAAACTTAACCCACCCCACCGCAAACAATCAAGAAAGTGATAGTTGCAACGTATACATTATCATCACTTTAAAGTGACACAACCACCAAATAGTTGGATGAATATATATATAGATATATATGTGTGTGTATACATAAGTCTCACCTCCACAACAGGTCCAATTCTGAATGTCCCCATGACCTCCTGTTTAGACACCAACGTAAGAAGAGGAATAAGAGCAAAAGGAATCTGAATAGACTGAACCACATTGAGCCACTCATTCAAAGTATCCAAAGATCCTTCAGAAGTATTAAACACAAGAGCCACAATCATGGTCGGAACAATCGCTAAGCTTCTCGTGATCAAAGCTCTTAACCATTTCTTCAAACGCAGCTTCAGAAACCCTTCGGTAATAAACTGTCCTGCATACGTACCAGTAATAGTACTGCTCTGTCCTGCTGCTAGTAACCCTATTCCCCATATATACAATATAGGGAACATCCCTCCGCCGTACTTGTCCTGAAGGAACTCGCCGGCGTTTACGAGACCAATCGTTCCGGCTTGGTCGGTGCAGTAGAAAACCCTAGCGAAGACAGTCATGACTGAGAGGTTGATGAAGAAGGTGATGAGGAGTGCGAGTGAGGACTCGATTGTGTAGTAGTTGAGAGCCTCTTGGACTTGGCCTTTGTTGTGAATGTTGATGTTTCTGGATTGGACCAGGGCTGAGTGGAGGAACACGTTGTGTGGGGTTATCACACAGCCTATCAGTTCCACAGCTTGACGAAGCGTTCTTGAGCTCACTTTTGGGACCAAAATGCCTGCACGAAGAAGAAGTACGAATGTTATTAGTCTTTAAACTTCTTTCCATTGCTTCAAGTCCTTTCAAAATATGAGCTTAAATATGAGTATAAGAACTTAATGGTGACTTACATGTACTCCATTCGATCCAAAATATAAGTATTTTTTAACAATAACCTGCATGCCAATGAAATTTCTATTCCCTTAAAAATATATATTGCCTTTTCTTTTTACCCTTAGTTTCAATTTATGATCATAAGTGAGAAAAGTGTCACAAATTGACATGCATAGGAATTTAGGTTAATAAATACAAGGGGTAAATGGACATTTTTTTTACAATATAATTACTAAGTTACTTATATTTTAAACAAAGATTACTTGGCAGAAAATACTTATATTTTAGACCAGAGGGAGTAAAATACTTTGTTAATCCTTTGTGCTGATTTGTTAAAATTATGATAAGTTGTATAGAGTAGAAGACAAAAAAAAAATTAAAGAAAGAAAGAAAGAAAGACATTAAAATGCACAATGGATGAACTTTAGAAGAAATAAGACTTCACAGTTGGGACTGACATGCAGAAAGGTTAGTCCAACTCATCTTAACTTTACTAACTTGACAATAAAATTAACAGTTATGTTCACATCAGCAAATTTAGCTCCATTAATGATGATAAGAATTAATGTTGTAGACAAATCAAACTTATGGACTTAGAATAATGGGGAAAAAAGTAGAGAGACTAATTAAAAAAAAAAAGCTAAAAGTATATTGAAGGATTATTGATGTGATGAGAGATTTGTATACCGATAAGAAGTTGTTTAGGACTAGGCTTTGTTTCAAGGAACATCCAAGCAAAGGAAAGGGCCATAGTTCCAATGAATATTGCGAAGACACCTTCCAGCTTCCTCACTCCATAGTTCTCTAGGAACAGGAACACAAAACTGTGCTTACAAAGAGACAAGTTTGAATCATGATTAGGGTTTTCTGAAGAAATTATAAGAACTGTACTACTCCCAATTGGCTAGCTAATTAAAGAAAAAAAATTGAGCGAGTTGGGCATTATGAAATATCACAGCAGGCTCCATTATTCAAATTCTCACAAAATATTTAATTGCCCACCTAAATATATACTTCTAGATTACTCCCTTCAGCCTAAATGCACATGACCATTAACGGCATGATATAATATTTAGGAATAATATAATTTTTTGTACCAAAACTTTTTCTCAATTATCAATTTAGTCTCTAAATTTTGACTTAATACAACTCAATTTTTATAGTTGTTGAATTAAGGAATTATAAAGAAATGAGTTGTATCGAGTCAAAAAAAATTGAGTTGTTTCAAGTTCAGAAATTGTAGGGACCAAGTCATTTGAGCCAAAATTCAAAAACTAAATTACTAATTGACATGAAGCACAAGAATCAAAAGTTATATTTTCACTAATAGCTATTAGCTATATATTACCAAATATACACGTATTCAATTAATGTAGAAGTGAGTGAGAAATAGAGTCTATCCATCATATCAATTTTTTTTTTTTTGAAAAAGATTAAGATTATTGATTATCTTTGACTATATTCTTTAATCCACAAAATTCAGTTAAAAATATCATTTATTCATAATCAAACAGAGTATTTATAAAGAAGACCCTCACACCAAAGGAAAAATTATTAAAACCTTTTATGAGTTATGAGGCAAGCAATTCTTACTAACTATATAGAGTAACATTTGTTGATATTTATGAGACTTAAAAATATAATTATAGAAATTTATATTAAAAGTACTATATATATATATATATATAGTACCTCCACACATACATTTAAAATTAAGTATCTGAGAAAACATTTATTAAGAACTAAGAGAATGTGTCACAAACTTATATATATGCACATACCTATCCAAGGCTGTGATTACCACTCCTGCCCAAATAGGTAAAATCCCATGACTTAGAATTTTGATGGCTATGGCACTACCAATAACCTCCTGAATATCTGCAGCTATCAAAGCCATTTCTGCCATCACATACAGCACCAACCTCGCCCATCTTCCATACTCCTCCTGGCACAGCTCCGCCAAGTGCCGCCCGGTCGCCACCCCAAGCCTTGCTGACAACAGCTGTATCAGCAACCCCATGATCGTCGTCCACATCAAAAGCCACAACAATGAGTACCCTCCAATGGCTCCTGCCTGCAAATCTCCCTCCAAATTCCCTGGGTCCAAAAACGCTACGCTCATCAGCAGCCCCGGGCCCGTGAACAGCCACAGCTTCCGCCATGAGAACGGCGGCACCACCATGCCGGAAGAAGAAGAAGAAGAGGACTCCAAGTCAAATATATGCACCTTCACCTTCTCTGCGTGCACAACTTCCTCGTTGTTGTCCTCCGCATGGGAGGTCGCCGACCTTGAAGGCTCCGGTAACCTCCACGGCGGCGGTGATGACAACGGTATTGTCTCGCATTGATGTAGAAATACGTTCTCGTCGGCGTCTTCATCTTCTTTGCGTCGTTGTTCTACTTGTTTATTATCATCATGTCCGAGTTTCTGAAGGTTAGAGCTCATTATTGTCTGGTACGATACAGCATGGATAATAGTAATGTTTCAGGTTTTGATTCTGATTTTGATATTACTCGATTTTTTTTTCTTTTTTGGGAATTTGGAGAAGAAGATGGAAGGAAATGATCAGCAGGACAATATATGGATATGTAAGGGAAAGAGAGAATCCAGGGGATGCACGAGAATTTAGACCTCATGCTATTTTTGAACTGTTTAGAGGATTATATATATACTATATTTATTTGCCATAATTGTTATATTTTCGATGAAGATGTAAATAAATTTGGTGGGATTTTTATTGGTTGGTGGGATCACTTTTAGTTGTGCAGTAATTGAAGATAATGAATGTGATGAACAAAATTAGCATAAGTAGAAGGAATAACTCATTTTAAAGCACACATTTTTTTAAAAAAAATACATATAAATCCTATCGAGTAAACTTATTCATAAATAAATTATATGAAATTTAGAAAACACAGCCAAATCTTTTGAAATTTCAATGTAATTTGAAATTAGCATGCAAAAACAATGATGTCCATATTAAAAATACATTATGTTAATTAAATAATTTACAACTATCACTTCAACTTTTTATAACTGTAATATCAAATTTTTACCTCAAATATTCAAATATTTTAACTATTAGATATGTAAAGTTACAGTTATAAAAAGTTAAAGTGATAGTTGTAAATTAATAATAAAGTAGTTGTAAACAATTAGTATTAAACTTTTTAATAATGTATGATTGCTTTAACTATTAAATATGTGAATTTATTGTTATAAAAAGTTGAAGTGATTGTTGTTAATTATTTGATTGATATAATATATTTTTAATAAAGGCATTAGTATCTTTTGACATTCAAATTACACTTAGGTCTCAAGGGACCTTTTCTAAATTTTCTGAAATTCATTTGTAAATAAATTTGTTTCAAAAGACCTATATGTAATTTTTTCTTTTAAAAATTAATTAAATTAAATTAAAATTTAGTGCAAAATTAAAGAAGTAAAAGTTTACTTGTGAACTGGAAAAAAAAAACCATATATTTATGGAAAACTTGTATAGGGTTTTCCCAATGTGTTAGTTTTGTAGCATTCAAATCTAAATAAATCCTGACTGGTTGAACCAGTGTCATAACTTATTTAATAAAATGTTATGTTCATGACTATTTCAATTGTGATTTTGGCCATTAATTTTTGAACCATTATTTTAACTGATTTAATGACCGGTCCATATATTCAATACCAACCTGATTAGTTTTAAAAAAAATAAGAATAAACTGTTGAAGCAGAGTGAGATTAATTTTTTGCTCAGGATAGAGATAATTATCAAAAGACTTGTATTTGGCATAATTACATATCTTGAGGACTTGAAGAAATTACATATGAGCAATCTTTTTCAGTTCTCAGTGATGGAAGCAAACAAAATTGGGAGAATGATATTAAAGTTTCAAAATAATGAATTTATAACAGTCTTCGAGAAAATTTTAAAAAAATAAGTTGTAAATATTGATTTAAATAGTTATAAATTCAGAAGTTTTAAATACAAATAAAATATTTAAATTTTAAATATAACTCTTTGTTTATAATTAAAATTTTTATTTGTAACTGTTTAGATCAATATTGACAATTTATTTAAAAAAAATTGTTGATGACTTATTTGTTATTCGTAGTATGGGACTTTATGTCAATCTCCCAACAAAATTTGGCGTGCCTGCAAAAAGTACATACATATATAAAATGGATCTTGTGCTAATAATGAATATATAATATAAAGTTTATAACAATTAACACTATAAGTTATAAATTGTACAATTTATTCTTTACATCAGATTAAATGGAAAAAAAACATGTATAAATCTATAAATGTTTGTAGTATTTTTTTCAATTTAATTTTTATTCTTATTAATATTTTTAACCTTTGTACTTTTAATTTCTTAAGAAATTAAAAAATGCCAAAAACTCTCTCATTTTTGTGGCCAATTTTTTTTGTGAGAAGCATTTTTCCGAATACAAATTTCCGCTTACCATTTATTTTTTAAGTTGTCTCATTCTATTTTTCTTCTTTTTTTAATAGAAGATTTAAAATCATAATTCCTCAATTATCCTAAAATGCTCAATCAGCTAATCAGTCAGTGTAACGGTTGGCTGCTTGTCCTCCTTAGTCCTTTCTTCAATTACACTTCCACATTCCAAATGGGGCCCAAGTAATTGAGCATTTATAGTTATACCCCTTTTTGGATGAAATAATCAAAATTTGTATTAGGGTTAAATGATAATTTAGCTCCTAAACTATAGATCCAAAAACATCTAGAACACTAAATTTATTTTTAGCTTAATGTTACTTCTTCAACTTTTGAAAAAAGTACAATATTACCTCTGTTATTAATAAAAATTAACTTTAAACTTAGATAACTAGAAAATTACAGAAAATAACTAAAAATTACACACAAGAACCCTAAAATTACAAGAAAAATTTTACATAATTTTTAAGGTCATATTTTGTTATTCTTTTAGTTAACTAACAATTAAAGTTAACTTTTATTAGTGGTAGGAGTGACATTACACCTTTTTCAAAAATTGAAGTTGAATATTACTAAAAATAAATTTATGGTCCTAGATATTTTTGGATATATAATTTAGATACAATCAATAATTCAGGTGGGCCAGGCTTATTTGAGCCGAATTTAAAATATCATACTTTTTTAAAAAAACTCATACAATTAAGTTAGGCTCTAACTTTTTTCGTGGGGTTTCCAATGGTTGGGCTTATTCCAATCGAGTTTAATGTATCCTACCTTTTTGAAAAAACCTATATTATCAAGCATGTCTCTAATTTTTTTTCAAACAGGTTCGGACTAAGCTGTTGGGTTTAGGCTAAATTTTTTGCTCTAAATTTAGGAACAAATTCTCCTTTTACCCTTTTTATTAAATAAAGAAAAAGGTGAATAGAAGCCTTTGATCGAAGAACCCATTTTTGATTCTACTTGAGTACTCTCACTCAAGCATAAAGACAACTACTCTTTCGAATTTAATATAATAATAAATATGCGAGAAATTCGAGAAAAAGAAACAAGTATCCTTAATTAATTAGTATTAATTGAACAATTTGCAATCATCCAAATTCGTAATCTGCGTCTCTCCACTTGCCTAGTTGTTCGCTGGTGCTTCGAATTTGGTCGATATGCTTGGGTACCATTATCGATGACAGAATACCAAAACGACACAGAACAGAGGAAGAAAAGACAACCATTGTCCCTCAAGTAGCATTGTTTTATGTGATCACTAAACGGATGCTTTGAACTTGCTTATTAAATCCTCGGATACCATTGCATTGTTTTACTTAATCAAGTCATGGTCACTAATTTATTAGGGAGAATAATATCAAAGACATTTTAAAAAATTTATTCACAAATAAGAATCATGATAGAATTATTTGTTGTTAAAATGATAACAAAATTTTTTTCCCTCACAAACGACGACTTGTTAGTTTTTATTTATAAATAATTTTTTTAAAAAAATCTTTGGATAATGTGATTCTCCCTTTAAGGGATCATAATTTTTCCCATACACTCCCTAGATAGTGGGTATAATAAGAAAAATTACATATAAGTCTCGAAGAAGAAAGCTAATTACTTACAAATGTCGTCCGCTTGTAAATAATGAAGTTTTAACATATAAATATAGAGATTTGATTTGTAAATAAATTAAAGAAATAATTAATTTTTTTTATTTAAGACCTGGTTGCAATTCTTCCAATATGATTACTAATAGGGTATCAACATGCAGTAGTATTTACATGTCATCCTATATGATATTTTGCATAGATTAGATAGTTTAAACCTATTGACAAATGATTCCTTAATCTATAATTTTTATTTATCTTGTCATTCGCACTTTATCTGCATATATGGTCCAAGCGATGCCTTCTTCTCTCACCAGTCTCTTTGTTCACTCCCTTCGCACCCTCACCCATTGTTCTCTCTGTACTCTGTCACTGCCTTCTCCGGTGAACACTACTGACGATGATAGCAATGGCAACTTTGATTAAAGTGCACTTCTTTAAAAAAAATAATAGTTAAGTTCCAAAACGATAAATTATTAACAATTAGGTTTCTAGTAAAACTTTTTGAAAAATAACTTGTAAATATCAATTTAAATAATTTTAAACTCAAAAATTCTATTTGCCAATAAGGTAGTTAAGTTCTTTATGTAACCCCTACATTACAACTGGGATTCCTGTCTACAATTATAACCTAACTGTTATTAATTTTTTTTTTTAGAACTTTAATTTCATTCTCTGTTCTAGCTTTGGTCCCAGAAAAAAAAAAAAAGCCCTGCCGCAGATCCTTAAATATAATTTTCATTACGCAAAACAAGTATCAATAGATTTTTAGGCCATTTCTGGGAACTATAGCACACTTGCTAGGACTTCTATATCCAACTAAAGTGGCTATTGTGCATTTGCAAGACAAGCCTACAATTTTTTAGATGACAAGCATAATTTTTTTCAAAAAAACACAATTATTAATCTTTTTAATTTTATCAATGTTTGCTTTTAGTTCGCGTAATTTTTTTTTCAATATTTTTAATTTCTATAGTTTTTGAAAGATCAAATTACGTTTGTTTTTCAAGTCTTTATAATTTTAGTTTTTTCAATGTTTTTTTAATTCTTATAAGAACGAAAAACACTGAAAAAAATATAAAGATTAAAAACAAATAAAACTATAAAAATCAAAGACTATTTTTTTCTTTTTTTTCTTTTTTACATTTGATATTGGCATCTATGACTGATTCCTAACATGCCTAACATATAAGTGAGACTCAAAAGTTGCACAAAAACTTCCGTGTGCAACAAACAAAATGCTTCAGAAAATGGAGGGGATTCCATTGCTCACTAAACCAGAGCTATAACCTATTCCTGCATACAGAGGAGCATAGATGAATGGGTGGATATATATATATATAGAGAGAGAGGAGGAGAGAGAGAGAGGAATAATATTCCTCTGGTTCTAATTATAAGCGTGATTAACTAGAACTAGGGAAAATTTTACAATTGATTGATTCTACCTAAAAATTTAATAAATTTCCAACCATATCCCTATTAAGGCTATGCAAAAAAACCTCAGACCCGATCTGTTTGGTTTGACCCGGCATGACCTGGTCTGACCCGATCCTAAAAAAATCAACCCGAATAAAAGACTGAACTAAACGAGTCAAACTACACATACAGATCAGACCAGACTAGAGACTGCTCTTTTGGACCAATTAGTCTGGCCCGATCCAGGTTATTTTTTAATATTAAATATTAAATAATTATATTATTTACACCAAAAAAAAATCTTATGCTGACTCGCTGAGCTTCACGTCTCACACCTCAATTCCTCACGCGCATGCCTCGGATTCAGTCTCTAAAGTCTGAAGTCTATCTGAGCTTATTACACTCATTTGTCATTTCTCCATTTTGCTTGCCTGTTGCCCTAGCTGTAGCTCTCTAAAGTTTCACTCATCTCTTTGCCTCTCCTTGGTCGGCTGTCACCCTATTTCTCCTAAAGCATGCCGATGAAAAAGAACATCGCGATCGCTTGACTACTTCACTTAGCTTTCCAATTCATCATGCATTTTCCTCCTTCTCCAGCGACAGCGTTGGCAGCTGAAAGGAATTCATATTTTGTGGTTTTTCTTCTAGTTTTGCTTGCTCTGTTTCTAGTTTTTCTTCACTCAGCCTTCTGATTCATCGTGCATTCTAGTTTTGCTTGCTTATTTCTGGTTTTTCTTGCTTTGTTTCTAGCTTCTCTGATGATTTCTATGCCATTTTTGCATGCTTTTGTTCTATTACTTCTCTCTTTCTAGTTTTGTTTGCTTTTCATTGAGGTTGCTACGGTGAGAGATGTACTATTGTTGCCATTTTCAAAAATTCACATTTTCGCCCTTTTGGCGAGAGACACTTCTATTGTTGCTATAGATTGATCTTTTGTTGCTAACTTGCTATAGATGGCTTTGGTTTTAGAGGATCATTCCTCATTTTTGGTTGATATAATCTGATATTTATTATATTTTCGGTAAGATTGCTAAAAATATGATATTTGAACCTTATATCAGTATTTTGAGGATAAATTTCTACAACAATTGGATTATCTGTGCTTATAATATTAATTGTTGGATTTGATTTGTTGGTGATCATGACAGAGAAGTGGCTCTGTATATGTCATATTTCTTTGGGAAAAGTCTGACTCTATACTTGTGTTTGTGATTTTATAAGTTAACATTGTGCCTTGTTTTTCATGTTAGAGACATGGTGGACGAAACTTATGTATCTGCTAGTATTGACCAACCCTTGCCAACACAATTAATTGGTTCTAGTCAAAATGAAATGCCACCTCCTACTAGACCAACTCCACCAACTCCTTCTCTTGTAGCTGTTGATCCTACCTCTAACCTTGCACAAGATTGTGGTGCAGAGAATGTGAGCAGAAAGAGAAAAGAGCCTGAGAAGAAGAGTAAACAATCACAAGTTTGGGAGCATTTTGTGAAGTTACTTTTAGAAGAAACAAATGGAGAGGTTAGAGCTTATTGCAAATGCTGTCATGCAACTTATACTTGTGACCCAAACAAGCATGGGACAACATCATTAAAAAGGCACTTTCCAAAATATCCTAAAAACCCACATAAGGCTACCACAATACCAAAGCAATCAATGTTGAACTACGTGACGCCAAGTGGGCAAGGAGGAGGCTTAGTCTCTCATGTTTTCAACCAAAACCGATATAGAAGGACATTGGCTAAATTTGTTATTTGTGATGAGATGCCATTCAGGATAATTGAGAAGCATGGGTTTAGAAACTTTATGAGAAAGCTGGAACCAAAATTTCGAATCCCTTTGCGAACAACAGTTGCTAGAGATTGTTGGCAATTATACCTTGAAGAAATCAAGATATTGAAGCAAGTGTTGAAGAAGTCTGCAAATTATGTTTGCTTGACAACTGATTGCTGGACATCTACTTAAAATTTCAATTATTATGCCTTACTTGTCATTTCATTGATCCTGAGTGAAAGTTGCACAAGATGATATTAAATTTCTGCATGATTAAGAATCATAGGGATGACACAATTGGAAAGACAATTGAGAAATGTCTATTAGAATGGGGAATTGAGAAGGTGTTTACCATAACAATAGACAATGCATCATCTAATGACACAGCTTTGTTTTATTTGAAAAGAAGGCTTAGGAATTGGAAGGGCATGGTTTGTGGGGGTGATTACCTTCAATTGAGATGTTGTGCACATATTCTTAACTTGATGGTTAATGATGGGTTGAAGGAGTTGAAGAACAGCTTTAATGCAATCCGCAATGCAATTAAATATGTTCATTATTCTCCTACTCATCTTCAAAAGTTTAAAAATGTTGCTGAGTTGGAGAAATTGGACACTACTAGCTTTGTTTGCCTTGATGTCAATACTCAGTGGAATTCAACTTACTTGATGTTGGAATCCACTTTGAAGTTTCAAATGGCTTTTAAATGCCTAGAAGATGAAGATGAAGATTATATGGGGCATTTCATTGGAGGCACTAAGCGTGAAGGCCCTCTTAAAGTTAGTGATTGGAACAAGGCACGTGTCTTTCTCAAATTTTTAAAGGTATTCTATGACATAACTTTGATGTTTTTAAGTTCACTAAATGTTAATTCTAACACTTGTTTTCATCAAATTGCTCTTATTCATGAGTTGTTGGAAGAGAACATTGTGAATGTTGATCCTTTGCTTATGAAAATGTCCCTAAGTATGAGAAGCAAGTATGAAAAATATTGGGGTCAAACAGAGAATATGAATCCTTTACTCATTCTAGCGGTGATTTTGGATCCTCCGTACAAGCTTGCTTATGTGAATCATATATTTGAGTAGCTTTTTCTTGATCTTGAAGTTTGCATGGCCATGAAAATTAAGATCAAAGATGTCTTGTACTGTATGTTTGATGAGTATTCTAAAGGACTAGGGACTAGTACCCCAAGCAATGCTTCTTCTTCTACACTTCTAGGATCATCAACATGTTCAATGTTTGAAGGCCAAGGGGGTATAGATCCAGGTCACAGGTGGTTAGCATCTCAAAAAGAAAAAACCTCATCAGACCACAATCAGAATTAGATAAATATCTTTCATCTAATTCTACTGATGATACCCCTGTTGATGATAATTTTAATATATTAGCATGGTGGAGAGCTAATTCTAGCAAATACAAGGTTCTTTCTATGATGGCACGTGATGTCTTGGCTATTCCAGTGTCTACAGTGGCCTCTGAATCGGCCTCCAGCATAAGAGGACGTGTAGTGGACTCTTATAGGAATTCACTATCACTAAAGATGACTGAAGCACTTATCTGTGCTCAAAATTGGCTGCTTCCTGGACAATCCATCTCTGAATTTGCATCTATGCTTCAAGAATTTGATAATTTTTAGGAGACCAAGGGAGTGGTGAAGACTGATATGTGTTGCAATGATGGTATTGACTATTTATATTTTATATGAATTGTTATATGTTTCAGTTGTATTTGTTTTTTTTTTTTGTGATATAATGCCATTGACTATTTATATTTTATATTTTTTTTAGATCTTTTCAGTGTTACTAATGTTGGAGAAGATAGTTGTGTGAGCGTCATTTGATGTTGTATGGTGCTTATGTTTGTTAACTTTCAAACTTTCAAATATTTTGAATACATTTTGGACACATCTCACTAACTTTTTGTTATGTGAAGAAGCATGATGATAGTTTGATAAGCTAATGCTTATTTTTTAGCTAGCTAGCTACATCATGTGGTTGGCTAGAATATGTGGATAGTCATTTTTTTAGATAGACTATAGAGCTTGATAATGAAATGTTGAATTGTTGACTAAGTAGACTATGGTGAGATGTATATATTCTGAATATGAATATATTAATGAGTTTATTACTTGGCACTTATCTAGCATGCATGTTTAAGGGGGTTGACGAGAGCTGGAGGTAACAAATAGTACCATGAATGTGTGGGGAAGATGATGTTTGGATTAGCATCTATGTAGTCATATGGGTCTTCAATTTTTTCTTTTAGTGTTCCGTTTTTTTTTCAATGTAATTTGATAGTAGAAGAAAAGTAAGTCTCCCATCTATTTTTAATTTCATCATCTGTAACTAAGGGGATTAATGGAAAAGTATCGTTGTAAAGATAAAGATCTACACATGGTTTTTATTGATTTGGAAAAAGCTTATGACCGTATACCAAGAGAAGTGCTTTGGAAAGCGTTAGAAAAAAAGGGAGTACGGATTGCTTATATTAAAGCCATACAAGATATGTATGAGGGGGTAAAAACTAGTATAAGAACGCCTAGTGGTCAAACAAAGGATTTTCCTATAAAGATTGGACTACATCAGGGATCATCTCTAAGTCCTTATCTGTTCAATTTGATCTTAAATGTTTTGACGGAACATATTCAAGGGGAAATTTCAAAATGCATGCTCTTCGCGGATGATATAGTTCTTATAGCAGATACAAGAGAAGAGGTTAATTGCAAACTTGAGTTATGGAGGAGGACAATGGAGTCGAAAGGTTTTCGTCTGAGTAGAAGTAAGACGGAATATTTATATTGTAAATTTGGTAAAGGACTATTCGACAATAATTTGGAAGTGAAATTAGGAGATCAAATTATACCTCAAGTAGAAAAGTTTAGATATTTGGGAGCCATTATTCAAAATGATGGCGAAATCAATGGAGATATTTCACATAGAATTCAAGCTGGGTGGTTTAATTGGAGAAAAGCTAAAGGAATTATTTGCGATCGTAAGGTGCCTAATAAACTTAAAGGAAATTTTTATCGCACTGCTATTAGACCGGCAATGTTATATAGTAGTGAATGCTGGGCTCTAACGGGACAACAAGAGCATAAAGTTGGAGTAGCAGAGATGAGAATGTTACGATGGATGTGCGGACATACACGTAAAGATAAAATTCGAAATGAGCACGTACGCGAAAAAGTGAGGGTGACACCTATTGAGGAAAAAATGGTAGAAAATCGGTTGAGATGGTTTGGGCATGTACAAAGAAGACCAAGGGAGGCACCAGTGAGAAGAGTGGAACATATAACTTTGAGTTCGATTAAGAGAGGTAGAGGAAGGCCTAAGAAAACACTTTTGAAAGTTATTGAACGCGATCTGTTAATTAATAATATTCCTAAAAGCTTGATAAATGATAGAGCACAATGGCGTCTTGCAATCCATGTAGCCGACCCCATCTAGTGGGATAAAGGCTTGTTGTTATTGTTGTTGTTGTAATTTGATAGTAGAGTATCAAGTTGTCTTAATATTAGAAAAGGATTACTCTATTGTCATTATATATACTACTAACTGAATACAAGTGTCTACTTAGTTTATGTATTTGCGTCACTCTCATGCATGCTCTCGTTCCTCTTTAGCTCAAGACTTGGAAAAAAGAAACATATGCAAAGCATATATATTCTATTGTGTTTTCACGCCATACGTAGACAGCAAAAACATTAAGCAATATAAAAAAGGAAAGGGGATATAAAAAAAAGCCTATGATATTGATGCAAGTAATTATAGGAAAGGGGATATAAGGGCCTTTTTTTTTTAAAAGAGTTGGATTCAAGAAATTGGACTGGTCTAGTAACCCACTAGACCAAATCCAACCCGATCTAGGTCCTAGGTCCAACAAGGCTCACTAGTACAAAAATGACTTTTTACAGCGGTTAAAAATGACTTTTTACAACGGTTAACGAGACGATGTTATTCCAGGGGATGTAAAAAGTCCCTCTTTTTACATCGGTTATAAACCCGATGTAAAAATTAAATTTTTAACATCGGTTATAGAGCCGATGTTGAAAGTTATATACAAGAAAATTAAAAAAAAATTTACTTTAACTTTTTACACCGGTTCCGATCCCAACCGGTGTAAAAAGTGCACCTTTTATATCGGTTGGGATTGAAACCGGTGTAAAAGGTACACTTGTTACACCGGTTATTAATAACCCGTCCAATCCTTGGACTGAAAATTCTAGCCCGATCTCCATTGAGACTAGACTTCGAGCTGGCATCCAACCCGATCCAGTCCAGTATTTGTGCAGCCCTAATCCCTATTAGATATAATATTTTAATAATATATTTTCTCACACCAACATTTAATAGAAGGCAAGAGAAAAACTTGTTATAAAAAATTGATGACATAACTTATAAATAGATAAAAAAGTAATTCTCCGTCTGTTGAAAGAGTATATATATATTTATAAGACAGTCAGACAGTCATCAACATCATAAAGACAAGCAACCAAAGCAGTTTCCCCGTTCTGCAACTACAGGTGACAGCAAACGAGAAAAAACTAACCATGATTAAAGCAAGATGAGCTCAAAACTATTCCATGTATTGATACGTCAGGAAGAACACTAACATAAAAAGTAACTTCATCTGAAATCATGCTTATATTTACAATTACATCCATCACTGCTTTCCATGATACCATATGGATTGACTTCTATGAATATAGGAAAGATTAGAAAAGATCTGCTTCGATCCTTTGTATATGTTTTTCCTCTTTACTTAAAGTGGCTCACGCAATGTCATGTTCTAGGTAGCAAGATGACAATCTGATTACAAAAACCTCATCTTGAAATGCTTGTAAATCAGTGCTTAAACTAAGATCTGTTGGCAACATAGCACATGTGTATGATGAGCCTAAAATTATCATACAGAATTATCAAATCATGCTGATAGGTAAGCCCAACAAGTTAATGTCACATTTTTGAGTTTCCAACTCTGAAAATCCAAAATCTACAATTACATGCTGGAGAGATGTGAACATATTCCAAAATTATAATCCACTAGTGATGTTTCTGATTTAAAAAGCTTTCAAACTATATAACATAATCTGACCACTCAGCTATGAACGAAGTGTGATCCATGGACTCTGCAGGCACATCCTCATGCTTGGCTGGCTTATCTTTTCCACCCACCAACCTCGCCGGATTCCCAACTGCCGTTGTCCTCGGCGGCACATCGATCAAGACAACAGATCCAGCACCGACTTTAGCACCTTCTCCAATCTTGATATTCCCTAGAATGGTCGCTCCAGCTCCAATAAGCACTCCATCTCCAATCTTTGGATGCCGATCTCCACTGACTTTCCCTGTCCCTCCCAGAGTCACATGATGCAGAATCGACACGTTGTTGCCGATCACCGCCGTCTCACCCACCACCAAGCCGGTAGCATGATCCAGCAGGATTCCTTTCCCAATCTTCGCTGCAGGGTGTATATCCACTGCAAACACATCCGCAATACGAGAGTGCAGAGCCAGAGCTAATGGCCTCCGAGATTGCTGCCACAACCTATTCGCCACACGGTGTGCCTGCAATTGAAGATTTTCCCTTCAGGTGAAAAAGGAACAAAATCCAAAAAAAAAAAAACTGAAAAATCCGATGTGCAAAGCGTCGGCTCAATTATTAAGAAGAGACGATATAAATGGAGCATCCTAAGATTCAATTGATAATAGCATAGCGATAAGAGAAAGTTCCAACCGTAACGGGAAAATATCTCAGACAAAATACGCGATACATATACACACACAAACCTCACGATAAAAACGAGAAACGAATCGTAGGTGAGAAATTGAAATACCTGGCAGGCGAGGAAACCCTTGTAGTTCAGGAGGCAGTGGGAGAAGGAGACACAAGCAGGATCACGTTCTCGGGCGGCGCGAAGGTCGGCAACGGCGGCGGCACGGAGAGAAGGGTCAGAAGTGAAGGTGTTGAGGAAGAGATCGTAAAGGAGGGTGGAGAGAAGCGTGGAAGAGCATAGCTTGTTGCCCAAATGGAAGGAGAGGGAGCGTTCGAGGGAAGAGTGAGCGAGGATAGTGGAGTAGAGGTAGCTAGCTAAGGCGGGCTCGGACTCGGCGTCGCGGCGGGCCTCCGCTTTGATCTGAGCCCAGACCCAGGCCTCGTCTTCGTAGGCGGAGGAGGAGCCCGTCGTGGACGGTGGCGGGGACGCGTAGCGTATTTCTCCGGCGGGCATAAGGATTGTTAGAGGAAGCCCGAACTAAATGACGTGGGGAACGGCGTGAGTGGTGGAAATCGCCTGCCTCTATACGGTTTTTAAATCGACTCCACTACTGTCAGAGAATGATCAAGGAGAATATGGTAATTTTATTATAATTATTTAAAATGAAAATTAGTCAACACGTTGTTATAATTTTCTTTAATTTTAAATTGGGTTTTCATAATTTATTTTATTTTAATCAAATCCTTATTATTTAATTAATTAAATATATTAATTTTTAAAAGGTAAAATTATAAATGATTTATTAACTTTTTTAAGCAAAAACACTTTTGAAGGTTTTAAAAAATTTGATATAATATTTTTGGCTAGAAAAGAAAATATTATTTAATACAATGTTTATATTTTTATTAATTTTTTTGAAAATTATATATATATATATATATATAAATTATTAACAAGACATGATATAGTTATTTAAATTGTGAGTTATAAAAATATGTAATTAATTTTAAAATTATACTCCCTCTATTAAAAAATATAAAGCATTTTTTAAGGAGTCAAATGTTTAAAAATATAAGGTATTTTTAATATTTTAAAGTGTAATTATTGCCTTTTTTTAAAAGTATTCCTATTGATTAATGATTTTATATTTATTGTAGGGTATTTAATGAGAGTAAATATAAAAAAATAAGGTTATTTTGAAAGTGGGTAACTACTTTATTAAAAGTGAGATTTGATTAAAAATGCCTTATATTTTTAAGCGGAAGAAATATATTCTTTTAATAGCAATATAAAAGTTGTTAATTTCTTTTTAAAGGAAGAATTCAAGAATTTTAACTTGGATTAAAAAAAAGTAAATTGATATTTAAACTATAGGTCTAAAAAATATAATGACCATCATCATTAATTTCATTTAAACTCAATTAATTACATAACCACTTTTAATTACCTCTTTTATCATTTTATTCTATTTAAATATTAGTTTTTAATGGGATCCATTAAATACATATGTTTTAAGTTTTCAACTACTTGATTTATCTTAATATACATAGTTTTCTCTAAATTATCATGGTAGTCCCTTACTTTAATAAATTTAACTCTTTTTATCGTGGTATATCTTTTCTTGTTGTGGTACTAAACTTTATGAAATGTTTTAAGTTAAGTAAACTCCTATCTATTGTGGTAGTATTTTTTTTAAAGTACATTTTACTCTTTAATACTATAGTAGATCTTTTTTTATCATGTCAAGTGTGTGTAATTACTTGAATTTGATATAATATATTTTAGAAAATTGCAAAAATTTAGTATGAAAATTTGGAATGTTACAAGATGCCTCTAGACCTGCAGTTTTAAAGGCCAATTTATCATTTGACCATTTTAACTTTCATAGATAAATAAGTAAGAGAATTTCACCTAAAGATATGGATGGGATATATTTTCAAATCAAGTTCAATACAATCTTAAATTTCATCGCATGATATTGGCCCTCAATTGAAATAAGAATTAAGGTATATTTTTACCTTTGATTTTTTTTTGAGAAGTGTTAGGCATCTTATACTGATAAGCAATAGAGTTTTATCCCTAAATTATTTTTCTGATGAACAAGAAAAAAAACCCTTTTTTTGAGTAAGCTATTAAATTGTTCATTTCCTGCTAATTTAACATGTGCATAAGGTCCACATATAGTGACAAAGTAAAACTCTAAACATATCCTATGATGCTAAATTGCCTTTGAACTCTTTTTTTTAGGAGTATTGGGTACCTTAAAATCTTTTTAAAAGCACTAGACACCCTGAAATTTTGTTAAAATAAAATTTAATAAATATTATTAAAATATTAAATATTTTAATATTTAAAAATTTAAAAATTATTATTTATACATATTCATTCAATATTTATAAATTATTTTTAAATATTAATAGTTTAAACTAATTTTTCATAGATTCATAGATGAGTAATAATATTTTTATATATTAATTATATTTTTAATATTGATTAAGTTCTTTAAATTTCTTGGGTCATTCTCTGTAATTTTTTATCAACTAATAATCTTCTTCCAAAATATTACACAACCAAATTTAATATTTTAATATTTTTAATATTTTATAATTTTGTATTAAAAATGAAAGGAATGAACCTTTAAATTAATGGAAGGATTTTTTTTTCTCATCTCTTCATTATTCTCTTGTTAAGTTATATTTTTTGTAGCATATTAATGAAATAGATGATATCTTTTAAATAAATATTTTTGTTGGCATATTATTGATTCTGATATGTCATGCATGTTTTTGATTTTATCTCCAACATTACAATGTATAGAGAGTATTAAATTTGGATATTGTAATATTTTGAAAGAAAATCATTAGTTATCCAAAAAAATTATAGAGAAGGATCTAAAAATTTAAGGAACTTAACCAATATTAAAAATTAAAAATATAGGTAAGTTCCTACCCATATGAACAATATGGCCACTATCTTAGAAAATATTTAAAAATTATTTATAAAATATTTATTATTTTTGAATGGATATTTATAAATAATAATATTTCAATTATTAAATATAAAAATATTTAATATTTTAATAATATTTATTAAATTTTATTTTAACAAAAATTTAAGGTACTTAACACTCTTAGAAAAAAGCTTAAGGGTGCACAATGCTCCTTTGAAAAGAGTTGAGGAAAAAATTAGTTCCAAAAAATATGATTAGAGTCTTACCTGTAACTGTATGTTGGGCCCCTTGCACATATCATGTCAACAAAGAATGGCAAAATTAATGGCTAATTAATAGAAGAGGTTTTTTGCTTATCAAAAAAATAATTTAGGAGAAAAATTACCCCACTTATCAGTGCAGAGTAACCAGTGCTCCTAAAAAAAGTTCAAAAAAAAATGCACGTTAACCCTTAAAATAATATCGTAAAACAAAATAATCAAAATATCCTTATTCCAATATGTTGTAGCAAAATAAGTAACATAAGAAAACTATGATGTAAAGTAAAGCAATTAACAAGCAGTATACTTGATTTTATAAGTTATGTTAACAACTTAATAATTGATAAATTTAACTCACCACATGGACATCATGAGAAAAGTTATGGAGTTAATAAGTACACTACAGAAAAAAAAAAAACCAATTTAGCATCCCTCACTAAATTGCCATTTAGCGATGGATTTTGTCCCTTACTAATTTCATTGCAAAAAACAGTCTTATTACATTTAGTGACGAAATACATTTCCTTACCAATTTAGTGAGAAATTTGATCCTTCATTAAACATTCCTATATTTAAAACTTGCCATCTAATGCCACATCACTAGTGCCTCATTACTAGCCATGTGTAAGCTAGCTCATACCATGTCACCTATCATCACTTGTTTTGTCACCAGTTACGTGTGTGACAACTCATGCTATATCATTTTTTACCTTATGTTACATCACTCGCTTACTGTCACGTCACATATTCGTTATATTAATGATAAGGTTAAGACTTAAATCCTTGACCCTCCTACCTTTCCCAAGCATTATGTTTTCTTTCTTTATCAATTGAACTTAAACACATCTATAGTCATCATATGAAAAATTAAATATATATTATTTAATTACACAAAGATATCAAATAATATATTATAAAATACACATGTATATTATATTATATTTTCAATTATTAATATGTTAAAAATATTAATATTTGTATTTATATGACTCTTTATATTATATTTTTAATAAAATATTATTTTTTGTAAATAAAATGAACTTAAAATAAAGCAAATATTAAATATTAAATAATTTTATTATGAATATTTTAGTTAATTTTTAAATTTTATTTTTATTTTTAAATAAAAATAATTAAATTTATAATTCATTAAAAGTTATTTTTTTGTAGTAATTAGCTAGTGCCTCGCTAATTATTTAATTTTAGAAAGGGATGATAGTTTTTCACTATTTTTCTTACTAATTATCTTATTATAAAGAAAGATTGATAGTCCTTCATTATTTTTCTCTAATTATCTTATTTTAAAGAGTGATTGATATTCCTTTACTATTTTCTTCATTAATTTTAAGTCTAAAGAATTAATAAATAAATTAAAGTTAAGAAATTAATTCAGAAGTCTTCTTAAATATTAATAATCATGTTGGTTGCAATGCATTGAATGTAACAAGTAATGCAAGAGAATTGATAGGTAACGTTCTTAATTTTAGAAGTAATGATAACCATTTAACAAGTTACATGTTTAAATTGCCACATTGACTTCTATTATTAATCAATTATATTATTTGTTAAATGTTTTTTTTTTTAGGTGAAAGCTTGTTAAATGCTTTCTTGTATTTGTTAATTCTCTTGTGTTGCTTGTTACTTTCAACATGCTGAAGAAAGATATCTTGATAACTTTATTTTACAATTTTAATTCAATTTTGGCCCAATATCCTACAATAAAATTTTAGATTGTATTAAGTTTTTTTAAAAAAATATGTCACACCCATGATCCTTAAATAAAATTCTCTCTCAATAAATCTATAAAACCAACATATTAATTTTTTTTCTTATTTAAAAATTATAATTTCTAAATATGTTAAAATTCTGGATTTTATATAGCTTTTGCAACAACATTTGGATCTGACTTCCGTAGTAGATTATTAACATAAAACATAATCTTTTTTGGGAAGACTTTTAGTCAATTAAATATTATATTTGAGATTTCGGCGAAAAAATTATTATATTGAGATTCGTGCCAGCAATAATATATTGGATAATGGTGATACGGTGGTCCCCCAATCTATTTGATCATGCTAATCTGGATTCCACGCAAGAGTATAGTAAGCTTCTTAATGGACTTTGGCGGAATAATTCAATCTTTTGCCAACAAAAAAAGATTGTATAAACAATTACCAAAAAATCTCCTTATAAATATTTTTTTTGCTAGAAAAGACCCAATTTTATTAATCACAAAAAATAATTACAATAACTAATAGCCGAAGTAAAAAAAAAACAATTAAAAAAATCAACACATAAAACCTAACACACCAAAGCATGCCAAAATAAAAAAACAATAATCAATTTAACCAAATAAAAGTCAAGAATAACAAATATCCAACAGAAAAACAGCGCAAATCACATATAAAGTCACCAACCAGTGTCTTTCTTTACAAAATATACATTCTTACTAGCAACATCAATATTCAAAGCTTTAACCTTGTTAAAAAGCAAAATTCAAGCCAAGGTGAATGAAAGTGACAACACCAAACCAATCAATTTCATCTTCCTTTTAGCATCACCCACAAGAAAATTCGCAGCTTTATTCCCATTCTTGCAAACAAGAGACAAACAATAATTTTTCACATAAAGTCATAAACAACAAATATTATTTATAATGTCAGCACTTTTTCAGTCACAAGCAATTAATAGCCACATCATTGGTAACAACCTTATATAAAACCTTACAATTCCCTTCAACACACATATTTAAAGCCCCAAATTCTCTAGCAAGTGGCAGAATTTTTTTTAAAGCTAAAGCTTTAATCATCAAAGTCAAAGAATCCACCACCTTTTTCCTTATATCTTTTACAAAATTACACAATTTATCTCTTCCAACAATCCTAATACCACCACAGTCATTTTTCTCATCAAAAGCCCCATCATAATTCAATTTAATCCCACCTTTATTTGGAAAATACCAAGGCAACTTCACTTTCTTATTTTTATCAGCCTTGCTCCCAAATTTAGATATATGTACAGCATTAATTTTACACAAAGATCTGTCAACCAGAAAATTTACCTCAATAGAATCAACACTTTTACCATAAAAACAAATGTGCATCGAAATTTCCAAATACACTAATAAGTAATAGCTGTTTACACTTAATTATATTAGAAAGGTTGTTATTCATAAGCCATGTGATAATCCAATCTTCAATTTTGGTTACCAAAGATATTTAAATTAAAAACGAATTCTTCATGTAGTATTATTAGTTGCTAAATTTTTTTGCATAAAATTTATTATGAGTCATTATTCACATGTCATAATTAAATATGTTTAATTTGATACTTAATGTAGTGTTTTTCAATTAGTCATGACCTTCTCAAATTTACTTTACAAATAAGCATTTATTATCAAACACGGTTCGTTAATATTTGATTCCAAACAGATCTGCTAACGTGCACATGTCACCATTTCTTTTTGCAAAATATTATTTTTTTAAGAAGTAAGTCTTTTTTTTTAAAAAAAAATGAGTACGTGATTAAAAGGGCTCAATAATTGATTCGCATGACAAGGTTGAAGGTGTGGAGGGAGTTACACGCGCTGCACGACCGCACATTACACATCACATGTCTTGATGTTATAAATATACTTTTTTTCAATTTTATTTATAAATTATTTCTATAATATTTTATCAAAATTAAGGAAAATTTTAAAAATTATTAATTATCTAAAAATTTAATAATTTTTTAATTTTAATCCCATTATATATATACGTACATTTTAAAATAAATACTTTTAACATTTAATAACTTTTCTAGCATTTAATAAAGTTTAAAGGATAAAAATAGACATAAAAATTAGTGAAATGTTTTTATAAATAAAATCAAAATAAATATTATTTTTATCCTATCAATAGGATGAGAGAAGTAAAAGTAATTTGAAGAGTTTGTCTTAGCTGAAGTACAGAAACACAATTGTTTTGGCCATTAAAGATAAATGGTAGAGTTCCCCATTCATTATTACTACATAAAACACCTTATAGAAGAAATTGATAATCCTTAATATAAGATAATTGATAAAATATGAATTATAATTTTTTGTATTACCCTTGTTTAAATTTATAAATTACAAGAAAGAATGTAATGTAAATTTATAAACTTTTAAATTAATATGGATAAAATTAAACATTTATTACAAAGTTAATGACTCACACTTAACCACATTTTCTTAATTATAGTGAGATAGTCAAATATGCTTTTATAATAAGGATGATTCAAATTTTCAATCATTTACTTAAACAACAAGAGTGTCTACCACTTAGGTCACTTTGAATTAGTAAACTGTAATTTAATCAATAAAAGTATTATTAATTTTAAAAAGAGCCAGGAATATTTGTATTTGTATAAACTTAAAAATTCTAAACGTAGTTTATATGCAAATAGATAGCTATTTTAAGTTATGAAAAGCTAATATCACCATATAATACTTTTTTTTTTCTTACCAACAGCAAGTAATATATGAAAGATTAGCTGAGTACAGGAAATATTTTTGAAACTTAAAAATTTTAAAAATTAATCCACGATTGAAATATAAAATATTTGTATAAAACTAAAATTTCATAAAAATAAATTTTTAAATATAAATATATTTCATCAAATATTCAAAATAATACTAATATTCCTTGCTTTTACAATTCTCTTTGAAAAAATGACAATAAAATCTCCAAAACTATATAAATAATAATTCAATTCCTTAAAATTTTGTAATTTTACTGAAGTCCTTAGATACTTTTGTGTCAATAAATTTTAAAGTAAAAAAATTATTTTGCCCTTATTGAAAAATAACATGCCTTAATTATAAATTTTATTTTGTGAATCATAAAAGTTGAACAAGAAATTATAATTTGTTAAATGTAATTTTTATTATTGAAAAATAAACTCCAATCACATACTTTTTTTTTGAAGAAATAATAATTTTTGTTTTGTAAATTGTAGGAGTTGAATAAGTAATTACAATTTTTTAAGTGTAATTTTTATTATTGAAAAATAAGTTCTCAAAATAATAAACCACATTTATTATTTTTGTTGAAAAAATAACAACTTTTATTTAAAGAATTATAAGAATTGAATAAAAAATCATAACTTATCAATAAAGTTAAAATGGTATTTTCAAGTCAAAATTTATTGACATTAAAATCTCTAAAAACTTTAATAAAATTATGATATTTTAAAAAATTAAATTATTATTTATATAACTTAAGAAAATTTTATTATCATTTTTTTAACTTTCTTTATTTTTTCCCTCTTTTCTTTCTCTTGTTCCTTCATCATTATCATCTTTTCCTTGTTTCTTTTTTCTTTTTCTTTTGTTTTTGTTTTTTGGGGCATGGGGGACGATTTCTTCCCTGCACAGATCTGATGCTGTTGGGAAATGGGAATGGATGAGTACCGATGCACGATAACGTGAGAATCAGTCGTAAATAAATTATATATATATATATATATACTCACTGTCTTAAAAAATATAAAATATATTTTAAAAAACTTAATATTAAAAAATATAAGCATTTATAATCCTTTAAAATATAATTGTTATTTTTTAAAAATATTTTTATTAATAATAATTTTATATTTATTATAAATTATTTAATTAGAGTAGATATGAAAAAATAAAGTTAATTTAAAAATAAATAATTATTTTATTAAAGAGTAAAATTTTATTAAAAATATTTTATATTTTTAAACAGAAAATATATATTTCTTGGGGATTCAGACCTCTTTGTCCACCAAAGCAAAAATGGTTGGGTCTTGGATATGGAACCATCATTCATGCCTTACGGAACAAGTTGATAATTTTTCCCAGTTAATGATTACCGCAAATTATATATTTTATAGTTGATAATTTTTCCCAGTTAATGATTACCTCAAATTATACATTTTATTTTAAAAAATGTAGATCTATGCAATTTGCATGGATTTATAAATTTATAATAGTTAAATTCTAAATAATTTTGTTAAAAAATTAATTATTAATATTAATTTAAACAATCATAAATTTATAAATTTTAATTATAAATTAGATATTTACATTTTAAATATAAATTTTAATTTACAATTAAATTTTTTAATTATAACTGTTTGAATTAATATTTATAATTTATTTTTTAAAAATTTTTTGTCAAGGAATTAATCATCATGAATTCCTAATTTTGACTTTATTATCATTTTCTCTTTTGAGAAACATGGATCCTACATGAAATTATCAAATTTAAGTAAAAATAATAGGACAAAAAAATATAGTAAGGTGTTCATATTTGTCCCAGTTGTCCTAAATCGAGATGGATTTATCCCATTTCAATAGAAAATGAAACGAGATAAAAATATGTCCGAGATGGAACACAGATTTACTATTGCGATGTTTTGTGTTCCATCCCATTTTAAATATAAAATAATATATTTTTTTTATTTAAAAATATAAAATATTTTTAATTGAATCTCATTCTAATAAAATAGTTACTTATTTTTAAATTAGTTTTTTTATATTTATCTATTAAATATTCTATTATTGATAGGGACACTTTTAAAAATAAAAAAATAATTACACTTTAAAAAATTAAAATTATTTTATATTTTTAAATGAGAAGGATATATATATATATATATTATTAATACTTTACATATTTATTCGGTGAGAATATAATAAAATTGTGTATATCTATCCGCGTGCGAGCACTCTTATTTATGCAGCAAGAATACTCTATTTCTCCTCAACTTTGACTTTCATCATTTGCTGTGATGCTGATAATTTATCGTTGTGAAACACTGTCATTGCTAATACTGGCTTTATAATCTGATTTTATAGCTCATAATTTATTATTGTAAACTTCTTCATTTTGGCTGTGTAAATCTGAATTTATAGCTGATACTATTCTAAAACCCATTTATTTAATATTAAAAAATAAATAATTTTTAAATAATTTAAAAACTCTAAAATCGTCTCTAATTTGTGAAGAAGCTTTTCCCTATTAGAGAGAACGGAGGTGGATTAAAAATATGTAAAACTTAAGGTGTGTTTAATTAAACGGTAAGCTATTTTAGTAAAGTAAACTATCATCAAACATACTTAATATAAAGAGTTTAACATTCCCAGCCTTTATTCTTTCTTGATTTTGATTTAACAATGAAAATGATTAAAACAATTCCATCCAGTTTGATTTATTTATTTATTTACTGTAGTTAGTTTAATACTGTTTTTCTCTTAATTTTATAACTTGTTTGCTGTCGCCTATTATATATATATATATATATATATATATATATCTTGAAGCATAAGGCTTAATTCACTCTATAACGCAAAAATGGCGACCACACACACCTTTTAGAAAACATTAAAGCAACCTAAGGAGATCTCATGTTACTGAAATCTTACCTTTGGTAAATTCAGTTCAAAATACTGTTTTATGTTCATTAAAATCACTGTTTTTTCTACAGTACATAAATTATTTACAATTTTGTTATATTTTTTATAACGATAACATAAAAACCCACAATTGTGTGATAATTTATAATTCTGCATGTTAGATTATGAAATACTTACTTCAATCCCATTGTATAAGACATTTTGGTGGAGATTTGCTATATTAAAATATAAGACATTTTGATAAAAATAAAGTTTTATTAATAATTTTTTTAAATATCACCACTTTCTAATTATTTTTCTTTTTCTTTAATTTTCTTTCAACCCATTGACTAACAAGCATTAGATGCAAATTCAACAACTTTTAGAAACAGATAAATGAAAAATAAATTTTTGGACGGGGTAATTTTCAAATTGTTGTGTATTTGACTTTTTTTTAACAGAGTATATTTGATTTTAAATTGTGATAGTGATTGATGTAATTCTATAATTAGTATTAAGTTGTATTCTTTCACTTTAAATTGTGATTGTTTTAACTCAATGATTAAATTTATATACTCATATTATTTTGATTTTATACTTAACAAATTATGTAATTTAATAAATGTTATTTAGATCTCTCCTTCATCTTATATCTTTTTTATCGGGATTTCTCAATTATTAACATAACTTGGGATGAAACAAGATGCATGCCAAGGTTATTTTGATTCCGTCTCATCAACACCCCTAAAATATATAATCCAATGTAAGTTAAGTATGTCAAACTAAACTACTATTAATATGCCATCACTTCTTACAACATCATTACATACATACATGCATAGGTCCATAATATTCTCTATTCTCATTTTATATGGTATTTTTTTGACAAAGATGTATATATCAATGAAGTTGATTTAAAAATTTTATAATTTTAATTCTTATGCAAACTTTCTAAAAATACTCTTGATTAATAAGATGTAGGGAAGGAAATATATTTAAGAAGTGAAATAATAAGTAATATTGAAACAATTATCATTAATAAAATCTTATTTTTTAATATGTCTTATATTTTGAAATATTAAATTACTTTAAAAAAATATCTTATAAAATGGGATGGAAGGTGTATAACTTACTTTTAACTATTTTATCAAAATATACTTTATCAAATCACCTCCAAAAATGTGTTATGAAACGCTTTATATTTTGGAATACCTAAACTACTTTTTCCCCCTTCATTCCAAGAAAAATTAATTACATTATTAAAATTATAAAAAAAAATTGATTTCTTTTTTTTCCCCTCCTAATAAATACTATAAATTTTAAAAAAAATGGAAAGTGAGAAAAAGCATATTTCTGGGATTAAACAAATGACACTTCACTTTTACAAAAATAACTTACATTACATTTTGGACCATAGACCTCTTTTTTTTTAAGGGTAAAAGGCTACGAAATGCAAATTAGGGTATGAGTTTTCCTTTTTCTTTTCTTTGCTCTTCAGCTTATATTGCTTACTACATGATTACTTTATTTCTCATACGAGTGATTTTTTTTTTTTTGAGAAAATCTCATGCAAAGGCCTATGAAAAATATTATTTGTAAACAAAGATTAATAACAAATCATTATTTAAGAGAAAACAAGGCTCTGTTCCCATTTTAACAATAATTCCTTATTGGTCTTTATCCATAAATATCATTCTTCACATGTTTTGGATGGAGTTTTCCCATTTCTCTAATAGAAGGGAAAAAAGAGTGAATAACACATTACCAAAAACATAATACACTAGCTGTCTCTACTCCATCTTTTAGTTTTTGCAGTAAATATTCTTTATCAAGAAACAATATTTGAGACTGCATTAAAACATTTAGATTCACCTAAATCCAAAGTTACAAATTCAAAATTCTTACAACTCAATTTCTACTCAACTTGTTGGATATCGACCGCATTTTAAGATTATATCTCAAAAAAAAAAAAAAAAAAACTATATGAACCTCTCAGGCTCTGATGATATACAATATTAGGCCCATGTTTGTTAAGTAGAGAGAGAAAGAATAACTCTAAGCTACAATACATCTTCCTCATGCTACTTCGGATAAATGACAGATTTCCCTAGCTGGAATCAGAATCCGGGTCTCCATCCACAATATCAGGCAACTCATCATCATCCTCAGACGAATCATCAAGATGATCCAATTTAGGTGCAAATTCATGATCATTGTTCAATTCTGAGGTTCTTGGCATTTTGCTGCCAAGGTAAGCTGGTTCGCTGTCTTTGTTAATGGAGGCTTCTTGACTTGATTTTATTTGACTTCCTATACGAGGCACTGTACTGTCTGAAACAATCTTCTCAGAAACTGGCTCAGCAAGAGGAATGCTTGTGCAAGACATGGGGTCCTGAAATTGCGTGGTAGATTCACCCGGATGGGCTGACTTGTTGACAATTTCATCCTCAACAGCTCTCATTTCAGTATCTGCACAAGTGGCAATCGCAGAAACCTTCTCGCTCCTCTGAGGTGTTTCAGTGTGCACAGTATGCAATTTCAGGTCATTATCTCTGGATATCCTCCCAGAATGCTCTTCTTCAGATTGCTTTGTACCCTCAGCCAATGGAACATCTGGCTCTTCTAGCCACTTTTGGCATAAATCATCATCTGATTCAGGAGTATCATATCCCACTTGCTGAAACCCGAATGGGTTAGTTTTGCTCCGGCCAAGAGCATAACCATCTCGAAAATTGCTGCGAGCTTCACTGAAAGAATTTGGAATTGGAGGATAGTCTACCAATGGAAGTGCCCTTGGATGTATAAGCACTTCCAATGCTAAAAGTGCATAGGCGCAGAACTCAGAGAGTTTCGTTCCAATTAGTTGCTTTCCTGCACAAAATAGATTCCATGCAGTTAAAAATAGTTTTGTATTGAAGTTTCAAGAAAACACGGGTATGAATTATTCTCATGAAATTAAAAGGTCAAAACTTTTACTTTCAGATCCAAAAAGTGTAAGCAGTGTCTGGTTAGAATGCAATTTTCACAATCGATAGTGACTGGAATTAGTTGATGATCATCAAACTGTGGTAGGGACAAAATTTGAATCAACAAACTACTTTAAATTGAAAATTTTGGAGATCATATCGAGGGCGACAATTTAGTAAAGGCTTGAGAATGGATTTCATGACTCTCATGCTATCCTAACATAGGCAAAAAAAATGCACATACAACACTGAAAAAGTATCGGATTTGGATCCAGTGAATGGCTTAAATCTACTCATTAAATTAGTGTCTCACATGATACGATAACAATCATTTAATTTAATTAAGTGGCTACAAGACATTTTGTCATATAATACTATGAAAGTATCAAATCTCAAATTTTTGGAAGGGACAACACATGTGAGGGATGCTTTAATCACGAGGATTGTTTTTAATTTTTGGAGGGAAATGTATTTTGATAAGTTTCAAGTATTGATGAAATCCCATGGCTAAAATCAAAACACTTATTGAGTAGGCCACTCATTGAATCCGAATCCAAAAGCATCAAGTTTACGATTAACAAGGAGTACTGAGCTAATATTGGTGGTGTGAGCCAGTATTCACTGGAATAAGTGGCACTCTAGAGAGGAAATTTGAGCAATCACCATTGTTATGAGGGTCCACCATAAGCTGTCCTAGATAGAATTAAAGTTCAAATACCATCTATTGAGCATGGATTGGGGGATCAATTCACCTATTTTCGCACTGCTCAACTTTCAAAGGAATTAATAAAAAAAAAAATCACCTAATCTACACAGCAAAGTTACAGAACAAAACGTTCAAAGAAATAGAAGCATCAATCCAAATTGATGTTGAAGAATTTTCTCATTTCCGCTATGAAGTCCAAAGGTACGAGAAAAGTCCAAATGTATATGGAGTTTCTAGCTGAACAAGTTACTATCCTTCAAACCATGAAAACACCCGCTGCAGTCTCGTCAACACTAGATTCTTTATTTTAGGATACTAGTACTAGTTCAATCCAACACAAATGAACTTTTTTCAAAACGATAAAACTTTGCCACTCTTCCTATTTAGATGTCACTCCACTGATTGAATTTTTTATAGAATTTCATTGAGAGAAGATACAAAGCCAGGTGTTCAAACAGCTATTCTCCTGAAAAATAATGTTACAGAACAAGAAAGTTAAAAATGCAACATTGCTTCCCATTTCCCGTCTCGAATTTTAAGCTGAAAACCACAATGAAGATACATACATATTCCTTGTCCATAGGTCATAGATAGACTCCCGTAATTGAAACTATACAGTGACTGGTAGTAAATATACTTAACCCTCCAAGTTTTATCTACTACAACTCCGTAAGGTATAAACCCTGTACCAAATTTCACAAGACAAGAACTGCTAATCTTCCCAATAGTAATTGGCACAAATATTTTTTTTTTTTCCTTCAGATGCATAAAATTTAATTATTTGCTACTTTTTGATTACTTATAGATATCCTTCTATTGGAGGCAATCTTATTCAAGGCACGGTTGAGCACTAAATGTGGATAACTCTCCCAATGAGAATTCAAACATTGTTCGCCACATTGTGAGGGACTAGGCCCTTCCGCTAGACCTAACCTTTGTTGGTAATTATTTGCTACTTTTACTATGAACGAAAATATCAACAAGAGTCTTTATCAATATATCTATGTCTATATCAAGAAGAATGAAAAGTGTTCATGTTAATGAATAAAATTACCTCTGTGGAAAAGTTGAAGACCTTGAGCTAAATGTGGGGGTCGTGCTAGAGAAAATGAAAGAAAAGAAGCCAAAAGAGCACCTAATGCAGCAAGCTGTAAATCAGCAGAAGTAACGGCAGACTCCTTTTGCTCAAACATATTTATTTCCTCACCGACCCGTCCTTCTTCAAAAGAGTCAATTGCTATGGCTATCAAAAGATTGTCAACTTTTGGCCTCCATGTCTCAGATTTCAAACTTCCAGCCTGTCAAAAACAATAAAAATTTTATGCATATTAGTATTCTATTCAAAGTTAAGAAAAAAGCCTGTTGCAATCACTTGGATCATTATTAAAAAAAAAAAAAATAAGATGTTTTGTAGAGCTGTGAATAGAGGATTTAATTAAATGTAATTCTGCAGGTTTCCCAACGTATGCATTCAAGTCTATGGTTTGCTGATGATACCACCCTTTATTTGGAGGTTTGGCAGGACTCAATGTGTGTTACAATTCTTTTCAGATTCGTTCCTCCATAGAACATTGCCAGATTCTTCAACAGCCTCTCTTTTATAGGAGAGGATGTTTACATATCTTATTATATGCAAAGAGATTGAGCTGCTCTGCTGCATTTTTTTTGTTAAAGTCTTTTCTGATCATTGTCCTTTTCACTATCATATTTCACCAGGAAGATTTATCATTCTCCAATATTCTCTCACTTTACACTTTGCAAAAGATTGTTAGCAAGCACAAACTTGGCTTCACTGATGATGTGGAAATTAGGGGGGCAAAAAGGCAACGAAGGAGGGGAAACATATATGAGAATGTGAAATATAACATACCACAGTGATAAGAACCTCTAGTGCTTCAAGCGCAGCTATCCTCAGGGAAATTGGAGTTGCCAGATAGTTCTTTGGTGCATTTGCTGCAGAAACGTCAACTTCATCATGCTCTTGATGCTGAAGAGAATTTGTCATACTCTTGTGCTTCCTTTTTCGACTTTGTCTCTGTAGCAATGCTTTAGTAGATGCATTTGAATTTGAAAGACTCAATTCGCCAGGCCCCTTACTCCTGATGGTACTCAAATCAACGAAGGCATTGTTGACAACTTCCTGTGCAAGGCATAAAGCCATCCCTGTTCACAATGACTAATTAGCAAACCCAAGCTAGCCTAATATAACAGGAAAAACAAAATTGATTTGGCACCAAACTTGAAGAGTATAAAAAGGACCATTCCTGCTGTCTACAGGAAAAATAAGAAGGTAGTATGAGGGGATAAAACCCAACAGGGAGATGCACAGACAAAGTCAAGATTATGGAAATTACAAATGCACTGGAGAGCTTCTGTTTGTTACATACAATTCAGTCATATTTCTAGACCTCTCAACTACAAAAACAGAAAATACAAAAATAAATAAATAAAAGACAAACAAATGGGGTAGGATAATGACCCTTTAATTCTTCCACAGATCTCAAATAATCTAGAACATTTGCATAACAAAAACTCAAACTTGTGAATCACTCTGCAGATCATTTGAACAGAAGCTGCGGAGAAGGTAACATGTGAGCTCAATTTTCTTTTCCCCAAATTCTTCAAGCTAAGACCTAAAAAGTTGTAAGGCTATGTTCATGGATTGAAAAGTAATATGCAAGATAAATAAGAACTGAAACTAATAATATTATGGACTTCTGTACAGCAGTAATTAGAGGATGTGAACAACAAATATGTCACTATTTTTTTACTACATGGCATTGTTCACTTTTTCCAATAAAAAAATGTTGGCATAGAGTCCAATGGTAAAACAATTATTCCATTGAGCTTTTAGCCATAGGATCAACAGCATAGTTAAACTCACTGAAAGAAAAATGAAAATATGAATGTACATCTCCAATGGTTCAGAAAAAGACAGTTCAAACAGCCACTCTTTGCCAACAAAATAATATCAACAGCTAGAAATGAGACATCTTTGTTGAGAAATCGTACGTACCAACACCCATGGATATAAGGAGAATTCTTGTGATAGAATAGACTTTGATTCTTAATTCCGGCAACGCACATGTTTTGAAGTACATTGTAATGATTCTTGCAGTAAACGCAGCATATGGTAACAGTTGGCTACGATACAGATATTGTCAATTAGGAGAATATTGAAATTTTGCAAGAAATAAAATACACAAAAGATAAATGCAGAAATCAATTACATACAAGTCATACATGGTGTAGAGTGGAAGATGACAATTGGATCCGGGGGAGGGGGAGGAACCCAAAAAAAAAAACAACATACAAAATGAGCATGTACTAGAAAAAGTAGGCATAATATCTTTTGAGGGGAAAATGGTAGAAAATCATTTGAGATGGTTTAGACATATACAGATAAGACCACAGTAGGCACTGGTGAAGAGAATGGAATAGATAATCTTGAACCGTGTAAAGAGAGGTAGAGGAATGCAAAAGAGAACATCCATAAAAATTGTTGACTGAGACCTCTTCATTAACAACATTCCTAAAAATTTAGTAAATGATAGAACACAATGACATCATGAAATTCACATAACTGACCCCACTTAACAGGATAAGGTTTGTTGTTGTTTACAGTAAATTGAAGCAGGAAGGTCTCACCCAAAAAAACAAAAGAAAGAAGAGGAACAATGTGGAAAGTTAAAAAAAGATTTTAGGTTGGATAAGAGACATAACTGACACTCACACAGCAGCAGTTAGAGAAATAATAGTGGCCAAATAATAGTAATTATCTTAAGATCAAAATTGTTGCCCAAAAGAACGATATTGTGAGTGAAGGATGACTAAATAATTCAATAGATCATCAGTTCAAATGGTTTGATAATATGCACAAGAACCTTCAGAAACGTGTGCACTTGGCAACACTTGACAACAAAAGAAATAACATCAACAAAAAAATTGAATAACAAAGAAATCAAAACACAACAATATATGTACAGGACAATTAGACAATGTACAAATTAAATGTCCATGAGCCTGGGAGTGTTTTGTGAAAACATTGTAGGACAAATGATTGCAAGTTATAGGCCTAGACAAAGAAAGTAAACTCAAGAAAGGCAAGATAAAGGCATTAAAGGGAGTTCAACCTTTCATGTATTTCATAAGTTGCACAGCCAACAGAACATCTCATATTTTTTTCCTTTGGTTCTACAATGGAAAGGAGGGAAGAAGTTATCAAGCAGGCATACCTTCCCACAGCCTTCACGACAGCAGTGAGCAATTCCAGGCCATATGAGTGCAAAACAGGAAGTTCGGAACAAATATTCTCTTGCCGCTTGGCAGTCACAAAGGGCATTGACATTTGTGACAAAGAGCCATTCACCATCAGTACTCTATCAACAAGGGCCAATAACATGCGAACAGGAACATTTACCTGGCAAATCATCAAATTGATTTCCATCATTCTTCTAAATCAAAAAATTTGTGGTGAAACAAATTGGACCCTCATTCCTACTCTTGAAAGAACTAAACAGTACCTTAAAGGGATACGAATTTGTAAGCATTGTGCAACAACAATGCAGAAGGCTAGAGACAATAGATGACTGCTCAGACTTTTTTGTTTCTTTGCAACTTGCTTTTTCAACATACATATAGCCTCCTAAAGCTGCAGGAGGATCTTTTCCAGGTTGAACCAATAATTTAACAAATTCATGGCGCCTGGATTCTGCAATATGAGCAAAGTAGTCAACTACTGTCATTAACTGGAACCAATAAAACAAATAATAGTGACAAATACCTTCTTCTAGACCTTGAAATGAATGACTCAATTGATCATTTATTACGACCAAAATTTTCTGCATCAGCACAAACCAGCTTTCTGCATCTCCTTTTGATTTTGGAAGTAATGCTAGGGAATAAGCTAGTTTCTGGAATTACAACACCAAACAAAAACCAGGACTTAAAATATGATTAAGATCCTGCGTATACATAGAAGCATGCACACTTTTTTTAAGAAGAGATCATACATCCAGAGAAAAGAGTTCAATCTTCCAATGCATCATGAGAAAATACTATTATAATTCAATTTTATCATGTAAGTCTGCAACAATGTCATTATAATCAGGAAATAAGGTTGGTATAACTAATTGGGGTATTTAAACTTTAATTAGGGGTTTCATTAAAGGTTATTGGGCCAAATATTCTATTAGCTCATACAAAATAAAAGTAGGGTATTTGATATCATTTAGGGCTCACTTAATAAAATGGAATGAATTGAAAAGAGTTTTTGAGGAAAAAAAGTGACTCTTGTACCCCTACTTAAAAGAATAATGTAAAGGAGATACAAATTGTTTAACGATCAAAAAGACATAGTCATCAAAAAGTAAGCAACTTCAAGGTTGAGCAACTAATTAAACATCAGGGACTGTAAATCCATGAGCAGGCCACTGGTGAAACAACCAAGAAAGAGGAAGCACATTACCTTCAACAAATATTGGCTGCATCCTCCTGAGAGGAGTTTTGAAGCAATAGCAGATTCAACCTGCATAGAATTGAAATGCTCATCAAGTCATGCTAACATTAAAAGGAGATGGTTCGCTGAATTCAGAGAACATCCAATGCTCACCCTTGACCTCCAACAGGTTATTTCACTAAGAAGCAACTACATAATTTAGTTGCTTGTTTGGCGCTATAAATATGGTTAAGTTAAAGTTTATGTACCATTCATTTACATAATACAAATTATAGAAGAGGAAGATACTGAATGTAGGCTTTACAGTTATAATCATTCATTGAATAAACATTCTGAACTGTCTGATTAATGGTTTTTGAAAGACACGACAAAGGGATTCAAATTTATGAGCATTCTTATCCATAAGATCCCTTTGAAAGTGGAAATTTCAAGAATGACCAGTCCATTGCATTAATTAAGCTTTGAACTGGTGTGTTGGGCAAAGAAGAAACATAATTCCCCACCCAAGCATCCTCCCGGAACCTGGTACAACCACCATTGCAGATTGCCAACCATTAAAGAAACCAAAGATCCATAAAATTCATATTCCCAAGGAATAAAATTCCTATGGCTTACATGAGTAGGAGTGATTGTGTTGGGCTTTCCAACAAGTGGGGCCGTGTATACAAACGGAGGCCTAAAGGAGATACTCAGGGACAGGGGAGACAAGGGCAGAAGGGGGAAAATACGGTAATTAACAAAGCCTGACAGTGTCAGGATAGTGGAGGGGGGTAAAAAGGAGGGCAGGGAGTGACAGAAGGGTAGGGAGTAGCATCTTCTTTGGGGAGACGACCTGGTCTCTCGAAAACCAGGTTGTTTGGGAGGCTCTTTCTTGTTTTCCGTTTCTGTGTGACGTTTGAGATAGGAATTAGTGTGTGTGAAGCTGACTTGTGATTGTATTCTCTACATTTTCCAATAGTAATAGAAGATACCAGTCGATTGCTCTTCATTTTTCTGTTATTGGTCTCTTTAATATCTGTTATTGGTGTTGGTTCTATCAGATTGCTGGGTTGGCAGTTTTCCTGCATGATATTGGGGTTTTGAACACCCCCCAGTGGCCACTTGTGCAGTCTATATAGTTCTGGTGAAGCAGAAATCAAGTAAACTGTAGCAAGTGCCACATTCAAAAGGATCCTGATTGTTCATCATACACCATTCATGATTTTTATTCAGAATTGTTGGCTTCCTGTTAATTGGAGTTATCAACATATAGGATATAAGTTGTATGGCTGAAATAGAGGAAGGCATCGGAAGTTATTTGTGATCATGAAACACTAATTAAGCTAAAAGGAAAGTTTTATTGAACTACTATAAGATTAACAAGTTAAGATGATAGTGAATGTTGGGTAGTGAAGAGATGGTAAGAGCAAAAAATGGGGTGGTTGCAATAAGGATGTTAAGATGGATGTGCAGTCATACAAGAGAAAACAAAATCCATAATGATTGTATACAAGAAAAAGTTGATGCAGTATCTATAGCAGAAAAAATAGTAGAAAATCGTTCAAAGTAGTTTGAACATGTACAAAAAAGCTTATAGAGACACCAATGAAGAGGGTTGAAACTTATAGTTTAGACCCAGGAAGATGTATGAGAAGACCATGAAGGACACTCAAGGAAGTTATCAAATATGATCTATTGGTGAATGATATATTTGAAAAATTGGTTGTTTTATAATACAATAGCTATCATGCAATTCACTTAGCTAATTCCACCTAATAATATAAGACTTCTTGTTATTATTAATTGGAGTTTCACAACCTTCTCCGAGGTTTGTTCTTCCCAAATCACCATTTAGTTTAAAATTTACATAAATCAGGATTCCCTGATAAAATGAAATATTATATTTTTTAGAAATTTCAGATTCAAAGGGGTTAATGGAATTTGTACACCACTCAGTTCCACTGGAAAACCCACAGAACACATTATTTGGAAATATTAATTGATAATTGAATATATTCAATTAATCATGTTCACAATGCTACAACGGAGAAGAGAGGCTTACACTGTCATAATTACGTTGAACAGCAAATGGGAATGATGTCATTATTGTACATAACAAATGAAGTGCGCCTTCCTGCATGCACCACAATTCAGATTACAAACGAATCTCCATTAAGCAAAGAAAGAAGATATACAAGAACTGAAGAGCAAAAACTATGGTGAAAAGCATGCAACGAAAATGATATTGTCAGGTCAACTGTTTGCAGCATTTAGCAACAAAGGTATTCAAGATAAACTCTTGGTCTTCCCGGCAAGCTAAAACTTAACATTTTCATCACCTCCCATTTATATATGTGTATGAGAGACAGAGTGAGGAACAAGAGGGGGGAGCAAAATTGAGCACATTCTTTTGGCATTTTCCAGTGAAATAAGTGGTTTCTTACTTTGACTCTATCAACATATATTGTTTATAAATATATTGGGCCTTTAGATATAATTCTGTTACAATGAAATCCAGACACAAATTCACTTCAAAACAAATGTTTCTCCCACTTCTCATTCCACTATTCTAGAGCTTCTCTATTTCTTCTAAGTCCTACCAAAAGAGATGTTGCCAACTGTTTCTTATTTTGGCCCAAATACCAACACAGCAAAATATGTACCTCCATCCATTTTACTTGAAGAAATTTCTTTTATTAATTATTTAGAAGAGATAATCAAACAAGTTATTAAACAAGACCTTTTGGTAAACAATATTACTAAAGATTTGGTTATTGATAAAACATAATAGTGGGGTACAATCTATATAGTTGACCTCACTTAGTGGGATAAGGTTTGTTGTTGTTGTTGTATTTAGGAGAGAAAATAGAATCATAATCTTCAAATTATGCTAGTACTACTTACCCATAAAACCTCTGAGTTGTCACCATCTAACAGCTGCAGAACTGGTTGAACAACTTTTGCAGCAAAGGAAGACCCATCTTTCTTAACATTAGGAAATCCACTCAGCCTGAATTAGAAAAGAGCATGAGGCAATAGACTCAAGACAGATCATTTTTCTTGATTTTTCCCCCAAAAGAAAAAAGTATAAAAGTAAGCAAGTTTTGACTTTTCTGAAGTAATCATTCTTAACCCACAAACAAAACCGACTCTTGGACAAGAAGCACTGAACTGGAGATGGTTGTAGTAAATATATTTTATAACACCAATATTTCAATTCCAAAAAGTGAATTTAAATTATTCAATCTTTAAGCCAAACTGCATGATTACAACAATATTTAATTGAAATAAAATGCAAAAGAATATCTTTCACCGAAAAGGGGAAAAAAGGTCCAATTTATAGTTTAGAAATTTAGCAAGCAATTGCATATACAGAATCCGAAAATTGAGAAACTTGACAATACTTTTTTTTATGTATTTAATTTAATAGTTAATAGGATATGAAAGACTCATTCCCCAATATATATATATATATATGATTTTGTGCATATGCCAAGGTGAGCAGATACAGCGTTAGAGTGAAACATTTTACTCATTACTTATCTTTACATATACTAATCTAATACAAAAAGATTTCAAGGAATTTTGTCAATCAATACCAAACATGAGCATTTTACAGGACACTTCTACAATTGTGCACTGATGAATAAGGAAAATTTTGAGTAAAAAGAAAGACCTAACCTTGAAAACAAATCGGACATCGAAGCAACAGAAGCCACCCTCAGAAAATGAGAACTTGCTGAAGACTGTTTAAATAAGTAGCAAGGAAGACATGTCACACATGGGTATATAATAACAACAACCAAAATAAATAAATAATATAAGACAATTCAAATCCAGACCTTCAACCATGCATGGAAACAAGTGATGTATGTGTTTGAGCACATACATACACTGAAAAAGAATGCAAATAGAGAGTCCAACCACGCAAGTTTCACATATACAATAGTCAAATTCTAGATGAATAAAGTAAAGACAACTGATTGATAAATGAATGCCTCTTTTTGGTATCATCTAGTGAAAGAGATCACCAAGTGTATTAATGGTTCCTATTTTTGTTTCCGAGGTCATGTATCCCTCATTCAAAACTTCCTTTCTTGTATCCCCCGTCATTATCATTCCCTTTTCCAAGATTCATTAAGGGTTGCAATGGGGTTTAAAAGAGATTATGCAGGATTTTCTTTATTCTTGCGTGGAAAATAGAAATTCAAGAAATCTTTCAAGAAAGCTTGCAAGCAAAGAAGTTAAATGCATGTAAAAACAGCTTAATACCTGCAAAAATTGTAGCAACTTCTCAAACCACTCAGAGCACGAATTTAGGAACCGAGGAGAACTGCACTCTTGACAAGTAAGACCCAGCAAAGAGATTCCTGCCCAACATTTGTCTGGCTACGACATAGAAATATGATCATAAACTCACAAGTATACCTTCCAACATCCCATATGAATAAAACTCAATTGTAACTCAAGGATAAACTATTGCATATGTGAAGAAGCAGTAAAGAGTATACAAAATCATGGCTTTTGCTCACGTCAAAAATAAAAATGCCCCAATTCATTCAAAGCGAAGTACAATCATAAAACAATCACAGTTACCATGTCGCTGGAAGCGAGAGTCAAAATGCAGTCAACCCACGAATCAACTGCAGATTTCCAGCGTTCAGTTTGCTTTAGGTCCATGTCATCGGTGAAGGATTCAGAAAGGAGACGGTGAGTCTTAATCATGGAAACAACACGAGAAAGCTCTGAGGGATTGGAAAAAGGGTGCTTCTCATCAGGAAGGTGGTCTTTGACAAGGGTATGAAGCAAGCGAGGTTTGAGTGCAACATCATACATGTTGCTGACGTGATTGAAAGCCTCCATGGGAAGATTCAAAGCTCGAAGCTTTCTATATTAGCGTTAGTCGAACTCTTGCTCCTGCTTTCCCTCTCGATAGTGCAATGCTCGGTCTCATAAAATAGGCTCACAAACCTCTCTTTCTTCCGCCACCGGCGTGGCAAAGCTAGTGCTGCTGAATCCTCAGTGAAGTCTCTGTTTCCGGGCGTGTGGGGTTGGAGAAGAAGAGAGACATGGTTGAAGATGGGTCGGGTCCATCAATGGGCTAGTTGCTCATGTATGAACACCCCTTCTTGGCCCCAAATGACGTTTTTTTTTTTTTTTCGGTACGTTATTAGATTATCTATCAATCTTTTATCTATCTATCTATTTTATTTATTTACTTTATATCTTCAAATCTTATAGGTGAAATTTGATTAGTCAATTAAATTCATTGTCACGTTTTTATTTAATTCTCTTCTTATTTCATTTAATTCTTCTTCTTTTTATTTATGTTTAGGCTTCAAACTTCTATTGAGTGTTATAGAATAATATGAGATAAACCTCTTCAAATTGTATAGAAGAAAAGTGATTGATTGATTGGTATAAATTTGATTGGTCAATTAAAATTTATTATCACATTTTTATTTTATTCTTCTTTTATATTTCTATTTCTATTATACTTAGATTCTTCTTTTATATTTAGATTAAATAGATTTATATTTATATTTTTTCAAACCTCTTCTGACGGAGAAACTTGATTGGTAAATTAACATTCTTCTTTTATATTTCTATTTATATTTAGATTAGATTTAGGTTAAATATATTTTTATTTTTATTTTTTTAAACCTTTTTAGATTAAAAATATTAGATTTAAATGAAAATTTTTTCCTTAAGGATACTTTTAGGCCTTGTGATTTTGTTTAATTAGTTTCCTTTCTTTTGCATGTTTTCATCGTCCCTTCTCTTACAGTTAAATTAAATTTTTTACATTCTAAAAATTTCATTACTTACTTTATCTTCTTTTAAGTAAATACGACTTATGCCTATTTTTGTAATTTTAAAAATTATTTTTAATTTTAATTTTGAATTGTACGATGTCATATTGTTAATTCATGCATATTCTATGTATATTTTAATCATTTAATTTAATTTTTATTTAATAGAGACTTCTCTTTTTCCAATTATTATTTTAAATATTTTATTTTGATGTTTTAAATTTAGTATATTAATTTAGTCGTGTGTGTTACAAATTCTAAGAGATTGCTTAGTTTCTATTTTCATTTTTTTGGTTTTTAAAATTTTTTTTGTATATTGCAGGTTTCAAAATTGACACTACATTTAATTGTTAGTCAAAATGCCCAGTTGTCATGGTACAACTCACCAAATAATAGAAAAAATGATGGGTTTTTAATGGAAGGGTGATCTTACTTTTAAAAAAATAATTTAGGAAAGGTATGGCCCTACTTTTCATTATATTGTGCCCAGCACACTGTCAGGCCCCACATTAGAGAAACTTGAGAAGGATCCTGGCTATATAAATAGGTGCGCTGTGCATCTTAATGGGTTAACCTTTTGGAGAGAGAGTAGTGAGCCCGTGACAAAATAGTATTAAAACCAGACTTAAGTTTGTCCAGTCGGTGAGCCCCACTAATGGGCTACCTATGATAAGGGTGTCACGGATTGGTCGGGGGAGCTATCAGATCCCACATCGGAGAGACTTGGGGAGGGTCCTGACTATATAAACGGGTGCGCTGCACGTCCTAATGAATTAATCTTTTAGAGAGAAAGTAATGGTCCTGTGATAGCTTGCTCCTAAAACAAATTTAGGGGGAGAATTAATCTTCAGCCCTACCCTATATATATAAACACATTATATGCAGTCATAGAATATCACACTTTTGTCATACAGGCATGTTTAGAATACTTTTGCTCTTTTATTTAATTTTCGAGTGTATTTTGTTTATAACTAGATTATATATACCCCCGTGTGTGCGATGCACAGGGAACAGACTATTGATGCTATTTTTTTTTAACATTCATGCTAATTTTTGTGGTTAACAGGAAATAATTTTAATATAATTTATCATGATAAAAATGTTACTATTGAAATTATATTGTTTAAAGGAAGATTTGGAAAATAGGGAGGAAATTTGAATTTGAGAGGAAGAGAAAATGCATGCTAAGAAAGAAGTGAGCAAATTTTTTTCAAAATCTTCTAAAGAGCTTGTAAAATTAAAAAGTTTTGATGACAAAATATATGCACATTAACCTATGCAACATAAAAATTTAAAAGTACAGCCTACCAATAAAAAAAATTTTAGAAAAATATTTATCAAATTTTTAAATTTTAATTGAGATGTAGAAAAATATTTAAATTAAAAAATACAGCCTACCAGTAATTTTCAAATTTAAAATATTTATAGAATTTAAAATAGATGTATAGAAAACATCTAAACCAAAAAAAAAATAACAGCCACCAATTAAATAATGAAATTTCAATGGTAATGTTACTTTTTCAATTATTATTTTAAATATTTTAATTTAATATTTTAATTCAATCGTGCGTATTACATATTCTAAGGGACTGTTTAGATTTTATTGTCATTGTCTTGTTTTCAAAATTGATACTACATTGGATTATTGGTCAAATACCTTGTTTGTCATTATAGGAGAGTTCATAGTTATTCCACCTTAACAAATAATAGAGAAGACATAGGCCTATTACGAAAGAGGTATTTTACTTTTGAAAAAATTATTTAGAGAGGATATGGCCCCACTTTTCATTATATGGTGGCCAGCATGCGCTCCTAAAAAAAATTATGGGGAGAATTAGTCTTTAATTCTATCTATATATATATATATATATATATATATGTAGCTGTGACCTGTTTTGTCGTCTTCTTTTGTTTTGCAATCATACAATATCAGACTTTTGTTATACATGCATGTTTAGAATACTTTTGCTCTTTTGGTTTAATTTTTTATTGTATTTTGTTTATAACTTCGCACAGGGGACACACTATTGAAGCTATTTTTTTTAAAACATTCATGCTAATTTTTTTAACTGGTTAATGGGAAATAATTTTAATATAATGTATCATTAAAAAAATGTTTCTATTGAAATTAGATTATTTAAAGGAAGATTTGGAAAACAGGGAGGAAGTTTGAATTTGAGAGCGAGAGAAAGATAGGTATGCTAAGAAAGAAATGAGCAATTTTTTGTTTTTTCAAAATCTTCTAAAAAGCATGTAAAATTAAAAATTTTTGATAACAAAATATACGCATATTAACCTGTGTAACATAAAAATTTAAAAGTACTGCCTACCATTAAAAAACAATTTTTTAGAAAAATATTTATAGAATTTTTAAATTTTAATTGAGATGTAGTAAAATATTAATATTGGGAGAATTGGTGAAAAGACCTCCTTGAGAGATAAATCATGCCCAAGGACCAAAGCAAATTGAAGAATCAAGTTAAATATTTTATTCATTAAATAATATGAACAAATGACTAAAATGCCCCTCTATGTTAATTAAAAAATAAAAAAAAGGAAGGCACAAAATCTGGCCACCGGAGCTCCAGCCCCTCTTCCAATAGGTGACGGTGCGCCTGCAAGAGCTCTGACTAGCTGGTGAAGGATCACCCGAAAAAGTTAGTAGCCCTTGATTACACGTAATTATCAAAGATTACTTGTGAAACTTAACAACCAAAGGGTATGAGGATTTTGACTTAGGGTGCAAAGGTTCTGACTTGGATATAAATAGCCTGGCTATGGTGTAAGGGGTCTGGCATGGGTGCAAGGGTTTAGGCTTGGGTGCAAGGTGCAATGGTTCTGGCTTACTTGGGTGCAAGTCGTCTAGCTTAGGTGCAAGGTGCAACGGTTCTAACTTGGATGCAAAGGGTCTAGCTTGGGGTGTAAGGTGCAGGGCATGTGTCATACGAACATTAATTACACGTAATCCATAATCGTTTTCATGTAATAAAGGGGCACTAACAATAATGTTCTCTCTGTGTGTTTTTTTTAACGTGTAACTCATTAGATATTACATGTAATTTTTCTCAGGTATGTTCAAGAATCTTTTCATATATTAAATTACATGTAATCAAACGCCTATGAGGCCCAAAGCATAACTCTTGAATCTCCACTATATTGCTTCGTTCCTATTGGTCATAGTGATTTGAGTCAAACTAGACTCCAAAAATATCCCATGTCTGCTTAATACCACACCAAAACCTTAATCCCTATCCCTTCTTCATCAAAAACTTGGTTCTGAGCACACAAGTTCTTCACCCCTAAACCTCCTTTCACCTTGTCTTTGCATGCCTCATTCCAAGCAATCAAGCAAGTTCACTAGAGTGTTTCTCCAAGAGCTAAGTTGATTCTTCACCTTGTCTACCATATAACCATGAGTGTTTTCATAAAGGAACTCCCAAATACTTCCCTAAGTTAGTTGTAATAGAAAATCCTAGAAGATCACTTAATTTGAGTATGATTCATATTGTCCAAAAAGAAAGCCTGAGCTTTAGCTTGACTCAACCTTATGACCAAATTCATCACAAAATTTCTCCAAATACTGTTTAATCACCTCTACTTGACTTGAACCATTAATCATTTTTGATTATAGAGATAGATTAATATCTGTGAAAATCTTGGTTTGAAATTGGTTTAAATTTTAATATGAATTGCAATTTATCAACGGTTCAAATTCAAGAATTCCTTCCAACATGGTCTTGGTACACAAATTCAGCTCCAACCATTTAAATTTATGTCTAGTCCTCAAACTTCACTTGAGATTTTCTTTATTAAGTCTACCAAGATTAATTCGAGCTCCTGGTTGCCACAGTACAATCCTAGATGATAAGTCTAAATCACTACCCTTACAAAGGTAATGATTAACCCCACTTGAGCTCTTTGAGCTTTAGTCCTTTGTTCTTAAGTAGGTAAAATAGGGATAAATAGAGTAAGTTCACAAAGTAAACTACTGCAGTGAAAAACTCTCTCAAAGAGCTAATATATAATCAATAAAGTGCAAATGTAATAAATGAAAGCACAGAAGGTCAGTAAGAATATGAATAAGGTAGTTCATGTTATAACTCTTTTTCCTTTGTCTTCATAAATAAGCTTATTTTATAGTTGAAGAGCTTGAAAGATCCGTTAGACTCATTAAATTAGCTATTGGAGTATTGAGCTTCTTTCTTATGAGTTTCTCTGCAAGTGAAGGAGATGATTAGTGCTTTACGGTGGAGTTTCTTGCTCACGAAAAGAAAGGTTATTATAAATGGCTAAATACATTTAATGTTTGATAAAAAGTATGTGAGAAGAACATCGGTAGATAAAACACAATACGGGTAGAAAGGAATTGAAACAAGATATAATATTACCCAATGTGTGTTAGAATGAATTTACTACTAGTAGAGAAGCTAGAAAAACACTCACAAATGATTTGGAAGAATTAAAACTGAGAACAAAATTGAAATGACAATGATTTAAAAAATAGATCTTCGTGAGACAAGAGACCAATACCAGTAGTGATAGCTTATTATCGATAGTGTCATTGTAAAACTCATTACTTTTAGAGGTGATCAATACAGGTAATAAGCAACTAATATTGGTAGTGATGGCTTAATACCAATAGAGATGACACAGTATGGGTAGAGAACCCAAAGAAGTGAACACGTTAAACAATAGGGGGATTGAGCAACAATAGAGGTAGTAACAAAAGAGGTAATAAGGCACTAATACTGATAGTGTCACACTTATGAGGAACAACTCATTTAGAAATTAATACCAGTAGATATAAAGGGTCTAATACCCCAAGTGATGGATGATCACAATTAAGCTTAATACTGATTGCATGACCTCACTACCCATAGAAACACTACACAAAAGTGAATTAAGTCTGACAAGAATACAACTATTGTGAAGAACATGACTGATAGGTGGTAATGATCAAGACAATATCGGTAGTGATACTCAGACAAATTTGAAATCAGAGATTAAAACAATGTAGCTCATTTTACCTTATCTTCCCTTTTCATAACTATATATATATGTGTTAAATAAAATCTTTAATTTTTTATCATCAAAACTAGGTTCAACATTGTATTCAATACCTCATATTTATCTAGAGCATCTTTCTCATTGACTTAGGAAATTATTTGTTTTGAAATTCGATATTGTGAAACAAGTTAATTATCTCCCCCTTAATTATCATTATATTGTATGTAGCTTAAATTTTCATTATATATATATATATATTATATAAAAATAAAACCAATTTTTATCTTAAAATACAGAATTACCATTTATTGTGATGGAAAAGACTGCTGCAAAACAAATTTCAATTAGGATCCAACTTGGTTTAAACTTGAATTAGTAGGTACGTAGTAACAAATGTCGAACAATTTTGCTTTAAATAAAAAGGTTGATTCTCAAACATGAATTATAGAGGTGAAATTCTAACATGTGACTAGAGCTTTGATACTTAACATGAGGACACAAGGAATTAATGTTGGGCCATACAATGGCTTGTTGATATGTCAAATATGAGTTGACTTAGGCTTAGTATGAGCAAAAATCTTACATAAGATATAATTGAGTTGGAGAAGAGGTATGAAAAAGACTCATAAACTTAAGGCCTTAAAGTTTTGAATTAAAATGTGATATTATACTCATTTACATATGTCTTCTTAGATTCATTAAGCAATCAAGTTGTGTTTTTCTCCTTTTTAGATGCTCCCGAGCCCAACATAACTTATATTGAGAATTTGGTATGAAATCATAAATTTATTTGCCCAAAAGAAAAGAAAAAGGAAAAAGAAAGAAAAGGAATAAACACAAAAAATGATAAAGTATGAAATATAAAAAGAATAAGGCTAAACAACATCAAGAGTCATACATAACTTATAAGTATCTAATCAATAAATAGTTTAGAATTCATCTAAATTAAAATTGGTAAGTGATAGAGGCTCTTGTCATTTAAATAAATGGTTAGAGGTTTGAATTTTGCTTACTCTTATAGCAGAACAACCACTTACACATGTTTAGATTTCACATTTTTAATTTTTGATATCTATATTTAAGAAAAAGGAATACAAAATGAAAATATTTTTCTAAAAATAGAAGAGAACCTTCAATCCAAATTGAAGATTGGTTAAAAGGAAATGTTGCATATTAATTAATTAGAACACTGAGTAATTAGTAATTACTAGTGTATCACCTAAAGAAAAAGGTAAAATTAATCATTAAATACTTATAGTTTTAATCCAGTTGTAACTCTGTTCCTAAATTTTGACTTGTAGTTTTAACTCAGTTGTAATTCGGTCTTTAAACTTTAATTTTTGTAACTTAGTTCCTATAATTTTAATCATTTAAAATATTAGTCTCTGTATTTTAAAACATAAAATTATAAAGATTAAAACTATTTTAAAATTTTAATCTTTATAATCTTTGTAAAGCAAAGATTATAAGGGTTTAGTAACTTAAAATATTTTTTTTTACAATATAGGGACCAATATTTTAAATGATTAAAATTATAAAGATTGAGTTAGAAAAGTTAAATTTAGGGAAATTCAAACTATAAGGATCAAGTTACAATAAGTTAAAATTCAAGGACTGTAATTATAACTGGGTTAAAATTATAAAGACTAAATGATTAATTTTTCTAAAAAATAGAGAAATAAAGAGAGGAGATTCTAAACAATCTTGTAAATGAATTAACCAATTGTCAAATGTGAATTGTGGAGGTGACATTCTAACATGTGACCCGAGTTGTGATAGTTAAGGTGAGGATATAAGGAATTAATGTCAGGTCATAAATTAGCTTGTTGAGGTGTCAAATGTGAGATGACTTTGATTCAGTATGAGGAAAAAATTCCATGTCAGATAGAGCTAGGTCAAAGAAGAGGTATGGAAAAGAGTCATAAATTTAATGCTTTAAAAGTTTTCAATTAAGATGTGGTCTCATATTCATTTACACGTGTTTTCTTAAACCCATTGGATGATCCAGTTGTGCTCTTCTTTTCGAGATGCTTGGGCCCAACATAACTTGTATTGAGAATTTGGTATGTAATCTTAGATTTCTTTGCCCAAAAGAAAACGAAAGGAAAAGAAAGAAAAGGAATAAAGACAAAAAGTGACAAGGACGAAACATAAAAAAAAGAAAAAGGCTAAACAACATTGAGTCATACATAACTTATTAAGTATCTAATCAATAAGTGGTTTGGAATTGATCACATAGAAAGATAAGGTCTCTTCTAGCAAAACGACCACATACACACGTCGTTTAGATTTTAATTTTTTTTATTTTTTTATATCTATAGTTAAGAAAAGGAATACAAAATGAAAATATTTTTGTAACAACAGAAGAGAATCTTCAAAAGGAAATGTTGCATCTTAATTAGAACACATCTCTTCAGAGCAACGCTGAGTAGTTAGTAATTATATCACTAGCGTATCATTCACAAATATATATATATATATATAGAGAGAGAGAGAGAGAGAGAGAGAAGATTCTAAACAATCTTGTAAATGAATTAATCAGTTTGGCATATAAAATGTGAATAACAGGTTCGATAAAAGCAAGGATACAGCATTTTGAGGATTATCTCTGCATCAGTTTCCTGTCAACATTAACTGAAGCATAAGGTATATAATTATCTCTTTTCCCGTATTTCCTGCAATATCCGCAATCCAACATGTTTTGCTCATTTTAAAATTTTTGTTTTGCTTTTTGCCTCCACCATTATTTTAACTTATGATTGTGATTCCATCTAGAAGTTGAGTTATGGCAACAATAGGATTTTATTGTTGTTGTAAGTGGGTGAATAAAATGTCAATTTGATGCACAAACAGTATAAAGTTAAAGGTTAAATAGATAAACCGAGTCACATTTAATTCAACTGGTTGAGGAAGTTATGTCAGCTTATCTTAAGATCTTGAATTTGAGTTATGAAATATGTAGTTGCGTTGAATAAATATACTAAAGGTATAGGTTCTTGTGAGGCCGTTGTTGGCAATAACAATTCCAAACAATGAGAGTTCAAATCACTCTAAATGGAAGGCAATAATTCCCTCAGATTTTGGGTATGGAAAGATGGAATTTAAAAAAGAAACAAAGGTTAATTGGATATAACGCACTTTATATGCAGTTTTTCTAACTTGTTATAAACTTTCATAACAAAATTGTTTATTGTTTGTTTCAGAATTTCATGATGATAAACAATGCGCTGGTGTGGTAATTATTAATATGATTTTATAAATTGCTATATGGCATTCGAAGATTCTAGAACATGTTTTGGAATTCATCAGATTTGTAGTCCTTGTGAATATTTAGTCATGTTAAGAAGGTTTCTATATTTTTTGTTTAGATCTATGCTTTATAGCTGCATCATTTAACCCATATTTTAACCAATGACATGACATAATGGCGGACGAAGAAATGATGAATCAAAATATATGGTAAAAATTCTTTGGCTGAAGTGTATCATTAATCTCATAACTTCATATAAGATTTTAGTTTGATCCTTTAATTTTATAAAGTATTTTTTCAATTCTTTAACTTTAACACTTTTAGTTTCTAATGATAACTTTTTTGTGTCAATCATGTCATTTTAAGAAATTAAAATTAGGCTAAAGCATATTTTTAATCCTCTAATTTCATATAAGATTTTAATTTAATCTCTTAATTTTATAAATTATCTTTTTAGTCCATTAACCTTAACATTATTAGTTTCAAATAATTATTTTTTGTGTCAATAATTTTTATTTTAAAAAATTAAACTCAATATGTCAACATTTGAGAATGTTTTGTAAATATTTAAAAGTTCAATATAAAAATTTGTTAGGATGAAACTAACAGTGTTGGGGTTAAAGGATTAAAAAGATATTTTATAAATTAATGGGACTAAAATAAGATCTTGTATAAAGTTAAATGACTAAATATATACTTCAGCCTTAAATTTAATATGTCAACATTTGAAAATAATTTTTTAATATTTAAAAGTTTAATGTAGAAATTCTTTTGCTAATAAAACTAATGGTCTTAGGATTATAGGACTGAAAAAATACTTCATAAAATTAAGAGATTAAAATGAAACGTTACATAAAGTTAAAGGATCAAAATATATACTCTAGCCAAGTTCTTTTTAGTTGCCAAATTCAAGAGCTTAAAGTTTAAATATGAATGCAATAAGCAATAATATTGTCTTTGGATACATGACGATTTAGATTTGAATTTGAATTTAAACCAAATGTAAAATAGTAAATCCAAATCTAAATCCATATATATTGTATTATTATTTCTTTGTAATTTTAAATTCATTTTATACCCTACTTATTTGAAATTTCACTTACTCCAACCTTCTATTTTTTATATATATTTTCACTATCCATATCTCTATTACTCTGGTCTATTCTATCATTTTCCATCCTCCTCTTTTGTCAATTGAAAAGTAGAGATAAGTTAATCATTCCTAATATTCTATTTTTGCTTGGAATATCAACTCATCTCTCTTTTTCCCTTGCAATTTTTTACATTATCCAAATAAAAAATTTTAAATATATAAATTTTAAATGTAATATTCTAATTAAATTAAAATTAAAATTAAAATTCATATCCATCAAACATATTATATATTTATATGTAATATAACATTACAAATTTCTTAATTTGAAAATAGTGTCGTTTACTATGGATTTTATATCATTTATTGATATTGATTTTAAAATTTAAGATTGAGTTTAAATGGAGAAAATTAAAATATATCTGATAATGAATTACAGTGATGAGTTGAAGGATATCTAAGACCATATTCAAGCCTTAACTTATAACTCACTCTAGGTCTAAGCAAAGCATCTTCGTAACATCAAAAGATTGATTATTATGGTAGAGAAATATAGAAAAAATGAACCGGGCTATATTCTTATCATTCTAATACTTGAATGTGCTTCAGGTCCATCAAAAGATTACAAAATGGAGACTAATATGACCTTTACGGAGGAACTTTGCATGAAGACCATAGATGATTCCGAAATGGATCATCTAATGAAGAATTACAGTTATAGGGCACCGGAGTTTAATCACAGAGCTTGGGCTTCAGAGTTAAGGTTTTTGAAAGACAAGTTGAAGATTGCAGACTCTACAAATCTTCCCTTAGCATCAAGTTGTTTCATCTATAAAGTGCCACCAAAACTTCGTAAAGTAAATGAAGAAGCCTACACTCCTAGCGTGGTTTCCATTGGCCCATATCACCATGGAGAAAAAAGATTGGAATCAATGCAAGAATTAAAAGTATGGTACGTCAACAGATTCCTCAAGAGGACCCCAGAGAAATCATTAGAGGATTATTTGAAAGCCCTGGAAGATATGGAAGACAAGATTCGTGGTGGTTATTCAGAGACCATACAGATGGAGAGAGACGAATTTGTAAGAATGATTCTAATTGATGCTTGCTTCATCATCGAGTTCTTTCTTTCATGTCTAGGCCTAGAAGACCCTTTGGTTAAGAAACTATGGCCAACAGCCGATATTAAACTTGACTTGATTTTGGTTGAAAATCAACTTCCATTCTTTGTTCTTACCCACCTTTTCGAACTAGCTTTTCCGACTGGCTTCAATGGTGAACGTTCATTTGTCAAGCTTACCTTTGATGTTTTTGTGAACGTTTTCCTGCGAGAGATATATCCTAACAAGGAAACTCATGCCAATTTTATGAGTAACTTCAATTATGATAGTCTTCATCAAGTGCAACACCTCTGCGATATGCTAAGGACCTTTTACTTACCACGTGATCCACCATCTAGAGGAGCTGACACAGCATTAATGAAGCGTTCACACAGTGTAAGTCTACTACACGAGGCAGGGATGAAATTTCAAGCTGATAAAGAAAGCAGTGTAACTAAGCTGCAATGTTTGGAGGAAATGATATTGAAGATACCAAGCATTGTGGTAAGTGATTGGACTGAGACTATGCTCAGAAATGTGGTTGCATTTGAGCAGTGTCACTATCCTCTTTCAGGCTATGTGACTGATTACGTATGCCTGCTGGATAATCTTATTGACACTGCAAAAGATGTTGAAATTCTTGTCAGAAAGAAAATCTTGGAGAACCTGTTGGCTGAGAGTAATGAAGTTGCTTCCATGGTGAACAAACTGTGCAAAAATGTCCTTGTAACCAACACCAGCACTGAGTATATCTCTCTATATGAAGAAATGGACAAGTTTTGTGATAACCCTTATCACAAGTATAAGGCAATCTTTGTGCTTGAATATTGGAGCACTCCTTGGAAAATTGCGTCTGTGGTTGCTGCAACATTGTTGCTTTTGCTCACTTTCATCCAAACAATATCTTCTGTAAATCCGCCAAAGAATTAAGCCAAAAGCTCTTGTATATATAACACCCAACTCATGATTGTATTATATTTGTTGACATTTTCTTTGTAATATCTGTATGATATTTTTATGGTAATTGTTAAAGTATGATATAGTGTGTTTGCTTTTCATTATCAAATTAAAATCAGCTCTTCATTTTTCTTTTCTGCATTATAAATACTTAATTAAAAAATATTAATAATAATTTAAAATTATAAATACTTAATTTTTTTTAAATAACCTTATGTGGCGTTACAGCAGGGAAATGCCAACTAAGGGACTTTTTATTCTTAATTAATAATCCTCAGGTGGAAATCAAATGAGGGTTTTCTATAATTTAATTTATTGTACTATATTAATAAATATTATTAATTAAATAAATTAATTATATTAACAATATTTATATTATGTTTGACACTAACGTTAAAAAATATTTTAATAATAATTATTATATTTTTTCATTTTTAATCACTAAAATCAATTATAATTTATTACTAAATAAATCCAACAATAATGATTTATCAAAATTTTAATTTTAATAATGATTACTAAATAACTAAGTTTAATAAAATGTTTCATCATAATTAATCAGTATAAATAATTATGATTACCATTAACTAAATAAAATAATAATAACAATTAATATGATAATATAATCAATCAACGTAACAAAATAAATAATATTAATAAATAGTACAAGTATGAAAATAATTAAATAATTATCATTCTGATTACGATAATAATCTTAATAATAAATAAATTAAATAATTAAATCAAAAGCTGTTAAAAGTAATTATAATTTTTAGAAAATAAATACAAAAATGGTAATAGTAATTAATGATATAAATATTTTATTTTTTAATCAACCTCAGGTGCGATTCCTTGGAAACATCGCCTGAGGTTTTTCAATTTTAGTTTATTACATTATATTAATAAAGATTATTAATTAACTAATTTAACTATACTAACAATATTTGTGTTATAATTGATACTAACAGTAATAATAATATTTTACAAATGAATAATAATGATCATTAGTATGATAGCTATATTGTATTAATAAATATAATTATAATAATAATTATTCCCTCCTTTAAAAAATATAAAGTGTTTTTAACCAAATTTTACCATCTAATAAAATAGTTATTTATCTTCAAATTAATATCATCTTTTTATATTTACCCCTATTTAATATTTCACTTTAAAATAAATATAAAGTGATTTATTTATTTGGGATATTTTTTGAAAAATTGCAATGACTACATATTGAAACACTAAAATTTTTTTAACATCCAACTCTTTAAAAAATATCTTCATTATAACTTGAATGATGTTCAATTTTTTTTTTTGCAAATCCAAAAACATAAAAATTAAAATTTGAAAAATCTGCTTCTACAATATATCTGTTATATATATATATATACTCACATATAATTTATTTCTTTGCCTCTAAAACTTAATTTAATAATTTTTTATAATATATCAAATTCATATTCTCTCTTTTTACATCAAATTATTAATTATACACCCTTAACTGAAGAGAAATCACCGTTTCACTAAAAATATTGATAAATATCATGTTATTAAATAAAAGAGCAAACATAACAGAGAATTTACAATTTTATTTTCATCGGCGTTGGAGGAAGTGAATTAAACTTTACCATTTCCACGCATTTTGATTGTTTTCGTTTTTTAGAGATATTTCAATATTAGTAATTTTAAATATACTTGTCCATCCTGAGAAAATTTCATTTGTAGTCCCTTCAAATATCAAATATATTAATTATAAAATAAACTGTATAAAAATATATTAAAATATATTTCACTATAACGCCACATACACGCGTTTTTCCTCTTGAAATTGTTACTATTGAAATATTAAAATTAATTCAAATGAATTTATTATTGAAATTGTATCATTTGCTTCTGGAATATATCTTTTCTATATATTCAGATAACATTTATTTCTTCACCTCTATAGACAATAATTCAACTTTAATAACATTTTTTTTATACAATGTCGAATTTAGTTTTCCTCTTCCCTCGTCAAATTATACCCGTCGATGGACGGAGAAGTCATCGTTGACTAAAAAATTTGATAAATCTCATGCCTTCAAGTAAAAGTTTATATTTCAATTTTAATAATTTTAATAATTAAATGTCAACTATCAAGAGAATAAACATAAAAAATTATATTTAATATTTTTAAGCATATATTTTAACAACCAATCAAATGCCTCCTACAAGATAATTTGAAGAGTATAATAGATAGATAGATGATAAACAATACAGAAGAAGATATATAGATTTTATTTTTTGGGCCAAAATGATAGATAGATAGATAGATAGATAGATTACTCTCTTAAATGTTGACAAATGCATGTTTCTTATGGACGCGAGATTGATTAGAATATGTGCCTGGATTCAAACTCGTGGCTTTACTTGCGAAAACAAAACACTATCACCACCAAGCCACAAAATAAAATTATCGTTAACAGAGATATAGGTTCAAATGCTGGTAGACCAAAACAAAGAAAGAATATTATCCTGCTGTTAAATAATGTAGATGAAATATTCAAATCACTTTTCAAATTATTCACAATCATCGTATTTTCTTCATTCTATTAACCTTTTTGGTTTTAAATGTTGTGCATAATTTATATATTTTGGTTGTCACTTGTCAAAATTAGGACCCGTATTTTTTTCCCTTATATATTCTTTTACATTTATAAATTATCTTTTAAATATTATAGCTCATTGATATTCTCCGTATTTATATTCGTAAATGAAGCTTTAACATTCTAATAACTATTTGTTTTGAATATTTTTAAAAATAAACACAAGAGGTTATTTCATGTGCTTTCTATTTTTCTCTTTCAATGCTTAGTCTCATTTTAATGAGGATAAGCCAAACGAGGTGTTATGGTCAGATATTTAAACGAGGTTATTTCAAATTTAATTTAAAAATTAAAAGCATGGAAAAAACTAATATTTAACAAGTCGATTATTCGATTCAGTTTGAATAATTAAATTTGAAAGCTTGAGATGTTATGGTCAGATTTGGCTATATAAATTTTAATCTATCTTCAGTATTTTAAACTTAATTCGAATAAATCCAACCTAAATTAAACCTAACTTTCCTGATTACCAATTTACCTATATGCGATGCACAAACAGATTTGAATTCAGTAAGTAGTCTAAGTGTTCAGTTACAGCTGTTGAATTTTATTAATACATAAAAGTTATCAAGATATATTTTACTCTAAAAATTCAAAAACAATTATCATGAACAAAAAAACTCCTTACTTATGTTATTCCCTCTAAAAATTTGAGATTTAATTACTTTTTTATTATTATATGACAATTTTTGACAGCCATTCAATTAAATCAAACTATTGTTATTATGCCATATACAAAAAATATTCATTGAGTAAGCATATGAAGTTGTCAAAATCGAGAGTCAAAGTAAACTCACGAAAGATAAATAAACTCATATAACATACATAAACTCATATCATAAAATCATAACAGCTTATTTTTTTGATAAATAACTATTAAAATAATAAATATATTAAATTAAAATATAATATAAATGTAATACCTTATCTAATTAAATAATTAATATTTGTTCACAAATAATCGCTGCGTATAATCATTTATTTATTACATGTAATTTATTTTTTTATATTGAAATCATCTTATTTATTTATTTATTTATTTATTTATTTTTACGTGTTGATCCCTTGATTTAATGCTTTACGTCGGGATATCATAATTCTTTTTTACGTGTTCGATAATTTGCTTTGGATTAATTAAAGCCCAATTGTGCACCTAAGTATATGCTAATTTTAAAATAATATGGAGTTTAATTGACATATTAAAATAATATAATTAATATATATATATATATATATATATAAACACATATTAAAAGTGATCTCATAGCTTCATGGTTAGAAATTCTCTCACACCGTTAGTCCTGATGTCTTGCGTTCAAATTCTGACGCATTTCTTTTATTAATTTATAGTATTTTAATATATTTCTTTAGGCTAACGGTGTGAGAGAATTTCCAAATGAACTGGTGAAAAAATATCATTAGTCCTGTGTAAGAACATCTCGCAGATTGCCTGCTGTGAGAAATATTTTTTTTATTAATTTATAATTTTCCCTGTACTTTCTGACAAACATTTTTTGAGAGAATGGTTGGTGCCAATTTCGCGTTTAATGGCACAAACTTCTCTCAGATTTTCTCACAAATTTCTCTCAAACATTTCCTGCAAATATTGGCCATGAGAAACATCGAAGAGAAGGTATATAAATTTTGTGTTTCCGCGAGAAAGGTCATGAGAAGTTCTCTTAAATATCGTTCTGTGAGAAGTGTTCGAGACAAAATCTGTGTTTTCTTGTTTGAGCAACCATCAAAATATATGGGAGAAAAAGTAAACCGATCAAAGCTAGTGAAAAAATCAATTAAAACCAGATAAGAACTAGTTTTCAATCCTAAAACTATGTTATTTTATATGTTTATTTATCTCTTGATTGGTTATTTTGGTAACATGCATATACACACACATACATCTCTCGACTCTCGTGGTTGGTTTTAATTTGACAGCATTGATAAATAATATGACTCCTATATATATAATGCAATCAAAGGCACTAAAAACAATGTGTGTGTGTGTTTTTGTCGTTACTATTAAGTGTTCTTCTTTATTTTAACTTCCTCAAGATCAACGAAAAGCTTCAGGTTCATTACCTCTTTCTTTTACCATTTATTTTCATGCATGTCTTATAATTTTCTGCCATTAAATTTGTACTATATATGCTGATTTTGAGTTTATGTGTTATTGGTGATCTCTTTATCACATCTATATTCAGTCAGTCTTCAATATCGATTCAAAAGTTTAGGAGAAGCAACGAAGAATTTTTTTAAAAAAAAATGTTATATACATAAAATTTAGTGAGTGAATGAAAATGTGTGTTCTAAAAACTCCAAGAATTAAATGGGACGCCCAACTGCTTTTTACATGAAGAACATGCACTTCTACGAAACAAGTTGCAGGAATTAATGTTTTCTTTTCTTTTTGGTTTTGTTTTTTTTTTGTTTTTTCTTTTGTCTACGGGAGTATTTTGGAAACATTAAGAAAATATTAAAATGCTTTGGTATATTTTAATTTTTCTAAAAAAAATATTACAAGGGCGTTTTACCAAAAAAAAAACTCTGGTAGATTATTTTAAGAAAAAATTTACAAGATTAATTTTAACCAAGGACATTTTGGTAATTTTATTAAAAATAATTTATTTGAGTGTTTTAAAGTATAAAATACTCTGATAAATTAATTTTAAAAATATCTTTTTTAAAAATCTATTCGAGTGTTTTCAATAAAAGTGCACTGGTAAATTTTCTACAAATTATTAGAAGGAGAATGATGAGTGACTAGGCTTTCTTTTCCCTCGTTTTCTGCAGTTTTGATTCAAAAAAAAAAAAAAAAATCTCTACAAATTAAAGCGTATTTTGTATTTAAACGATCTGCGATACGTGTCCCTGTAAGTTTTTTTTGGTGCAATTGCATGCAAGTACAAACTTTCATTGGCTATTATTATTATTATTATTATTATTATTATTATTATTATTATTATTATTATTATTATTATTGATTATTTTTTTATGTCATCTTTATTTATAATCTATAACATTTCTATAATATTTAGAGTTGACCAGATCTCAGGAGATATTAATTATTACCCGAGTTAATATTTTTAACTAACAATAAGAAATTATATATATATATATATAATTGGTTTCTCCATTATCATAACAAAGATAATTATTATAATTTTCATTTTTTATAGTAAAATTTCTCACTTATTGGTGCCTGTGGATTTTTTGTTACTTGCATAAGGAGTTTTCTTATATTAAATTTTCTTATATTATGCATGTTTTATCATTTTTTCTAACTTTCTCATTATTTCCAATTGTTTTATCTTTTTTAAAATTTTTCTTTTACCTTTTTTTTTTTGGGGATAAAATCGTTCAGCATCTTCTCTCGTCTCTCAAAGTTATGGCACAGGTGTGAACACTCTCAAAGTCAATCTCCTTCATAATGAAGCCTTTCTATATCATCTTCACTCGTAAAATTTTTCTCCGATCTAAGCTAACTTTCTTCTTGTGGAAAATTTTAGTCAACCCCTTTTGGCCCATCTTAATTTCATCAGTCAACCCCCTAAAACTCTGAAATTTCACTACACATGTGGGAGACTAAAATGAAATTAAGTAAATAACTGAAATAACCTCATTGCCTTTGGTGAAATTAGGTACATGAATAACTTGTATGGGAAAAATAAATACTAATATATGAAAAATGAATAATAAACCTTTCATTTTCATTGGTGTTGGAGGAAGTGAATCAAACTTTACCTCTCCCAAGCATTTTGATAGTTTTCGTTTTCTAGAGATAATTCAGTATTAGTAATTTTAAATATTCTTTTCCATCCTGAAAGAAACTTTCATTTGTATTCCCTTAAAATCTCAAATATATTAATTATTAAATAAAATGTATAAAAAAATTATAAAATATAGTATTAAAATATATTCAACTATAATACCACATGCACGCACATTTTCTCTTGAAATTTTTACTATTGAAATATTAAAATTAATTCAAATGAATTTATTATTGAAATTCTATCATTTGCTTCTGGAATATATCTTTTCTATATACTCATAACATTTATTTTTTCACCTTTACAGACCATAATTCAATTTTAATAACATTTTTTTATAATACATCAAATTTGGTTTCTGTCTTTCTACATCAAATTACACCATCGATGAAGAGAGAAATTATACCATCTCTTGATAAATAAAATAATATATATGTTAAATATTTAGTTTTCAAACATTTACATGATCGTTGTTAATTCTGAATGTATTGTTGTTCCTAAGGACATTGCTGTAAATAAAATTAGACACACAACTACCGTATTACCCTTGAAAGACATCATAGTTGTTATATGACACTACTGTCGAATAGTACCAAAATTAATAAAAATTAGATTTTGCCGTAAAGCGCAACCTAGGTCATTTTTTTAAGAGTCAATAGAGTAACTATTTGAATTATAATTATGAAAAGCTAAAAAATAGGGGGTTTTTTATGATAAAATTAAAAACTAAATTAAAAATAAATAAATAGAGGAAATTCAAATAAAAAAATTACTAAGAACAAGCAGTGCAATCAATCACAACCCAATCACCTAAATTTAATCTTCCTCATCCACAAATTAAATTAATTTTATTTAACTTTATTATTTTGATTTTATTATATATTTCTCAAATTATTATTCAAGAATTAGACAAAAAATTAAGTTATAAATTAATTGAAATTTCCCTTAACCCACAACCTAACAACTGTTCTAAGTTAGTCACACCAGAAACAAAGCATGGATAATTACCCAAGCTAGGCCAAATTACTCTTACAATGCTATATCAATTGATTATAGCAAGCAAAACCTTAGATAAAATTTATAACCGAAAAATTATACAATAAAGCTACTCTAATCAGCAATTGTAATTAAAATATAAAATTTAGAGGTAGAGAGAAGAAGAGAAAATTAAAATAAAACTAAAATAAAATCTTTCCTAAATATCAAAGACTCTGATCAAAGTTTATGATCATGATTTATCGTTGATCACACTAAAAAAAGTAACTCTCTGTGAAACTAAAAACAAAATAGCAGCGTCGCCTCTGATTCTTTGCTTCTTGTTCGATTTTTTTTGCTGTCCAGTCATGATTTATATATCTCCCTTTGCGTCTCCTGTGCGGCCTTTATAAATAAAAGGGATGAGGCATTCCTGTGCATGTGCGTTTCTCTCCCTTTCTTTTCTAATAAAAACTAATAATTTATTAAATAGACAAAACTACCTTAAATAATCCTAATTGAAAACTACACTAAATAATCCAAATAAATTTAAACAAAATTTTAAATATTTAATTCTTGATTTGATCTCCAAGCATGCCCGTATTCTTTTTATCCAAAATAATCTTTATTGATATCTTTCAAATTGAATCTAGAAGATCTGTACAAATAAAATAAAATTAAATAGTAACTGTACAAAAATATTAAAGATATTATTTATATTTTAAAATTAAATATTTATTTAATTAAAATCTCAAAACTAAATATTGGCTAATAAAATTCAATAATATCTAATTAAACTTAATTAGCCTCAAATAAATATTTAAAAGTCTAAATTAAAATGATAAAAATATATAAAATTATCATTTATCAATTTCCCCACACTTAGACTTTTGCACTCCTGGGCAAAACTTAAATCTCAAATTTCAAGAAAAGAAATGTGAAAGTAACAAAAAATAAAAATAGTTATAGCTCTTCAACACTTTAACACTCTAATCCATCTCTCTCATATCCAAAATAATAAGTATCATGGTAATTTCATTTGGTAAGAATAAATTAAGCAATAGCTCCTCATAAAGGTCAAGTGTTTAACTCTCAACTCTCAAATGTATATAGGTAAGTGTTTCACTCAAGCTCCCCTGTCAAAACCTCACTACCATGGGCTTGTTTATCATCTAGGTCTCTACTATCTATGTCATATGCAATGTAAGAATCAATAGGATTTTAGTTTAGGTTGTAATAGGGTTTAGGTAAAGATATGGTATAGAAAAATGAAGGCTAATAAACTTTAAAAAAATGAAAAGCATATTTGAAATGAAACATATAGAATGAAAGAAACAAAATAAATAGATTTGGGTTTATTTTTCTTTCTTTATTTTGTCTTCATTTCCTTTGCTTCATGCACCTTTTTTTTTCTTTTTCTTTTTTTTTTTGCCTTTTATGCTCTTTCTTTTCTTTTCTTTTTGTCCTTCCTTTCTTTTTTTCTTTCTTTGCCTTTTGGCTCCCTTTCTTTCTTTCGTTTTTTCAAAATAACCCAAATCTCCTTTCAAGCATATTCTTTCATTCCAACAAATATTATGATACACTTTTCATTACCTAAAGTGGGGTGAGAAAAATGAAGAGAAATTTTTTTTATAGATTATATTTTCAGTTGGCTAAAATTTTAAAAAAAAGGTCTAGGCTCCAAGGGGCTAACAAGAAATAAATTACATAGGATGGCTATTTGGCTAAGTAGGTTAAAAGAAAAGAGTGCCTAAATCATCTTCATGCAAAGCATATATAATTATAGTCTCAACTAAAAATCAAGACAAGTTCTAGAGTGAGAGTAGTGATAGGAGAATACACATAAGAAGAGAATAATATTAAGCCCAAATCCTCACAAGCTAAAGACTATCACATTAATCCATTGAAATCAAATTCATTACCACTTAATTTGAATTTTAAATATAAGATTAATTACTTATCATGCTCTATGGAGCCAAACTAAAATTGTCTTAAATTTGCAACTTCGCACAAATTCTTTTTTTTTTCAAGAAAACAAGAACACAAAATAACAAAAATGAAAACAAGAAAAAAAAATTAGAAAAAACAAAACAGTAAAAGCCTCTCCCCACACTTAAAATCTACAGTGTCCTCAATGTAGAACATAGTCCAAAAGATGTATAGGAAAATGTAAATTAAAAATGAAGAGAAGGGATACAACCTGATTGATTAAGTGTTATCCTAGAGGGAAAACTCCTCCACAATGTGTGTCTCGAATCCATCATAAAAATGCTTTAACCGGTGCCTGTTAACTTTAAACTTTGCTCCAGTAGACTCTGCCATAATCTCTACTCCACCATAAGAAAATACTTTAGTAACTATAAAAGGACCTTTCCATCTAGAATGAAGTTTTCCTGGCATAAGTTTCCATCTGGCATTATAGAGCAACACTTTTTGTCTTAGTTTGAACTCTTTTCTAACTATCAGCTTATCATGCATCAACTTGGTCTTTTCCTTATAGATTCTTGAATTTTCATATGCTTTCAAGCAAAATTTTTCAAGCTCTTCCAATTGATATTTTTTTTGAGCTCCTGCTTTATTCAAATCCATGTTGCATTGCTTTGCTGCCCAATAAGCTTTATGCTCAATCTCCATAGGTAAGTGACAAGCATTCCCAAAAACAAGCTAATAAGGAGACATTTCGATTGGAGTCTTGTAGGCAGTTCTGTATGCCTACAATGCATCATCAAGTCTCTTACTCCAGTCCTTCTTATTAGGTTGCACTGTCTTCTCAAGAATTTGCTTTATCTCTTGGTTAGAGACTTCAGCTTGCCTATTAGTTTGGGGGTGATAAGGGGTAGTCATCTTATGTATGACCCCATACTTACCCAACAAACTCTGCATGCGCCGATTACGAAAATGGGTCCCTTAGTCACTGATAATGGCCTTTGAAATACCAAACCTGCAAAAGATATGTGACCTAACAAAATCTACAATAACAGCAGAGTCATCAGTTCTGGTGGCTTTAACTTCCACCCACTTAGAAACATAATCCATAGCTAGTAAAATGTAAGCAAATCCAAATGAAACAGGAAAAGGTCCCATGAAATCAATACCCCATACATCAAATATTTCACAGAAAAGTAAAGGTGATTGAGGCATCTCATTTCTACAAGAGATATTTCCTGTATGCTGACATCTAGCATAATGCTTACAAAATGTATATGCATCATGAAATAAAGTAGGCCAATACAATCCAGAATCAAGAACCTTTCTAGCAGTGCATTGTGGACCAAAGTGTCCTCCACAAGCAAGTGTGTGACAAAAATGCAATATGGATTCAAACTCAATGTTGTCGCACCGGCCGTACGACGTGGTGGCCCGATCGTCGTGAGGAAAAAAAATAGGGAGCTGCCACCAAGATTTTAAGGAAAAATCTTGGGAAACCAACTGAAGGTGATAAGGATGATTTTCATAACTAGAGATAAGTTTGAGAGTCAATTGTGACTGGGGAAGGTTTTACACACCCCACATCACCCATTTTATAAAACGGTTACCTTAGTTAATTGTGCAATTAGTATAGCCTTTTAAGATTATTTTAACTACTCTATTATTCATCCGCCAAAAATAAATCTAAAAAATTTAAAAATTAAATTTAAATATGAAAGGAAAATTATTATTTATTTACAAGCGGACTAGACCTAGGATGAGAGCTTAGGGCCTACGTACCTTGCTAGAGGGATCAAAGCCCACGTAGTTTAGGATAAAAATTTTGTTTTTGTATTTTATTATTATTGAAGAGAGATAAGTTGAAAAACAAAAATAATTTTCTAAAAATTTGGATATGTATGTGTTAATTGTAAAAAGTAATTTAATTTTAATTATTACTTGAATTTGAATTTGTAAGGAAAATAATTTAAAATTATTTTTGTTGAAAAATCTTTATTTTTTTTATTTTTTAAAATTTAACCGTTATACCTACGGGATTTATTGACTCACGTGATAATATTGTTATTCTAAATATCTATGGAGAATCTTAAAATCTCACAGAAAAAGAGTTAAATAGCTTAGTTTATTTAGTTTATTAAGTATTTAACTATATATATATATATATATATTTATTTATTTATTTATTCTATTTTTTTAAAACAGGTATTATATAAAATCTTAATTGTTGTACCTGCAGAATTTTATTGACCTACACGGTAATATGATTATTCTAAATATTTGCAGAGGTTTAAAAATCTCATACGACAAAAGAATTAGATTATACTCATTTAAATATATATCTTTCATTTTTTTAATTTAATTTTATTATGCATGTCTATACTTGTACATATTTTTTTTTATAAAAAATCGTAACCGTTATACCTGTGGAGTCTTATTGACTCACACGATAATATGATTATTGTAGAGATCTACAAAGGTTTAAACTCTCACGTGACTAAAAGATCTAATTAGTAAATATGATAATAATTTAAATACATCAATTTAATTAATTATATTTTTATAAATGTTTATTATATTATTATTTATAAAAATTATTTATTTATTTTCAATATACAAATTAATAATCACAACATCTACGGGGATTTATTATCCCATGTGATGAGGCAATTAATCTGTGTATTTGCAAAGATCCTTTAAATCTCACACGATACTGTTAAATATTTTATAATATTAATTTGAATGATTGGGCCATTGGAATCCCTATTTAATATATATAAATTTGATTCTCACACCTGTGAAATCTTATTAATTTACACGATATGAGATCATTCTAAATAATTATGGAAACTCTTAAAATCTCACATGACTAACTTTATTTGAGACAATTGAAATAGTGTTTGTTGAGAATCAGGACCCAAAAAATAAAATAAAATAAAATAAAATAAATAAAATAAAAAAGGATAATAAAGCAAAACATAACCAAACCATATAAACGCATGGTATTGCAACTTTACATTTTGCCTTGCTAACCATTCAATTGACAAACCACGTGTAAACATAAATCCAATAGCCCATCATTTTTAAGTTAACGTCCTTTTTTAAAAAAAATTTATAAACATGGACGTGTTTTCTTTAAATTGATAAAGAACTCAATCACCACCAAGACTCTTCCAGATTGCAAGTATGCAAAATCAAAAACACAAGGTGATAGCTTTAATAGATTTCCTTCATTAATATTAGTCATAAAACTTTGTGAAGGACCGAATGTATACGTTTTGGCCCTTAAAGGAGAGAAAAACTAAGGCCACGTTCTCTATTCAGGTCAAAACTAAAGCTTCCATAGGACCCTATATATATTCATCAAGAAACGCCAAACTTGTATCTCACAAGATAATTCTAAATAAAGTGTTAATAATCAAAGTAGACTTGGTCGACTATGAATTCTTTATTTCTTAGGGGAAAAAATCAGCTCATGATCAGATTGATAAGCTAAGAATTTCACCCATCAAATGAAAGTACATGAAGGCAAAAAAAAAATGAAGAGAGCGCACAACACAACCCAGTGTTCTTGAAACAATTATTCATCCTAGCCATAAATTAAGGAAGGTGTTTTTCAACATTTAAAACATATGTCCATCTAGAGATGAGTAGAACATGTATACACAGTAGGACACAATTCCTGACTATCAAATTCATGACCGAAAAATATCCTGGGATTATTTTTATCAAGCATCATCTCTACAATTTTGTGCATCCCCAAAACTAATATGAACCTTATGAAACAGAGCATAGATGCAAGCTAAAATTCGAAATTTTTATCAAGCCAAGATTGGTTTCAAACCTTTTCACCGATATGGATGGGTATCTCGAATCAGACCTTCTTCCCCTTTAAATGCCTACCGTGCTCTTCCTCGCTTAAATTTCAAATCTCTCTCAATCTCTCCAGAAAACCCAAAAACCCCTTCCCTCCTCAATGCTTCGTTACTCTTATATAGGAAGAAGAGGAGGTAGATTTTCAAAAATCATGATTACTCACCGCCCTTTGTTGCTTCTCTACTGCCATACGCCTCTACCTCACAGCCCTCCTTTTTCCTTCTTGTTCCTGAATCGCCGGCCATAGGGGGCTTCTTTGTCGCTTCACTTGCCTGACCCTTCATCAATTTTCACCTACTTGCCGCCCTGCTCTCTGCTCCTACGTGTTCCTGTTTTCTACACTGCATCTCTGCTTTGCCATCTCTGTTTCTTCTCTATTTATATATATTTTCTAGATTTAAAAGCATGTTTCCTTGCCTAAATCTCTGAAATTAATATTTAAAAAAATCCACAAATAAATACGAAAATAAAAAAATAAAAAAATAAAATGGGTGATCAAAACGCTGAATTTAAAAGATTTAATTTTTAAAAAGTTAATTCCCTTAATTTTTGATTATTGAGATAATTGGGTGGTAGAGATTTCAAAAGATTTAAACATGATTTTCTCCCCCATTTTTTCAAAACTGATTTTGAAGAGAGATTAAATTTATTTATCTTCTTTACTACTTATTATTATTTTATTTTATTTTTTTTGAAAAATAATCCTTAAGAGGCTTAAATTTCATTTTTTTTATATCTATTATTTTTTGAAATATAATTCTCAACCAAAAATAATATTTCATTTTCTATATTTATTTGATTTTATTATATATATATATATATATATATATTTGAAATGTAATTCTTAACCAGAATTAACATTTCGTTTTTCATATTTATTATATTTTTGTGAAACATAATTCATAATCAGAATTAATATTTCATTTTTTATTTATTGGATTTTTTTTGAAATATAATTCTTAGAAAAGAATTAATATTTCGTTTTTATACCTGTTAGATTTTTTCTTGAAATATAATTCTTAAACAAGAATTAATATTTCGTTTTTTGAAAATTTCCTCTCTTCTTTTTTTTTGAAATTAATTCTTAAAAAAGAATGAAATTTCATTTTTATATTTTAATTAATTTTTTTAGATTTTTTTACAAAAAAATATATTTAAAAGTAAAAATTATTTATCTTTTGTTAAATATGCGGACAAAATATGGTGTTTACAAATGTCGGTAATACATCTCCTAATAATCTGGTCACTACATATGTGCCAAAGGTATGGATCATCCCAAATGTGATATCTAGCTTCCTTCTTAAACTTATCTATTTGATGTTTCTATAAATGCACAAGCAATGTAGAAGCAACTAAGTAATTAACTGAGTCAGCATACCAAGGAGTAACACCATGCATAGCATACAAGCATTCATCAGGAAAATTATCATTAATAGGAATAGAAGGAACTATAGGAGATTCAATGTGACTCAAATGGTCTGTGATAGAATTCTCAGCTCCACTCTTATTCTTTATCTCCAAGTTAAACTCTTGTAGCAAGACCATCCATCTGACTAATCATGGCTTTGCATCTGGCTCCCTTAAGAGATACTTTAATGCTGCATGATCAAAAAACACAACAACTTTTGCATTCAAAAGATATGATCTAAACTTATCTAATGCAAAAACAATAGCTAAAAGCTCCTTTTCAGTGGTAGTATAGTTGGCTTGGGCTGCATCTAAAGTTCTAGAAGCATAAGCTATGGCATGTAATTTCTTATCAACTCTTTGTGAAAACACTGCACTAACAGCATAATTAGAAGCATCACATAATAATTCAAAAGGTAAATCCCAATTTGGCGGTTGAATGATTGGTGGAGTGGTCAATCTCTTCTTTAACTCATCAAATGCTTGTTCACAAGCTTTATCAAATTTGAATTCCACATCCTTATGTAGCAATCTTGAAAGTGGTAAGGCTATCTTGCTAAAATCCTGTATAAACCTCCTGTAGAATCCTGCATGTCCAAGGAAAGAACGGACCTCTCTAACACTAGTAGGGCAAGGTAAAGAAGTGATCACATCTACCTTAGCCTTGTTAACTTCTATCCCCCTCTCAGAAACAACATGACCCTATACAATACCTTGTCTAACCATGAAATGACACTTTTTAAAGTTTAATACAAGATTTTTCTCAATACATCACTCAAGTACTTTATCTTAATTTACTAGACACTCATCAAATGAATCTCTATATATAGTGAAATCATCCATAAAAACCTCTATACAATGGTCTAGTAAATCTGTAAAAATACTCATCATGCATCTCTGGAATGTGGCTGGGGTATTGCATAATCCAAATGGCATCCTCCTATAAGCAAATGTGCCAAACGGACATGTGAATGTTGTCTTCTCTTGGTCCTCTAGAGCTATGTAAATCTAAAAATAACCTAAAAAATCATCTAGAAAACAGTAGTAAGATTTGCCTGCTAATTTCTCTAACATTTGATTAATAAAAGGTAAAGGGAAGTGATCCTTCTTGGTTGCATCATTTAGCTTCCTGTAGTCAATGCACATCCTCCAGCTATTTTGCACTCTCATAGGAATCAACTCATTCTTTTCATTCTTTACAATTGTGATCCCGCTCTTCTTTAGCACTACCTGTCACTTACTGGCTATTAGAAATAGGGTAAATGATACCTGTAGAAAGAAGTTTTATTACCTCCTTTTTTACCACATCAAGGATAAGTGGGTTAAGCCTTCTCTAAGGTTGCCTACATGGCTTTGCACTGTCTTCCATTAAGATCTTGTGCATGCATATATTTGGAGTGATGCCTGGAATGTCAGCTAGTGTCCATCTTATAACTTTCTTGTGCTTTTTCAATACCTCTAACAATTTTTCCTTTTGACTAGGATTAGAATCCTTTGCTATAATAATCAGTAATTTCTCACATTCATCTAAGAATGCATATTTCAAATGTTCTGGTAGATCTTTCAATTCAAGTATAGGTGGCTGCTGAATAGAGAGCACCAGCTTATCAATAGTGAGCTCAGCAACTCTATAAACTTGTATTACATCAAAATAAGAAGTAGTATCTTGTTCTAGAACACTAGAATTATTATTATTAATGGAATTACATGACATAGAGTCGCTAGCAAAGTCTATAGTTCTTTTAGAGTCAGAAGCAATCATATTAGAGTCACTAAAAGTTCCAATGTCAATATCATGCATGGATTTCAATAACTCAATAATATCATCAGAACTAGAAGAGTCAGAGGAATCCTCATAAATAATAGAGTCAGAACAATATATATTGTTATTTAAATCAATAATCTCAAGAGAACTAGAAACCATCTCATTACAAAGCTCATTATATGTATCATCAATTAACATATCAAGCATGCTCACATTAAAAACAGAATAATCCTCTATAGGATGTTTCATAGCCTCTAAAAGATTAAATTGAACAACACGTCCTACAAATTCCATAGAAAGAGTACTATCTTTAACATTAATGATAGTATTAGCTGTCTTAAGAAATGGCCTACCCAAAATCAGTGGTGGTAACCCATGACTATCATCTTTACCCATATCCAAAATATAAAAATTAGTAGGAAAAGACTAAATCCTTTACCTTAACTAGAATGTCTTCAAGCATACCATTAGGATAGGTAAGTCTCCTGTCTGTTAATTACACAATAATCCCAACTGGCTTCATGTCACAACCCTACAAAGAAGAAAATAGAGACTTGGGTATAACATTTATCGCTGTACCAAGATCAATCAAAGCATTAGAAAATTCTAAATTTTTTATAGTACAGGGTATAGTGAAACTTCTCGGATCTTTACGTTTTAAGGGCATGGGGGTTGGCACTGCATTCCTATATGGAATAAAGCTGATACATTTCTTCCTAGATTGACCTTCTCATTAGCTTTAAATCTTCTCTTGTTCGTGCATAGGTCTTTCAAGAACTTTACATATTTAGGAATTTGCTTTACTGCCTCCAAAAGGGGAATATTGACTTTAACTTTTTTGAAAACATCAAGCACTTCTTTCTCTAATTCAGCATCCTTTAACTTCTTGCTTTGAGTCTCCCTATTTGGAAATGGAAGGATCTTTCTTAGTTCCTTTTCTTCATTAGACTCCTCAAGTATGACTTGTGTTTTTGCTACAACTGACTTATTCTTAATGGATATTGTGAAGGGCTCTAGAGGCTCTTTTTCACTTCTAAGAGAGATGGCACTAACATTACTGCAATTAGGATTTACAACTGTTTAAGAAGGCAACTTTCCAAAACCTTGACTCTTCAATTCATTAATGAAGGTAGACAACTGCCCAATTTGATTCTCCAATTTTTAGATTACTGTCTCAATACATTGTTGAAATTGAATGTTATTAGTTGCCATTTGCTTCATTAACTCTTTTAGACTTGGTCCATCATTTTTAGACCCTTGAATAGGAGTAGATTGCCTCATTCCTTATATAGGCTGTGAATTTTGACTTGTAGCATTATATTGGTGTTGTTGACTTCCTCCATATCTGAAATTAGGGTGATATCTCTACCTTGGATTATAAGTGTTAGAGAAAGGATCATATTTTTGGCCCTGTTGCATAGATCTAGTTGGAAAAATCCTAACACAATTCTCAACTCTGTCATCCAACTGTGGACATTGATCAGTAGTGTGTGTGGCCAAATAATAGATGCCACATAGAGGTAGTAGAAGATGCAATAGCTTATTGAGGATTATAAAATTGAGGTTGTGCACACGTTTGTGAAGGATTTGCCTGTTGAAAAGTTAGCACTACTGGTGAATTTATTAATTTTTGTTGTGTTAAGGCAATATGCCTAACCATGCTAGAGATCTCCTCCATCTTGTTCTCAAATTTAGGATCATATTGTGGTGTTTGAATCTCATTCACTCCTTTGACCGCTTGGTTAGCTCGAGTACTAAATTGTTAAGAATTCTGTGCCATCTTAGAGATGAGATTCATGGCATCAATTGGAGTAAGTTCTACCAAAGCACCACTAGCTGTGGCATCAACAAACCACCTATTTGTTGGTAAAAGACCTTCAAAAAAATGTTGAACAAGCTACTAATCAGGTATTTGATAATTTCTTAAATATCTTAAATATCTCCCAATATTCATCAAATGTCTCCCCAGTCATCTGACAAATCCCACAAATATCTTTTTAATTGCTGCTGTGTGAGAGGCAAGGAAGAATTTTTCCAAGAATAACTATGTCATTTGATTCTAAGAGGTAATGGCACCTGGTTGCAAGTAATATAACCAATCTTTTGCAACTCCATCTAATGAAAAAGGAAAAGCCCTTAATTTGATTTGCTCTTCTGAAACTCCTTAAGGCTTCATGATAGAGCACACAATATGAAATTCCTTCAAGTTCCTGTTCAGGTCTTCTCCTGCAAGATTATGAAATTTAGGTAGCAAATGTACTAAACCAAATTTCAATTCAAAACTAGCATTTGCATCTAAATTAGGATATTGAATGCACAAATTTTTGATAGTGCGCATTAGGGGCAGCAATTCTTTAATTGTCCTATTACCATTATTATTTTCATCCATGTTTTCCAACTTAACTGTAGAGTCAAAGTCAAATTTAGAATCACTAATAACACTAACAATCAATTCAGACAAAATTTCAGCAATCACACTATCCCCAATTTTACGGTGCTTTTGATTCTTATGGTTATTACGACAAGTTCTCTTAATCTCATAGTTCAAATCAATTAATTTATCTTGCAAAGATCTTGTCATGCACTAATAAACCAAAAAAGCAATGAAAAACACCTAAAACAAGTAAGGAAAAAATAATAAATCTGAAAAAAATAAAAAATAAAATAATGAGAAAGAAAAAAAAACTAACAACCAAACTCAAAAAGTTAACACCTTTCACTTCCCCGACAACTGCGCCAAAATTTTGACACTACTGTCGAATAGCACCAAAATTAATAAAAACTAAATTTTGCAGTAAAGCACTACCTAGGTTGTCTCCTTAAGAGTCAATAGAGTAACTATTTGAATTATGATAATGAAAAGTTAAAAAGTAGGGATTTTTTTTATGATGAAATTAAAAACTAAATTAGAAATAAATAAATAGAGGAAATTCAACTAAGAAAATTATCAAGAACAAGCAGCGCAATCAACCACAACCCAACCACCTAAATTTAATCTTCCTCGTCCACAAATTAAATTAATTTTATTTAACTTTTTATTCTGATTTTATTATATATTTTTTGAATTATCATTCAAGAATTAAACAAAAAATTAAGTTATAGATTAATTGAAATCTCCCTTAACTCACAACCTAACAACTGTTTTAAGTTAGTCACACCATAAACAAAGCATGGATAATCACCTAAGCCAGGCCAAATTACTCTTACAATACTATATCAATCGATTATAGCAATCAAAACCTCAAATAAAATTTATAACCCAAAAATTATGCAATAAAGCTACTTTAATTAGCAATAGCAATTAAAACATGAAATTCAAAGGTAGAGAGAAGAAGAGAAAATTAGAATAAAACTAAAATAAAATTTTTTTTAAATATTAAAAATTCTGATTAAAATTTAAAATTATAATTTATGATTGATGACACTAAAAAAAGTAACTCTCCGTGAAACTAAAAACAAAACAGCAACGTCGCCTCTGATTCTTTACTTCCTCTCCGATTTTTTTCGCCGTCCAGTCATGATTTATATATCTCCCTTTGTGTCTCCTGTGCGGCCTTTATAAATAAAGGCGATGAGGCGTTCCTGTGCGTGTGCGTTTCTCTCCCTTTCTTTATTAATAAAAACTAATAATTTATTAAAAAGATAAAACTACCTTAAATAACCCTAATTAAAAACTACACTAAATAACTCAAAATAAATTTAAAAAATTTTTAAAAATTTAATTTTTGATTTGATCTTCAAGCATGCTCATATTCTTCTTATCTAAAATAATCTTTATTAATATCTTTCAAATTGAATCTAAAAGATCTGCACAAATAAAATAAAATTAAATAGTAACTGTGCAAAAATATTAAAGATATTATTTATATTTTAAAATCAAAGATTTATTTAATTAAAATCTCAAAACTGAATATTGGCTAATAAAATCAAATAATATCAATTAAACTTAATTAGCCTCAAATAAATATTTAAAAGTCTAAATTAAAAGGATAAAAATATATAAAATTATCATTTATCATTATATTTAATATTTTTAAGTAAATTTTTCAACAACCAATCAAATGCATTTGAGGAATATAATAGATAGATAGATTACTCTCATAAATGTTGACAAATGCATTTTTTTTTACGGATGATATTTGTTTCAACGACGTTTATTTCACTGTCTTTGTTGTTTTGTATTTTTTTAAATAAAAAAGTCAAATATTTAATAAAATTATGAGCAGTGCTTCAGCTGGAGGAAAATAAAACAAACAAGACAAAAAAAAAATTACGACTAGTAGCAAACACGCATAAAGATAAAACTTGTATCCTCAATTGACGGGAAAGAGGATACTTATTATTGTTGTTTGTATATGACATTGATGAGAATATATGCCTGGATTCAAACTCATGGCTTGACTTGGGAAAACAAAACGCTTTCATCACCGGGGACGAATCCAGAAATGATCACATGTGGGGGACCAAAACTGAAAATTTATCTAAAATTTGAGGGACAGAAATTGATTTCGACATGTTTTACAAATTAAAAATTTCCTGCTTATAAAGGATGGTTTCGAGTATTATTCACCACCAAGCCACAACATAAATTATCGTTAACATTGACATAGGTTCAAATGCTGGTAGACCAAAACAAACAAAGAGTATTAACCTGCTGTTAAAGAATTAATGTGGATAAAATATTCAAGTCACTTTTCAAATTATTTCACAATCATCATATTTTCTTCATTCCATTTCCCTTTTTGATTTTAAATGTTATATATGTTTTGGTTCATAAAATTAGGGGCCATATGGTATATAGGGTTAAACAGTAATTTTACTCTTAAATTATAGATCTAGAAGTATTTAAGATCCTAAATATTTTTAATGTAATGTTCTCCTCTAACAATTGAAAACAGTGCAAGTTTTTCTTGAATATTATTTTAAAATTTATAAATCCTCTTTTAAAAATTAACAGTTTAACTAGTGTATCTGAGATTTATATATAAATGTTTTTTTTTTTTATGAGACTATTTGATTGGATTAAATTCAAACATTATCAAGCCCAATTAGGTAGTTTTCCTAATAGCGTACTAAATTATTAGTCTTCATCCAAAATTTATAAGTCCTCCTTTAAAAATTTATGGTTGCTGCAAAATGCATATTCACTTTTAAATCACAAACAAAGTGGTTAAGTTTTAATTTTATTGAGAATTTCTAAATATCAAAAGTTTTCTTGTAAATTGTGTGTGGAGATCTATAAATAATAATTATATTAAATTATTAATATATTTTAATAAGATATTATTAAAACAAATATAAGTTACTTGCCAGTATTATTGTTAGCAATGGTGATCAAATAATCACCTGGTAGCAAACGGTGTCAAAATAGCTGACATGTCTACTAATACCGTCATGTTTGTACTGGTGTGTTTAACTAGTGCTGAGATGAACATTTTAATCAACAAAGTATTTTTTTTAAGAAAACTACACCAGATTAAAAAAAAAAACTCAACTTAAAAGCCCATTGAGTCTTGGTCCATCTTCTGCTTATCACTCCTATCCGTTATTTTTTCTTGGAAAAATGACAATTAAGTCCCAAAGGACCAATTTTATAATAGTTAAGTCCCAAGTAATTCTAAAAGGCCAATAAAGTCCCATGCTGTTTTTCACAAATCAGAGTTCTGATAGAAATGATGAAAATGCCCTTATGATTAAATATAACATGTACACTCATCAGCTCCAGCATTTCTCTCTCGATTTTTCTCTTTCCCGCCATTAATGAGAGCTGCATGTAAGTGTTGTAGTTGCACGTTGAAGAATACCCATTCCTAAAATAGAGTTGTGCTTGGAAGAGGTGGAGTTGCCTTAATTATTGACTCAAGGAAGCTTTATTCTCTGCTGAGTTTGTTTGGCTGGTGCGTTTAGACATGTTTTTTTTTTTTGCAAATCCCTGCATCTGAACAAAAAAGTTGACTCCATTAAGGTCTGATTTCTTGCAAAATGGCTCTCGTAAGGAAGAAGATGGAACGCTTTTTTGCAACTGAACATGAAATATTTTTTTTTATTTCACGTCTCTAAAGATTTGGCATAAAGATTCGACATTTTGCAACTGAAAGTGTAAGAATTTATCATCGAGTGTCCATATTTTAAGATGGAACGTTGTCAATGTCTCACTGATGCAAAAATCACTTATGTCAAAAGTAACTTGTTTCTAAGTGATATATTATTACATTTTATTTTGTTTATTGTAGGTTGATATTATTGGGTATGATAGAAAAAAGTTGTTTAAAGGAAATTTTTTATTATTTTCATTTTGGTGGAGATATTGTAAAATATATGCATGAGAAAATGCATTATGATGGGGGTAGTTATAATGGAAGAATAATTAGAGAATGAATGTTTCTTGAAGGACTTGTTAGGTTAATTTCATCATGCTTGAATTGTGATTTAAAAGGAATAGAGTTGAAGTACACATTAAAGTTTGATTGTAATGCTCTTTTAGACCTTAAAGATGATGAAGGGATAAATCAATTAATGAAATTGAATGATAATTTTGCTCATGTGTACATCATTGGGAAGATACAGCAAAGTACAGAAGCAACAAGAGATTCAATTGATGGGTAAGTTTTTTTAATAGTTGTATGATTAATATTATGCTAATATGAATATGAATAGTAGTAATAAACATGATTTGAATGGAAATGCAGAGCAGGATGTTCAGCTGAGAATTCACATGCTACACAAGATCTTGAAGTTCTACCATGTGCAATGCAAAGTATCCCAACACCAATGCCTGAGCTAAATGCAACAAAGTGAAAGGAGAAAATATATAGTTGCATTATGCATCCTGTTGAGACCCATGACATCCCAAAGCCAAATACATTGACATTGTCTGAGCTCATGAACCAAACCTTTTTGCTGCCTCCTAGAACATCTCAACTAGCTGGCAGACCTCGTCGTGTGAGGATCGAGTCTCAACATCAACAAAAGAAGCTTTATCATTGTTCTCGCTGCCATGAAGTAGGTCATACACAGAAGAGGTGTAGAAATTCAAATCCAAGTTGATGTTACTGTAAATGGGTTACCACATGAACTTGGATTTGAGTGACATACACATATGGGTAGTTTTAGGGTTTTTTTTTGCATATAGCAGCCCCTTTTTTGTAAATCCAAGTTGATGTTTCTATAATATGAGATTAGATCAACTTGGATTTAGTTGACATATATAGGTTTATGTAGATATATATTGGTATTATTAGGGGATTTTTTTAGTACATACCAACTCCTCGTTTGTAAATCCAAGTTCATGCTTTTGTGTATGTGGACAGCTAATATGTACAGATGCATTAGATGAATTAATACATATTTCTTACATGTACAATTCACATCTTTTGTGATCAATAAAAGGGTTTCGTTTTAAAATTTCGATCAGAGGTAGGAGATTATTCGTAAGGAAGTTGCAAAATTTAGTATGTTAATTGTAAATGACTGGAGTCATGTCCAAAAATAATTTGGTAAGTTTGCAAGTTCAAAAATTAAATAGTTCTTCAATCCAAAATTTTATGTACAAGTTGCAAATTATTCCCAAGGAAGTTGCAAAATTTGGTATCTTAGTTGCAAAATACTGGAACGTTGTCCTAAAAGAATAACTCTTATAGGAATCTAATAGTTCTTTGATCCAAAATTTTGAATACCAATTGCAAATTGTTCCTAAGGAAGTTGCAAAATTTGGTGTCTCAGTTGCAAATTACTGGAATATTGTCCTAAAAAAATAACTCTTGTAGGAATTTAATAGTTCTTCGATCCAACATATCGACTACCAGTTTCAAATAGTTAAAATTTGGTGTCTCAATTGCAAATAACTGGAACGTTGTCCTAAAAGATTTAACTTTTCTAAAAATTTAATAGTTCTTCGATCCAAAATTTCAAGTACCAGTTGCAAACTATTCCTAAGGAAGTTGGAAAACTTAGTGTCTCAGTTGCAAAATACTGGAATGTTGTCCTACTAGAATAACTCTTGTAAGAATTTAATAGTTCTTTGATCCAAAATTTCGTGTACGAGTTGTAAATTATTGCCAAAGAAGTTGTAAAATTTAGTGTCTCAGTTGCAAATTACTGGAGCCATGTCATAAAAGATTTAACTCTTGTAGGAATTTAATGGTTCTTCGATCTAAAATTTTGAGTACCAGTTGTAAAATTTTCCTAATGAAGTTGCAAAATTGGGTGTCTCAGTTCCAAATTACTGAAGCTTTGTCCTAGAACAATAACTTTCTTAAGAAATTCAATAGTTACCCCATCCAAAATTTTGACAAACAGTTACAACATTGGCTATATATAATTGATTTGGTTGCTTGTTCAGCTTGCTTGATAGTTACAAAGAGTGTTTTATATCGCTTCACTTGTCCTAAAATAATAATAAAATTAGAAAATTCCATGATTCATTTGTTACATTGAATTGGATCACCATATGATTAAAGTAATATAAGTAGTAGCCCAGCTATTTCAATTGGCAGGAAATACACGTTATATAGATAATTTTCGCCAACTTTCTCGCATTGAATCATTAGCTTCTATAAGACCACTAAATTTTCCTTCATTTTTTAAAAACTCTTTCTTGAAGTTGTCGTATCCAGACTTCTTTTTTGTTGTAGCTTTCTTGTTGTCCATAATTTCTTAGTGTCTTAGTTGCAAATTACTTTTTTCTGGTCTACAATAAAAGCAAATGAAACAGATTCAACCAAATGTTACACCCAAAAACACACCACATATAGATACACTGTTATGGAATAGTGAACATGTAGGGTGGCAACTTTTGTTAGATTAATTAAAATTTTGGCAAATATGAAGAAGGAGAAAAGGGATAGCATAAATTGCAAGTAGTTTATCACACCTGATACTGCAGCCAGAGTTAGACGCATGCTCAATTTTAACATATTAATAGTGGTCATTTTTGAAAACATCAGGCCACTGTGATTACTAAAGGTACCTTTTGAACATTTATGCTTAAGAAAGAAATCATCTTGGTTTCTCTAGAATCTATTTGCAATCCAATCCATTAATGACCTAAATTCAGTTTTTTGACTTTTAGGAGTACTTGAAGGGCACCATTCATAAGGTGATATGCAATAAAAACCCTCAATACTGACACTCCCACCATCCATAAGGTCATGATTAAACTAGAGGATTTAAGGGTTTTAAAACTTGCAGTTGAGTTACTTATAACTGAGTTTTGTTCTTTTCTATAACATCAATAGTATTGCCAGTTTAGCTGGCATTGGCAGTAAATTTAATACAAGTAACAATTTTATGACCTCAATAGCAACGGGATATGGTAACATAATTTTTATCTCCTCTATTTTTGGTGTGAAAGCTCTACCTCTCTTGTCTGCCTACACAGCATCTAAAGGTATTTTTGCTATCCCTCACCACAGTTGACTATAATATATATATCAAGGTAAGCTTGAGAAAATTGACACAGAAAGCTGAAAAATATCCATATTTCAAAAAACAAAGCAGTGTATCTAATCATTTATGTTAGGTATGATACAATACTTAAAGCTAGCTTCAAACACTATATGTCTTAAATTAATGCACTATCTACATCATGTTATGCTTTAAACTCATAGCCTATGTATAAAAAATCAAAAGCAAAGGTAACTAATATGCATAGTTTCATTCTGGGGCTATGAACGAAGTTACAAAGAACTTGGCAATAGAATAGGCAAAAGATAACATTAGTGCAAATGTAGCAGCACCAGGACCTATGATGACTTCAATTTTAGAATCTAACATGGTATAAATATGTGCCTAATTACTTTCATCTCCTTGATATTGTTTATATTCTACAGCTTTCTTGAAATTATTCATATAGAAAATACAAGATACACTTACCAAGAACCCGACTGGTTGTCTTATGTGCTTTAGCTCATCCCAAGATGATCCAGCATACTGTAAAATCCAAGGCAATTACTTGAAAATCAGAGCCATGAGCCACCATGGAGATCCATAAACCACTCCAAAAGCAACACTTAGCAACTGTAGGGCATCACATCACTTTGTAATAGCCCAACTAAACAATATAAAACAAGACCTAATAGCATAAGCAAGCAGCAAAGAATAGTATTATGTATGCTATTCATTGTACAAATCTACATACTGTCATGTGTTTAGTGTATCAATGTAAAACACATCAAATTGCATAACAAGTGGAGATGAAGAGCACAAGTCTAGTCAGCACAAAATTCAATTGTTGGTAAAAATACTGGTGATGTTAACAAAGGTTTGAGGTAATATTAGCAAAATGCAAGGGAGAGGTGATAGTGGTGGCGGCGACAGCCGTGACAGTGGTTTGCTTGTAAGTATGGTGTTTGTGGTTGCAACAGCAGTGGTGGATGAAAAAATGACGATGAAAGCAAAGATGGTATCAATTGAGCTTGACGAGATATCGAAAGCATGAAGTAATTGGCTCCTATAGCAATATAAGGCCCAACTTCTCACATGTCATTGTCTACAAATTATCTGCGGTAGATCGAATTAAAACCACTATATTAACAAATGGAAACAAAAACTTAGTTTTTATATTGAAAACTTTAGATAGTTCTTATAGGACCTGCCCCGCATCTCAAGTATATAATGTTATATAGTGATAGCCATATAATGGTGACAGCCATATAAAAATTATGCGGGCAAAATCGATAAAGACAACAAAGCAAATGCATTAGAAATTATGCGGGCAAAATTGATCAAAAAAGGAAATATAATTAGGAGGAATAGCATACAAAATGGTAGATGCAAAATCTCTGCCCTAAATAATAAAGATGAGAAGCACCAGCTCGCAATGTCCGGCCGAACATATAGACTTACAGCAGAGAGAAGAAAAAGAAGAGATAAACAGCTTCCCTATTCACTTGATCGCTGGTGTTTGTCACTAGTGGTTATGGAAAAGAAGAGATCAACAACTTTCCTCTACTCAGTTGCAAGTGATTGCTTAGGGCAGAAAAGAGAACGATCGCCAGTGTATGTTGCTGACGGTAGGGCAAGGAAGGAATGGACAGCTCTTCTCTACTCAGTTGCAAGAGATCTCTAGGGCAGAGAAAAGAACGACCAAGCTCAAATTCACTGGCCAAATAAGGATATTTTTGTCTTTTTCCATTATATCAAAATACCACTTAAGGACTTGGGGACTTCATTGGCCTTTTAGAATTACTTGAGACTTGACTGATATAAAATTAATTTTTTGGGACTTGACTATCATTTTCCCATTTTTTCTGGGCCTCGCATCAGCAAATGTGGTAATGGGCTCCTGACATTAAAAGCTTATCGTGCTGCCGTTAAACGTGCACCCCACGTCTCATTTTCAGTACGCCTTGGTTGAATTGCCAAGTTTGTCAGTATTGAAGAAGACTTGAGATTGACTTGAATGCTATATAATGCATTCAGATTCAGGCCTCAAGCAGTTAATCCATAGCCAAGACTACCGAGATCTGATAGTCTTAGCTGTTCAATTTCTCTTCTCTCTTAAAATTTCAAGTACATGATTGAAAAGATCACTTCACATAATCCAAAATCAATGAGATCTGATAGTCTTAGCCTTCAATTAATTTCCTGAGGATGGCATCATCAGGTTAATTATCTCTTCTGTTTTATCGTCCTTTATTTTCTTGAATGTCTTGTAATTTTAGCAATTAAGCTTGTAATATATATATATATATATATATATCTTTATGTATATGTGCGAATTATTTTCAAATCTTTTTGATATCTCTTCATTCCATTCTATAACTCAGTCAGTCTTGATCAGATGCAAAAGTTTAGTTCTAGCAACAAAAAGGACATACTTTTCAATTATATATACCGGAAGGAATTAGGAATTGGATATATTTACTATTTATAAAATCTTGTAATTTTCAGCTATGAACCAAATTGTCCCGGAGAATGTGCGTGGGGAATGAAAAAAGTAGTGCCTTAAAAAAAAACGTGATTCGTTATGCTCTCTTCTTACATACGCTAATTTTGAGTTAATGAACAAAATAATCAGAAATCAAAAATAGCTATACCTATTTTGGCCCAAAAAAAAAAAACAGCTATACATATAAGGCTATAACCTTAGAACTAACTCCATCAACTAACAAGGTTAAAAGTGGATTTCAGATGATCATTGTTTGTATATATCAGGTTCAGACTTGTCTGATTTTCTTGAAATCATTTTAGATTCTGAATCAATGGCAGCTCAACTTTGGTTTAAATTGCTTCAACTATGAAAACAATTTTATGGTTCGAACCGTTAATGAATCTGGCTGGCTATTTGACCATCTAATTTGGCTCTGTTTTTAAAACACCCACACATACAAATTTTGGAATTTGTATTATGTCTTTATTATTTTATAACTCATGCAGTCAATCTTGAAGATAAGATTGAAAGTTTAATTCAATCAATTTACAATGAGACTAAACTTTTCAATCATGTACCCGAAATTTCAAGAGTGGACGACAACTGATGTAGGATTAGTTATGATCAGAATAATTAGAACTTCTTATGGTCTTAAATGTACGTCCAAGGAAAAAATAGACATTTTCTATCCAACGATATTCGTTTGATCAAACCGTGGATAATAAAATTTAATAAAGTATTTGTCATGGGTAGATAAAATATTTAAATAACTTTTTCAGATCATTGACAATTATCAGCTATCTTCGAAATTTATATGTCAAAGTATATATAACATAGACTCTTCGACGTCGTTTATAAAGCCTTTCATTTATAAGGAAGGAATAATATAATCATTTTTATATATTGAAATCAACTCTCACTCCAAGAAAAGGATACAATGAATGGATGTTAAAAAAATGCATCTTTTTGTCCTTGAATATTTATTGAGAAAAGTAATCTACAAGTTCTTCTTGTTTACATCGATTTGGAATTAGGTTTCTATAGTTTTTTTTTATTTTAATTAACCTCTTATAACTTGTTTGATTAAATATACTAGTCACTGAAGATTAAATTAAATTTATTTAGAAGGACGTGTAAATTAAATTTTCCCATATTTATTTTATCAATACTTGTTTATTTTTTTAACTAATGTTGTTAGAAAAAACCAATATCAGCTGTTCATGAATATATTGACAAAAAGATTAAAATAATGTTTTGCTATTATTAACTACCATTACTTAACATTTATATGGCAAATTGTGATCTAAATGAGTATTTCTTCGGTTTCCCTCCATTATATGATGCGCAGTAAGGAATATACAGTTACAGGTGCAAGCGAAGCGATGATGCCATTGAAAGCATAAAATAAATGAATGTAATTAAAGACTTGAGGTTGCGTTTGAACAATGTCATCTTCCTCTTGATTGCTACATATATACTTTGCCTGAGAATGGTGGATATCTAATCAGCAAGTAAGTTGAAATTCACGTAGATGGATAGGGACATAAGGAATTTTTAAACTTTCCATATAAAGAACTTGATATATACTTTAATGGCACTTTCCTTATGGACAGTTGAAATTTTTAAACTTTTAAAATTAGGATTGGTTATTTTTTCTTAAATAATATATAGTATAAAACGGTATTAATTTTATATTTATTTGCTCATAAAAATATGAAAAAATTAATCATTTGGTTTCTATAATTTTTGACTTGATTAAAACTTAATCCCTAAATTTTTTTAAAAAATATCCAATCCTAATTTTAAAAGTTTAAAAATTTCAACTGTCCATAAGAAAAGTGCCATCAAGTATATATCAAGTTCTTTATATCAAGGATCAGACAAAGAACTTTAATGGATCTGGATTCTAAATTAGAATTAGCTTAAATAAAAGCAAGTATATATATATATATATATATATATATATTTTCTCTGTTTTTATATATAAGAGAGAAAAACTGTATCACATAGTTTACAAAAATTAGTTAATCATAATAATTATATATATATATATATATATATGAACCAGATTTGATGCGCATAATGACTATGCCTAGCTTATTACTGGCAGTTAGCTTTTCTATAATTTCTTATTCAATCAAAAGAAAGAAGAGGAAAAAAATAATAATAAAGAGAGAAGGATGTAAATATCTTTCTCAGAAAATTAAGGTTGCCCAGTTCATTAACTAGGTCCCTGATTTGTTATAAAAATTAGATCATGGTGTTTGAAGATTCCGATGGAGATAAGAAGGATGCAATGTTTGTGATGGGTGCTACCTAGTACTCTAGTTACCTGGCCACACATTAATTATTCAAATCATAAGGTTAATAATAATGATCTCTTTTCTTGTATTATCTTTAACTAGATGTGATTACATATATTTTCTTGTATTTTCTTATTAATATAAATGTCAAGTTCATGTATAGACTATAAACTGAATAATTCAAAATCAACAGGATGAGTTACATTAAAGTTTTCTTTAGCTGCTGCTTGCGTGGATTTGTATTACAAACTGTTTGTTAAATATGTTTTAGATTATATCATAAACAATACTGTGGTGATGATCGCAATTTAAACTGATCAACACCTCTCAGACCTAAAATATGTCAAGCGACGAAACACATTGAGTCACAAAACAATATTTGACAGCTTCTATCGAGAATTTGGCATGTATGGTACATTTATCTTCCCTAAAAATAAAAAATATAAAAAGGGAAAAGTAAAGGAAAAGGGAAAAAAACAAGAAAAAGAAAAAGCTAATAAGAACAAGAGGATTGGCGTGGCTTGATGTTCAAATTAAGTGGAGCCTTTTAAGCAAAGACATGAGGTCGACCTGACTCCTATATAATGCATAGAAGTGAGAAGTAGATTTCATATATATGCTATATAGCTGTTTGTTTGTGATCTGCACTATCTGCTCTTCTCTTTAATTTCCTGAAGATCAATCAAAGCATCAGGTAATTAGTTATTATCTCTTTTATTTACCATGAGCTCCTTCCTTTTACACACACACACACACACACACATTTTGAAATTTGTATTTTCTCTTTATTCATTTTTATGTTGTCAATCTTCAATATGAGATTCAAAAGTTAAATTCAATCCATTTATAAGGATAAACTTTCAATTATGTACCTTTCCAACTATGACTTTGGTTGAATTATCAAGTTTGTCGGTATTAATGTATGTATTATTAAACTCAGCGAAGACTTGATGCTGACTTGAATACTATATACAGCCTTCAAGGCCTAAAGCAATTAATCAACACCCTCTGATCAAGACTTTACTTTTCTGTTCAATTCTGTGCTCTTTAATTTCCTGAAGATTTATCAAGGCATCATCAGGTTAATTATCTATTTCTTTTATCCTTTAATTTATTGAATGTCTTGTAATTTCAGCAATTAAATTCATACCAGCTATATATGCTAAGTTGTGAGATACTATCTCTTTATTCCAATCTTCATCTCAATTATATTATGGGCTAGTTTGGCTTCTGTTTTCAAAAATGTTTTTTGTTTTTTTTTTAAAAAAACTCAATTTAGATAAGTGTTTTGGATTTAATTGTTTTCAAAATTGTTCTCTTTTTTTTAATTTTTTTTAAAATTGAAACATCTTGAAATTGTTTTCATTTTATTTGTCTTGTTGTCAAAACACACTACATTTTATTATTGTAAAATATAATTAGCTTGACCAATTTCTATTATAAATAATTACCATTAACTGCTTGCAATCATCACTATCAAATTTTTATTCTATTTTGTTTTGAAAAATAATTTTGAAAACTATATCACAAAACAGTTTTTTTCTTAAAAAAAAAGAATAAAAACCAAACAATAGGCCCCTTATTTGAAGAAACTGAAATATTCTTTTTTAATATTTTTATTTCCAGCCTGTGCCCCAAATTGTCCTAGAGAATGCAGAGTCAACAAATTTCTTTGCAAAATTCTGATTTGATAATAAGCTCCTTGAAAGAAAAGTTAGAAGCTATATATCATTTGGATCTGCCCACAGCATCAAGTTGTTGTATCTATAGAGTGCCCCCAAAACTTCGAAAAATGAATGAAGCAGCCTACACTCCTACTATGGTTTCCATTGGTCCATATCACCATGGAGATGGAAAATTGGAATCAATGGAAAAGATCAAATTGGTTTTCCTAAATCAATTTTTGAACAGGATTTCGGGAAATTCATTGGGGTATTATGTTGAAGCTATAAGAAATAAGGAAGGTGAAATCCGACGCTCTTATTCAGAGACCATATCAATGACCAGTGATGTATTTGTAAGCATAATTCTAATTGATGCTTGCTTCACCATTGAACACTTTCTTCAAGAAGCATTGGATCATGACCCTTGGCCTACCAAGCCATGGTCAGTGGATAATATAAGTGCGGACTTGATTTTACTTGAAAATCAACTACCTTTTTTGTTCTTCAAAAGCTATATGACCTAGCTTTTCCCACTGGCTACAATAATGGGTGTTCATTTTTATTGATTACTTTCATCTATTTTTCGAAGGCAATCCTGCCTGATATAATTAATAATGTAAAACTTCGCAAAAAGTTTACATTTGAATATTTCATTCAACACCACCTTCCTAGACTACCCGATGGTACAGTGAAAGTGCATCACTTGTGTGATATGCTAAGAATCTTCTACGCACGACATGATGGACCACCAAGAGAAGATAATGTTAGAACAACTGATCCCAAGCCTATATTTAGTGCAAGTAAACTACATGATGCAGGAATTATATTTGAGGTCAAGGAAGATGATCCAAGCTTAATGGAGCTGCAATATTCAAAAGGAGTGTTGAAAGTCCCAAAAATTGTGTTTGAAGATGTGACTGAGACCATACTCAGAAATGTAGTTGCATTTGAGCAATGTCACCCTCTTTTGTCGAGAACCGTGACTGATTACATAATCCTCTTGCATTATCTTCTCAACACGGGGAAAGATGTTGAACTGCTTGTTGAGAAGGGAATTGTGGATAACTTTTTGGAGGAGGATGGTGCATTGGCTTTTGTAGCTACGAGACTGGATAGAAATGTTACCGAAGTAGATTGGAAGTACTATAGGTCTCTATTTGCAGAACTAAACGAGTTTTATGATAACCCTTATCACAAGCACAAAGCAATATTTAAACAACAATATTTGAGCACTTCCTGGAAGGTGGCATCTTTCTTTGGTGCAATTCCGCTTCTTTTTCTCACTTGAATTCAGACTATATGTTCTGTCATCGCCCTATTTCAAAAGTAGGTTTAAACCTAGCTCCTACTTGATGCTCTCAAGCCTTTATTTCTTTTCATAGAAGCAAAAGTTTAGTAGATTTGAGGAATAGAATTATATTTGTTTTGTGCCTTTTTTATTTGAAATTGTAATGACCTTAAATTATAAATAAAAAAATTTTCCCAATTTATATTTTATTTAAATTATTTTTATGGCAAATGGAGAGTGGTGACTTAATAGAACTTATGCTAATAGCTTACTTGAAGGTTCAGAGTTTGAATTCTTTTAAGCAATTGGTCAATATTATTTAATTTAAAAATTATGAAAAAATTATCAAAGTGCCCACATCTTTTATGTTATTAGAGGAAACTGTTGTGCCCTCTTTTGTAATTGTTGCAATTTCCTAATGTTCAGATTTTTATTCTCCTCTCTCAGTTAGATGCACGCATGATGAGAACAAATTTCTGGATCCATCGACTCAAGCTGTTCGCTGATGCCGTCTCCCTCTGTTCTCGCTGTTGTGCCTCGGTCAAATCTTCCCCTTTAATCTGAAATTTTTTCCTCTTCCTTTCTTTTTCCTGATCACATTTTATTGAATCAGAGAAGAGAAGTCTGGAACTCTCTACCTATTTTCTCTGTTTTCTTCTTCTTCCTCTACCATCTCTATCTGCCATCGCCGTGTGTGTGTATGTGTGAGAGAGAGTGTTTTGGCCACTGCTACAAGGGCTTCCAATTACAATTTTTCCTCCTCCTCTACAACTTGTCACTGTCATTTGCTGCCCAAGGGGTTCTGTGGAGCTCACAACTTCTTTTATTCTTGCTGCCATCACCGGTGCTGTGATTGACGCCATGAAGCTTCTGTACGTGTTGCCCTTCAATTCTCTTTCTTCTTCAACTGTGAACGACGATGTCAATTATAATAAATCAAGAATTTTAAGTGAAATTAAAATATGTAATAATGTGCTTTCATTGTAATTATATTAATTTTGAAAATATATTTGGAAAAAAGAAGAGTTGGTCTAGTGGCTATTATATAGCTACTTATTTAAGAGGTCTTAAGTTTTAACTTTTAAGAATAAAATTTTCATTTTGCTTCACCCTTCATCAAATTACCCATTTGCCCTTGAAAAAAAAAATTAATAGACGAGAAGAGAGAGAAGTAGACCCAGTATATAGTCGGTCTTCCCATTCTTCTCTCTCTCAATTTCTTTCGAAAATTCTAGACCCAAAACAGTGGGAGATTTGCCCGTCCTCTCCAACCTCCTTATGCCACTGTTCAAACCAACGGTGAAGCGAGCTAGTGCAGTGGTCGAGGTCGCAAGTCCTGGGTCCTTACTTCACCATCGATTTTGCATCCTCCTTGCTGCCATCTGTTTTCACCTTCATCTTCCTTTGTTCTGCACGCCTCTGGTCGAAATTCATCGTCTTCTTCTTCCTTGTTTGAGAAGCAGCGTCTCCTTCTTCTAACTTCCACCATTGTTGTTTAGAGGTGTGGATTTTTTACTCTTCCTCCCTACTTGGTTCTGCGCACTTGTGTGTATTAGTTGTGCTTGGTGCCTCAGTGCTGAACTTGTGCGTGTGAGTCTGTGGTAATGTTGAAGTTGAAATTCTTCTCTTGAATTTCACTGCTGTTCGTGGCTGTTGAGGAAATGAAAAAATTTAAAAATTATGGAATTAAGCTGAAATTAGGTGCTGAAAGTATAATATGGATTAGAAATTGTGAATTAAAATAATTTTGTTTGGAATGGATGAAGCTGTGAAATTGATCTCCTTATGATACCATGCATGTTGGAGTTTGAGGAAAAAAAAATGAGTTTAGCTGAAACTCCTAGTATGAAGAATAAGAGAATGAGGATGTGGGTTTGAATTCTAATTGAGTTTATATTGCTATTATGAAATTTTTAGAAGTAAAATTGAAGAGAAAGAAGTTGGCGTTTGTTTAAAGAATAATCCCCATGAGGTGTTTGATAAAATGCCTATTAGGAGAGTTTTGTTTGAATTTGAATTTACTAAAATTTCGTTAAACCCTTAGAAGACATAATTAGTTTGACTACTATAATTTTGTCAAATAAACTTGTCATTAGCTGTTGAAATTTGATTATGAAAATATTGTGTAGCTAGTTGAGTTCTTTGTAATTATTAAGTTGAAAAATTGTTGGGTAATAAATTTGAACGTTAAAAGTTTTATCATGAAATCGAAAATAATGTGCATTTGGTATTTTGACAAAAAGTTTAATAGGAAACCGTATTTTAATGAAGTATTGAGCTATGATTTTGATAGATTTTTATGTGAAAAGTCCTAATTCTAAAAGTTTCAAACCCATTATAATTTAATGTTAATCGCAATAATTTTTGAAGGGAACTATTGGATTGATTAAACAAAATTTAAAAAAAAATTATCAAAATGTTATTATTTTTAGGGTGTTTGGAAGAGAAGTTCAACTCTGGTGGTAAATGGGTGAACTATAAATTTTGGAAAACATATCAAGCAAGTGAATAGAACCCATTTTAATTTATCAATAAAAGTCTTTCATTGAAATTGTTACATTTTTATGCATATTATTTTTATTAACAACTATGATATATATTAGTTACCTTGTTAATTAAATTATCTTATTTTTTATTATAAAATAATGTTAAAGGATATTTAGATTATAATTTGTGTTAGTATTTTCTTAAGAGATGTACTTTTATAGTTGATGAAGGCATTCTTATTTATTTAATTTTGGAAAATTTTTTGCCACTCAACAAATGTAAGAATGGACATTATTTATGAAATTTTATTTTTACAAGTATTGAATTGAAGCTTAAGATGATTCATTCGAGTTTAGTATTGAGAATGAAAATTATATTTCAAAAATGATTATTTCTATCGCATGTTCAAAAGTGATTTTGAGAGGACTTTAACTAAAACATTGTTGCTAATGATAGTTTCGTTAGTCCTTGGCGCGCCTTGATTAATGACTAGTTAGTTTGATTTTTGTAAGCTCTGTTCTTACATTTGTTATTTGTGAGTCTTGTACTCACGTTTGTTTCGTGGCTTATGCCGCATTTGGTTAGCATTATCCTCATGGACTATGTATCCATGTTTGTTTCGTAGCACAGGCTATGTTTGGTTACTTATCCTGATGGACTGTGTATTCATGTTTGTCTTCGTAGCATAAGTCGCGTTTGGTTATTTATCCTTGTAGACTATGTATCTACATTTGTTATTTGTTCTATTAAGTCCTCAAAATTCTAAATTGTTAATTAACTTGGGTATTTGAATTTTTAATGCTTTCAGTTAATAAGTGTATTACTTTGATTTGCATATGGATAATTTGTTTTCTTCAAGCATGATAGAATAAAGCAATTTCAGTCCACTCTCATTTTATGGTTATGATTAAGATTTATAGATTTATTACGTTTATTATATTGAATTATCATCTTTTCAACTATTTTACATAGTTGCTTGAGTTTATTATTTTTCACTTTTCTAAATTCTATTTTTGGAGATGCTATTTACTGAAAAAATATTTGGGTCTCAGATTCATTAGCTAATATTGGACCTCTTGCCGATCATTGAGAGGCTTACAACTGTGCTAGGTGAATATTCATCCTTGGAAACGCCTTTTCCTTTTATGTAAATATTCAATTATATATTTTATTTTAAGATTTACATTTAGGTGCTCCACGTTAACCGTAGCTAGGATCCTAATTTCATTTTATTATGTTCACTGTCTGTGGCTGGGGAGCGTAGATCCAAACTGCTGAATGCATATTGTAATATTTTTTTGTTGCAGAGATTTTGGGAGTTTTTATTTATGGGGGAGATTCTGCCAAAATTTCTAGAAAAATATTAAAACTTTTCTTTTAACGTAAATATTATTATGTATAATTTCAATATAAATTCAATTATGTTTAAAAATGAATTTTGTATATTTAAGGCTTAGGGGATGTGATATAGTTCACATCCTGTGCTGGTCACCCTCTATTTTCAAAACATGACATCAATCGTGGTTTTTGCTGGCCATATGGAGGTGAGTGCTCAGATCTTCTTCCTCCTTGCCCTTTGTCCTTGTTAGTCTGTGGCTTGTGACTGTGGAGTTGCCAAAAATCTTCCTCCTCCGACTATGTTGTAGCTTGTTTGCATCGGGTCCCTTCTCCCCTGTATAACTCATGACTTTCTTCCCTTTCTTTCTTTATTATTGATGTTTTGTGATGGCTAGAGATTTTGATTTCTTTCTCATTGTAGCTGTGTGTGATTGGGGTAGTAGAAGGGTGTCATGAACTCAAATTATAAAAAAAAGAAACACACAATTGATCTTTGTTTAATGTAAATTACAACTAGAATGCATGGAAAATAGAAACTATGGAATAATAGAAACAAGAAATATAGGAGGGGTAGCCACAAAACTACTAAAGGAATATAAGAAGTTATAGAAGAGAGAAGAAATTCCATGGTCACAGAGACTATGGTCAAAAAGGAAGAAGACGCCAGAGAAAGAGAGAGAGAGAGAGAGTCACCAAATTCATCTACACCTTTTCTCTTTGCACCCCATTAGCTTATGCAGCCATCTTCAAAACCCTTAACCATCTTCTAGGCCCATCTCACACCTCCAACCCAAACCTTCTTTTGGCCTATCCCAATATCATTACAAAGGGAGTCTGATCATATTCAAGATTTAAGCTTAAGAATATGATTTTTGGTAGCTAATTTCTCTTATTTACATTGGTTCCACCAAAAGAATAAATCAATTTAACTATCTTTAGGCTTAATTGGAAAGTGTTGAACCTAAAATTGGTATTGGAAATTACTGGAGGGAGAATTGAAGAAGGAAAAAAAACTTGGATTATTAGTCTAAGGTTTAATGCTTACGAGGTATTCGATAAAATGCATATTAGGAGGAGTTTTGTTTAGTTATAATCTTCTGAAAATTTCATTAACTTTTATGAAGTCATACTTGGCTTGGGTGCTAATTATTCATAGATTTAACTTGAATTTTTTGAAGAATGCTAATTATGAAACTATTGTGAGTTTAACTTGTATATTGCAAGCAAATTTGACGATTATGAAGGTTATGTGTAGCCAGTACAATATTTGATGCAATATTTGAAAAATATTGGAGTTAAGATTTATCTATTCAACTTCCTAAATTAATTTGGACTAGTTATAAAGTGTGAGATGTGTATATACAACATTGAAGGGATTGATTGATTACAAGTATAAAATGGATTGGTTTAAGAACTTAGTGACTATGATGTTATGGGAGGAGGGTTTATTAAATTTGAGTGAAGGCCACTAAATTTTCTTGTTATTGAATAGGCTATTTGGAGAAAGGAAATCTTGACTGAAGTAGTAAAGAATATTTGTTTGAAGCTATAAAGAGTGAATCTTAGTGCCTGGGAATATTATAGGTAAGTGAACAACATCCCAATTAATTTATATGCTAGCAAGTTTTATTGTATCAAAATATGGTTTTCAATGATTTACAGTTATTAATATATTTTACTTGCATTAGCTATTTTTATTAATTAAATTGTTGTATTTCTTGAAATCATGACATATACTTAATAGATTGATGAAAGTGCTTTTATAAATTTTAGTACTCCTTTATTCGATAAAGACATCCATGGAAATTGGCCTGCCAAGAAGCCTATCAAACATTAGTTGTAAATTTTTAAATTTAAAAGATTGATGTTTTAAATGATTCATGCGAGTTTGATTTAGAAAATAAATTTATATATTGAAAGTGATTATTTTCTCAGATGTTTGAAAATTAATTTTAAAGGGACTATATACAAAACACTGGTTGCTAACGACAGTCTCGTTAGCCTTGGCACGTGTTAGTTAATAACTAGCTAGTTTGATTTTTGTGAGCTCTATTCTCATGTTTGTTATTCGTGGGTCTCATACATACGTTTGTTTTGTGGCTTCAACCACATCTAGTTAGTTACCCTTGTAGACTGTGTCCACACTATCTTCGAGCTGCATTTGGTTAGTATTACTCTCATAGACTATGTGTCCACGTTTGTTTTCGTGGCGCAGGTCGTGTCTAGTTATTTACTCTCGTGGACTGTGTGTCCATGTTTGTTAATTATTCTGATAAGTCTTTAGAAATATGATTTTTAATTATTTGGTGATTTCATACTCTACTAGTTTAAATTAGTAAATGTTTCTATATTTAATTATTTAATTATTTTATTTATTTGTCTTCTTGAGATCAAGTGGTAAGGATAATTGATATTATAAATTTAACGGTTTAAGATTTTACTTAAGGCTATATAGATACTCTTATGTTCAAAGTTTATAAAATATTTTATATGAAATTGTTGTCACTTTAATTTATATAATTATTGTCATTCATTCATTTTATTTTATTTTTAAATTTTATTAATATTGGGACATTATTCACTAGAAAGCATTTATTTGTTCTTAGATAGTATAATAGATGCTATACCTTTTGCTAATGTTTGGGGGCTCATTGCTGGATTGATTAGAAGATCCTTTGAGAATACATTCCTTTTGGTGTAAATGCTTAATTATGTATTATATTTCAAATTTTGGATTAGTTGCTCCATGTTAATTGTAGGTAAGATTATTATCTATAATCTATCTGTCTGTTTGTTGTGGAGGAGTAGAGTTCCATATTTATTATTTGGGTTATGTATGGTTGTTGTAGAGACTTTGGGAGGTCCTAATTATAGGAAAGGTTCTACTGAAATTTTTATAGAAAATTTAGGAAATATTTGGTTAAAATGAAAACTTACAATGATTTTCAAATCATATTTCATATAAATTTAGATATTGGTTTAGAGATTTCTTAATTAAGGCTTAAGGGATGCATGTATATGCATACGTCTCATGCTTGTCACGTTTAATTTTTGGGATATGAGAGAAATGAAGTGTCAACTTGTAATTAATTCTGCAGAATCATGACATCTAGCTAATAAATGTACAACTATTCTTGTTTGAACCGAAAGGACATCTTGCTGAAATTTCTGTAATCAAACGGTTATTTAAGTGTCAAAATGAGCTGAAACACCCACCGCACGTATTACTGACATTTTAATTCTGGACCGAACAGAAAATAATGGTTCAGTCTATATGCATTTAGTAACCCAAAGAGTTCAAATTAGCTATGGAGACAAAAGATTGGAATATGGAAGAGTAAAATTTCTACTCTCAAATTATAAGATATTAATAATTACCCTCATATAAGCCAATAAAAATGGTTAAAATTAGGTAAATGAATTAAAGTTGTGAGAATAAAATATACTCCTTCCGTTTAATATAATGAAGCATTTTTTTAAAGTATTATATTAAAAAATATGAAGTATTTTGAGTCTTTCAATATGCAAAAATGTGTAGCTGTGAGTTGAGATGCATGCTTTCACCTCATGCATGACTCATTTGGCGTACATACTTTGAGTTGGGCTTTTGAATTCGATAGTGATGTTAGTCAATCTATTATAGAGCATAGAGCATTTGAAGTTCGGCGTAGAGTTTCCCTCAGGCTTTGTGTGGTTTGGTGAGAAATGTTCTCTCGCAAAGATCTGATAATATATATATATATATATATATTAACAATATGCATATATTTGATATTAATTTTTTTGATAAAATATTTGTTATTAATTTTTATGCATATATCAACAATATGTTTAGATAAAATTGAATTTTCATAAATTATATATAATTTGAATTAAGATATATAATTAAGTATATGAGAAAGAAATGAAAAATAAAAACTAACATATAAGGATACAATAGTAAATTAGTTATTATTTCCCTCCCCACTCTTCCCTTCCATTCCCTCCCATAGCATCTGATTGCAGCATCTATATGCCGCAAAGACTTCCAAAAGTGAAAGGAAGATGCCTACACTCCTTCCTTGGTTTCCATTGGCCCATTTTACCATGGAGACCAAAGATTGGAATCAATGGAAGACATCGAATTGTGGTTCCTTAGAAAATTCTTGAAGAGGGTATCCCAAGAAATCTTAGGATTATGTTGATAATGTAGGACAGAGGGAAGATGAGATTCCACGTTGTTTATTCAGAGACCATACCAATGGAAACCAATGAATTTGGAAGCATGATTATAAGATGCTTGCACTGGTACAAAAATAACTTTCTAAATCAGTTAAAAAAAAGCTTTTTAAATTGATTTTGAAACTGGTTTAGATATAGATGGTTTAGAAAATCCAAAATTTTCTAGACCAATTATACAACCGGTCTTGAAAGTGGAACTTTTTTAAAAAAAAAATAGGGGGCCTCCAATCTGAAAAAATGCACCTACTTTTTAAAGAAAAAAACACTTTCTAAAATCATTTTCAACCCAAAAAATTATATCCAAAAAACGTATTTATATTTAAACAACAACATAACCATAACTGAAATTTTTATCACTTTGAACAAGTCAAATTTCAGAACTCTTATCTATAAATTTTAAGCTTCCCCATGTGAGAACTCGGAGATTTACACTGTAATCCCATTAAACCATCCATTCTCATGTACTAACATTATTAGCCTCAACAACAAACAAAATGAGGATGTCAAATTGCATACCACTAATGGCTAACAAATTAAAGGCTCTGAACCCAGAGCTACCATTTTAAAATTGATTTTATCCAAGCATATACTTTAGTTGGAAGAGGAAGTGTAGATTCAGCTCCTGCATTTAAGGTCTTGTTCATTATAGGAAACAAAAGCAGTATAGTTCGCACCGATCAAGGATCAACAAACTCGTATGACTAGTAAGCAAACACTTTTCAACAAAAAAAAAAATCATCAATAAAAATACTATTTATCCAGCTAACCAAGCCATAAAGCGCTGAGAGAAAAAGTAATTCTAATCCACTAGGGGAAGAAAACGATGGAGTGAGAATATATGTACCATCAGCTGTGGGGTCATTCTTGTTGAGATCACAATAAAGAATAATTGAACACATTCTTTGATGATAATTACTCAAAATTATCATAACATGATTTTTCACTTGAAGGATTCACAGTCACAATATACCTCCCTAACTAAATTAACTTAACAATGTGATCACTTTATATACACTTTAGGGTCGCCAAACAAACCAAGTGATTAACTCTAATCACCTATCAACACCTTAATATTGTGACAATTCTTCATGTCATCTTGGGACATATCAGGGGTTCTATCTCTTTTCTGACTAAACGCTGCTTTCTCTTTATCTTTACCTGCAAAATGCAAAGATGAAACCACAAAAGAATAATTAATCTAACACTGCTTTGTATGTGTGTGTGTATATATATAGAAAATCTTCACTCCGAATGCAAGATCCACTACTACAGAATTCTGGATATAAGATGGTAAGAAAAATGACACTTAAAAAAAAATAGTCATATAATGGTGAGACAATAAATGGCAAGTGTTTTAAATCACCATCATTTATATATTTTACAATATATGATGGGTATTTATAAAATCATCATATAACACTTTAGAATCTAAGATTTTTAAAAAATAAAAATTAATAATAGAATATATCATAGTTAAATACCTTAATTGTCATATATTTAAACACCAAAATATGTCGGTTAAAGATCTTAACTGTCATATTTCTAATTAAGAAAATATAAAATCAAATTTTGCATCAGACGCGGTTGTTTAGGTGTTTTTTTCTTCTTTTCTCAGAAATCCCAAACACCCATTGTCGTCTTCGGCCTTCATCATTATCGAAGAGCCCCAACTTCCCTCCCAACATCATCGCTGCCACCGTTGCCATTGTGTATAGATTTGTCATAGCATCTCCACTTACGAGGACCGAAGATCTCCATCAAGCTTCTCACTGCAGTCATGGGTTCGGCAAATCTAATAAAAGTTCTTTACTACTGAGCTTCTTCAAGGGTTTTTGTTCTGTTTTCCTTCTAGATCTAGCTACACTAACTTTCTCGCTCTTGTTTTTGTGATCTCACTGCGAGTTTTAGATCAGTTGCTACAGCTCATTTATTTTGAGTTCTATTAGGTGACTAATGTTTATGTGTAGATCAAGGTCAGGGCCATTTCGACATGAGGGGAAGACTTATTGATCCATACAAGCGAGTGACATCCAAGGATCACATAATTTCATTTGACAAAGAAGAAAACCCAAGTACCTTTCAAATGATACTATGTTTCTAAAGCATGTGTTGATCGTTCGTGTTTCTCTAAAGGTTAATAAATTAGTTGTATCTGTTTTGGGAAAAATTCAAATTGGGCAATTTTGACTTTTTCTCATTACATCTCACGGTTTTAAATCCTTGCTCTTTGCATAAACCTTACCACCCTTGATTTTATAATATTGAGATTATTTATCAATGATAAACACGGTTGGAAAACCAGAATGAATATATATAGCAGCTTAAATGAACCTTTGGGGTTAGATTAGAACATGGATAAATAAAAAGGTTGCTTCAAAATAGATTACAACAGGAAAATCAATGAAACATCATTAAATCTTCTGATATAGTTTCCTGAAAATTCGTGCTAACATATATATTAGTTTTGTACATACATATGCTGATGAAAATTAATTTCAAAGTACGCTCAAGTTTGATGTACACTAACAATTCATCATGTTTATGAACTTGTCATTTTTAATTTGAAGTCGATATAAACAACATGCACCCATACACACAAGATTAGAAAACAAGATTAGCCTTCTATGTTAAAGGAAGTCTGTATATAGTGAAAATTATGAAAATCTGCATTTTTTGTTTTTCGCTATCTTGTTCATGAATACCAATTAGAAATTTGTTCTCATGATGCTGTTGCTAATGGAACAATTTCACTCTTCATGGCTTCAGTATGTTTACTAAATGGAAAACTTTCTCAGAAGTGGTCGTTTTTGCTTATTCTAATGCAGAAAAGTCAATGAAACCTTAGAGAGCAATTCTATAGACCTTGGATTTAGAGGGAATACCATGGCTGAAGGTACCTTTGCTGAAGGTACCTTTGCTGAAGTGTAAGTTGCAAGGAAAGAAGTGTGAGGTCATTATCTATTTGAGCGTGTTTGCATATTGATTCAAAGATGCTTCTAACTTGTTATCTATCTACTGACACGCATATTTTTATATTGACTTGTATTACTAATTCTCTCTTTGGCGAGAGAATTGTGGTCTCCTTATATATCATCATACTATCTATCCCTTACGTCAATACCAAAGCTTAATTGGTGTTGTGGCTGTGAATGCAGTACATGGGTATTAATGAAAATATTTATTGTTTAAATTTTTCTATACAAGTAACGTAGATCTTGTTAATTATAATTTTCCTTTTTAACTTGTACTAACATCAATTATGATATACATGTAATTCATATATAATAGTATATTTATGTATATTGTTGTAAGGGCCACATAAAAGCAACCCCTATATAAAAAGGCTACCCAAAAGCAAATATGATGGTTATTAGATATAACCTTCATATTTGGTCTCCCAATATACTATGGTTATTGATAATACCTGTCATATATTGGGGTCCAATATATGATGGTTATTATCAACAACTGTCATATGTTGTCATGTTAAGCTCAAAATGGCAAAAACAGGGGCATGTTTATATGATGGAAGTAATAATTGTGATATATTGTGTACTATATATGACAATTAAATAATCTTCATTTAAAGAGGATGGAAATAAATGACAGGCTTATATATGACGATTCATACCCGTCGTATATAAGTAAAAATAATTATCATTTATTGTTTTTTGGTTGTTGTAGTGATCGACTTAAAAGTTAAAAGATGATGAAAAGAATACCTCATTATCCAAATTCGTTAGCAGCGGAACATGGTTCTTTAATTTCAATAAAAAAATTAAATAAGCATTGATAGAATAAATATATAGGATAAAAGATGCAGTGTTGGACATTTGTAACTCTTAGAATAATTCTGATCTATTGATGCTGTATCATTTTTCTCTCCATCTCCAACACCTTAGTCTAGTTTTTCATATCAAATTGATTCAAATATAGTAAGCTACCAATAGGAGTTGGGTTTAGCAGAATTAGACTAATCCTTCATAATATGGCAAACTAATATTTAAATTCCTGTTAAAAGAGGTGTCTATATTTAGTACTCGATCACACCTCGAATAAGATTGCCTCTAATTAGAGGATACTCATGAGCAATAAAAAAAAAGGAATGCATGTTGTAATTAATAATCACATTATTATATTATTATTGGGGAAAATATCATCTAAGGACTCCTAGAGAGTTTTTATAACAAAGGACCTTAAAAATTTGAAATTTCACCACATTCATAGCTATCTATCTAAAAATCTAAAAATAATTAAGATTTTGTGAGAAAAAAAATCTAATTACCTGATTTTATAAAAATCTAAAATTAATTAAGATTTTGTGAGAAAAAAAAATCTAATTACCTGATTTTATGGATACATCAACTCGTTTGAAAATAAACTAGTTGCAGAAGTTGATAGCTTATGTTTAATTGTATAAGTATTGGTCTTACATAAATAAGCATCTATTCAAGTTTTGATAACTAACTATAAATATTTTAAAAACCGTTTTGGAATTAACAAATGACTATAATTGAAAGCACATATTTAATTGTACAAGTATTGGTCTTGCATAAACAAGTATCCATTCAAGTTTTAACAACTAACCATATGTAATTAGCAATAACCCATTAAATTATTAAAATTTAGGGATAATTACATCTTTCTTCATAAAATCTTATTTCATATATATACCAAGGGAGTGTAATGAAATTTTTTATTTTTACGATTCTTTTTTGATTTAAAAACCCTCCAGGGTTCTTAGATGATATTTTCCCATATTATAACCTATAATAATAATTTTAGAACACTTTCTCCACTTTATTATTAGCTTATTAGATATGAATAAGTTTGTATAAAACTAGACTATGGTGTTGGAGATGGAGAGAAAAAGGATACAGTGATGTATGTGCTTGAGCACATATATACACTAAAAAAGAATGTAAATGGAGTGTCCAACCGCACAGGTTTCACATATACAATAGTTAAATATTGGATGACTAAAGTAAAGACAACGGATTGATAAATGAATGTCTCTTTTTAGTACCATCTAGTGAAAGAGATCACCAAGTGTCACAACCCAAAAATTTGACGTGATCGGCACGGGATATATGCATAAACATACATCCCTTAAGCCTTAGTAAAGGAAACTTTAATATAATATTTTTAACTCATTTAAGGTAGGATGAAAAATTATTGTAACATTTTCATATAAACAAAAGGTTCCTAAGCGTTTTATAAAAATTTTGGTAGCATTTCCCCTATAAATAAGACCTTCCATAAATTCTATAATACAATTTTTGACAAAATACCACATCAAATAAGAACTTTGCTCCTTCCAGCCAACAGACAAAGTATATAACGACAATAGAATTCTAACTATAGCATATATGGAGCACCTAATTATATTTTCAAAATAAAATACATAAATTCTATAATTACATCAAAAGGAAATAATTTCAATTAAATCTCCAACTGGCTCAACTATAAAACCCTTAGAAGTCAACAAGAGATTCACCATCATCTAACGAATCTGAGACCAAAAATAACTTTTCAGTGAATAATGTCCCAATTTAGATTTAAAGAAAGGAAAAGGGAGATAATATTTATAAAACAATTATGAATTTCACAATAATAACTATTATTATAATAAAATAAAACACATTGCATATTTCAATAATCTTATAAAAATATGTAAACCAAATAGATACAAGGTTGGTTAAGGGATTGGAAACATCAAGTTCAACTTCCAAATTATGACCTTTGCCTTAAACAACTGAATTATATAATTCATCTTACAAAGAGAAATTCATGCATAGTCAAACAAACAGCTTGTTTAGAAAAACTAATTTAAAAGATGATGTGTTTCAAAATTTCATAATTTGCGGGACTCAATCAAAATGGTTAACAAACGTGGACACAAAGTCCACAAGGATAAATAATCATTAAGCATGGATACATAGTTCATGAGGGTAAATTATCAATCAAACATGGACACACAATCCACGAGAGAAAGTAACCAACAAGCATGGCTTAAAGCCATGAAATGATCAAGCGTGGCTAGAAGCCATGAAACAAGCACGGGCATGAAACCTACTAATAACGAGCACAAGCATAAGACCCACGAAACAAGTGTGAGTATGATACTCACGAATATTAAGCTAGCTAGGATTTAACCATGACATGTCAAGGGCTAATAGGACTATTGTTAGCAACTAGCATTTTGTATTCAATCCCACCGAAATATTTTTCAAACCCATATGAAATCAACTTATTATCGGAACATCATATCATTGTCTTTTTATATTGAGATTCAAAAAAGAATATTGTTGAACATAAAACTTTCTCGACACGAGACCTCCTAAATGATATCTGGAAGGATTTATCTATTCCATGCATGAGTGTTTACAATTAATATATAAAAAAATATCAAATAAAATCTTTATTTTAGATTAATCTTTAAATATCAATAAGAAAGATATATAATTTGAATAACTTGCCATGATGAAATCTATCTTAAATAGTTAAGTTTAAAGGCATCGCAAATACTAAAATATTATTTGTAAAGGTAATTCTTATGATATTCATTTGAAACAAAATTTTAACTTTTTATATAAAATTTGATATAATGAAAATTTTTCATATAAAATGGTCAATATCAAAAGTAGAGTTAAAATATTAACACTACACACACGCGCGCGCGAATATGCTCAATCAACTTTTTTTAATAAAATGAATTTTTTTTATTACCAAGTCATTGGGATGCTATTTACTTACCTATAGTACTCCTCATGTTCAAAATTCACTTCTTATAGCTTCAATTGAGTTTCTCTTCTTCTAAACATCCTATAAAAATAATAAGGTTTAAATAAACTTTCAATAAGTTCAATAAACCCTCTCCTAACATTAATACGACCAACATTTAATCCAAGTAATTCAAAGTTCCCAACATTATCATTTATATCACAAAGTTTCCCCCATAGTTAATTATTAATCAAGAGTGTGTCACCCCCACCAAAAGAAACACTCCATTAGTCCACAATTCTTCTATTACTCACTTTATTGAATACCTTGGGTACTTTCCAAATTTAAGTCATAAGACAATACTATAATTTATAATCATCACCCATAATTAAATTTAGCATATTCTATTCACCCATTGTGCCAAACACCTTAATTGCATTCTCAAAACCAAACAATAAAACAATACCATAGTTTTAAATTATCTAACATAAAACTTCCAAAATTTCAACTAACCACACAATAACTTTAACATCAAGCTCTTTGCAATATTCAAGTTAAAACTCAACTACATAGTTTTTCAATCAATCGTACTTGTCACCATAATTAATAAAATTTCATTAAATACATAATCAAGCAAAATTCTCTCAATGGGTATTTTATTGAACACTATATGGGTATTAATCTTCAAGTTTTAAGTCTAGGAGGCTCTTCTCTGCCAATTTCATCCGAACCATTCTCCATTAATTCTCCAATATCAGTCTTTAAATTAATTGAGCTTCTCAATATCATTCCTTCAACATAAACCAATCTTGAACTCACAAAAAAAGATCAAATCTATCAATTATCATGTTGCTCTTAATACTCAAATTTCAGCTTGAATCAATTCTCCCTAAAATTAATAAAATCTCAAAAAATTTCCAAATCAAGCAAAACTTCTTCTAATAAGCATTTTGTCAAACACCTTTCGCGCACCAATTATTAAACTCAATCCAACTTTTGTCTCCTTGATTCCTTCTCCCAAAAATTTTACAATATTGTAATCAATAAGCCAATCAAATTCAGTTAAATCTCAAACTCACACCATCATCTCTCTCTCTCTCTCTCTCTCTCTCTCTTACAACTACTAATTTCAACTTAAATCAAATTTCCTCTTCCTATACACACATATATGTTACGGACAGCAGCAGTGGGAGAGAAAATATTTCAACTTCAATCATCAAATCACACAGCCACTAGCATAGGTTCAGTAAGAAGGAGAGTTTGAAGTCAGACACCATTACAGCAGCAACTTCTTCGACATATACACACACAGAACAAAAAGAGGCAACTCACCAAAGTAGTTGAGGAACACAAAAACTGAACTTGAAGCTTCCTCACACCTGATTGATGACTCCAAAAATAGGAAGAGGAGGAGGATGCCGCCATGTCTGCGTGTGGACCCACTTTAAGGGTCATAAAGTCATCTCCTCAGAGAATTATCATGTTAGGTGGCACTTTTTTAATGGGGGCATCTCTTCCCAAGTTCCAAATTCCAATATGGCGTGTATAAAGATGGCCTTGCGGAAACCTCTCTCCATACATGCTTTTATCTCAATTCAGAATCTGTATATCTTTAGTATTTGAATTAAAGACATGAATATGAAAAACCAGATATATGTTACATTCAGATAGGTGCAAGGATGGCGAAAGTGCCTTTCATGTCCTCTTATTTTCTTTCTCCTGCTTGGCTGGAACCTTCAATTTAGAAAGTGTACGCCTAACCAGCTAGCTAGCTCTCGTGTGCGTGAGCGTGTCGGTGTTTCCGTGGTTTCTATATTGATTAAAAGTACATTTTCATTCTTTCATTTTTGTTCAAGAGGGCTGACACCCTATGCTAAAAAATAAAATATTTGTTCTCAAACTATTTTTTTATAATAAAAAATCCTCTCCTTTTAGTCATCCGCTAATGGAGGGAGATATTTTTCTCTTCTAAAATGTAGTTTAAAGAAAACATATCTCACTTACTAATACAGGATGCTTAGTGCTCTTTGAAGAAAAGTGAAGAAACAAATGCAATTTAATCCTTTAAAACATGTAAATGACAATGAGATCTTATAAGGTATCTTAATTTTTTTTAAGTTTTTAAGAACCTTTCAAACATTAATAATTTTTTGTGAAATAATTAAAATACTCCTAATTTAAAATGAAAAATAAATATTAGTAATTATTTTAACTTAAACAATGACATTTTGGTTAGTAACGAAGAACAATCAATTACAACTTTTCGTCTAGCATTTACAAAGGAAAAGTTGTAATTGGTTGTTCATCATTATTAAAAAAAAAATTATTGTTTAAGTTAAAATAGTCACCAAATTTTTTTTTTTATATATAGAAACAGAGGGAGTAGAAATATGACCATAAATTCACAAATATACCTTCCAACATCCCATAATGGATAAAACTCAATTGTAACTCAAGGATAAACTTTTGCATATGTGAAGAAGCAGTAAAGAGTTTGCAAAATCACGGCTTTTTGCTCACATGAAAAATAAACATGCCCCAATTCATTCAAAACAAAGTACAACCATAAAACAATCATATTTACGATGTCGCTGGAGGCGAGAGTCAAAATGCAGTCGATCCACGAATCAACTGCAGATTTCCAGCGTTCAGTTTGCTTTAGGTCCATGTCATCGGTGAAGGATTCAGAAAGGAGACGGTGAGTCTTAATCACGGAAACAACATCATACATGTTGCTGACGTGATTGAAAGCCTCCATGGGAAGATTCAAAGTTCGAAGCCTTCTATATTAGTCTGAGTCGAACTCTTGCTCCTGCTTTCACTCTCTATAGTGCAATGCTCGGTCTCATAAAATAGGCTCACTGTAAATACTATATTTTATTCGGATATTTTTTAAATTTAATAAAAATAATAATAAATTTAATCAAAAGATATAAAATACAAAAATAAAATTTAATTCTTTTTAGGATTATATTTTCAAAAAAAAAAATCTTTAATTAATAGGGTTTAATTAGATAATCTTTTGTTGGTTAAGATTTTATTTCATTAAAACAACCAAAAAACACAAAAATACAAAAACAAAATTTAATCCTTTTTAGGATTATATTTTCAAAAAAAATCTTGCTTAAATCTTTGAACAATCTTTTTCAAATTATCCCAACCATTTAAAAATATTGGAAATCAATTTAAGAGTTAACTTTTTAAATCTTATTGTTTTTCATAAAAAAATAAATATATATTTCAAAATCAAATTTTTCTCTCTCTCCCTTAATCTGATTAACACAAAAAAAGAGGAAAAAAAGGCATTAAAAAAAAAAAGAAATAGGGCGAGTGAAACTTTCACCCAGCCCAAAAACTACTTTCGGCTGGACAGAAGGGCAAAGAAACGACAGAGCAGAAGAAAAAGGGAAAGGCAGAGCACGCGCAGAGTTACTCACGAGCAGAGAGAGTATAGCTCTAAACACACACTAAAACACAGAAGAAACATAGAAGAGCAAGACTGGCATATGAAGACAGTAAACTAGAGATCTCTGAAGGGGAAAGAGGAACCCAGAGATGAAGAGCAGAGCAGACTTTCGGCCACACGCATTCAAATCTCTCACACAAGGTAATTTTTTTTCTTTTTTTTCTTTTAGTCTTCAATATAAGGGAGAGATTGAGAGTGATGTGGGAGGTCTGAATGGGGACTGAGGACGAAAAAAAAGAACATGAGAGAACTGAGAGAGATTGAGAGCAATCTGGAGAAAGAGGAGAGACCGAAGATCTAAGAGGGTCTGGGGATTTCTAGGAGAAGAGATCGAGAAGAGATTTCTGGAGATTTTGGTGATCTGTTTTCTAGAAAAGAAATCGAGAAGAGGAAGACAAGCTCATCCTTGCGATTGTCTGAAAAGAAGGCATGAACGAGGGAGAAGGGAGGAAACGCACAAATGATGGAGGCTGATTCAATTCAGCCATTTGCTTGAATCTGGGGCTTACCACTTCATCGCATATCTCCCCTCATCTTCCTCAGGGATTCAGAGTTTTGCTGATCGCACGCACATAGAGGAGGGCCAAGAGGGCTAAAAAAAAGAAAAAGGGATCTGGGACTGAGAGGGTGAGAAGGTTGAATCTGAGATGGAGAAATTTCTGAAAAGGGAGAGGAACCGAGAGCTTAGACCGAAGAGCTAGGAGATTTCTGGAGACTGTTTTAAAAAAACAAAGAGATAGAGATGGAGAGAAGTCGAAGATTGACGCAGACGAGAGCATTCAGAGATTAAGAGGGATCTGAGTATGAAGCACATGGAATAATGGAGAACAACTAAAAGCTAGAGGATGTTGAGCGATTTGGCACTACACAGGTTCTCTAATTTGTTTGCTTTTGGATTTAGAATGTTTTATGTTTGATTTTGATTTCTCATTTCCAAATTTTATGATTAAATATCATAAGCTTTGATCAGAGTAGGGGACCATGAGAAATTTTTGAACATGAGATTGATTTTTGTTTTAGAAAGGATTCAATTAATATGTCCTGTTAGTTCTTTGATAAATCCTCTGAGTGTATATACTTTGTTAGAATGGATGGATAGAGAATTTGGCATGAGGTGCTCTGTTCTGACTTGTGCTTTTAGGACGCTTGTGCTGCGTTGATTATTCATGCATGTTCAAAGGCATTTAAATTTCAGAAGATGAATTTTTTGCATTTTTCCTGTCGTTGTTTTGGCTGAGAAAAACAATATAGTGATGAAGTTGCTTGATTGCATTTGGTCTTAGACTGGTCTCGTTACAAGTTTGATTATTGATGGTTGCTCTCCAGTTGCTGTAGTTAATCATTTTCAGCAAACCTTTAATATGTATTGCATGTAGATGAAAACTCCAAAGGAAAATTTGATTTGCTGTCCAAAATGTTTGACCTGGGTTGGACATTATGCTGTCACATTTTGGCCAAGGACAGTGAAGAAATTGATATGTTTAAAAAAGAGAGGTCACAATAACTTTTTTGTTTGTGGCAATAATTGAAATGAATAAGAGAGGATTTCTTTTTAATTATTTACTTGCAGTGTAAGATTTTAAAAATTTTAATGATCATCTACCATGTAATCAATAAGATTTTGCATATATGAAGATTCAATTTGTATATATTAATATGGGTTTCAAAGGCCTATTATTAAAATTAACTCTCTTTTTAAAATTTAAATCAATAAAATATTTAAGTGTCATGTGAGATTTCAAGAATCTTCATAAATACTTAAATTAATCACATCATCATGTGGGATAATAAGTTTTCACAGATATCGCGATTCTCAATTTCTATAAATAAATAAATAGATTTTGTAAATAAAATAATAAACATTTTTTAAAATTAATTAATTAAATTAATGAATTTAAATAATTAATTGATAAATCTCTTGGTCACATAAGGTTTCTAAATTTCCATAGACCTTTAAAATAATCGTATTACCATGTGAGTTAATAAAGCTCTGTAGATATAACGATTAGGATTTCATATAATACACACACACACACATTACATGCATAATAAATCAATTAAATGAATAAAAATATATTTAAATAAATTAAATTCTTTTATCATGTGAGATTTTGGAATGTCCGCAAATATTTAGGATAATTATATTACCATATCAGTCAATAAAGCTTTACAAGTATGACGATTAAAATTTTTTAAAAATATATATACTTGCTTAAACAAATTATTACTAACACTTAAAAATATAAATAAAAAAATTAAGTTGTTAAACTCTTTTATTGTGTGAGATTTTAGAATCTTCGCAGATATATAGAATAATTATATTATCGTATGAGTCATTAAGGCTCTGTAGGTGTAGTGGTTAAATTTTCAATCATGAAATATAAAAAAAATAATTTTTAAACTCTTTTCTTTTCTTTTTTCCAAAAATTCAAAAATTAAGAAAATAATTGAAATTAAATTACTTTTTGCAATTTAAAACACACATATCAAATTTCAAAAATTGTTTTATTTGCTAGATGGTGAATTATTTTTAATTAATTTCTCTTCAAAAAATATATATTTTCACAACAATTTATAATCCCGAACTACGTGAACTTTAATCTCCATCGTAGGGTACATAAGCCTCAGAGTTTGATTCTGAGTCAAGTCCTCTTTTATAAATAAATTAATATTTCTCAATTAATTCTTATCATTCTTATATCAAACACATGAATAAAAAAGGGATAATTAAAATAACTTTAAAACCATATTAATATAGCACAACAAACTTCAGGTAATTGTTCTTACGAACAGGTGTTATGGAGTGCCTAACACCTTCTCCGTACTTAATTGACTTTCAAATTTATTTTTTAATTTTATAGACTATCTTTATTTCCCTTTAAATAGTTTTTCAAGATTTTTCTTAAAATTTTGGTGACAACTCCCATTCAACCAGTTTTTGTCCTAAAAGTTGAAACCTCCATTCTCGCACATCATTTGCGTCGCATTTTGGGTGCGACACTCACAAACCTCTTTCTTTCTTCTGCCACCGGTGTGGCTAAGCTAGCACAGTTGAATCCTCAGTGAAGTCTCTGTTTTGGTGCTTGTGGGTTTGGAGAAAGAAGAGTGACATGGTTCAAGATGGGTCGGGTCCATTAATGGGCTAGTTTCTCAGGTATAAACAACACCCCTTCTTGGACCGAAATTCTGTTTTATTTCCTGTCGAAGACCGGAATTATGTTATTATATTATCTATCTATTTTATTTATGCTAAAGTATGCGTTTAATTCTTCAATTTTATATAACATTTCATTTTAATTTCTTAAATTTATAAAATATCTTTTTAGTCCTTTAACCCTAACACTGTTAATTTTATCTCAACAAATTTTTACATTAAACTTTTAAATATTGACAAAATATTTTCAAATGTTGACTTATTAAGTTCAATTTTTTTAAAAATAATAATGATTGATACAAAAAATAATCACTTGAGACTAACAATGTTAGGATTAAAGGACTAGAAAGATACAGAATTAAAAGACCAAATTAAAACCTTATATAAAATTGGAGGACTAAAAGTATACTTTAAGCTTTTATTTATTTATTTATATCTTCAAATCTTTGTGGGTGAAATTTAATCAGTCAATTAAATTCATTGTCACTTATTTACATTATTAATCAATTAAATTTAGGTTGCATTTGGATGGATGGATGGATTTGAGTTGGGAATTTGAATTTGAAATCTCACATTTGAAATTCATAAATTTTAAATTCTTTATTTGGATAATATAAAAAATTTTAAATTATAATATTAAAATCCTTTGTTTGGATCTCAAATAAAATTTTAAATTTTAAATTTTATGTTTGAATTTAAAGGCAACTCAGATTATGTCAGTGGTTCGATTTTAATCAAAGTCAGTGGTCCGGTCTAAATCAGGTGTGGCGCCTTGGTCTCAATCTACTCCAGCCATCCAAACCTGGACAACGTTTATGGTCCAGTCTCAATCGACAGCAACAGCTTAGTCCCAGTCGACATCGGCAGTCCGATCCCAAACAATGTCTGCAAATTAGCACAAAACGATTATAGTAGTTTGAGGGTTTTGGATTGAAATTTGAAATTCCTAAACCCAATCAACACAAAATTTAGGTCCCAATCGTTGCCTACAGTCCAGTTCTAGTTAGCGTCAGAAGTCCTGTCCCAAGTGGCTTTAGCAATCTAGTCTCAGTTAGCACTAGCTGTCCAATCTTGGTCAAAGTCGAGTGTCGAATCTCGGTAGGCGCTAGCAATTCAGTCGTAATCAGTGTTGAAGATCCGATCCTCATCATCGCCAGCAATGTGGTCCCAGTGGGAGTCAATCGAAGGTAGTGATGTTGAAATTGACGAGTGAATGTAAAGGAAGAGAGAGGCTTCCATGGAAATTTGATATAATAGAAGTTTAGAAACTATTTGAAATTACAAAGAGATCAAGGTGGGATTCACATTTGGGTTAAATCTAAATCCACATATTTTTCATTACTCAAACGATGAATTCGTCTTAATTCAAATTGAAATCCACATCTCTCCAAATATAGCATTAGGGTAAAGGTGCATTTTTGCCCCTAAAGTATTCTCTGAAGAGTGCCCAATATCCTAAACTATTGGTTGGAGCAATTATGCCCTTAAAATAATTAAAACGGAGTATTTTTGCCCTTCTCGTCAAATTCCCAATGTTGATCATTTGAAATATTAACTGAGACTCTAACATTGACTATTATGGAATTTAATGGAAATGGTAAAAATATTCCATTTTAATTACTTTAAGAACAAAATTGCTCCAACCAATAATTTAGAGTGTTGAGTACTTCCTAGGGAATGCTTCAAAGGCCTTTAACCTTAAATTTATCATCACATATTTATTATTGGTCAATTAAATTTATTATCACATTTTTTATTTAATTATTTTTTATTGTATTTAATTCTTCTTTTTTATTTATGTTTAGGTATCAAATTTCTGTCAAGTGTTATAGAATAATATGACAGATAAACCTCTTCAAATTTTATAGAAGACAATTGATTAACTGACTGGTCGTTATAAAAAAAGAAAACACTTGATTGGTGAATTAAAATTTATTGTGACAGTTTTATTTTATTTTTCTTTTATATTTCTATTTATATTATGTTTAGATTCTTCTTTTATATTTAGATTAAATAGATTTTTATTTATATTCTTTAAACCTCTGAGAAACTTGATTGGCAAACTAATATTCTTTCTTCATATTTCTATTTATATTTAGATTAGATTTACATTAAATATACTTATATTTATAAATTTTTCAAAACCTCTTTAAATTAAATAGATTAGATTTAAATGAACAAGAGCTTGCTTAAGGATACTTTCTAGTAAGGTGTGAGAATAAGGGCCGGGCTTAAAAGGTCAAGTTTGGGGGCTCTATTTAGATAAGGACTCAGACTTGAAAACTTAGTGGTTTTGTGGGAAATCAAGCTTCTAGGCTTAGCCTTGATATTGACAATCTTTCAAGCATTGTGTTGCCAAAATAATTGATATTGGTTCTTTTGCCATTTATTTTAACATGATATTGACATTTTTTTTTATTAATTTCTTAAAAATGATTACTCTGTAAGATCTATTTCTTAGTTTTGATTAATGTTGTACTCCATAATATGCAAGTTTTTATATTTATTAGATTTGATAAAGTTAATTTGAATTGAAAATTTCTATCTTAATTTTAAAACTTGACTAAGATTCTATATCTGTATTTGTATTTATTTTTTAAAAAATAAAATAGGCTTATGAGCCCGGTCCTAAACCCTTCAAATAAGGACTGAACTTCAAAAATCAATCATTTTTTAAGAAATTGGGCTCAAGGGCCAAATCCCTTAAGAGCTGGGTCCATAAAGATTGAGCCCTTCCCTGAAGTGTCAGGCCTACTTATCTTCCCACCTCTACTTTTTGGCCTTGTGATTTTGTTTAAATAGGTTCCTTTCTTTTCATGTTTTCATCGCCCATTCTCTTATACTTTAATTAAATTTCTTACGTTCTAAAACTTTCATTACTTACTTTATTTTCTCCGCAAGTAAATACAACCTTTGCCTATTTTTATAATTTTTAAAAATTATTGTTAATTTTAATTTTAAATTGTACAATGTCATTGTTAATTCATGCAAATTCTATGTATATTTTAATCATGTAATTTAATTTTTATTTAATTGAGACTTCTCCTTTTCAATAATTATTTTAAATATTTTAATTTAATATTTTAATTCAGTTGTGTGTATTACATATTCTAAAGGCCTGTTTGATTTTTATTCTTATTTTTACTTTAAAAAATTATTTTGTATAATATAGTTTTTAGAATCGACACTACATTTGATTATTGGTTAGAGTGCCATGTTGTTACTGTAGGTGAGCCCCAAAATTGTTCTACTTCAGCAAATAACAGAGAAGATAACTGGTCTCTGATAGAAGTGTGATTTTACTCCTAAAAAAATTATTTAGAGAGAGAATTAGTCTTTAATCCTAACTATATATACGTAGCTGTGACCTGTTTTGTCTTCTACTTTTGTCATGTAGTCATAGAATATCAGACTTTTGTTATACATGCATGTTTAGAATACTTTTGCACTTTTGTTTAATTTTCGATTGTATTTTGTTTAGAATGCTTATGCAGAACCGCGTTCCTCCAGTACAAAAATCAAGCATGCAGTAATTATCTGTTGATTAATTCATTTAGGTGTGTTCAACATTTCAAGTCTTCATCCGAAAGCCTTCGTTTTTGTGTTACAGGGAGAATGACAATTAAGTTTTAGAATATATATTAAATTAATGACAATTAGGTTCTTTCACAAATTTTTTTTACAAAATGTTAAGTATCAATTCAAACAGTTATAAATAAAAATTTATGTTACAATTTAAGAGTTATATTTGATGTCTAATACTTATTTATAATTGAAATTCCTAAATTTGTAATTATTTGGATTGATATTTTCAACTAAATTTTCAAAAAAAAAATTGTTAGGAACTTAACTATCATTAATTCAATGTTATGCCCCTATTAAAAATATATCACATCAATCAAGTAATTTATAATTACTTTATCATTAATTTATAGCTATTACTTTAGTTGTTTACAACTGTATCTTTACATATTTAATAGTTAAACTGATCATGTGCTATATGTTAAACTAGTAAAGTACTAGTGCGATGCACATATTTTATACTATATTTTTTATAAATAGGTTCGAAAGAATAACTTGTAGAAGATATTTTATCCATATATATCATCATTTATGCAGTGGAGCTGTATAATTAGATTAATATTATATATACATATTCAAGTAAAGCAAATGGTAAAAATTAAATGCATATTGTGTAAATGGATATGATGGGAGGTAAATTAACAAATTTTCATAATTATTTAAATCAAAATATCAAATACATCCTTATAAACGACATTAAAAGTTATATCTCTATAGTGACTATCCTCATCAAGAACTAATATTTTTAAAATCTCCATGCTCTAAAACAATATATAATTGGTCATTAGTGAAAACAGGATGAGTTATGTATAAACCAATATGACATGGAATCAAATCCTAGCTCTTATTAATGGGAACTACAAAGACTAACATAATGAGAAACTGCTTCCTTCTCATAATAAATGACAATCTTAAATTAGATAAATACATAGCAATACCTGTTATACATACTTTCATCCTTGTAGTTGATCCAGACATTTGTTAGGCTTCAATAACATGTTTTTTAGCTCATGTAATTATAAGACGTGTACCATTACACAACTCATAAACTTCTCAATGTTTCGGTTCACATTAAAATTGGGGCACCCACTTTAAGGCTTATTCATAATTCAGGAGGTTTGACATTGTAATTTAATTTATAAAATGTGTAGAATGCAAGTCATTAAGTAAATTCATGTCTCCAACATGTTTAATAACACTATCAAAGCTCATGTATACAACTTTCTCTTAGGAAGTAAGGATAATATGTACTTTTTTACTTCTTCAGTCACAACCTATATAAGAGCTAATACAGCTCTATCTTTAAAATATGAAGAATTATATATATTGGTAAGGAAAATCGGGAAAGTTGAATTAACAATAAACTTTGTGATTATCTTAACCATCCTGTAACAAGTAGTCTAGGATACTAATATCCATAAATCCTTCATTAGCTCCAGCAGCTGTTTTATTACTAATTGAGATAATCCAATCAGTAAAATTTTAAAGATCACTAATAGATACTCCATTATTTGTTCATAAAAGTCTTATGTCTATTGTTAGTGTCAAAACTTGACAATTGTCCCAAAACAAAAAGTTAATGATTACAAAAATAATGTCTTCTCTTAACCCACCTAGAATAACAAGAAGGCCAAATTTACCTTAGGTCTCCACCAAACATAGCAACTTTTCCTTCAACAGAAAGAACACTAGCTAATAGGCTACTTAATTTTAGAATATCCTTTAAACATCTGTCAAGAACTTCAAGACAAAACTTGTGTGCCATTAGAGCCTCATCTCATATGATTAATGATATGTGAACAAATAATTCAGCCAAGTTGCTCCTATGTTTCATGCTACATATAGTGTTTTCAGTCGTAGAAAGAGGAAACAAAATTTGAGTGAGTTGTATGTCCTCCTGGTAGGCTATCTCGCTTAATGCTATATTGAGATCTATTTTACCTCTAGATCTTAATGAAGTAGAAAGTGTTCTCCAAACATACATATTTCTAACACCACCATATCCATACATGAAAAAAAAACATCATCAAATTCAGTTGCATCATTATAAATCTTCTTTTTTCTCAAAAGTTAGGCTTTAAAGCAATCTTATCAATTCATCATATAATACAGCCCTATTATAATTTAGCTTATTTCTTATTAATTTGTTTCCACTTGCATCTAAACTTGACATGCCAAGTAAAAGTAAGAACTTGTAAACTCTAGGACTTTTCCCATTAGATTGTAGTATTTTCTCGATTTTAATTAGAGTTGGTAATATAAGTCAAGCCCGTGGGTTGAACCTTGCCAAAGAGTGGCAGGTTGGGTTGCATAATCTAGAGCTCAATTAGATGTTGGCTCACACCATTTAGCCCAAGCTTGCCAACCTGCGAGCTAACCCGCTTATAATTTTTTATTTTACAAATTTTTTATTGTTTAATTATTCAATCCTTCCTCTTCCAATCTTTATCATTTTGTTCCAACACCTAATTAAATTAATCTTCCTTATTTGATTAGTATAATATATAGCTAGAATAAAATGGTAGCCAATACCAGTTATTTTTAATTAGAGTAAAATACAATCTTCTCCCTCCATTTTCCTAAAATTACACAAATCTCTCTTTTAATTTTAAAACCTACACTTTAGTCCAATTTTTAGCCCCATTAGGAATATTCAATTAAATATTTTAAAATACTTTAATTTTTTAATTTTAATTATATTTAAAAACTTAACAGTATTAATTTGCCCTTATAATGTATTCATATATTCTCTCCCCTCCTCAAATTAAGGAACTTTAAATAATTAAATGTGAAGATTTTAAAATAAGTAATTTAGAAATTTTGTGATCAAACTAATAAAATTTAAAGAAAAGAAAGCATAAATTATATTGACTAATTTATTCTCATTATGCATTACTTCCCTATTTCATTAAGCTTTTTGCATATACATGTTTAAAATATTATTTTAGATAACTTGTGTGTTTATATTTAAAAATAATTAAATAAATAATTTTTCAAAACTAAAAAGTTTAAAATATAACTAAAATGTTTAAAAAATATGTGCATTAAACTTTTTTTTAGATATATTGAATGATTGCTACATAACATCTACATTTAAATAGACTATTTTGATCCAATATATGACTTAACAGTTAATTAATAATTGGGTGAATGGGAATGAAAATTTTAAAATAGAAAGGAGGTTTTTGTTATAAAATTATTAATTCTATGAAAGGTTCCTATATGTTTAAAAAATAAAAAGCATGTATATTTAATGAAAGTAAATTAAAAGAGAAGTTAATGTATTCTAGTTTTTTAATTATTACAATATATACATGGATGAAAATTCAAATTAAAATTGACAATCTTTTCTAATCATCATATATTGAAATTTTAATTTGTCCAGCTTAAAATTTCAAATTTATACTTAAAGACTTTTTTTAATTAAGAGCTTAAAGTCTTTTTATTATTAACTACATTATATTGGCAATCCAAAATAGTTGAATATATTGACCGATATTATTAACTTATCCTACTCAAATTATAGCATCCCAAAATTTTAAATACTCCTCAAAGTTATGATTAATTTGGGAGAATTATTTTACCAAATATATGTTTTAGAGATAATTTTTTGTACATTCAATTGATCGATGTGTTTTGCACTTTTAACTTATTTTGATAACATATTTGAATATTAAATCTCAATATTTACTAATTAAATAAAATTAGTCGTTATGTAAAAATATCATTAAATTAATTAATACTATTTTTAATAAGCAAATATAAATAACATTATTTAATTAGAAAATATTAGTATTTTTAGATTTCAAAACTTTACACAAGAAACAATCAATATCTTAACCTTATGTGAATATTGAATTTTATGAAAGTTCATCAAATTCTCATATTTCACAATAATTTAAGTTTTAAAGATTTAAATATAGATGAAGATGGATAAGAAATTATATTTTTAGAAGATATACTGTAACCATCATCTTTTTATTTTGTATACATAAATACTTAAAAATTAAGTTCAAATATATTCACAAATTAACAATTAAACTTGAGTTTCAAAGTACAAAATTACTAAAAGAATACCAACATAAAATTTTACATATATATAAATCAGTCATGCAAAGAAGACTTGAAAATTTTACAAAATTAATTAAAGGGTTAAATGATAAATTTGGCTTTGAATTATAGGTCCAAAAGCATTTGATGCTCTAAATTTATTTTTTGTGCAATGTCCTCCTTCAATCTTTGAAAATAGTGTAATATTGTCTGTATAGTTAGTTAATAATAACTTTGATTGTTAGTTTACTAAAAAATTATTAAAAAGAATCTCAAAAATAATAGAAAAGAGACCAAGAAAATTTTCTTGGTCCTTTTGTGTATTTTTTAATCATTGTCTATGTTTTTGGATCTTTTACAATAATTTCTTGTTCAACTAACATTCAAAGTTAATTTTTATTAACGTTTAAAGTGACATTACCCTTTAATCATTAATCAAATCTGTAAGTGTGAAAAGAAAATAATAAGAAACACCACTTATTTGTAATTGGTATAATATCTAAATGGGAGGGAATTTTGATTTGAATTTGATAATTTTATCTAAATTATAGATCTTCATGACTATATTGGTTGAAGTTCTAAAATTCAAGTAGAATTTTTTGAGATCTATGAAATTATATTAAATATTGTCAATCATATTTTTTTGAACTTATATAGATCTAAAAAAAGAATACATTAATTTAGAGTGCTTGAAAAGGGACCACATGTCACAATTTGAAATATACACAAAATAACATGTGGTATTCAAATAACTACATATTAAAATAATTATTGCTTAGTCAATTTAATAACTTTCTCACAACCTCTCACTAAAATATTTATATGTGTGATCAATTTAAATAATTGAAATAACTTTTAAAATTTGAATTATATTTAGTATAAATAATTATTATGAGTAACTTTAAATTTCAAAATTTGAAATTGAATCCATCTTTTAAATTCAAGTAAATACATCTTCAAATTAAATAAGATAAAATTTGATTACATAAAATAAGATGTTAATCCATCAATGTAAATATTTAAAATCATATTTTAAAATAAATTTAGATATATAAATATATATGTTATATATATATATATATATATATTGTGACCACCCTTCTAGTTTATTTATAAATATTTAAAAATTTAGTCGAAAATTATTTACAAACTAACAACAAAATCTAGCTTTCTAAGTACAAAATCATGTAAGAGATGCACATAAAGTTATTAATATAAGTTAGCTCGACTCTTATAAGCTTGACCTTTAAAAACTCAAGCATATAAATTAAATTTTCTTGACTTTTTTTCCAAGTCTAACTTTTATTAATAGGATTTAGGGCTAAGCTTGAAGCTCATATAATTTTTTTTATTTTTTTAAATTAAAATTTTTTTAATTATACTAATATATATATTACAAAATACAAATATTTAAAAGAAAATAATAAACTTTGAAGCATAATTAAAATAATACAAACCCTAGAATATAATATAAGCTATATAAGTCCTAACTTTCTATCATCCAAAATGTAAATATAATATTAAAATACTTTGATAGAAATATATTTATAACTAAAACTGTTAATATGATTTGAAATTAATTAGTTGTAATTTAACATATATTCAAAATTTAACTAAAATATTTTTTTATTTTGATATGAATCATAGAATTACATCCAAAAACTGTTATTGGTGACTTTACAAAATTCATATAATATTGCCTACATAAAATAAAAATATATAAACAAAAAATAAATTTATATATATAATAAAAATAAATAAATTCAATTATTAAAATATACCTTAATAAAATAATTTATTTTCAAAAAATTTAATTTTAAAACAAAATTCTTGTCTAAAAATAAAATAAAACAAGTTAAATTGAAAATACTTTTGAAAAGCATGGTTAAAAAATAATTAAATTTAATAATACTATATTGTAATATCTAATACAACAAATATAAATAATACAAATAAAACATTTAAATTTTTAAAAAAATCTTAATTGATTAGAATTAATATTAATATTTAAATTTATTATGATTATATAATATATTTATGTATTTTATAAAAAATGAAAATTTATATAATTTTTGTATCCATTTAAATTGATTAAAATAAATAAATTTATATATTTTATTATTTTATTTTTCAAACCGCACCAGTCAAAATATAACTAAAATTCAATTTTATTATTGTATGAAGATAAAAAATAATTTAATTAATCCATATTAAATTTTTCAATTTGAAATTCAAATAGATAAATATAGTTAAAATAAAATTTAAAAATAAATAAAAATGATATGTTATCCCAAACCTAATTTCACACCTCAAATCTATCAAATAAATTAGTTCAAAAGGATAAATAATTTTTTCAAACTTATTTATTTTATTTGAGAAGCGAGTCACATATATCAAATATACAATTTATTATTTTCAAAAACTTGACATATTAAACAAAATTGTCATTACTTTACTTTCTAATTATCTTAAACTAATTCCATATATTATATAAGATAGTCGAGAACTTGTTATATAAAATAAGATTATTATATATGTACACAATCTTTATATATTAAATAATATTAGATAGTCCACAATTATAGTTTTTGAATTGATAATAAAGAATTAAGATAGGGTATTATTTTAAACGTGTTAAATAGAGTTTTAAAAGAATAAATTTAAATACATACCAACTAAGTAATTATCATTTGTTGCCTCTCTGTCTGTAAGTTCTGGAATGTTAACAAAATTAAACTCAAAATGATGGATGGATGGAATCCATCTCAGAATGCAATTTCATATAAAAAACATGAAGCTAATCCTATAAGAATAATCTGTTGTCCAATATGATTAGGAGCATTGGGAGATATGCAATATATCTTCAGAACATCTCACAAAAGGCTTCCAAATGATTACAGAGATTCGACCATCCTATAGTAATGTTGTCCCTACATATAGGATAAGTATTATATATTGGATGTAATTGATGGGATCCAAATTATAAAAAACAAATACAAAAAACATAAACACTTACTCAAACATCTTGGAAGACCAATTCAACGTCTGTTGGATTCTTCAAATATATTTCTACCTAACAATCTCTAAACATGAATCACCCTAACCACAAATGCATCAATCCTTTTTTGTTGTATTAATGATGTGAATTGCATGCATTTTAGATATAAAAGCCATTGATAGTATGAATAATAGTCGAGAGGAAAATAAATCAAATGTGATTAGAGAAGTGAGATGGACGTGAAGGTGTGAAATGTGCTATTGACTTAATATAGTAATTTATAATTGAATAAAGCTGAATTGGGAGAGAAAATTAAGGGGTAATTTTTAAAAATCAAGATGATAGATATTAAATATTTATTTTTGTGGGTATAGATATTTAAAGTATTTGAATGTATTTGAATTTTAATAAACTTTATGAGGGCCTTTTCAACATATTAGTATTATCCAAAATTTAACATCTCAATATTCTCCATAAATAACAAATGATAGTTCTAAATACTTTATTGTTAAATAAATTAATATCTACATTATGAAATTTATAATATGTGAAATTTAATATCATGAGATTCAAATTATTAAATAGATTAATATCTATACTTTATCATATTTATAATCATGAGGATAGTCTAAAAATTCAAACACATATTCCTTTTTCTAAATATCTAAATAGATAAATATTAGTTTAAATTTGAATACCAATATATCGCGCGCGCGCGCGCACACACACACACACACACTCAATTATATGAACCTAGATTTTCGACATATCTTTAGAGTGGATGAAAACTTTAAATAAATAGATATTAATTTGAATTCAAATATGATGATATTTGAATTTCAAATAGGTAAAAAATAATTTTTATATATATCTAAAAATTAGTAAGTCATCCCACACCTAACTCCAAATCTGAATAACATATTATATATATATATATATATAATAAAAAATAATAATTAGCCTGAACCTAACCCCAAATCTAACACCAGAGCACAGAATCGCAGGAAAGACATCCTGAAGCGTAAATTACAGCAAATCTAAAAATGAACACGTGGCATTCTCTCGTAGCCTTTAACTTTACTTATATATATATAATGATATTATTGGAAGAAGATATAGATGTCCAAAAGGACTAATTAATTTAAGTTAGGTCTTAAGTATTAAATTTTAGAAATTTACAACTCAATCTCTCAATTTTGTAACTCTATTATGATTAATTTGTAACTTGTATTTCAAATTTTAATAGGAAAAATAAATATCATGTCTAGTTATTACATTGAAAGTTTTAACAGATCCATCAATCTCTCTTTAAATATCAGTTCCATATATTAATAATCATATATTTAAAATATCTTATCATAAATTATAATTTTGCTGAAATTTTTGAGTTAATACAGACTTAGTTCGTTTGACACTTTAGAACCGGCCATAACGAAATCGTTCAATAATTGGTATAATACAGATTGAAAGCCGAACTATTCCCCTTGAAAAACCAGACCAAATTAAAAGAATTAAATTAAAAATAAAACTAACCAAAAATTAAATTAAAATGCTAAAAATCTTGGGCCATGAGCTGCAATGTTCACGGAAGAAAAGTTTGGCCTCTTAAAATACCATACGTGCTCCACCCCTTTTTTTTCTGGAGTTATGCGCGCCTGCATTCTCTTTTGATCTATCAAATATTATGTGGGACTCTCCAACAAATATTATGTACACACAAGCAGGGGCGGAACTAGCCTTGGAAGTAGAGGGGGGTCAATTTTTTCCCCAAAAAAAATTATACTTACATACATACATACATATATATATATATATATTGTTAATTTAATTTTATTATATTCTTTATACTTAATTTCTTAAAAATAATTTATAACTTTTAAAATATTATTCAATGCTATAGGTCCCTACACTTTTCTTTTGATATTATAGGTCTCTACACTTTTATTTTTTTATATTTTAGGTTCCTTTAAAGTCCTCACACTTTGTTCATAAAGGGATCTAAAACACTGAAAAATAAAAATGTATGGACCTAAAACACTGAAAAAAGTGTAAGAACCTATAGCAAAATGCAGGGATCCAAAGTAATGTTTTTCTAAAATTTAATGGCATGACTTATAAAGAAGACAAGAAATCATTCTTTCTGTCCTATAAATAAAATAAGAGATAGTATTACATAGTGTTATATATATATATATATATATATATATTGTATCTAGATATATTAAGCTTTTTTTATCTTTTCTGGAGGAGGGAGGGGGTTCATGTTTTTGATAGGGCTAAATATTTTAAGACCCATATAAATATATGGGAAAAAGAAGGCCCCTGATACACCTAGTTCTGTCACTGCACACAAGGTAATGTATTCTTCCTTTTTTTTTTTTCTTTTTTTCTTCTGATTTTGGTTAAGATTCCCCCCCCTTATATCTTGAAGTTTTTAAAATTTAAACACATCTTTTTAATCATTGTAATTTTTGTTATTTATCTATTTTTTTTTGTCTAAACTTGATCATTTTAATTTAGCTTAAACATACCTTCAAAAAGTGTCTAACATTTTATCATTCTATCAACATCTTTCTTGATTTTTAAATGAAAAGCTTTATTCATAATTAATATTAATTATGTATTTATTAACAATAAATTATACTATCAAGCATTTATAATATTTTTTTTAAAAAATACATAAAACGCTGGTTTTTAGTTGATTGTGTGAGGAAAGTAGTTTCTTTTCTTTGTTTTACTTTTTCTTTCTCAGTCTAGGTAGATCAGTTTCAAGTTGTAATTGCTAATTAATGATGTGTATGGCTGAATTTCATGCATCTCCTCTTGTTCATGTTTGAAAACATATTAACTCCCAATGCATATTTATAAAATGGCATGTTTCTTTATTTAAAGAGATGTTTCATTATTATATACTTTGAAGATGAGCATGATATCTATTGTCTTCAACTCATGCTTGACAACATATATATTTGTTTAATTAATATCCCTAATCCACCATTAAATCCAACAATATCATCGTATCACTTTAACACTTGGAGTCACATAATTAATTTGACAACTTGGATATTGATAATTTAGCGAGTAAAAAATAATTTGAGATTACTTACCGTTTGAGTTTGTAATTAATTTTCTCCGTTTAGCTATACTTTTAACATTTTAATATTTTTTATTCTCTAAAAGAAAGCAAATAAAACTAAATTTAACAATATAGTTTTTAAAAGATACATATTAATATGTGCGTTCACAAATAAAAAAATATATTTTTATTCACGTACGCGCACACAAATAAAACTGAGGTGTCAACATTTATTGCAAAGCTAAAACTGAGTTTATTTTCATGCAGAGAAAGAGGATCCAGCAACAATAGATTAGAATTATTTTGAGTTTCAAATGTCTAAAACTGCATCTTTATTTTACCGACAATATTTCTTCTATCAATGCTTTTTTTTTTTTATAATTGTCAATAAAATATTGTTAAAAGAAACCATTATCAGCTGCTAATGAATATGGATAATAAATTTTTTTGAGAGTGATGATCAAGGTTTTAAAAATCAAATAGGACCAAGCATTTCAACCAATTGAACCATAATTTGACTCTCAGTCCAGTTCAATTGACACTTTAAAACCAGCCATGAAGAAGTGGTCAATAGTTGGTAACATTGGTTAACAACCAGACCAGTTTCCTTGAAAAACCAAATCAAATTAAACAAAAACTTGGACTAAAATATAAAACTAGCTGAAAATTAAATTAAATTACTAAAAATTTCTGGGCCATGATCTGCAATTTTTACAAAAGCAAAGCTCAGCTTATTACAATGCCATTTTTAGCGTGCTCCACTGTAATGACCCAAAAATTTCAATATACATATATATATATATTCTCTCAATTTATATTTTATTTAAATTAATTTTATGACAAATGAAAAGTGATGATTTAATGAAACTTATGCTAATAGTTTATTTGAAGGTTAAGAGGTTGAATTCTTTTGATCAATAGGTTAAATTTTATTAGTTTAAAATTTTGGAAAAAAATTACAAGAAGTGCCCATTTCTCTTATGTTATTAAAAGAAAAAGCTGTGCCCTGTCTTGTAATTTTTACAATTTTCTAATAGTCAGACTTTTATTCCCCTCCCCTCTCGGTCAGACGCACAGAAGGATGAAAAAAAAGTTTCGAGATCCTTCGACTCAAGCTACACCGGTGCCAGCTCCCTCTGTTCCTCTTCGATTTTTCCGGCGAGTTCTCGTCGTTTTGCCTCCAGTCAAGTCTTCCCCATTTTCTTTCCTCTTCTTTTCTTCTCTTTTTCGGCGGTGCACACGCGTTCTGGACCAGAGGAAGAGAGTTGGAAATTTTTTTTCTTGATTCCAGTAGCTTCGAACTTCAGATCCGAAATATCCTTCCTATCATCTTCCTCTCCGTGGTCTTATCCTTTAGCTAGTGATAATAGCGTGCTTGTCGTCGCCTAGTCATCTTCCTCGTTCGATGATCTGCCTCCTTCACTCGCGGCTGCGTCATTGCTGGTGGGTGGGAGCTGATTCATGGAAGCCGAAAAAACTGGACGGAGCTGCTACTGATGCTTCTTTTTATTCTTGGTTTGATTTTGCTGGCTCTGTTCTTCTTTTTCACATGATGCATCAGATTTTCCCTCCCCTGTTCAGCTTAAGGTGCGATTTCTTCTCCCTTTCACTGTCTTTGTTTGGAAATTTCTGGTACAAGAACTTCAAGTTTTCTCCATATTTATTTTCGTGCGAGCGGGTGTGTGAGTTGATGAATTGAGTTGCAAAAATTTTCTCCTCTGCTGCTGCTGCTGAACGTGACTGGTTGTATATATGTGTGTGAAGGAAAAGCTTGATTAAAGATGAACTTTGTGGTCGTATAAGAGTAGGAGATGATGGAGTGGGTTTGAATTTTAATTGAAATTCATTGTAACATTGCTATCCAAAATTTTAAGGAAGTGATATTGAGGAAGAAGAGATTAATATGAGCTTAAATATTGATATTCATAAATTGTTTGATTAAATGCCTGTTTGTAGAGTTTTTGCTTGACTGTGTATTTTCTCAAGTTCTAATGATTGAGACAAAAAGGATGATTGATTTAAATGTTATTTAGTAGAGTTTTAATTTGAGCATTACAAAGGAGTTTATTTAAGAAGTTATTGAGGTCTTATTTGAGTTTTGAATTGTTGAGTTATAAAATTGAAAGGTTATAAAGTACATTATCATTTTGGAAGTTATATTTGAATGTTTGGAAATGGTTGGGTAGTAGAATTAAAGGTTTTGTGTTTTATTGAATGGTTTGGAATGTTGTACATTAAATGTTTGGTAAAAAGCTTGAAAAAAAAAATTTATGAATGAATTGTGTTCTTAAAAATTCAAAATTTTTATTTTTAATTTTAGTTGAGTAGGTTCTCTCAAAATGGGGTCTTGTTAGTTTTTTTTTTTAAAAAATAAAGTCTGTTAAAATATTATTATATATTACAAGATGTTTGGAAGGAGGGAAGCTCAAATAGAGTCATAAGAAATGAGATTGGAGCCTTGAGGATGCTACAGGTAAGTGAATAGCGTCCCAACTGATTTTTTTTTCAATCAAAATTTCCTTTACTAAAATACTATGTTTTTTTTTTGAAAATCATTTTAATAGCATTAATGCGGTTATTGGATATTTGTTGATTAACATTTCTTTATTTTGAGAAATTAGCTTTACAAAATTTGAAATGTTATTTGATCAATCAAGTCAAGTTTGAACTTTGATTATGAGATTTTTATTTTATCAAATATTGGATTGATACAGAGAATGATTCATGCGAGTTCGACGTTGAAAATTTTTCTTTGTTCAATAAATGCAAGCATGAGCATCAGATATAAAATTTGATTCTGGAAAGTTTTAATGTTTAAAAGTATTCATGCGAGTTTAATTTTAAGAATGAGAACTGTATATTGAAAGTGATGATTTTCTCGCATGCTCGAAAATGGTTTTAAAAAGGGACTTTATATAGAACACTGGTTGCTAACGGCAGTTCCGTTAGCCCTTGGCGCGCCATGGTACACCTAACTAGCAGGGTGTGTATAGGAGGTGCTAGCCCCGTGCGATGGCCAACGCACGTGGAACGGAGGGATGGTTATTCGTGAGCATCGTACTCACGTTTGTTTCGTAGCTTCGGCTGCGTTTGATTACATACCCTCGTGGACTGTGTGTCCACGTTTGTTAATTGTTCTGATAAGTCCCTATTATATGAATTTGATTATTTGGTAACTTTACATCCCATTGATTTTAAATAGTAAATTATTTATAATTATTGATTTTGTTATTTGCTTCCTTGCAATCAAATGATAATATTATTTATTATGAGATTTTAATGGTTTGAGATTTTATTTAAAATTTTATAGAATCCTTTTATTTTGAAATTTATTAAATTCTATAAAGATTGTTGTCTCTTTAACTTACATAATTATTTAATTTTTTTTGTTCAATGATTTATTATTGGGACGTTATTCACTGAAAAAATATTTTTGGTCTCAGATAACGTAGCGGACTGTGTACCTCCATTAGATCCTTAAAGACATTTTGCTTCTGGACTGAAGTTGAGACACCATTTTGGTTAATTTCTATTTTGATGTAAATTTATAATTCATATATTGTATTTTTACAAATAATGTTTTAGGTGCTCCACATAGATTATAGTTAGAGTCCTGATTCTATATTGTGCTATTTGATTGTTGTGGAGGAGAGGAGTTCTCTTTTGCTGAGTTGATGTCATAAATTGTGATGAAATATTTTTTTTAGGTTCTATGTTTTCGGGAAGGTTCTCTTAAAAATTTTTACAAAAAGTTTAAGAATATTTTATAAAAAAATTGTTACAATATTTTCTATCCTATTTTAAATGAATTAAAATATTATATTAAAATTTTCTTAATCAAGACTTAAGGGATATATGTTTATGTATATATCCTGTGCCTGTCACGTCTAATTTTTAGGGCGTGACATCCACCCCTTCTTTTTATAGCATGCGCGCCAGCATTCTCTTTTGATACAAGTAACGTGGGACTCTAACAAATATTATTATTATGCACACTCAACGTAATGCATTCTTCGTTTTTTTTTCTTTTTTTCTTCTGATTTTGTTTTTTTTTTTGCTTATATCTTGAAGTTTTTTAAAATTTAAACACCATCCTTTTAACCATTGTGCTTTTTATTATTTATCTATATTTTTTTGTTTAAACTTGATCCTCTTAATTTAGTTTTAAACATGCCTTCAAAATAGTGTCTAACATTTTATCATTTTATCAACATTTTTCTTGATTTTTAAATTGAAAGCATTATTAATATTAATTATGTATTCATCAAAAATAAATTCTACTACCAAGCATTTATAATATTTTTAAAAAAATACATATTTACTTGTATTTCTTATTTAATTATGATACAAAAGTTTAAAATATATTAATTTAATGTTAATTGGTTCAACTATCGAACCATGAATCAGTGTCTAGTCCAGTTTAATAACCCATCTAGATTTTAAAACCATGGTGATGATCATGCCATTATATTAGTAATGTTTTGTTATAAAATTATAAGAAATATCAAGTATAAGGGAGAGAGAAAAGATATTAAACATGACCAGAAGTATGAGGGAAAATTAAATAAGGAATGAATATAATAAAATACTGTACAATTGGAGGACATATACACACACACATAAAATAAATTCTTTTAATTCTGGGGTTATATAAGGGATATAATATCATTAATTATGGTATGGAATGTTAAAATCTCATTCGATCTTAAGTGTTTTGGATATCTACAGTTCTATACTGAATTATATGACAGGTATTTAAAAACCCATCATATATGGTAATATATATATATATATATGACGGGTGTTTTAAACACCCATCATTTATTTACTAGCCATCACTTGCTTCATTATTATATGATGAATTTTTTTATAGTCGTCATATTTTTAGACATTTTATATCCAAATTTTTGTAGTAGGGATGATAATAACATTTTTAGAATTAATACTAAACAAATTAAATAAACAATGTGTATGGCACAATATTTAACAATCTGTATTGAGAATTTGGCATATAATCAAGCTTCTTTGTAGAAAAAGAGAAAGAGGAAAGAAGAAAGAAAAACGAGAAAACAAAAGAAAAGGAAAAAGAATAGGCTCACAGGCACTCACTCATGCACATATACTTGCCTGAGAATCATGGATATATAATGTTCTTTAATTAATTTTTGAATTTTAATAATTGAAGTATCATTCTCGGAATCTCCTTGTATTCCTATTAGCTACCCTCTATCGCAAGAATGGCTATTCTTCACTCTATTCTTTTCCTGAATCATTTCAACCAAACGTGGCATTAAACAATTGCTTTGATCCTCTGGTTTACTTTTTCCTTCTATTAACCCTTGAGTTATCAACATCAAGAAAATTTGGAATTCAAAATCAAGGGATAATGTAATTTTTAGTCCCTTAATTTTGTTTTAATTATTAATTTGGTCTCTTTAATTTAATTTTTATTAATTTAGTTTCTTAAGTCTACTTCAATTATCTCTTTAGTCCTTATTGTTTAAAAAATAGGTTACACAATTAAAATTTACTAACTTGGATAGCAGGATATTGATGGTTCAGCTATGTAACTTGATAAAAAAGAAGTATAATTATTTAAGTAGAAAAAATTAGATTTGGAAATTTTAAAAAATAGGAGAATAAAGCACATCGTAAGGGACTAAACTGACAAAGATCAAATTCATTGAAGGGTTAATTAGTTCTCATTTAGCTATATATATATATATGTCAAGTCATTTATATACTTTACATATCCAATAATTAAACTAATCATGTGTTATAAGTTTAATAATAATTATATACAACTACCTCATTAATAATTTACAATTATCACTTCAACCACAATTTCAACCTTTGGCAACTATAACTTCAAATATCTAATAGTTAAATTGATCATATGTTACTAACAAAATTTAACACTAATTCTTTACAATTACCTCATCGATAATTTACAAATATCTCTTCAATATTTTATAACTGTAATTTTACATATCTAATAATTATAATGATCATGTGTTACTGACTGTAAGGGCAGTATTGTCTTTGCACCGATCCTAATTCCAAATTACACTCAGCCTCAGGGAACTTGATTGTGGTTTCTACATTTTATGGGACTTAATGTCAATAAGTCTACATTACAGGACCTCTATGTAATTTTCCTTAAAATAAATGAAGGTCAATAAAAATTACAACTGCATAGCGAAGACTTGATTCATATTTATATAATATGCATATAAAGGATAAGTGTAAAGCACTTCGTCCACGAGTTTTACAAGTTGAGTTGTCTGTCATCGCTGCTATCTTCTCTTCTCTTTTATTTCCATGAACCAAACCATTAGGTTAATTAGTTATGTCTCTTTATAATTATACCAAGAAAACCAAGCTATTTTTGGATTCAATGCAGTTTGTGAATTTTTAATATTCTTCTTTTTAATTTCGTTAAGAATTTATAGTGCTCTTTTAGTTTTCTTCTCAATTATGATATTTTAGTACAGTCTGGATTTATTCTTTTTATTTAATTTCCACGGATCATGTTCTTTCTTTCTTTCATCATCTCTCTCTCTCTCTCTCTTTTTATTTCTTGTAGTTTACATATTTGATTAAGCCCATAAGATAATTAGTTTCTATGCATTAGAGATAATTTAAGAATTATTCTATCTAAATAACTACTCAAGAAATGGGCAAGAGTAATGGAAAGGATATTGCATATTATTGTAACTCAAAATCTCAAAACTTAAGTTTATGGATCGTTTTTCTTTATTATACATTACGTATTAAACTCAATTTTATTTGATATGGGCTTCTCTTATTGTTTTAATTAGCCACTTATATATGGACATCCTAACAATCTCCAAGTGTGAGTTCACAAGCTCCTTATGAGTTTTATATTTATATTGATTTGGAAATTTGTGTTATCTTTTTGTTTTTTTCCTGGTGAGTATGTAATCTTTTATGAAAATAATTATGTTGATTTATTTCGGGTAACAACAGTCATATTAAGAAACAAGTTAATAACATCGACTTAGAAGAATTGTTGCTTACTAACAATGTTTTTCAAAGGAAAATTGAAGAAAGGACTAAATGCTTATCCTTAACGAGTTTACTATTTTTTTTCTTTTGGGAGGGGGATTTATGGATGAAAGGGGTGTTGCCTTATTAATAAATTGGAGAAGGTTAATTATAATCAATAGTTTGAATTAAGTCTAACGAGCTCGCCTAAATAAGCTCGAAAAATTTTAGGGCCAAGCTTGGGAATATAGAAAATATTTTTTAGCCTGAACCCAAATAAGCTTAGCCAAGATAATCAAATTCTTTTTTATTATTAATAAAATAAAATTAAAATTAGATAAAAATTGAAGATTAATTTTTTAAGATAAAAATTAAAATTGACTAGAAAGGATAAAATAAAATAATATTTAACAATTTAAGTATTATAAAACAAGCTTGAAAGCTTGAGGTACTAGGCCAAAGTTGGCTATATAGCCATTTTTATGAAGTTAATAATTACCCATACACTATTGTTGACTTAAGGATGTTAGAAGCTGTTAGAGAAAAAGTTTATAAATACTTTTATACTTTATGTTTGCTTTCTTTTTTGTAGTGGTCAATGTTAAGTGACGTCCTGAAATTTTAACATGATGGGGTTTGTTGTATTCATTAAAACAATTTCATGTTTCCCTACACTTATTCCTACACCTTTATTCATTTAAGGATAATTGGTACTTCTAGAAAAAAGTTAATAAGTATTTTTGCCCTTTAATCCTATTTTTATTATAATTAATCAATAATAAATATAGGTTATTTATTTGAAGGATACGATTTTGTGGAAATGTCTCTTTCATAAAATTATGATTTTAACCTTTTCTATTTTCTTTTTAGAACCAAGTTGTCACAAGATTCATATATAGGTAAGGAATTTTTTTTCCCAAAATGCCCTTATGAATTGTTTCATAAGGTTAAAGAAGAATATTTTCTATAAATGCAATGGATAATGGGTAATTGCTCCTTATATTTAGGAAAAAAAAAGACTTGTTTTCATTCTTTAAAAAAAGAGGTCTGAAGGGAGTGATTAGATTTTCTTATATATAAAAAAAAAGGTCTGGGATCAGAGAAAGCTCAGGTATTTAGTTTAATGTACGTATGCAAGTGACTTAGATAATTTAATTTAAGTTTACTGAAGGGAAATCTTGAAACTCATGGAATTTGTTGACCGTTACTTTCAAGACAATGAGTATACCTATGGTACGTGGATTGATTTTGCTGACAAAATTTAAAAATCAAATAATGAGTCCACCGTCATATAAAATTACTTGAAAGTGATCATAACTTGAAAGAGTTTTGTGATCACTACCTTGTGTGGATCTCAATTTTTTATGTTCAGATTCTCGACGGGCCAGTTCACCAAATAAATGCAATGCTACATATAAGTTCTACAAAATAATATTCTTAATTACAGAAGTTAAAATATAATCCCTTACATTTATTCATTTGTTGAGGTTGCTTTCTGCTATGTTGCTGATTTGTTCATGACCGGTATATTTCCGAGTTCAAAACTCGGTGAAAACTTTGATTTTAGAGATTTTCAGCAAGGCCACCTACGTAAGCCACAAAATGGTACAGTACAAGTGCATCACTTGTGTGATATGCTAAGGACGTTTTACTCACCAAGTGATACGCCACCAATAAGAGAACGTAGTGGAGGAAAGAAGCTCATATATAGTGCAACCAAACTATATGAAGTAGGAATTGTATTTCAAGCCAATGAAGACAAAAGCGTAGTTGAGGTGCAATATTTAAAGAGAGTGTTCAAAATACCAGTGATTAGGGTCTTCGATTCAACTGAGACAGTGATAAGAAATATGGTTGCATTTGAGCAATGTCATCTTCCTCGTGAATGCTACATGACTAATTAGGCATGCTTCTTGAATAATCTCATTGACACTGGAAAAGATGTTGAAATGCTTGTTGAAAAGGGAATCATACATAACTTCATGGGTGATAGTAAAGCAGTGGCTTCCATGGTCAACAATCTGGACAAGGAGTTGATTGAAGTAACTATCAGCAGATATTATATCTCTCTATATGAGAACTTGAACAAGTTTTATGAAAAACCTTATCACAAGTACATGGCAATCTTCAGGCATGGAAGATAGCATCTTTCTTTGGTGCAATTCTGCTCCTTTCCCTCGCTTTCATCCGGACAGTATTCTCTGCACTTAAAAAGTAATTCTCAAGTCCTAAATAAATTTGGGGACTACTTTCTTTTTTTTATATATATAACACCAGTTTTAGTTGATTGTGTGAGGAAAGTAATTTCTTTTCTTTTTTTACTTTTTCTTTCTCAGTTTGGGTAGATCAGTTTCAAGTTGTAATTCTTAATTAATGGTGTGTATTGTTGAATTTCATGTATCCCCTCTTGTTCTTGTTTGAAAACATGTTAATTAACTCCCAATGCATATTTATAAAATGGCATGTTTCTTCATTTAAAGAGATGTTTCTTCATTATATACTTTGAAGACAAGCATGATATCTATCGTCTTCAACTCATGCAAGACAACATATATTTAACATATTTGTTTAGTTAGTATCCCATTATTAGGTTGTCTAAGTGTGAGTGGATATAAGATAATGTGGAAAGTCCCACATTAGATAAAGTTGGGCTTAATAACTAATATATAATAAAGAGGAAGGACCCATAAACTTGAGCATTGAGGTTTTGAGTTAAGATGTAGCATCCTTTTGTTGTTCTTGCTCGTCTCTCCTCTCCCCCCATTTCTAGATGGTCGCTCCCCATTTCTAATAAGTGGTATTAGAGTTAGGTTTTACCCAAGACTTGTGAGCCTGTTATTGCTCACACGTTTGAAGCCCAAAAAGTGCCTTGTTTCAATAATGACCTGTGTGCACTCCTAAAAAAATAGGCTGGCCTTAAAAAATTAGGGACTTGGTATTTGGGGTGTCTTTGATATAGGGAGCTTGTAGACTTATACTTGAGCAGGAGATTGTTAGGCTGTCCAAGTATGAGTGGATATAAGATAATGTGAGAAGTCCCACATTGGATAAAGTTGTGCTTAATAACTAATATGTAATAAAGAGGAAAGACCTATAAACTTAAGTATTGAGGTTTTGAGTTAAGATGTGGCGTCTTTTTGTTGTTATTGCCTGTCTCTCCTCTCCCCCCATTTTTGGATGGTTGCTCCCCATTCCTAACACACATTTATTAAATGGGATTGGACAGAACCAAATCATCCCAGAATAACCAACAATATCATCATATTATTTTAACACTTGGAGTCACATAATTAATTTGACAACTTGGATATTGATAATTTAGCAAGTAAAAAATGATTTGAGATTACATACAGTTTGAGTTTTTAATTAATTTTCTCCTTTTACCAATACTTCTAACATTTTAATATTTTTTATTCTCTAACAAGAAACAGAATATGAAATAAAACTAAATTTAAGTGTGTTCACAAATAAAGAAATATTTTTTTGGTGCAGTATGCGCACACAAATAAAACTGAGGTGTCAAGATTTACAGCAACAAAGGAGCAACAATAGAGAATCTTCACTCTGAATGCAAAATTGGCTTAAAAGATGACACAGAAGATCCAGTAAGAACTTAGAAGCAATACACACGTTAATTAATAATCACATCATTAGATTATTATAACTCAGAATAATGATTTTGAAACACTTTCTCCACTTTATTAGCTTATTAGATTTTAATAAATTTGGTATAAAAACTAGAATGTGGTGCTGGAGATGCAGAAAAAAGGGATCCAGCAGCAATAGATTAAAATTATTCTGAGTTTCAAATGTCCAAAAGTGCATCTTAATTTTACCATCGATATTTATTCTATTAATGCTTTTTTTTAATAATTGTCAACAAAATATTGTTAAAAGAAGCCATTGTCATTTGCTAATGAATATGGATAACAAATTTTTTGAGGGCAAAGATCAAGGTTTTAAAAATCAAATCAGACCCGTTGGTTCAACTAATTGAATTGGGAACTGACTCTCGGTCTAATTCAATCGATACTTTAGAACCAGCCATAAGGAAACCGGTCAATAATTGGTAAAACCAGTTGAAAGCTAGACTTGTTCCCTTGAAAAACCAAACCAAATTAACAAATAAAACTAGCTAAAAACTAAATTAAAATACTAAAAAATTTGGGCTCTGAGCTGCAATTTTTACAAAAGCAAAGCTCAGCCTCTTACAATGCCACGTTCGGCTACCCCTTCTTTTTAAGGTATGGGCGCCGACATTCTCTTTTGATACAGGTTCTATGGGACTAACAAATATTATGTACACACAACGTAATGCATTCTTCCTTTTTTTCTTTTTTTATCTTTTTCTTCTCTTTTCTCCTGATTTTGGTTTTTTTTTGGCTTATATCTTGAAGTTTTTTAAATGTAAACACATCTTTTTAATCATTATACTTTTTGTTATTTATCTATATATTTTGTTTAAACTTGATCCTTTTAATTTAGTTCAAACATGCCTTCAAAAAAGTGTCTAACATTTTATCATTCCATCAACATCTTTCTTTATTTTTAAATGGAAATATTTATTCATAATTAATATTAATTATGTATTGATCAATAATAAATTATACTACCAAGCATTTATAATATTTTTTTTGAAAAATACATATTTACATGTATTTCTTATTTAATTATGATATATAAATTAAAAATATATTAATTTAATGTTCATTGACTCTATCACGGTCCTATCATGGTTTTACCAATGAACTACGAACCAGTGCTTAAGTCTAGTTTAATGACCAGTCTGAACTTTGGTGATGACCATGCCATTATATTGATAACGTTTTGTTATAAAAATATAACAAATATCAAGTATAAGGGAGAGAGAGAAAGAATATTAAACAAGACCAGAAGCATAAGAGAAAATTAAACGAGGAATGAGTATAATAAATTACTGTACAATTGGAGGATACACACACAGACACACAAAATAAATTCTTTTAATTTGGGGGTTATGTGATATGATCAAATTTAGTACCTAATTCGATCTTAAGTGTGATGGACATCTACAGTTCTATACTGAATTATAATGGTTATAAGATTTTGTGGAATTAATACTAAATAAATTAAATAAACAATGTGTGGCAAATACGTATATAACCAAATATTATTGTGTCACAATATTTAACAACCTGTATTGAGAATTTGGCAAAAGATTGAGACCCATTTGGTAACTCTCTAACAAGGAAAAAGTTATTTCTTTTGAAAATAAAGATCGTGATAATTAAGTTCGAAATCCAAGTTGAGACATGATAAAATACATGGCCTTTATAATTATACTATAGAAATAAATACTTTTTTCCCTCCCATCCATTGAACCAAGCAAGACATTATTATATTTATATATTCACGTCTATAAAATAATTTGGTTATTCTACGTGAAATAACAAAGAAACAATAAATGTAATTTGCATTATATTTTTATTATCAATATTCAATAATAAATTGCAGTTATTTACTTGAAGAATTTGATTTACTGGAAATATTTTATTTATAAAATTATTATTTTCATCCTTATTATTTTCTTTTCAGAACCAAATGGTCACGAGAAAATGCCAAGAAAGGAAAGTGTTCGTGAATCAAAACAAGAGAATTACTTAAACACCTTGAAAAAAAAAAGTTAGAAATTATAGGGTTCCAAGCTTACATTTTCAGATTGTTGTATTTATAAAGTGCCACCAAGGCTTCGAAAAGTGAATGAGGAAGCCTATACTCCTACCATCGAGACGAAAGATTGAAATCAATGGAAGAGGCCAAATTGTGGTTCCTCAACAAATTTTTGAAGAGAAATGAGGGGAAACAATAGGAGGATTATGTTAAAGCCATAAAATATTTGGAAGCGAAAGTCAACTATGTTATTCGGAGCCCATACTTGTGTGATATGTTAAGGATATTGATGATTTGACTACTTGGAGTCACATCATCATTATAGTATTAGTTTGACTACTTGGATATTGATAATTTGGCAAGTAAAGGCAACTTGAGATCACACAATTTGAGCCTTTAATTAATTTTCTCCTTCTAGCTATACTTTAAAAATTTTAATATTTTTATTCTCTAAAAGAAAACAGAATATTAAATATAAAACTAAATTTAATAATACATTTTTTTAAAATATTTATATTAATATGTGTGTTGACAACTAAATAAATAAATTTTTGTGCCCGTACGCGCGCACAAATAAAACTGAGCTGTGAAGATCTATTGCAACACAGTCGCAACAACAGAAAATATCTTCACTTCGAATGCAATATTATATTGGCTTAAAAGATGAAAGGAGATCTAGTTAGAAGCAATACACACACAATAATTAATAATCAAATTATTATTATATTATTATAATTTAGAATAACTATTTTTGAACACTTTCTCCATTTTATTAGCTTATTAGATTTTAATCATCTTGGTATGAAAACTACAATGTGGTGTTGGAGATGGAGAGAGAGATGATCCAACACAAGAGATTAGAATTATTCTGAGAGCTACAAGTCCAAAACTGCACCTTTTACAGTCGATATTTACTATCAGTGCTTATTTAATTTTTTTTATAATTGCAAATAAATTATTGTTGGAAGAACCATTTTCAGCTGCTAGCTGATATGGATAATAAATTTTTTGAGAGTAACTATAATGCATTAGTTACTAATTTGGCCTAATGCAAATTATGATGAAATTCGGTATAAACATAACTGAAAGATGTTATAATTAAATTTAGATTACCGTATACGCATAACCTCAAAATACTACAAGGTCTAGTTACATGAATTTGAAATAACAATGAGGCAAATGTGAAGGTGATATTGTGTTCAAATTTGAAAACCTCCATCTGGCATGATCTTCTACAGCCTCTTTGTGTGACTTTGGCTGATAATTTGGTTGGTGATAAATTTTGAGTCTGATGAAAGTATATGGTATGGCAATTGCTATATCCTGCTAGACTCAATGGATTTGGGATGAGATTAATGGATTGTTTGATACACAATCATTTGTTTGATGAAGGTTTGGTTATTATAGCGGCTAGTGTTGTACCTTTACGCTGGTGCCTGTTTTGGAAAGATGATCTGATTACAAACAACGGCATAATGATTTGATTTGGTTACCTTTTTGCATTGCTACATGTCTTTCGGAAGGTTTGCATGGGATTCCGGAAATGTTCTTCGTCTCTTCGTTCAAGAGAGTGTCTAAAAGCTTCAAGTGTAGAAGTAGCATTGGTGTCAAAGGCGTTGAGCTCTAATGTAGAGCAAATCTTAGGATTATCATCCCCTACAGCTATTTTCCTGATTCACAGAGCGTTAAATTTTGTCTGCTATAATATTAAGCTGCAAGGTGTCCTTATAAGCTTTTCTTTGGTTATATTGGTTATTCCTCTTGCTGTTGCTTTTGATTTGATTGATTCTGGTTTGTATTTTTTGTTTGACATTTCTTGTGAATCATTCATTTGGTTTTTTTTTTTTTTTCCTTTGTATTGGTGTCTTGGGTCTTTGTTAGGGCGGGTTTTGCTTGTTTGTTGGGCCCTTGCTTTTGTTGTGTGGAATTTTGTTTTCTAGTGATGAGAAGTGTTATTTCTGGCTAAAAAAATTGAGATTACCGTGCCGAATAACTTGCCAACATGATGAAATGCAAATGTATCGAAAGGCGTATGAGAAAATGGAATGTTCGATCATTTGTTTCTTTCAATGAAAAATCTTAGGCCCATTTAGTTGCTGGAAAGAAAGGGAATAAAATGATTAAGATGTGGAAGGGAGATAAGTAAACCAAATTCATGAGGGGGGAAGGATATATAATTTAATTTATGAGGTTGAGAGTTATAATTCATAAAGTTTATAAAGGACGTGATGATTGTCACATTTGTATTATGTGGTATTATATTTTATTATACTTACTATATGAGAGAGTAATTTAGTTCATTTTTTATTCTTATTTGTTAAAGGAAAACTCCTTTGCAGGTTCTTATAGTTTACATTAATTTTTAATGAGGCTCCTATACTTTTAATCTTTTTAATTGGGCCATTATACTTTCAAGAGTTAAGCCCGTTAATCCCTCCCCACTAACACCGATAAAAAATTGCTAATGTGGCTAACGGTAAATGATGTGGTTAACATATACCTCCACACAACCATCCAAGTGATTAATTGGGAAGTACACGGTGGACTGAGTAAAAGGGGAGAACAAATTGATGTTTGTTCTAACATATATATTATGTGTGTTAGAAAAACCAAAAAAAAAAAAAGTTGCCCTCTAAGTGATCTTTGCTGATTCTGCTATTGAGTTCCACTCACATCAACGAAAGTGACCAAAGACACTTTATAGAAGATGTCCTATAGACATAAATTATTTTTTTATAAAAATATTTTTGGCGGTGACAATTTATCACTGTTAAAAGTAATTACATAAATTATTTTTAATTTTTTAATTAATTTTTATGAAAATACTTTTGGTAATGATAAATTATTGCCGTTAAAGGTAACTACATAAATTATTTTAATATTTTAATTATTTTTTATGAAAATACCTTTGGTGAGGACAAATTGTCATAGCTAAAAGTAATTATATAAATTATTTTTATTTTTTTAATTATGTATTATGAAAATACTTTTGGCGGCGATAGTTAATTGCATAAATTATTTTTAATTTTTTAATTATTTTTTATGAAAATATTTTGTTGTTGCCAAAAGTGATTTTTTCATGGTGCAATTAAAAGTTGCCACTAAAAGGGGACCTCTGGCAGCAACATTTTAAAGTTGCTACTAAAAATCTACTTTTTGAGGCAACTTTTAGCAACAACACAATGTCATCGCCAAAGGTCGACATTTAGCAGCAACTTCTAATTATCACAGCCAAAAATAGATGTTGTCGCCACTAAAAGTTACCTCCAAAAGTCATTGTTTTTAGTCTAGGCTAGCATAAACTAGATCAACAATATATATTTCAACCGATCATGTATAATATATACCTTATGGCAATTGATTAACCTACTTGTTGAAATATTAGGAGTGATTAGTGTTTAATCACCTATTTAGTTGGTGTCTCTAATATATATAAGGAAAAGGAGAGAAGGATAACAAGAACAAAGGTGTTAACTAGAATAAAGGTCATATTAAAAAAAAAAGGAATAAAGGCGTTAGCAAAGAATAAAGGTCATATTAAAAAAAAAGAATACAAGTGTTAACAAGAATAAAAGTCATATTAAAAAAACAGAATAAAGGTGTTAACAAGAATAAAGATCATATTCAAAAAAAAAAAAACAAAAAGAAAGAAAGAATCCTTTGGACGGTTTCTGTTTGAGCCGTGACTCTCTTTATAGTGTTAAATCCTTCGTTGATTTGATTGCCAGACAGAATGAGAATGGAATGGGTTAAAGAAATGAAGATAAAAATAAAATAATCACAATCCATAAGGTAATAGGTTAACCATGTTTACAAAGGGCAAAAAATAATTTAATTTAGTTTATGAGATTGACAATCACAATCATAATTGTCGAACTCTCGAATTGATTCTATGAGTTTAATGATTTTAGTTTATAAAATTATACTAACTCACTCATAAACTTGGACTATATATAAACTCGATTAAACTCACGAGTTTATCTTCAAGTTGATCATTTTTATGATTTTAGCTTATAAAATCATGTCAATTAATTCACAAACTCAAATTAAATGTAAGCTTGTTAAACTCATTAATTTTTTTCCAATGGAGCGAGTTAAGTATCTACTATAAAAAATTCAATTTATAAAAGTTATAGAAATTGGTTCAAAGAAAAAAAAACTTAAAATACAAAAATTAATATTAATAAAAAATAAAATCAAAAATACCAAAAATAAGTTCCCTTGTTTTAAAATCTCTATGTTTTGTATGTTAATTTATTAATTTAGATGTGTTTAATTTCAATGATTTATATTATAAATATTTTAAATCAACATAAGTTCATATTTTATATTGTAATTATTTAATAATAAATTTTTAATAGCTATTCACTAATAGAGGTAAACTCTTACAAGTTTATAATTCAAGTTTAAATTCCTATCACGAGTTTATTTAAATTCACGAGTTTAATAACCTTCACAATCATAGTTATCAAACTCTCGAGTTGACTCTACGAGTTTAATGTTTTTATGTTTCTACTTATAAAATCATGCCAACTCATTCATAAACTTGGATTAGATACAAACTCGATTAAACTCACAAGTTTATCATTTTTATATTTTTTGCTTATAAAATCATGTCAACTAATTCATAAACTTGAATTAGATGTAAGCTTAATAAACTTGATAAACTCGTTGATTTTTTTTTTTGAGTTGAGTGAGTTAAGTATCTACTATGAAAAATTCAATTTATAAAAGTTATAGAACTTGGTTCAAAGAAAAAAAAAAGCCTCAAATGCAAAAATTAATATTAATAAAAAATAAAATCAAAAATACCAAAAAAAAGTACCCCTGTTTTAAAATTTTTATGTTTTATATGATAATTTATTAATTTAGATGTGTTTAATTTCACTTATTTATATTTTAAATATATTTAAATCAGCATACATTCATATTTTTTATTGTAATTATTTAATAATAAATTTTTAATGGCTATTTATTATTAGAGGTAAACTCTTATGAGTTTATGATTCGAGTTTGCGATTCAAATTTACATTCCTATCATGAATTTATTTAAACTCACCAGTTTAATAACCTTCGCAATTTATGAAATTTGTGAAAGGCATGATGATTCACATGCATTTGTGCTACGTTGATATAGGGATTTATTATACTTAGCAAAAGAGAAAGGTAATTTAGCTCATTTATGTTTTAGTTTATTTATGATATAAAATGTTCTTTGTTTATTGGGCATCGTCAAGTTCGGGTAAACTCTTTCCATTATAGGGATGGAAAATTAAAGATCGTGCCTTCATTGGGTAGCATCGATCATCATCAGATTTAGGCTCGGAGAGGGAGAAATTAATGTCAAAAAGAGATTTTGATTTTGATTTTATATTTATTAAAATAAAAATATATAAAAATTGTAAAAAAATTTAATATTAATTTTGACTATCTAGGTTAAATGTATACTATACAAATTGGTGATAAACAGAGTTATTAAATTTTTTATAAATGTTAAATTTTTTTATTTTGATAATTTTAAAATAAAAAATTTTAAAAGCTTTAAATCTGAACAAGAATCTATCCTTTGTATACAAGTGCTGACTTTGAGCAGATAAGAAAAAAGTGCTGCTTTTGAGAAAGTTGAGACAATAAATTTTAGAAAATGGCCCTTAAAATTATAAGAAATAAAGATTCACTATCAGCAACTTTTAAACTTTCTGTGATGTAATATTGGCCAAAACACGAAGGCAATTAAAATCCTTTAATTTTCATCACCCTTGCTGTATTTGACAAGTTTGTTAATGTTTTATATATTTGCGATCTCAGCATGACTACTTCAGGTTGACTTGAATACTTTATAAAACATTCAAGGCCCAAAGCAATTAATCAACAACCTCACATACATCAAGTCTTCGCAGTTCAACTTCTCTGTCTCTTTAATTTCCTGAAGATATCAAAGCATCAGGTTACTTACCTCTTTCTTCTATCCTCTAATTTCTTGTACTTTTTCTGCAAATAAACTTGTGCTGTATGCTAATTTTGAAGTCCTTGTGCTATATCTTTATTACATTCTTTAACTAAATCAAGAAGTAACAAGAAGGATAAGCTTTTCATTTATGTAAAAAAAGCATTTTCTATGAACGATATTTGTTTTATCAAGCCGTCGATAGAAATAAAATATAATGTCAAAAAATTAGAGTAAAGTATAATAACATGCATTCTATTTTGCTAAAATTACGGAGTTCTTTCTTTGTTTTTAGAATCTAAATTTTACTTCAATTTTTAACGCCGTTACTAGTTTTATAAGAACCATTACTACAAGTACAAAACTATCTTTAATTGCTGCAGTTCTGCTACTCTTGCTCACTTTCATCCAGACATTATTTTCTGCCATCCCCATTTTCAAAAAGTAGGTTAATTAAAAGTTCCAATATACATAATTATTTAGTCTTGAATAATAAATTTTGTATAATGCTTTCTCTACTAATAACTCTTTAGCTAATACTTGAACCATCATATCAATATCATCCGGAGAAACGGAAAATATCAAAAAGTTCAAATCCACAGCTAATAACATTAATCAATTGGCATTAACATAATAAGAATATTTCTTCTATTAAAGAGCATTGCCCACATACCTAAAATAGAGATTGTCATGGAACATGTGAAATATTTGACAAGATCCATTTCAGGAACCTAAAATGATCAAGAAATTCAAATGTTACAACTCAAGTACGGGCTTTGGTGCTATTCAAGCAATATCTATGTCATTTTAAATTTCAATATAGAAATTAGACAAACTAGATCCAAATTTTAGTCCTTAACACAATGACTATGCTTAACTATACTCTTTCCCATGTGTTGCACAGGTTAGAATTAAGGAATTTTAAAAAAATATAATTGACACCATTGATAAAGATGCATGTGAGATTGCTACACTTTCGAGTGTTCTTCTATTCACCATTTTCTTTGTTGGATATTTGATTTGTTAACATCTTGCATTTGTTTGTCGACCTTATAGTAAGTTATAAGTAGAGTTTAAAAATGTCAAATCTTTGATGATTCTGTCATATATGATTGAGTTGCGAAAAGAACGAGCTTTTAATAAAAATTAAATAAGGAGATTGGTTAGTTAACATATTCTTACAATGCATTATTTCTACAAAGAATACATGATATAGATAAATTTATTGAACTCTAGTATAAAAGGTTTTGTTTACACATAAAATATTTTGTCAACCGCATGCAAATACACAATTTTGAAGAGAATTAATCTTGAATGTTTCACTTTCTTAACACTACAATGAGAGACTTATGGTTGGAAAATCAATTACGAATTTAATAGTGAAATATTAGAAAAATGATTTTGCAGGTTCCAATGAGATAATCAATAATTTAAATCTTCAGAATTTAATCCTTCCCAAATATTCGAAGTGACTAAGATTTAATTTTTACTGTCAAACATTGAAACTAATATTAGGAAAATGGTTTTGCAAGTTTCAATAAGATAATTGAAAATTTAAATAATCAGAATTTACTTTTTCCCAATATTCAAAGTGCCTAAGATTTAATTCTTACTATCAAACATTGAAACTAGTATATTTTACATAATTTACACACTTCACGATAAATGTTCATTAATGAAGTAACGGAAGAACATGTGAATGGAATATGAAATAATTAACGTTAATGAGTTGGTTATAATGATTTAAGAATCAACTTCCTCATTGGAAATATAAAAAAACCATATGAATTTACCTTAAATAAAAAGTAATTACATATAAGTGGAAGAATGCTAGTGGACTTTTAAAATAGAGTAGGAGGAATGAATTAGAGAAGCCAAATGCCTTTTTGTACACATGATTCCTAGAATGAAGTAGTAGAAGGATCTAAATAACAAACCATTGAATTCCAGCATTAATAAAAAACAAATAATGATGTTTAAAAAAACATATAGCGAATAATAGGAGAGGTCTTTGAGTGTGCCTTCATTTACAAAAAACCTATGAAAAGAGAGCAACCTTCAAGACTAAGATCGCTGGGACGGCTGACCTGACTTTCCCGTATAAAGATTTGTCCAGGTCACATCTGAAGAAAGGTCAATCTGGTTTGGAGTATGAATGATGGCCTGTACTGTCGACCCAAGAACTGGAAAAAAGACATGCTATCCTTCTTAGAATTTCAATAATCTCAAGTTTTTTGCTAAGTTTCTACTACCCCCAAGAAAAGATGCAAGTCCAAAAAAAAAGATAACAGAAAAAGATTATGGTAATGGCAGAAACAATACAAATGAGATGTTAAACATAAAATAATTAAAAACTTGGAAGCAAAAACCAAAAATCACACCACAAAATTAGGTATTTAAATCATAATAATGAATTGTGTTGAACCTTTATGCCTTCCAGTTTTCTTCTCGAGTGAGATATTTTTAGTTACAACTACAACTTTCTTTTTCTTTTTTCCTTTTCCTTTTGTTAAAAAAAAAAAAAGAATGTCAAGATGTTGAAAAAATAACACACTTTCTTCAAAAATCGTCTGACAATAAAATTATGACAACAATAACACGCTTTCTACTACCACAAGGGCACTTAGAGAATGCAAAATGTCGCCGATACAGCATAGCATGAATTTGGAGTCAATCTATGAAAGGTGCCTGTGGGGAATAATGGGACTCGGTAGCTTTGCTTTAACTGATAAAGTAACAATCAAATTCTGCCATTAGTTCTCTATTTGAATGACAGTGAGAAATAAAAGAATAAGTAATGGGATATCACTTTAGAAATTTAGCATTGAAATCTATAATGAATAATTGGATGACATTTTACTTGATATTGTTTGAATAATGTGACATTATCAAATGAAATTGCACTGACCTGTTGTGGATCCATGAAGCTTTGAAAATTTGTGAACACAAAGAAATTAAATAGTGAAGCATGTTCTGCTCATTATGTTGCTACCTGAAAGTATCAAGGAGAAATTTCTCAGGAGTCAACTTATTTAGAATCTTGCATTGTCACAAATAAAAACATTTAGCATGCTAGGATCCAGGAAGCATAAGAATTCCAAGAACTTTTCAAGAAAAAAAAAAAAGAACCTTACAAGGGGTCATAAGTACAAGAATGTTTTTTCCTCGTTAAACATGCTTGTAACTTTTGATAGCAGGCATTGCTTTTCAAAGGCAGCCATTTAACAAATATGACACAGGGTTAAAAGTCAAGACTTTCTTATTGAAAAAACTCAGAACTAATTCATCAAGTAATTCTTTCAAATAAAGTAAAAAAAAATTGTAATAATTAGGTACAAGACAAATATATGCTAGACATTGAAGCTGTATTCATTTTTAATGTTACAGGCACAATCCCATCTGACATTAACAACATACAAGAATTGACAGAGTTGTAAGTAATGAATAACTTTTTTAATAGTAAATTTCTTTGTGATGTATACTGGTTCTCTTAAGCGGTTGGATGGAAACTTGATTACAAGGTCATTGCCTGACATAAGCAATCTTATCACCCAAAAGACTGTGCAAGTTATTCAGTTTCCTGAATAACTTGTTTTAGAGTGTTCTGTAGGATTGGTAATTCCAAATTTACTATTCTAGAAGTGAAAAACACTTTTTCCCCTTAACTAAAATACTGCAATCAATGACTTGTAGGCATCTAGAGAACAACCAATTGAGTGGTCCATTACCTTCTTACCTAGTTAAAACAGGTATGGCTATCTGAAACTAAAATATGGAAATGATGAACTCATACAATTCGGCCTTGAATTGCATTTTTACTCCCTTGGTTCACCTCCATCAATGTTAAGAGACGTGAAGATATATATGCATTGGGAACTAAAACTCCCTCTCTCTTTACTTGTATTGCAAGACTCAAGAATGTAATAACCCAGAAAAAAAAATTAATAATAATTAGAGATATAAGTTTGTGTTTCAATAGTAATTATATTAATTCTTAGAAAAAATATAACAATATAGTGTTGGTGTAGTGGTATAGTATAAGCAATCCAACCACCAGGTCCCAAGTTCAAATCTGGCTAACACAAAAAGAGGGCTTTTATTTTGTTTTTGCTTTCTGAAATAACCAAACTGCCCCTCTTCAATCTGATAAAAAAAAATTCATCTCTTTTTTCGATCATTCCAAATCTGTCAAGTGCTCTGCCTCATGCTTCATTCCTTCACTCTTCCTCTGTGTCTTCGATTCCTTCCCTTGCATTCTCAACCGTCGCCGGCATGAGCCTTTGCTGTTGATCTGTCCATAGCTGGCCGGAGTGGAGCTCGTTTTCTTGTTACTGAATGCCAGCAAAAATATTTTCCTTCCTCCCTGTTCGAGCTTATAGCATATCGCTGGGTTGAGGTACATATTATGGGATCCTTTTTCTTGTGCTACTACCAAGTTTCTTAGCTATGTTCTTAGTTTGTTATGCTTCCTTCTACTCAGTTCTGATTATGGCTCTGTTCTCACAAATTTCATTCACATGTTGCTGATGAATGGAAGAAATCAGCTCGCCAGAAATTAGTGGTACTGGTCATGAGCTGGAGTTGATGTGGACTCTGTTCTCTTCACTTTCTTTCGAGTGGTGCTTCATTTTTTTCCTCTTGCTCAGCTATGAATTTCATTTTTCTCCTCCCCTGTTGTATGTCATTGGTTCATCTGAGGTGAAGAGTCTTAATCTCTTCTCTCTTTCTTCTTGATAACTAACGCACTTGGGTGTGTGATGAAATAATATTGAAATTTCTTTTCATCTCTTGATTTTCTGTTGCTGTCCATGACTGAATAAACAAAAATATGCATTACTATTGAAGAATGATGGTGATATATATAGGTCATAATTTTGGAGTTAAATTAATTTTGTTTGATTTGGTTGATGTTAAAGAATTTATTGAGGTGGAATTGAAAGAGAAAAGCTTAGATATATTGTTGGTGCCTATGCGATGTTCTTGAAGGGCTTGTACAAGGAAATAAAATTTAACTTCGAAATATTTATGAAAATTATTGATTTAGGAATTAACTTGTAGATCTATAAAGGAATTTAATTATGGGCTAGCATGCAGTTATTTGTATACTTAGAGCTTGTTTGATTTTTAGTAAATTGTTGAAGGTTTTAAATTGAAGAGGTAGAAGTAATGCACCTAAGGTATGTGGTGCAAAGATTGGGAGAAAACTTTTGTATCAAGAAAATAGAATGGCATGGCTAAAGTTTTATGGAGGAAGTTAGAAGAATGAATGATAATGCTTGAACTAACTTTAAATCATAAATTTGGTGTTGAATTTTAGATGGTGGTTTGTAGAGATTGTGTTATAAATTAAAAAGTTATTAAAATTGTATTTATTTATATTCTTATAGGGTGTATGGAAGAACAAGACCCTGACAAGAATTAAAAGAAGAATATTTTTGAGAATTTAGAACTCCAACGAGTAAGTGAATAGCATTTCATTTAATTATTTATTAATAATCTTTTATTAAAATATCCTATTTTTATGAATTATGTTAGTTTTAGAAATTTTGGAACAATGATGAAGGATGGGTACATTATGATTTGTGCATTTATTTTTCCTCAAGAAATATATTTATAATATTGATGAAGGCTCCTTTGTTTATTGAATTTCAAAAAAATTTCTTGGTTACACAATTAATGCAAATTTGTACATTCACTATGATGTATCAAATTGGCAAGTTTTACATATTTGAAGCAATTCATGCGAGTTTGATATTGAGAATGAAAATTTTACTTCAAAAATAATTATTTCTCTCACATGTTTAAAATAGGATCTCTAAGAAGACTTTATACAGAACACTGTTGCTAACGGTAGTTCCGTTAGCCCCTAGCGCGCTATGGTTAAAAATTAGCTAGTTTGTTTTGTGGGCTTTGTTCTCACATTTGTTATTCGCGAGCCTCGTACTCGTGTTTGTTTTATGGATTTGAGCCGTGTTTGGTTAGCCTTACCCAAGGATTAGGTGGTGGCAATTAAAAGGTGAGAAGCAAGATATTTTCAAGCGAAATCTTTTGGATAAAGGAATTTGGGATTCTCAGGGAAGTGCTAACATTATATGGGAGGATATGGCTAAAAAGATACGGGAGGTTGCAAAAGTAGTTTTGGGAGAATCGAAAGGTTCTGGTCCGAGAGATAAGGAGTCTTGGTGGTGGAATAATAGTGTACAGGATAAAATCAGGTATAAGAAGAACTGTTTTAAAGCCATACATTTGTGTAACAATGAGGAAAATTGGGAGAGGTACCGTATGGCTAAGAAGGAAACTAAGAGAGCTGTGGGTGAAGCTCGTTCTAAAGCTTTTGAAGAATTTTATAAGAACCTTGAGACGAAGGAAGGAGAGCAAAATATTTATAAGATTGCCAAGAGTAGGGAAAGAAAATCAAGAGATCTAGAACAGGTAAGGTGTATTAAGGATGAAGAGGGAAAAATTTTAGTTACAGATGATGAAATTAAAAATAGATGGGAGACTTATTTTTCTAAACTTTTCGACGATGGAGAGGATTCATCTAGTAACTTGGAGGATTTAGTAACTGGTGAAGGAGAACAAAATTTGTCATTCTATCGAAAAATACGTGATAAGGAGGTAAAGGAAGCTCTTAAGAAAATGGCAAATGGTAGAGCCAACGGACCTGATTGTATATCTATCGAAGCGTGGAAATGTTTAGGTGAAGAAGGGGTGAGATGGTTAACTAAGTTATTTAATGTGATTTTACGGTCCAAGAAAATGCCTGATGAGTGGAGGAGAAGTACATTAATTCCTATTTATAAAAATAAAGGAGATATTCAGAATTGTACTAACTATAGAGGGATTAAACTCATGAGTCACACAATGAAATTGTGGGAGAAAGTAATTGAGCACAGGTTGAGATTGGAGACAAGTATTTCTGAGAATCAATTTGGTTTTATGCCAGGTAGATCAACTACAGAGGCGATTTATCTACTAAGAGGATTAATGGAAAAGTATCGTTGTAAAGATAAAGATCTACACATGGTTTTTATTGATTTGGAAAAAGCTTATGACCGTATACCAAGAGAAGTGCTTTGGAAAGCGTTGGAAAAAAAGGGAGTACGGATTGCTTATATTAAAGCCATACAAGATATGTATGAGGGGGTAAAAACTAGTATAAGAACGCCTAGTGGTCAAACAAAGGATTTTCCTATAAAGATTGGACTACATCAGGGATCATCTCTGAGTCCTTATTTGTTTAACTTGATTTTAAATGTTTTGACGGAACATATTCAAGAGGAAATCCCGAAATGTATGCTCTTCGCGGATGATATAGTTCTTATAGCAGAGACAAGAGAAGAGGTTAATTGCAAACTTGAGTTATGGAGGAGGACATTGGAGTCGAAAGGTTTTCGTCTGAGTAGAAGTAAGACGGAATATTTATATTGTAAATTTGGTAAAGGACTATTCGAAAATAATTTGGAAGTGAAATTGGGAGATCAAATTATACCTCAAGTGGAAAAGTTTAGATATTTGGGAGCCATTATTCAAAATGATGGCGAAATCAGTGGAGATATTTCACATAGAATTCAAGCTGGGTGGTTTAATTGGAGAAAAGCTAAAGGAGTTATTTGTGACCGTAAGGTGCCTAATAAACTTAAAGGAAAGTTTTATCGTACTGCTATCAGACCGGCAATGTTATATAGTAGTGAATGCTGGGCTCTAATGGGACAGCAAGAGCATAAAGTTGGAGTAGCAGAGATGAGAATGTTACGATGGATGTGCGGACATACACGTAAAGATAAAATTCGAAATGAGCACATACGCGAAAAAGTGAGGGTGGCACCTATTGAGGAAAAAATGGTAGAAAATCGGTTGAGATGGTTTGGGCATGTACAAAGAAGACCAAGGGAGGCACCAGTGAGAAGAGTGGAACATATAACTTTGAGTCCGATTAAGAGAGGTAGAGGAAGGCCTAAGAGAACACTCTTGGAAGTTGTTGAACGTGATCTCTTAATTAATAATATTTCTAAAAGCTTAATAAATGATAGAGCACAATGGCGTCTTGCAATCCATATAGCCGACCCCACCTAGTGGGATAAAGGCTTGTTGTTGTTGTTGTTGTTGTTGTTTGGTTAGCCTTACCCTCGTGGACTGTGTGTCCACATTTGTTTCATGGCTTTGACTATGTTTGGTTATTTACTCTCGTAGACTGTGTGTCCACGTTTGTTACCTGTTTTGTTAAGTTTTCAAAAATTCTAAATGTTGACTAATTTGTTGTGTTTTTGAAATTTTCATGGTTTTGGTTAACAAATATATTACTTTGATTTATTTGTGAATAAATTATTTTCTTTAAGCACAATAAAATAAACTACTTTCAATTTACTTTCATTTTATGGTTATGATTATGATTTACAAACTTATAAGTTTATTGTGATGAATTATCATCTTTTAAACTAGTTTACACGATTATTTGAGTTTATTATTTTAATTCTTTTAAATTTTACTCTGGGAATTCTATTCACTAGAAAAAATTATTTTGGTCTCAGATTTATTAGCTGACGTTGATCCTACCGACCTCTGAAAGGGCAATACGGTATTATTGGGTGGAATTTTGTTTAGTACTATTATTTTTATGTCAATATTTAAACCTTATGTATTTTGATTTAGAAAGAAAGATTAGTTGCTCCACATAGATTGTTGATAGATTTTATTTTAATTTGTATACTGGTTGCTGGCTAGAAGGAGCTACGCTCCTGATTTATACTATAATTTGTAAAAAAAAATTATTGTAGAATTTTCGGGAGATCCTAGTTACAGGGAAGGTTCTGCCAAAATTTCGACAAAAATGTTGAAACTTTCTTATGACAATTAGTATCAAGCTATTAGAATTTTCATATAATCTAATTGATTCTTCTAAAAGAAAAATGAAAATGAAAAAAAAAAGATTTCATTTTCATTTTGAAGCTTACGGGAATGTGTGAAGTGGTTTGCACCCGTGCCGATCACCCTCTATTTTCGGGATGTGACAAAGAACATGAGAAACCATAGATATTAAAGGTCCCGTGCTATACTTTAATGCTCCCGTAGAAAGATAAAAGTAGACTGAAATTGTGAAGTTTTGTAGAGCCTAAACCATGAAAGAATCAAAATATTATTATTCCTTTTGAATCAACAAACAATTCATACAATAGGTCTATTTATATCCTATAGACAATAGACCAACATAACCAACTAACAAACTAAATAAACTGACACCTAATTATTTCTCATACCCCCTTTCATGTTTGGTACCATATAAATTTATGGTTCCTAACTTGTACAGCATCCTTTCATGATCCTCTCTACCAAGAGCTTTAGTAAATACATCAGCCAATTGTTCTTTAGTCCTAACATGCTACAAGACAATTAGACCTTGTTGCAATTTTTCTCTAACAAAATGACAATTTATTTCTATATGTTTAGTTCTCTCATGGAAAACTAGATTATTAGTGATATGAATCGGTGCTCGACTATCACAAAATACTTGGACTGGTTCAATACCACGCAGCCCGAGATCTTTCAGCATCCTAGTAACTCAAACAATTTCTGCAATAGCTGATCCTAGTGCTCGATATTTTGCCTCTACTGAAGATCTGGAAATAGTGTTCTCTTTCTTTGTTTTCCAACAAATCAGCAAACCAGCAAACCTCACTGCATAGCCTGTGACTGACCTTCTTGTATCACCATAGGTTCCCCAATCAGAGTCTACAAAACACTCCAAAGTGTTTCCTTGAGATGCAAAAAGCAATATTCCTATTCCTGGACATCCTTTCAGGTATCTCACTACTCGCACAGCAGCTTCTATGTGAGATTTTTGTGGAGCATTCATAAATCGGCTCAAATTTTACACAACGAAGCTTATGTCAAGATAGGTAGTGATAAGATAAGACAACCTACCTATTAATCTTCCATAAGAAGTTAGGTCCTTTAAAAATGGATCCTCTTTCTTCTTCTTATCTGAACCTTTTCTTCCCTTTCTCTTTTCCTTTTGATCAATAATGCATCCTTCGCACACAAACGCACATTTTGCTCCATTAGGATACTAAGTGGCTTAGCCCTACTTAATCCCATGTCAGAAATCAAATCTAAGGTATATTTTCTTTAAGTTAAGACTATGCCCTGTTCAGATCTTGCCAATTCTATTCCCAAAAATACTTCAAGTTCCCTAAATTATTTATCTTAAATTTCTGATGCAAGTGTTGCTTAATTGTATTTATACTCTTCATATTATTACCAGTAACAACCAGATCATCAACATAGGCTAAAATGAGAGTAATTTTAAACATATTTTGTTTAATAAAAAGAGAATAATCATATTTACTTTGTTTAAACCCCCCTTGGATTAAGACATTAGTGAGTTTCTCATTCCATTGCCTCGATGCTTGATTTAGCCTATACAAAAATTTGATCAATTTGGCAACTTTATTCTACCCAACTTGATCAAATCCTTGTGGAATTTTCATGTAAACTTCTTTATGCAAATCTCCTTGTAAGAAAGCATTATGCACATCCATTTGAAATATGGGCCAAGCATGCATTGCAGCAAGAGTAAGCATAACTCTTAGAATTACCATCTTAACCACAGGGGAAAATGTTTCAAAATAATCAATTCCTTCACGTTGGCTATACCCTTTAGCAACAAGCCTAGCTTTACACCTTTTTAAACTCCCATCTACCCTATATTTCTTCTTATACACCCATCTACATCCTATTGGTTTCTTCCTTTTAGGAAAATCCCTAATTATCCATGTTTTATTATCCTCTAATGCCTTTATTTCATCTTTCATAGTATCTACCCATTTCTGATTTTTTTACAGCTTCTTCAAAGCTAGATGGTTCAGGGAAATCATCAGTATGCAATAGATAATGCTTATAATCCACTGAAATATGTGCATAGGTCATATGCTTATGTATTGGATATTTGCATTTTACCTTTTTTCTTGTATCCACCTTATTTGCATGACATATGTAATCATTTAGCCAAGATGGAGGTCTCCTTACTCATCTTAGAGGTGGTTGGATGCATTCAGGATCTATGAGAGATAGGTTACCTCCCTCCTCCTCATGCAAAGGTGGTGGATCTAGTTCTAAAACTACTGGCTGATCATTGGGAGCACTATGGTCTCCAATAGTCAATAGAGACTCATTCTCAAACAAGAAAGGATCAATAATAGTAAAAGGTGCAAGTTTATCTTGTCCTGAAATAATTTTATCGTAAAAAGGTAATTTATTTTCTATGAAAGTCACATGTCTACTCATAAACATTTTCTTAGTTTTAAGATTATATAAGATAAAACCCTTTTGATTAGGAGGATAACCCATAAAGATACATGGTTCAGACCTAGGCATAAACTTATCAACAGAATGTAAAATAGTAGCAAAAGCAAGACACCCGAAAACCTTTATACAAGATAAATCTGGTTTTCTTTTGTGCAAAATTTCATAAGCAGTTTTATAGCCTAAAATTTTTAAAGGTATTTTGTTAATTAAGAAAGTAGCAGTCTTTACACTTTCCCCCTAAAATTTTAAAGGCATGTTTGAGTGAAAAATTAAACTCCGGGCTACTTCTAGTAAATGTCTATGTTTCCTTTCAACCACCCCATTTTATTGGGGGGTGTAAGGACAAGAGGTTTCATGCAAGATACCTTCATTATTAAACATGTTTTTAATTTCAGAATTTATAAACTCAAGGCCATTATCACTCCTAACTTTCTTGATTTGAGAAGAGAATTGAGTATGAACATAAGCAAGAAAATTTTGAATACATTGCATAGTCTCATTCTTGTATTTTAACAAGTATAACAAAGTACACCAAGAAAAGTCATCGACAATGCTAAGAAAAAATCTATGACCATTATATGTGGGTTGCTTATATGGTCCCCAAACATCTAAATGAATCAATTCAAAGCAAGAAGAGGTTTTAGAAGTACTAGAAGAGAAGGGTATTTTTGTTTGCTTAGCACGAACACAAACCTCACATTTATTCTGAGTGGTGGTATTATTGACTTCTATATTCAGCTTCTCTAAATGCCTAAGGGTATCTAAAGGGGCATGACCTAACCTATTGTGCCATAGAACTGAATTCTGTTCCTTATTTATGTAGTGATTCCTCATAGCCATAATGTTTTCCACTTTTATATCCTTCCCAAACAAGTATAACCCTTTGTTGAGTTTACCAATCTTTCGGGAGCTCCCAGTTGAGATCTCCTACAAGGTACAAAATTCAGGGTAAAAAGATACAATGCACTCTGCATTCTTAGTTAATTTTGAGACAGAAATTAGATTAAAACGGCACTGTGGTAAATAATAAACATCAAACAGAATCACATTATTAAATAACCTCACAGATCCAGTATGAGTTACAGTGATTTTATCTCCATTAGGCATTTTAATTAGTCTTAAAGGCCCAGTATATGGTCTAGCAAAGTCTAGCATGGTAAGACTACTAACATGACAAGACACACTAGAATCCAGTATCCAATTAAAAGTATAAATTGAAGGGAAGAGTATTAATCAAACCTGACACGCGTTCCTAAATGTAGTTGACCGTTCCTACTGCCACCTCATTTACTGTTTTCTTCAAGAGTTGTAGTATTTGATCATACTGCTCCTTTGTAAAAGATGGAGAAGTTGTTTCTTGCTATTCCCCATTAACTTGATTAACTTGAATTTCTAACTTTCCTCGACTCTTGAAGTTGGGAGGAAATCCAATAAGATGGTAGCAATTCTCTCGCTTGTGACCTCGCCTCTTACAGTGAGTACACTCATCTTGTGATCTTCCCCTTCCTCTTCCTCTGCTTGTCCGACTACCTCTTACATTCATGGTAGCAGGCTTAAAAGGGGCTGTCTGTCCTTGAGAAGAGATACCACGTTGGTCCTCTTCTTAGGATATCATGGAGTAGGCATGATTAACACTAGGCAGAGGACTTATCAAGAGAATTTGGGAACGAACCCCTTGGTAATCATCATTAAGCCCCATCAGAAATTGAAATAGGTGCTGCTTTTCAACTATTTGAACATAATCCTTTGATGTTGCACATTATAACCTCCTCTTATATAGCCACACAATATAAGAAAAGATTATGGTGTTACTACTACCTCTTATCATTCATCCATAAACTCTTTTCTATGTGTTCATTTTAAGTTCATGACTACCCAATTACTACTTTACACCACCTCAACCGGTCTTATTTCACTCAGATCAGATTTTTGCCTAACTTTCTCTCTATAAAGGCTAAAATTGAGCCTGTAGGTTCAAAGCTCAGCTCTAAACCAGTCACAAAGCTCTAATTTAACTTTCGAGAACCTTTTTATTACTACTGGGCAAGAATCAAACCCCTCAAATTCCACGAATTCAATTTCCCTATAACTCATTTTCAGAGAAATTTGTGTAGAATGGAAAGTAAGAGTTATACGTAGCTTACCTGGCAAGTTATCGATCCGAATCACCTTCCACCGCTCCAAAATGACTTAACCTAGCTCCTTAGCCCTCCTCCTCCTCTCTGTCTCGTGTGTTTCTCAATTTCTCTCCTATGAAATTTTCTAAAATTCACGACTTATGAAGTGAATTTTTAGTCCATGTGCCGCGACGCATGCAGCACAAGCTGCGGTGCGTGGCACAGTGAGATTTATTCTCACCACACACACTTGCTTTGACCCGAAACGCACTCCTATCACCCATATCTATTCATACAACACAAAACTAGTCAAAATACTAATTAATCATCCAAATCTCTAATCCCACCTTAATTTCCACTTCTAAACTTAAGATTAAGAAATTCAGGATGTTACACTTCTCCCCTTCTTTTAAGAATTTTGCCCTTAAAATTTAAAAGACATAAATATATACCTATGGAAACAGGTGAGGATATTGCTGCTTCATTCTATCCTCTGTCTCCCAGGTAGCATCACCAGGAGCCATGCCTCGCCAGAAAACTTTAATTAATCATATAGTCTTATTCCTTAACTGTTTCTCTTTCACATTTATGATTTGCTCTGGTTTAGCCTTATAGGTTAAATGCTCCTAGAGTTCAATCTCCTCCAGTTCTATCACGTGTGAAGGATCAGGTTGATATTTCTTGAGTTGCAACATGTGAAACACCTCATGCACACCCAATAACTATGGTGGCAAAGCAATCCTGTAGGCAACTGGTCCAATTCTCTCCAGAATCTCGAAAGGACCAATGAATCTAGGAGTCAATTTCTTGGCTCTTATTGATCTTCCGATTCCCGTCACTGGTGTAACCCTCAGAAATACATGGTCTCCCACTAGGAACTCTTGCAGCCTTCTACGCTTATCTGTGTAACTCTTTTGCCTACTCTGTTCCGTTAACAGCTTTTGCCTGACCAACTCAATCTTTTGAGTTATCTAATCTACTATATCTAGTCCTAACATACTCCTTTCACTCAACTCTGTCCAGCAAAGAGGCGATCTACATTTTCTCCCATACAATGCCTCATACGGTGCCATTTGTATACTGAAGTGGTAACTGTTGTTATAAGCAAATTTAGCTAAAGGAAGATGACTATCCCAGCTACTTTTCAACTCCAATACATAGGATCTCAACATATCCTCTAAAGTCTGTATGGTTCGTTCTGTCTGCCTATCTATTTGTGGATGATATGCTGTATTGAATCTCAACTCTATACCTATGGCATGCTGTAAAGCTCCCCAAAACTTAAAGTAAATCTTGGATCTCTATCAGAAATTATATTCTTTGGCACACCATGTAATCTTACCACTTCTTGGATATAGATCTCTATCAGCTTTTCTAAAAAATCACTAATCCAAATAGTTAAGAAATGAGTCGATTTATTAAGTCTGTCGACTATAACTCAAATGGTATCATGTCCAAATTGAGTTCTTGGTAACCTAGTTATAAAATCTATAGAAATGCTCTCCCATTTCCATGTAGGAATATCTAATGGTTGTAACATTCCTGCTGGTCTTTGGTGCTCTATCTTAACCTTTTAACAAGTCAAACACCGAGTCACGAACTTCGTTACACCTTTCTTCATACCAGGCCACCACTAATACCGCTTTACATCCTGGTACATCTTTATAGCTCCCGAATGGATCGTGTATTTACTATAGTGAGCCTCATTCAAGATAACTTTTCTCAAATCATCATCATCAGGCACACAAATCCTATCCCGATAAACCACAAAACCATCATCATTGAATCCAAACTTAATAGCTTGATCCGCTTCAATCTCTCCTATAATCTTCAAAAGACTTTCATCTTCTAGTTGTGCCATTCTTAATTCCTTCCAGAAATCATTGCTAATCTCAGTGGAATAGGCACCAACTAATACCTTCAATGGTGCATCCTACTGCAACTCAACGAATGATTCCATCAATTTGTATTCCTTAACCATAAGACTTGCCACATGCAAAGTCTTCCAGCTCAAAGCATCAGCAACCACATTAGCTTTACTTGGATGGTATTTCAATTCAAAGTTATAATCCTTAAGAAGCTCCATCCACCTTCTTTGCGTCATATTCAGTTCCTTTTGATCTACCAAGTATTTCAAACTCTTATGGCCGCTAAAGACAGTGAATACTGCACCATACAGGTAATGATGCCAAATCTTTATAGCAAACACCACCGCTGCAAGCTCTAAATCATATGCAGGATAATTCTCCTCATGTGGTCTCAATTGTCTTGAACCATAGGCTACCACTCGACTGTCTTGCATCAAGACACAACCAACAAAGACACATCTGTGTATACCTTGTAAGGTAACCTTGGATTAGGGATAATCAACACTGGTGCTGTGGTTAATTTCTCTTTCAGCTTCCGAAATGCCACTTCACACCAATCGTCCCATATATAAGGCTGATCTTTTCGAGTTAGTTTAGTTAAAGAAGAAGCTATCTAGGAAAATCCTTGGATAAATCGTCGATAATACCCAGCTAATCCTAGAAAACTATGTATCTTTGTGACTGAACTAGGACGTTCCCACTTCAACATTGTATCAACCTTATGCAGATCCACTAAAATTCCAACTGCAGACACCACATGTCCCAAAAATCTCACTTATCTTAACCAAAACTCACACTTATTGAGCTTGGCATACGACTTCCTATCTTTCAAAATCTATAGCACTATTCTCAAATGCCTCGCATGTTGCTCCTCATTCTCAGAATAGATTAGGATGTCATCTATAAAGACTACTAAAAACTGATCCAAGTATGGCCTAAATATTCGGTTCATATAATCCATGAACATTGTTGGCGCATTGGTCAAACCAAAAGGCATAACCAAAAATTCATTATGGCCATACCTAGTTCTGAAAGCTGTCTTTGGTACATCTACTGCACTAACTCTCAACTGATGATACCCCAACCTCAAATCAATATTAGAAAAGACTGAAGCACTAGTCAATTGATCTAAAAGATCATCTATCCTTAATAAAGGATACTTGTTCTTCACAGTTACCTTGTTCAGTTGCCGGTAATCGATGAACAGTCGCAAACTGCCATCCTTCTTTCTCACAAACAATACCGGTGATCCCCAAGGTGATACACTTAGTCTGATGAATCCCTTCTCTAATAAATCTTCAATTTGCTTCTTTCGCTCAGCCAATTCAGATGGTGACATTTTATAAGGAGCCTTTAATATCGATTCAGTTCTAGGAACTAATTCAATTGAGAACTCAACTTCCTTTTCAGGAGGTAACCTAGTCATCTCTTCTAAAAATACCTCTGGGAACTCACTTACTACCCCAATCTTCTCAATCCCACCATCATACACCGTGTTGGTTGTAAAGAATACCATATAGGTATCACAACCTTACTGGATTAACTTCTCAACACTCACTACTGATAGAAATTTAGGTTACTCTAAAGATTCCATAGCTGCACATAACACTGGTAATGAAACTACCTTTTTGGCACAATCAAGCGTAGCATTATTTGCTGCTAGCCAATTCATGCCAATTATGACATCTATTCCTCTCATAGGAATATAAATCAGATCGATCTTGAAAACTCTGTCCTTAAATCGAATCTCTATATTCTGACAAGCTTGACTTGTAATACTAGACAATCCAAAGGGTGTCGTCACTTTAATAAGCACATGCAATTCATGTAAAGACAATTCCAATCTATCCACACATTCCTTAGACACAAAAGAATGGGTAGCACCGAATCAAGCAATGCTTCTACTTTGACCATTTACAGAAATCAAACCTCTAATCAGATTCGGAGATGCTTTGGCCTCTTCTTATGTAACCGCGAATACTCGGCCAGGAACCATCGATCTCTGCTCTGTTCCCTCAACTCTACCCTCTGGGTATTGCCTCACTATATGACCCAATTTATCACACTTGTAGCAAGCCCAACATCTCCCTGGATGAGATCTATTGCATATGTTACACTGGGGCATCCTTCCAGTACTCAAAGTCGGAGTTGGAACATTCGACACTTGCCTCAAAGATTGTGGAGGCCTAATTCTCATACCTCTACCCCTCTACATTGACCCTCTATGCACAAGTTGAAATTGTGATCCCCGATTGAAACCTCTTCTTCCAAAAGAACTGGAACTGCCCGTACTGAACCCAGTCCTCTTTGAGATTCCACCAGTTGGACCTATAGGAGATGAAAATCTTACCATAATATCTCGTCTCCTTTCAGCATCTGCCTCTCTACCACGCCTAGCTGCTACCCTCAGCTTGTGACACATTTCCTCATGCATCGTCACATCAAGCAATACTATCTGTTGCTGGTACTCGGGTCTTATCTTTTCAAGTAATCTCTCAGCTTTCCACCTCAAGTCATTACTATGTTGAAGATACGTGGAATAAGCTGATAAATCATTGAATCTTCTTATAAATTCTTCCTCGTCCTGGTCTCCCTGCCTGAAAGCATGAAATTCCTCTTCCTTCTCAGTTCTGAATGAGACTGGAAAGTATTAATCAAAGAATATTCTCTTGAACTCATCCCAGCTCAAATGAATACCACTATATCTCAGAGCTCTTCCAGTAGCTCATCACGTCTATCCCTTTACGGCTGAACCAGTTGAACTTCCAGCTCCCGTTCCTCCTCTACAACCCATCTAGATACTGTGATTCTCGCATGAGTGCCTCTCATACTGTACTATTTTCCCCCTCCTAAGGACGAAAATATGAAACAAAAAGGCTATCAGGGAAAAATTATGTAATTAATAATATAAGTTGCCATATTTCTAAATGAATGTATCAATAAAAATCAGGTCTCAAAAATTGAGAAACTGATACCAAAATGTAACCTCCTCTCATATAGCCACACAATATAAAAGAAGATTACGGTGTTACCAACTCTTTTCCATTTATCCATTTTAAGTTTATGACTACCCAATTACTACTTTACACTAAATCAACCGGTCTTATTTTACTCAGATTAGATTTTTGCCCTAACTTTCTCTTTCTAAAGGCTAAAATTGAGCCTGCAGGTTCAAAGCTCTACCGTTCAGCTCTAAATCAGTCACAAAGCTCTAATTTAACTTTCGAGAACATTTTTATTACTATTGGGCAAGAATCAAACCCCTTAAATTCCATCGATTCAATTTTTCTCTAACTCATTTTCAGAGAAATTTGTGTAGAATGGAAGGTAAGAGTTATACGCAGCTTACTTGGCAAGTTATAGATCCAAATCACCTTCCACCGCCCCCAAATGACTTAACCTAGCTCCTCAGCCCTTCTCCTCTCTCTATCTCATGTGTTTCTCAATTTCTCTCCTATGAAATTTTCTAAAATTCACGACTTATAAAGTGAATTTTTGGTCCATGTGTCGCGGCGCATGCAGCACAAGCCGTGGTGCGTGGCATAATGAGATTTATTCTTACCACATGCACTTGCTTCGACCCGAAACACATTCCTATCACCCATATCTGTTCATACAACACACAAACGAGTCAAAATACTAATTAATTATTCAAATCTCTAATCCCACTTTAATTTCCACTTCACCTTTGATTAACCTCTAAACTTAGGATTAGGAAATTCAGGATGTTACACACATTGACAAGAAGGGAGTGGTACAAGCATACTATATTCATCCTACAATTCCTTCATCCTTGTGTAGTAGGCAGACACGGTCAACGATCCCTGCCCATAGCTTGATAGAGACCGATGAAGAGAATAAATCCTTGTTCCATCAGTCTTGTGAAATATTTCTTCTAAATCCTTCCAAGTCAGGTGTGCACTATCGATAAAAATAATTCCATTTGCTATTTTCTTGTCTACCGAGTTGATGAGCCAGGAGATTACAATTGCGTTACAGCAATCCCATTATTCACGTAACTTAGCGTCTTGGCTTTCTCATGCACAAGAGCCTGTAATGAAACCCAGTTTATTCTTCCCAAGGATCGCCAGCCGAATCGCACAACTCCAAATTGTATAGTTATCCGATCCGATGAGGACTTGCAAAACAAGGGTTGAAGCCTGAGTATTGGACGGATGAAGATAAAGGGGATAATTGAAATATAAGGTTAGAGAGGATTTCAAGTCATCGGCCATTGCAGAAGCTATGAATAGAGGATAGAAGGATCAAACGATCAAGAGAAGACGCTAAGGATCTCTTTCACAGATGCTGAAAAATAGAGAGAACCCTAGAAATCTTGCGAGACTTTCTTTGCTAATCTTCGATGTTCTCATGTGATGCCGTTTCGACAAGATTGATCATCGCTCTCTTGGTTCATGATACAGACGGCGTCGTTCTTCTCTTATTATGGAGAACGATTGTTTTCTTGGTTTATGGCTCAGACGATGTCGTTCTTGAGCAACAATCTTTGGACTCAGCTTGATTCTTGGGCTTGAATAGTATCGAACCTTGCTCTAGATACCATGTGATATTTTGTAGAGCCCAAACCATGAAAGAATCAAAATATTATTATTCCTTTTGAGTCAATAAACAATTCATACAATAGGTCTATTTATATCCCATAGACTAACAGAACAACATAACCAACTAACAAACTAAATAAACCAACACCTAATTATTTCTCACAGAAGTAAATAAAAAATGAACCGTCAACCAATCTAGTCTAGAAATGCACCAAGATATTGTTATATATATATTACTCAAAAGAATGAATGAAGACAAATGGAAATTAAATGGTTTAATTAGCACTCACATATAAGCGAAGCCTAACTATAACTAATTCATGTTGCTGCAGCAGCATTAAACTCATCAATAAACTATTAGAATGAATCAAAATCTTTCAATTAGTTGTATAGGTTCCCCAGATGGGACCCTACCACCACCTGGTTTCATAGACTTTCAGTGCAAAATCAACTTAGCAGTAACGTTGAACTTATCCTTGTCATTGAAACAATCTTCAGCATCGATGAAATCCTCCCACTCGGGCTAAGACTCCTCCCAGAGGGGCAAGGTCATTGGCAGTGAAATCTTTTGTGACAAAGCTATTTTTTCCTATCGCCTCTTTTCACGACAGCGTTCGATCTCAGCTAAAAAAGGGTCGAAAGCGATAAGAAGATAAAAAGAGGAGAAAGTAAAGGATTAGGCCTTGGTTTACTTCCTGTCAGATTACGCCCGGTTTAACATATAGGATGCACGAATTTCTTAAACCTTGAGGATTAATCAAGAAATTCACGACTGATAAAGGAAAAATGTGGAAAATTAATGGACTAAGAAGCAAGGGAATTTCATTGTTGATTTTACCAGTTAGTGAACTAAAAAGCATAAACATCTGAACCCCAAAATTAAATATACACAGTAACTTAGTCGAAGTACAAGAATCTTACTTCCATGATCGAGCAAAAGAATGGTCGGAAGAGCTCTAGATTTTGATTTGAAGGAATCCTCAAACTCTATACACCCTTTATGGTTCTCTTTCAGGCACACAACATTCCCAGCCATGTTGCCTCTATATTGAGGGATTCCAAAGTTTCCAATCGCACTATCTTGTGTGCCTTTAATCATCTCTAGCAACATCACTATCAAGCTATTCTTCTCCTCTATGAATCTTGCCACTGATAAGGGCACGAAGAAAATGAACAAAAACCCTAGGAGAAAACAAAGTGATGACTTCCAAAACTTCATTCTTTGCATTGTAAGGATAACGAGAAGGAGATATGGAGATCTCCAGAATTTTCAAAGTGTTAGCTAACCAGCTGAGGAATGAGATTGGGAGAATCGATGTCTTCGAAAGAGGAGGACTTATTGCTCCAAAGAGGAAAAGACTTACTGCCTCAGAAAAATTTAATGCTCTTGTGATGATAAATTAACATTAACAATGAGATAGAAGAATAAAAGAATTTTAAATATATTAAGGTTGACTAAATCAATGATATGATAGTAATTCTGGCCAATCAGCAACATTCTATAGGATTTGTTAATATATATTGATGATGATGATTTCTCTATTTCAACTCTTGTATACATTTAAACAAACACCTTATGGGCATCAACTATAGTATCAAGCTCCTTTAGTTTTATTTAAAGCCGATAATAAAGGCGAGGCCTAAAGGGCTGAGCCTAGAGGTCTTGTTTAAATAAGGGTTTGGGCTTCAGAAGTTAATTTTTTTAAAAGTAATTCTGGAGATATGGAGATCTCTAGAATTTTCAAAGTGTTAGCTGACCAGTTGAGGAATGAGATTGGGAGAATCGACGTCTTCGAAAGAGGAGGACTTGTTGCTTGGAAGAGGAAAAGGCTCACTACCTCAAAAAAATTTAATGCTCTCGTGATGATAAATTAACATTAACAATGAAATAGAAGAATAAAAATTTTTTAAATATATTAAGGTTGACTAAATCAATGATATGATAGTAATTATGGCCAATGAGCAACATCCTACAGGATTTGTTAATATATATTAATGATGATGATTTCTCTATTTCAACTCTTGTATACATTTAAACAAACACCTTATGGGCATCAACTATAGTATCAAGCTCCTTTAGTTTTATTTAGAGCCGATAATAAAGGCGAGGCCTAAAGGGCTGAGCCTAAAGGTCCTGTTTAAATAAGGGTTTGAGTTTCAGAAGTTAATTTTTTTAAAAGTAATTGGGCTTGAGGGTTTGTCTTTGATAATTCCTATGAAAAAGGGTTCGGGCTCAGGCGACCCTTTAAGTCTTGATAAGTCGGGTTATCTTATATATATACATACATACATACATATATTTGATTAATAATGACACAATTTGGTTAATATTTATTGAAGGTGATGAAGAAGAAGTTATAAAGATAATTGACATTAAATCTTCACCTCCATCTTCAACAAGTGACCTACATTTGAAAGATTTAATATTATGATGAAAAGGATTTAGATTTATATTGATGCAGATTTTAATCTTCATCTTAAATTTAAAATTTTAAATCTTTGTCAAATTTTATGTTAAATTTAATGTGAAATTTTAATTTGTTTTATGTTAAATTTTAAAATATTCTGTTTAAATTAAAATGTAGGATTTTTTTTTTTGGAGAAAGAGGGCTTAAGGGCTAGGCCCTGAGCCCTATAAATAAGAGCCAGGCCTCAAAATTAGGTCAAATTTGATAACTGGGTTTTAGGGCCTGAGCCTTTAAGGGCCAAGTCTATATGAGCTAAGCTCGTAATAGTTGAGCCCTCCCTGATTCCCACCTCTAGTTTTATTCTTCCAAATTAAAAAAATATTCAAATTTTTTAAATTCCAAGAAAAATAATCCAGATCCATATTTATTTTCCTTAAGTAGCAACCAAGCAACTTTCCACATCACAAAGCCAACACAGAAGACGCGAGAGAAAGAGAGAATGCAGTTTGAACTCACCGAGGACCAGAGGAAGGAATTAAAGAATTAAAAGTCCCCTACCCCAAACTCGGAATAGCACCAACACAATACAGAGGAGAAGAGGATGCTCAGCACAACCGATGGATTGAAGCTAAGGAAGAGAAACAACCAACTGATTGGACCTCCTACAGCGACAAAACTAATCCTTGCATACCTTCAGCAGAAAGAATGGAGAAGAAGGCGAAGCCCAAGCACCTCTAACACAACACGGACAGGGGAGAAAGCGGTTCGTGCTGAAAATGGAGAAGGAAGAAGAGATCGCGACCTTACGGAACCACCGCAGCGGCAAATTTCACAGCGTACACGGACAGGGGAGAAAGAGGAAGGCTTCACGGTAACATTAACCGTCATTAGATGCAGCGGTGGAGAAAGGCAGAGGAATGAAGAATCAGATCTCACTCTTTTGCTCATTATGTGGATAGGATCTGGAGAAATCAAATTATGGGAAGGAGAAGGAAGATGATTTTAATTCAATAACTTTAATATTTTTATTGTGTGCTTTTTTGTTTTGTTTGCTTTCAGATTTTAATTTAATAGTTTAATTCTTTTTTATGGCATTTAAAAAGTAATTGTGTTAGGCTGGGGGGATGCTTGTCAAGTAATGTTTCTAATGAACCATCAACCTCTCTCTAAATATTAGTTCCATATGTTAATAATAATATATTTAAATATTTTATCATAAATTATAATTTTACTAAAATTCTTAAGTTATTACAGGTCTTGTTCGGTTGACACCTTGGCCATAAAAAGACTGGTCAATAACTGTCAAACGATTGAAAACTGGACTAATTTCCTTCAAATACCAGACCAAAATTTTTAAAAAAATTAAATTAAAAATAAAACTAGCTTATAAGTTGGGGCATTAGTCTCAATTATCATGATATTGTGATTTAATTTAGTGGGTTAACTGTGAAGAGGATTCCAGGTATTGTTTGAATTCTCTTTGAATTTTCAATCTATGACAGATACTGGTTTGAACATATACTACCAAATTAAATCTTGGAGCCCGAAGGCAACTTTTACAACATCAAATAAATTGGAGCCCTCATTTTGAAACTGAGGACGTGCTTCTTTGCTTACTTAAGAAACAAGAGAAGCCGAAGCACATCGAAATGCAAAAAATACATGTAATGCAAAAAATAAAAAATAATAATAAAGAGCTGGCACAGAAACCGAATGATCAACAAGCAATTCTTATTCTCTGAAGTCTGCCCTTTCACAAGTCTCAAGGTTCTATTTATATTCCTAGAATACGTGAAACTGAACCATACAAATTTAAAGGGGAGTTACAAAATTTAAGGGGCGGTTACAAAGAGTTTATGATACTCATTATGTGTGCCTTCCGTTTTAGCTTGTTTCTTGCTCTTTCTGTTTCATTTTGCTCTTTCCGTTTCATCCTCCTCGGATTGGGAAGAACTCGCCCTCGAGTCAAATTCATCATCTTCATCAACGTATGGAGATAAATCAACGACATTGAAGGTTGCAGATACACCATAAGAACCAGGTAATTCCACCTTGTAAGCATTGTTGTTGATCCTTTGCACTATCTTGAACGGACCATCAGCTCTTGGAGACAACTTGGTGTTTGGCTGTTTAGGAAATCGTTCCTTTCGTAGATGTATCCAAACCAAATCTCCTACCTTAAAAGTCTGCTATCTTCGATGCTTGTCACGTTGAGCTTTGTATCTCAAATTCTGCTTTTGGATTCGCTCGCGGACTTGCTCATGCAACTTCTCAATTTCCTTAGCCCTTTGGTCAGCATCAAAGCTGTATTGTTGCTTATCAATTGAAGGGCTCAAGTCTAGTGGACTAAGGGGACGAGTGCCATAAACAACTTCAAACGGACACTTCCTAGTTGCTTGATTGACAGAGTTATTATAAGCAAACTCAACTTGAGCAAGAATAAGATCCCACTGCTTCAAATTCTTCCCCACGAAACTGCGAAGAAGATTACCAAGTATTCTATTTATAGCTTCAGTTTGACCATCTGTCTGGGGATGACTAGCGCTGCTAAATTGGAGCTTAGTTCCCATCTTCTTCCATAGCGTCCGCTAAAAGTGGCTAAGAAACTTCACATCACGGTCAAAAGTGATAGTTTTAGGAACGCCATGAAGACGCACAATCTCCTTAAAGTACAAGTCTGCTACTTGAACAGCATCATTTGTCTTCTGGCATGGGATAAAATGGGCCATTTTTGAGAAACGATCCACAACTACCATGATAGAATCTTTTTGCCTTTGAGTCCGTGGTAAACCTAGAACAAAATCCATGGTTACATCTTCCCACGGTGCTTCTGGAATTGGCAGAGGCATGTATAATCCGGTATTCTGACCCTTGGATTTAGCCAAGTGACAAATTCTGCATCTTTGTATATGCCTGTTGACATCCCGTTCAAGACGAGGCCAGTAAAAGTTCTCCTTCACCAGATCAACTGTTTTATCCCTTCCAAAATGTCCAGCTAATCCACCGTGATGTGCTTCCCAAATTATGGCTTCTCTTAAGGAACCCTGTGGAATACAGAGGGTTTTACCTCGAAATAAAAAACCATCATGCTTGTAAAACTGGTGGAAAGGTTGATTTACGGTTGCTTTCCACACTCCTTGGAAATCAGGATCATCCTGATACAACTCTTTGATAAGGTCAAATCCAACAACCTTGGTTTGCAATGTTGTAAGTAGCACATGGCGACGACTAAGGGCATCAGCTATAGAGTTCAGAGTTCCAGCCTTATGTTTGATAAGGAATGGATAAGATTGTAAGAGTTCACTCCAACGAGCATGTCTGCGGCTGATCTTCTGCTGGGAATTCAAATACTTGAGAGCCTCATGATCCGAAAAAAGTATGAACTCTTTATTTAGGAGATAATGACTCCAATATTGAAGAGCTCGGACAATGGCATAAAATTCCTTGTCATAGGTAGAATATCTGAGCTTGGCATCATTGAGCTTCTCACTAAAAAAGGCAATGGGATGGCCCTCCTGGCTTAAGACAGCACCAATGCCGGTGTTAGAAGCATTACAGCTAACTTCAAATACTTGGTCAAAATTAGGAAGAGCTAGGACTGGAGCTTCGGTTAACTTCTTCTTAAGCTCCTCAAAGCTTTTCTGAGCTTGCTCTGTCCACTGAAACTTCTCTCCTTTGGTGCAGTCTGTAAGTGGTGCGGCAATTGAGCTAAAACTACGGATGAACCTCCTGTAGAAAGAAGCTAATCCGTGGAAGCTTCGAACCTCCTGGATAGATTTTGGAATTGGCTAGCTGTCAATGGCTGCAACTTTGATTGGATCAACGCGAACACCTTCCGCGGTAATGATGTATCCCAAGAACACAACTTCGTTGGTGAGGAAGGTGCACTTCTTGAGATTTGCATACAGCTTCTGCTCACGCAAGGCTTGCAAAACTTTTCGCAAGTGATCTAAATGTTCCTCTTGATTCTTACTGTAAATAAGAATATCGTCAAAGTACACAACAACAAATTTACCAATGAAAGGTCTCAATACCTGATTCATCAGGCGCATAAATGTGCTAGGGGTATTTGTTAATCCAAAAGGCATCACATTCCACTCATACAAGCCATCTCTGGTCTTGAAAGCGGTCTTCCACTCATCTCCTGGCCGAATTCTGATTTGATGGTACCCACTACGAAGGTCAATTTTGGAGAAAGTAGTGGCAACATGTAATTGGTCCAGCATATCATCAAGCCGAGGTATCGAAAACCGATACTTAATAGTGATCTTGTTGACGGCTCGACAGTCAATGCACATTCTCCAACTTCCATCCTTCTTAGGTACTAGAAGAACAGGTACAGCACAAGGGCTGATACTTTCTCTAACTAATCCTTTCTTCAACAACTCTTCAACTTGCTGTTGGACTTCGGCATGTTCTTGGGGACTCATCCTATAAGCAGGCTTATTAGGAATGACTGCTCCTGGAACGAAGTCAATGGCATGCTGTATGTCTCGCATTGGAGGCAACCCTGGTGGTATCTCATCGGATATTACATCTGAAAATTCTGACAATAACGGAATGACTCCAGGTGGATTGGCCGTCTCATCGTTCACCTCAAGCACCAGAATAATGCTCATCATTTGGGCTTTGGATTTTGACACCTTGAATTCCTCCTTATTCAACAAAGACACTAACGAATTAGAAACACTAGATTCCCTTGAAGATTGGCTAATCTCATTAGGTGGTAGAGGCGCTAGTGTAAACTTGACACCATCTTTCGTAAAAGAATAAGTGTTCGCTCGCCCGTTATGCATAGCATATCGGTCATATTGCCATGGCCTCCCCAAGAGAAGGTGGCATGCATCCATGGGAACAACATCACATAAAACTTCATCACAATATCGATTCCCAATAGAAAAGGTCACAAGGCATTGTTTAGAAACTTTTACCTCATTCCCTTTGTTGAGCCAGTGAAGCTTGTAAGGTTGTGGATGATCTTGTGTTGGCAACTTCAATTTCTCCACCATGTAGTTAGATACTACATTTTCATAGCTTTCACTGTCAATGATGACATTATAAACTTTTCCTTGGGCCGTGCAACGAGTGTGAAAATGTTGCGTCATAACCAAGGTTCTTCTTTGACTACTGTTGTATGCAGACTTCATCTAAGCACCAATGCTTCTCCTTGATCAGCAAGTGTGACCTCCTCGTCATATACGGGATCAGTGCCGTAGAACTCATCGTCCTCCTCATCTTCTTCAAGTGCTTCATACCCTGATCCTTCTCGAATGGTGACAACCCTTCGTGTAGGACAGTCCACAGCAATGTGGCCAAATCCTTGGCATTTAAAGCATTTAATTGCTTTAGAACCAGATTCCTTAGCAGCATTGGATGGTGGTTTGCACATAGCAGTAGGTTGTGGCTTGCTTGAGGAGTTGGTCTACTGAAATTCTGCTTTACGGCCTTCTGGATAACTCCTAGAGGATGAAGGTTGGAAAGTGGATCTCTTGGGCATCTGCTTCTCAACACGCACGGCCAGACGGATGACATCATCCAAGGTCCAATATTGTTGAAGCTGGACTGGACGACTGATATCTGTGTTTAAGCCTGCAAGGTACCGGGCTATTATTTGCTCCTCTTTCTCCTGAATATCACACTTTATCATGAGTTGTTCAAACTCTCTAGTATATTCTTCTACAGATAAAAATATCCTGGTGGTAATGATCTGGTAAAAATTTCCTGGTGAGCTGGCGTTTCATTTTCTCCCAGGTTTCAATCTTGCGCTTTCCCTCACGTTCTCGCTTTCGTCTGAGGTTTTCCCACCAAATAGAAGCATGTTTCTTGAGTTTAAGGGCGACAATTTTGACTTTCTGTGCATCTGGAATCTCTTTGTATTCAAATACTCATTCAACAGTTTGCAGCCAATCTACAAACTCGTCTGGCTGGAGCCTTCCCTCGAATTCAGGGATGTCAACCTTGATGTCATTAGGGCGGAATTGTTGTTGTCGTGGGCGGCGGCAGTTTTCAGTAGATGATGAACTACTGCTTCCCGAATCTCTCTCTAAGTTTTCTCTATTGTTGTTTAACAGAGTTTGCTGCAATTCCACAGTGGCTTCCAATTCTCGTATCCTACGTCTCAACTCTTCCATCTCAACCTCGTGCACATGTCTACGTCTTGGAGGCATTTTGGATAAGTGTCAAAGCTATGGATAAAGATTGGGATGCGATTGAAAACGTTGAAGGATATAGGGGTAAAGTGAGATTTTTTTCAAAAGGCTAGGGGCAAAATGGGGATTTTGGACTGTCTAGGGGGTAAAATAGCAATTCTAGAAGAATGATGGGTCAATATGAAATTTCATAAAAAATAGGGGTAAATTTGGAATTACTGAAAGATTTGGGGCCAAAATGTAATTTCTGAAAGTTGGTTGACTGGGCGCAGTGACGTGGCGACTGTGACACGCGGCAGAAAACTATTGGGCTGACCTGTCGTTGACCGGTCAGAACGATGACGTGGCAGCTGACGTCAGCGTCTTCAACCTTCGGATGGCGCGTGACGGCGCGTGGACCGGCGGCGAGACGCGTGGTCTTCCGACGATGGCGCGTGGCGGCGCGTGCGGCTGTTTCCGATGACAGGGAACCTCTTGTTCCACGTTTTCGGACCTCCTGAGCACGATGGTGATGTTAGTTTTCTGAGAAAATGCCTGGTTTGTAAAACGCGAAGACATCAGGGACTCCTCCTCTGAATCTCTCTTCTTTCCAGCGTACTTTCTCAACTGTAACTCACTCTCTCGCTCTCTGGACCAGCTCTGATATCAAAATGACACAGAAACCGAATGAACAACAAGCAATTCTTATTCTCTGAAGTCTGTCCTTTCACAAGTCTCAAGGTCCTATTTATAGTCCTAGAATACGTGAAACTGAACCATACAAATTTAAAGGGGAGTTACAGAATTTAAAGGGCGGTTACAAAGAGTTTATGATGCTCATTATGTGTGCCTTCCGTTTTAGCTCGTTTCTTGCTCTTTCTGTTTCATTTTGCTCTTTCCGTTTCAAGAGCTGATTTTATTTTAATAATAAAAAGCAAACACGCTATCATTACATTTAGAAACTATATATAAAAGCAGCAATTACCATAAAAATATTATATAGACATTACAAACGAAGTGTCAACAAATATAATAATAAAGAGTTGGGGAGTTATACAATAGCTTTAAGCTTAGTTAATTCTTCGCTAGATTTACAGAAGATATTGTTTGAATGAATGTGAGCAAAAGCAGCAATGTTGCAGCAAGCACGGATGCAATTTTCCAAGGAGTGCTCCAATATTCACGCACAAAAATTGCCCTATACTTATGATAAGGGTTATCACAAAACTTGTCCATTTCTTCGCATAGAGAGATATAATCAGTGTTGGTGTTTGTTACAAGAACATTTTTGCAAAGTTTGTTCACCATGCAAGCAACTCCATTACTGTCAGCCATCAAGTTCTCCAAAATTTTCTTTCTGACAAGAATTTCGACATCTTTCCCGGTGTCAATAAGATTATCCAACAGGCATATGTAATCAGTCACATAGCCTGAAAAAGGATAGTGACACTGCTCAAATGCAACCACATTTCTAAGCATAGTCTCAGTCCAATCACTTACCACAATACTCGGTATCTTTAACATTGTTTTATCTGAACACTGCAACTTAGTTACACTACTTTCCTTATCAACTTCAAACTTCATCCCTGCCTCGTGTAGTAGACTTACACTGTGTGAACGCTTCATTATTGCGTCAGCTCCTCTTGGTGACGGATCACTTGGTAAGTAAAAGGTCCTCAGCATATCACAGAGGTGTTGCACTTGATGAAGACTATCATAATTGAAGTTACGCATAAACTTGGGGTGAGTTTCCTTGTTGGGATATAACTCTCGCAGGAAAACGTTCACAAAAACATCAAAGGTAAGCTTAACAAATGAAAGTTCACCATTGAAGCCGGTTGGAAAAGCTAGGTCAAATAGGTTAGTAAGAACAAAGAATGGAAGTTGATTTTCAAGCAAAATCAAGTCAAGTTTAATATCAGCTGTTGGCCATAGTTTCTTAACCAAAGGGTCTTCCAGGCCTAGACATGCAAGAAAGAACTCGATGATGAAGCAAGCATCGGTTAGAATCATGCTTACAAATTCATCGCTCTTCATCTTTATGGTCTCCGAATAACCATGACGAATCTTATCTTCCATATCTTCCAGGGCCTTCAAATAATCATCTAATGATTTCTGTGGGGTCCTCTTGAGGAACCTGTTAACATACCATACTTTTAATTCCTGCATTGATTCCAATCTTTTGTCTTGATGGTGATATGGGCCAATGGAAACCACGCTAGGAGTGTAGGCTTCTTCATTTACTTTTCTAAGTTTTGGTGGCACTCTGTAGATGCAACAACTTGATGTTAAAGGAAGATTTGCAGAGTCTGCAATTTTCAACTGGGCTTTCAAATCATTTAACTTTGATGAAGACCAAGCACAGTTATCATTAAACTGTGAAGCCCAAGTACCATCATCTAACTCTGGACCAATTTTATTTGGATCGATCCAATTCAAATAAGATTTTGCCACCATCTCCATTTTGTAATCTTTTGATGGACCTGTGCAACACATTCAATGTACCAATTTAAAAATATTTAGAATGATAAGAATCTAACCCTGTTCATTTTTCTATTATTCCGTACAATATAATTAATCAATTTACTAATAGATAAGATGTTTTACACCTGTTCTTTTTTATTTTTTTTTTAGATCGATTCTGTCTTAGATAGGAACCAGAGATGTAAAAATTACAACTTTTTAGCATTATGTTTCAGAAAAATGATGCCTTATAACTCCAAACGGAACATACTATAAAGTTAAGTTGCAGAACATTTTCAATTCATGAATAGAGAAATCTTACCATTCGTGACGCCTTCAAGATGATATTGACACATCTTTGGATGAATCAAAACCCCAAATATTGGACTTGCAAACCACAGATCAAAATATAAATTTTCCAAGTCTTTCTTGTCCCCCTCTAGCTAGCTTCTCTCTAGTTTCTGTTCATATTGATAAGCCTGAGCTTCCCCAAACATGTATCAGCAATTTCATAATTACATATGCAGGACGCAATGGAAGGCTGGTTTTTGATTTGAAAAATCTAAATTAATAAAGTATTTACCTGACATATACTTTCTCTCGGTCTGACATTTTTAGCCTAATCTGATCCTATAAAGTAACTAATTATTTTTAAATTAATATTATTTTTTCATATTTATCTTTATTTAATAAAATATTTTACTTTAAAATAAATATAAAATAATCAATTTATTATAAATACTTTTGAATAAAGTAAATTAATTATATTTTAAAATATTAAAACTATCTTATATTCTTTTTAACACCTGAGCTTAAAAAAATATTTTAAATATTTTAATAAAATGAGTACATTACAAAAGTATTATTTTAAGCAATTATTGAAAAGGTTTTAAGCGGTCAACGAAAGACATGAAGGAGGCAGAAGAACTTTGGTTCCAAATTCACCTACGAATATGTTTTGTTTCCTACCCAACCTTTCTCATTTTCTTTTTATATTTGATTGTAGTTTTAAATTTTTAGACTATTATTTATTCAATAATTTTTAAAAATAAAATTAAAATTAAATTAATTCATTTTCAATTATATTTTTATTTTTTTAACAATATATAAGAGAAAATAAGTAAATAATACGTTAAAATATTAAATTTTATTATATAAAATATTCCAATACATGTAATAAGTTATTATTGTTCATATAATATTAATAATTTTTTTCCTCTCCATGTTTTTTCCTTCTTAAGTAAGGAGAGAAAATTATTTATTTATTTTCCCTTTACTTCCCTCATCTCTCTTTTCTCTTCCCACATTTTCTAACCCCTGTTTTCTCTTACCTTACTGTTCTGTCCTGGAACTCGATCTCCATTGGTCAGGTCAGACTTCACTGCTTCACCAGTGCTAACTTTTGCTTCTGCAACTCCAGATCTTTGCCATTAGAGTAACTTATAATTCGAATACAAGGTCAGGGAAATCTGTACCAAAAAAAAAAAGGTAATAAATCAGGTTATAGCAGACTACAAAAGCTTTTTGTCCTCTTTAAATGGAATATCAAAAATCTTAATTGTACATAACAATTTCGCTTGCTGAGAAAATCAAGAAAATGGCTCTCAAAAACTCTTAAAAAATCTTTCCGTCTCTCTCCCCCTCCCCCCTCCCCCCCTCTCCTGGCGACCTATAGAAAATGACACGATGCAGATCAAGAAATAGAGCAATACAGGATGAAGGGCACTAATACTTACGGGATGTTCCCTTCAGGAATAGCAGACTGATCTTTGGAGTTTGAAAACCTAAGATTCTTTCTGCAAGTTTCGTTGTCTTTTTCTTCGCTGATTCCTCCAGAAATTAAAGATCTGTCCAGGTCGTGCTCTTCGCGATGATCAAACAAGGTCTTGTTCAAACCAAGAATCCCTCTAAAATTCGAACAGGAAAACCAAGAAATTTGAAAATCCAAGCAAGAATTAACTGCGAAAACCGAAAGTCCTCTTCTTACCAAAATAAATGAAGAAAATGGGTGCGGATGGAAGTTCAGACCTTACCAAAAACTCCTCTGCGAACCCCTTCCTTTCTCTTTGACTTTCGAAGCCACGATGATTTTGTTTATTCTGTCAGATTTTGTGAGTTGTACCATCAGAGTTTTGAATCTGTCTAATGCGCAGATTGTCAAAGATTTTTGGAAAAATCACAATCAAGGATCATGAGAAATAAGTAATTCTACTACAGGACCAAATGATTCCAGTGTTAATGTGTAAGATCAAAGCATCTAATATAATTAAAATCAAGAGAATTACATTCAACAATCATTTAAGTAAATTATTTACAGATAATTATTAATAACAAGTCCTATTTTAAAAAAAATTATATTTTTATTTTAATAACAATCTATTTTTTATTAATTTTTATATATAAATAATTTACTTAAGTGATCTTTGGATTTGATTCTCCCATTAAAATTTATTGTAAAAAGACAAAACTATCCCTTACATATATGTATTTGTTGTGATGGGAGAATTGATTATTATTAAAATAAAAATGAGCCTTATTTTTTTTTGAATGGAGATTTGTTCACCAAATTACAATAACTTTTCTCAACCAAGTTAATAATTTGAAGTTATTAATGAAATAATTAATTGTTATCAAAATAAAAATTAAACTTATTTTTTTAATAAAAATTTGTTCACCAAATCACAATACTTGTTCCGCTTCACCACCATATTAATTTTTTGAAGTTATTAATAAGAGAATTGATTGTTGTTACAACGAGACTTGTTTTTTTTTTTCCAAATAGAGACTTATTCGCTAAATTACTAACACATATTCTTCTCCACCACTAATTTAATTTTTTACAGTTATTGATAAAAGAATATATTATTGTTAAAATAAAAATAAGACTTTTTTTTAAATGGAGAGTGATTGTTAAAAGAGTATATATATACATACGATGGATAGTTTTATCTTTACACGATAAATTTTAATTCAATTTAGGTCTTTTAGTTCTATAGAATAATATTAAAATTAATTTATTTTTTAGCGCAATTAAATTGTCTTAAATGGTTATTGATTATGGTTTGTTCACTATTTTTTGTTAGTTTCTTAGTTGAAAGAATCTCTCTTCATTCAAAACATTTCTTACAAGTCAAAATGCACCGAGATGGGTGATGACTATTAGCAAAACTATTAAAATAATGAGTTACTAAGCGGCTATGGCACAGGTATTGTCTGGCATTTAACGTCATTCTAAATTTGATTTTTAAAAATATGTATGAAAAAATATTGTTTGAGAGATGATAACTTTAAATAATACTTAGATTTTTTAAATATTTTTTTAACAAATCATGTCTAGCTAGCAAACTAGTCCATTCTCAAGACGCTCGGGGGCCCTTCTTTGCCTGTAAAAAGTTAGTATTTCAAAAATACACATTCTTTATGATTTGTACCCAAAGTTCATCTTGATTGTGCATGACACGCGAAGCGTTTTTTGCCAGCAAAGCCAAATTAAAATCTTTAAACTCTTTAAAACCCATTCCACTAACCTTTTTGGGTTTTTCAATATCCTTCCATTTCTTTCAATGAATTTTATTTTTCCCTTCCTTTATACCCCACCAAAAATTAGCAACAAAGTTGTCTAACTCAGCACAAGTTTTGTTAAGGAATTTAAAAACAAACATAGGATAAATGAGAATAAAATTTGCAATAGCTTTTATAAGTACCTCTCGACTAGCTTCAAATAACATATTATGCTTCCAACCTTGTATTCTTTTACCCACTCGTTCCCAAACATTTGCCTAGGCAGTAGAGTTAGATCTTCCCCAAATAATTGGCAAACCAAGATATTTCCCAAGGTTATTAGAATCAACTACACCCAAAATAGAGCAAATATCTTCCCTCACTTCATCAGGAGTATTAGATGAAAAGAAAACACAAGATTTTGATGTATTGATCTGTTGTCCTAAAGTTGAGCAAAGCATATTCATAATAACCTTAAAGGTTTCACATTTAGAAACAGAGCACTTAAGAAAAAACAAAGCATCATCAGCAAAAAAAGATGAGTAAGTTTTGGACAAGTATTTGCTAATTTAACACCCTTAATCTCATGAATAGTTTGCATAAACAGATATCATTTCTGCAAGAACATCCATTACAAAAAAAATAGAGATAGGAAGATACAAGATCCCCTTGCCTGTGGCCTTTCTCAAGGGTAACTTCAGCAACAACTTTTCTTGAAAGAGTGAGATTAAAATTCACAGTTGTCACGCATTTCATCATCCATTTGATCTAGCAAGAGGCAAAGCCCAAGCGAGTAAGCACAGCTTTAAGGAAATCCTACTCTAATCGATCATGAGCCTTGTTAAGATCAACTTTTAAAGCCATATCAAAACTACCTGCATCTTTCTTGTGCTGGAAATAATGAAAAACTTCATGAGCTAGCAATACATTGTCTTGAATTGAGTGATTGGGCATAAAAGCTCACTAATTAATTGTTACTAGCTTTCCCAAAATACATTTAAGCCAATTAGTGAATCCACCTTGTAAACAAAATTGCATTAGCTTATTGGTTGAAATTTACCAACACTCTCTAGTGAATCCACCTTTAGGATATGAACAATATTAGTGCTATTTATACCAGACAAATCATCATCTCTTTCAAAGAAACCTTTCACTATTCTTACAATATGCTTGTTAACCTCTAGAAGTTCATGTTATTTCATCACATTTTCCTTAGATTCTAATCCGTTTTAGTTCAATTGTATATGTTTTTATTGCCCAAATTAGGAAAATGTGCATTTTGTTTTGGGCTTGTGTTCTTGGCTTTAATTTGATATTTTTAGCCTAATTTCATGTTATTTTGATTAGAAGCGTTTCTGGAGCTTTGTGGTTATTTTTGGAAGGCGTTTGGATGAAGAAATCAAGAGCTAATTGAATGATTTTCGTTAGCTGTAAAAACAGTGCAAAACTGTCAAAGTCATCCCAAAGTCGTGACTTTCGTTCGCGACTTTCACCGCTGTCAGAAAAATGCTGCGTTTCATTTATCAGAAATTAGTTGGCTAGGATACATATAAGCTGAGAGCTCGACCCAGAACACATTCTTCAGACTTTTTGACACTTTTGGAGCTTGATTGTGCTAGGGTTTGGGCATTGGAAGAGTTGGGATCAAGAGATTGAAGCTTTGAAGACATTTAGAACTCATTTTCTTTGGTTTTTCTATTCCTCTTCCCTTTCCTCTCTTGTAATCTGAAATGGGTCTACTTATTTTGTATATTTATAGCTTGTGGATGATTATGAGTAGCAAAACCCTTTGTTCTAGGATTCTTTAGAACCCTTGTATGGATTAACACCATATTTCTCCTCTTTTTTTGTGATTAATGATATATATGTGTTTATTTTACTCTTTCCTTAATGCTTCTACTTGATTGGCCACCATTTAGATGTTGGGTTCACTTAATTGATGCTTGAGAGGGCTAGGTTGAGTGTAGAACTTGGGTAAAATTGTGTAAGAACTTGATATTTGCATGTTGAATGGATGGTTTTGCTAGTAAGATAGAGATATACTTGCTAGCCTTGCATAGCCACATTAGGGTTGGTGTTTAAAATTGAGTTTTATTAATTGTAACAAGAGATTGGGCAATTAATTTAACTAAACACTTGTTCATGACTTGAGAGAGCTTGTCCAAGTATTTTTAGAACCCTAGGTTAGCACTTATTTTCATTAAAAGCATTTATGAGAGGAGGTAATTTTGGTATTATGAAATGCAAGGGGGATAATTAATCCTAGGTCTCAATTTGTGTTAGAAGTTTGTGAATCACTCACTTTCTTAATTTTCTCGTGTTAGTTTCATTTGCAAAACCATTTCACTTAACTTCGTGTAGCTCAACTTGATCAAATTTACTTAGTCTTTTTCTTGATCATTGTTTTTGAATAAATCCTCGAGGGAATGATACTTTACTTTCATTATATTACTTACTACGATCCGTACACTTGCGGTGAGCAACAATGCTCGCCTATAGTAGGCCAAGCTTTTTGATAGAATAAACTAGAGAAACCATCTAGGCCTAGAGATTTAGTGGCCCCAGTTCAAACATAGCCACCTTCTTCACGTGACACCGTTCTATAGAGCAAATTATCTACCTCAAAGACCTTAGTATTAATATAGTCAAGTACATCAGAGACCCTATTGAGTCTAGAGGCTCTAAAAAGATCCTTGTAAAAATAAAAAAAGAATCAGCAATAAGAATTTGATCATCTACCTAGGCCCCACTTCCATCCTTAATCTTTAAAATTTTGTTATAGTTCCTCCTTTAAGTGGTGACAGTATGCAAAAATTATGTGTTTCTATCCCCATTCAGAAGCCATTGTATTATAGATAGCTGCCACCAATAAGCTTCTTCCTGCTCAAAAACCATAGCGAGTTCATCCTCCAACTTCTTTTTTAGATTTGCCTTCATATTAGAATAATCACCATTAGGACACTCAGCAATTTGGGACTTTATCTTTCTAATAAGTTTCTCATTATTGGGGAAGACTTTTCTACTCTAGCTAATTAGATCCTCTTTACACCAATTTAACCTCTCTACCACACATTCCACTTCTCTAGCCTTTATGATTGCAGGTAAGCTCCAGCTAGAATCTATAACATTCAAAAAATTAGGATGGTTGCACCAGTTCACCTCTACCCTAAAAATATTTGGAGTAATTGTATCAGTAAAGCACCAATCAAGTCTTAGCATAGAATGGTTCGAGCCCACAGATTCCTCATGAAAAATAATAGCTTTGGGGAATTTGTTATAGAAAGATGCACTGCCTATAGCTCTATTAATGCGTTCTTTAATATAAGCCTCATCTAATCTATTATTTGCCCAAGTAAAGGGAGATCCCTTAAACTTCAAATCAATTATTTCACATTCAGAGATGAAGAGTTGGAAATTCATAATTTTTCAAATAGAATGAGAATTCCCACCTTATTTTCTAGCTTGTGAAACAAGATAATTAAAATCACCAATATACAACCAATCAGTAGTATTATGAGGTTTTAATCTTGCTATCTCAGCCAAAATACGTCTCCTCAACCCCTCATCAGTAAGGCTATACACAAAGGTAATTAAATTAGGAAGATCATTTTCACCAGAGCAAACAACAACATGAATAAAAAAGGCTAAGCTAGAAAGGACCTGAACCTGACCATCATCTCACCACCATAAAGCTAGTCTACCACTCAAACCTTTTGGGGGTTTGTAGAAGCAACTAGTCAAACCCAGCCTCTTTTTAATTTTTTTCAGCTTTACTTACCACCATTTTAGTCTCCATTAAGAAAATGAAACATGGTGTACTGGAATGGCACACTTCCTTCAAATTTTTGATTGCCAAAGTGGTACCAAGTCTTTGGCAGTTCTAAGATAGTAGAATTATTAGGACCCGGTGATTGTACGAGGCTAGTCACCAATGCCTTTAGATTTTTCAAAGCCATTCAAAGAGCCTTCAAAGATGAACTAATCTTTAGGAAAATCTACAGGGGTGCTTGTAGCTAAGAACATCAACTAAATTGTTACCTTTACTATTCAAGTTTTCTATAAGGTTTTTTTTTGCTTTGCTTTTCATTCTTCCCTTCCTCCCTGAACTTCTAGAGTATTCTTCTCTACCTGTTGAAAACTCAATCTTGTTTTCAAACAAGCCATGTCTCTTCTTCTTATCCTGAGGAGTGCTAGGTTCAGATAAACTATGTTTTAACTTTATAGAGGTCATTTTTGAAACCATATATAAAACAAGAGCTTTATCTTGAATCAGAACAATCTCCTTCCCGTTTCTCTCCTCTTCAGTTGGAGAGTTTACAATATAATTCACATTAAAGTCTTTTGTTGATGGCGAGCTCATTTCTTCGATGTAAATGTCTCTTCTTTGTCTAATACGGGCTCTTTTGCAGTATTGTAAATTTTGGTCCATTTGTAATGGCCCAAAATTATCATTATGGTTTAGTCGTTTCTTCAGTCAACCAGCCCAGTTTTGATCTACTTCCATACAAGTTCACTCTGGGCCTACAATTAACCTTCCTTGGCCTAACTTGTCTTTAGCTCTGTAATCCTTATTAGCCAACACTCTCTCACTTTTCTCATAGTGTTGTCATTTAGCTTGTACCATTGCTAAGATATGTTAACACCAATCACTGTCTAGTGGTGAGTTTGTATTACCCAATGGGCATCCTAGAACATCCATTTGACCTCTCTGACTCCCCCACGTATACCTTCCATATCTTTCTCATGCGCTACCTTAGATCTCATTGCTCTACCTTTTCGTACCAATCCTGATCAAATAGAACAAGGGATTCTTCCTAGCTCTTCACAGAAGGGGCATTCATCCAGGGCCCAAACATAGGCTTACCTGGATTATTATCAACCATATGTTGTTCTAAAGAATAAAATCATCGCTCACGCCCAAAGCATCCATAATTAAAGTATATCATTAGAAGACATTTATATTGGATTGCTACTCAAAGGTCTTGAAGAAGAGGCCAAGGAACTTAAAAGCTAACAGAAGTGCCTGATAAATGTTCACTAGAATCTTAGCTCTGATAAAATCTCTTTTCACATGGCTACTGACCTTCCTTGCTTCAAACATCACCAAATGTCCCACCACTAAGCACATCCTCCCAATATTCTCCCTATTTATGAATCTAACAGGGATATTATGAAACTGTACCTAAAAAGGGAACTAGTAAAAGTTTATATCTTCAATAACTTACCAATTGTTCCTTTCTTGTATACTCAAAAGATTCCCCATAATAGCCCATAGCCGACCTCTTAGGATTCTAGAATAATCATTAGCATTGGAAAAATAGAAGGTGAAGTCCTTTGGACCACTTTCCACAATATCCAATTCTTCCCTTTTCAAATCCCAACCCTTACAAATCATTCCGATGACAATTGGCTTGTTGATTTCTTTTTTAGAAAAGAGTCGCCCCACTAGAGAGCACTTGGTGTTTTCTTTATTACTCCATTGAAGGTTCAACACTAAACTAGATTTCCCCCTGTCCCCTGAACTTCCCTCTATATCGTCGATAACTACTGAAGAGAAGAAGAAAAAAAAAACCTAAGTTGAAAATAAAAACTAGTTCCCACTCAAAGCTCACAGGGATTTTCACTCCAAGAAACCAAAATCAAAATCAAAATCGTATACAACTCATGAGAAATTTAATTGTGTAAAACTAAGAAACATATTAAATTGTGTAAAACTATCTATGAAACTCACAAAATCTCTACAAAATGAGTTGCTTAATGTACATGGATATCTTTAATTTCATTTTTGGGAAATGGATCTGCATTGTCAAACATTTAAAATATAATTTGCAAAAAGACTTATTAATTAATATCAAATAACATAATATAAAATACAATTTTCAATAATATATTTACCTCAATTGTAAATTGGGTCACACCTAATGTGATGATGTTGAGCATGTATCTCATCACATATAGGTAGCACAAGCTTATCTTCACTGGTTGTCTACAGCTCTGTATAAGAACAAATCATAAGAAATTAGTAAAAAATTATAGTAATTGAACATGTTCATAAAGTATAGGCTCACTTACCTTTAGTTTGATCCATGTGGGATCCTTGAGCTCATGTTTGTGCTTTTTCATGACCACTTTTTAATATGTTTTCATTGTCCTGTGATCAAGATCACCAAGTTAGTAACTAATATATTTAAAAAAATTAAATTGGATAGTTTTTACATAAGTAGACTTACGAGTCTATCATCTTCTTCATTTCCTTTCCAAGTTTGTAATGAAGGGAGCATATAAAGAGGACAATGTTACTCTAAACAACCTAAGGCATTAGGCCAACTTGGAATTTAAAAATTTTACAAGCAAAAAATACACAATTTTAGTCCTAAACAATATCAACAATAATTTAATCACATGCAATAACCTAGGGCATTAGGCCAACCACTAACAGCACTCCCCAAGCAATTAATATAATATCCAACTATCATCATAATCAACCATCATCATATTTATAATAGCCACTAACTAATTAAAAAATTAAGTTAAATTTAATTAAATTCAACTATAATCATATATATAATATATGTTAAAAATTAAAATTGAAAAAAAAGAAAGTGAAGAGAGCATACCGAAAAATTCTTCAACAACCATAGAAGGAGGGGGATGCCAGTGGGGGAGGAAGGGACGGACGAGGGAGGACAAGCAAAAGGGGAAATGGGTTTTGAGTTATGGGGGGAGGATGACAGCGAGGAAAAGAAGTAGGAGGGAGGAGGGGGACGAGCGACATAGCTAATGGAGGAGAAGGGAGGAGGAAGACAAGTTATACTCATGGAGGAAGAGGAAGAGGAGGAGGGAGAGATGATAATGCTGAGAGAGAAATTGAAGAAGACACAATGAAAAGAAAACGAAAGACGTGATCACTCTTTTTAAATCACTTTTTACATCGGGTGATTCTGCCATCTGATATATAAAGTGAGTATTTTTCTTTATTTTTTTAAAGTGTACTTTTTACATTGGGTGTGAAGTACCCGATGTAGAAAGTAGCTATTTTTTTTATTTTTTAAAAATTCAAATCACTTTCTACATCAGGTATGAAGCACCGATGTAAAAGGTGTACTTTCTACATCATGTGCAAAGGCACCCAATGTAAAAAGTAACTATTTTCTTTTATTTTTTAAAAAATTCCATGAACTTTCTATATCAGGTGTGAAGCATTTGATGTAGAAAGTGTAGTTTCTACATCAGTTGCTACATTGGTTGGAAGGCACTTGATTAGAAAGTCCAATGGTCAAGTGCAAATATTACAAAAATGCCACTGCCTAGATTTTTTATATCGTTTGCCTTCCAATTGATATAAAAAGTCCCCATAAAATCCATAATTTGTGCTAGTATTTGGGGCAAACATGAGGCAACTCACCAATAAGAGAGAACTAGAGTTATCGATTAAAGTTGAGCCAATTGGGTTAGGTCTTTTAAACTCAAAAATATCCAAGATTGGGCCGCTAATGATAATTCTAATTTAAAAGGGCTAAAGGGCTTGTCCTTTTAAGCCTTTTATATTTATTTAAAATTTTAATATGAAAAAAAATAAACACTACATATGTCATACATTATAAGAAAACCTTAGCCTCATTCGGTCACTCTCATTCTTTCTCCCTCATCCATCGATTAACCAACTAATCAAGCACATAGCCAGCCGCCTTCCTTTTCTTTATCCCTTATCCGATCAAGACTTAGCTAATGATGCTAGCAAAGTCTAATGATTATTAGGGTTGATTTTGTAATGTTGTTGTTTTTTATTAGGCTTAAATTTGTTGTTGAGCGGATTGAATTAAATTTATTTTTTTAGACTTAATATTATGTGTAATAAATTTTTTGATATTTTAAATATGTTGTTTTAGATTTTTAAATTAAAAAAGGGGGAAAAATAGGGCTAAGGCTAGGCTATACAAAATGGAACCTTGAAGTATAATCGAACTTAAAATGACTAGCTTGTTTAGGCCCTGGCCCCTTCAAGGGCCAGCCTAAGGCTGAGGCTAGGCTATACAAAATGGAACCTTGAAATATAATCGAAATTAAAAGGGCTAGCCTGTTTAGGCCTCGGTCCCTTCAAGGGCTAGCCCTTAAAGAGGAGGATATAGTGAATGGATAGAAAGCTTATTTCTTGAGTAGGAATAAGGATAAGATGTCTAGTGAGGCTAATACTGATTGAGATGAGCAGGAGTCATGGGAGGGTTTTACTACAAGGCATGTCTAGCTAAAGCTTGTTGCTACTGCTGAAGAGTAACTTCCTAGTGTAAATCATGGTGAACTCCCTCATTGTCAAACATATAGGGGCTAAGGTGCCTAAACATTGTTAGATATGGCTACACACTCAAGAAGGGGGTGAATTGGGTGTTTATAGGAATTTTTAGTTCTTTTAAAACTTTTTCAACAAAACTATGTGTAAGGGATAGTTTGAGTAAATTCAAATTCTAAACTCTGATTGTAAGAATGCTAAAATAATTTTCAACATTGCATCAAATATCCCAATGATATCCCAAAAATGAATATCAAATTAGCTCTTAAATTACGAACTCAAATATCTCTCCCAACAACATCTAATTTCTTCTTTAACTTTCATCATAAAGAACAAGTGCTTAACATGATTGTTTAATCAATGATGGCATATTCGTCATATATATATTTGTCACTTTATTTCAAAATCTTCCTCTCAATTCTCAATCAAGTTCTTTTTCTCATTAACTCCCCTTCCAAAGATTTTCCTTATATCTATGATTAATCTATTCACCTCCCAACACCCATCAAAGAGAATAATTATCTTCTAATGATAGTTTATTTAATCAACAATATCCTCATCATATATATATATATATATATATCATACCATTATATAACAAAAATCCCTCTTGATCATCTTGTCAAATACCTTGTGGCCATTAAACTTCAAATCATTACCAAGCTTCTTCCTATACAATTCTAATTCCCAAAATTCTCCAACATAAATATATAAATATATCAACTTCTCAAGTTTCATTCCTTTAACAAAATCAATATAAATTTTGACATAGCTCAAGTCCACACTAAATCATCTTCATTGGACTAAAATTCAGCTTAGTTCCACAACCCTTTTTTCCACAAACATGTGCAGCAGAGGAAGAAGGAAAATTCATAATATTTCATGACCTCAACCTAAAATCACACGCACATAGCAAAGAGAAGAAAGATCGAAGCTCCTCACCTCAAGTTGCCAACTAAACACAAGCAAGGAAGAAGAAGATAGATTATATGGCTGAACAGGGGAAGAATTCTGGCCACTCAAAATCGAGGAAGATGAAGTCGACTGCACCAAAGAGGGAAGAAGAAGAACTTGTAGGACGATCCTCCAACTCCGGCGGATCAAGCTCTTCACGCACCTACCGAAAGTGCACCATCGACAGTAGAGGAGGCAGAACAAAGAATGAAATAGAAAGAAAATCTTGAAGCACCCACACACAGCAACACGGACAGAACTTATGCACCTGTCGACGGTGAGCTGATCGGTGGAGGAGGAAGATTGGAGAACGCCAGTGACTAGATAGGATTGGAGAAGAATAGAGGCGGTGATCTCTCTCTATTTTTTTCCAGATTTCTCTCTCTCTTTCTCTCGTCTGGTGGTTCCTGAAAGTGAAATGGGAATGGGAATAAAAAGCTGATCAAGGAGAATTGTAAAAATTACAATAAAAAGCACAAGAAAAAATTACAAGAAATGACACCACGAAATTACAAGAAATGGCACAAATTTTTTTTATTTAAAACAAAACAAAATTAAACTTTTGCTTAATAGAATTTGAACTCTGGACCTTAAAAAATATTACTAGTAGGAGTTTTAATAATTAACCACTCTCCACTTATTATAAAACTAATTTAAAATTTAGGATCATTACAGATTTAGTCCGTCCCGAAAATGAGAGAACAAGGTAGGAGCAAGTAGTTTAGTCAACATGTTCGTGACTTGCTCAGAAGAGGGTACAAATCCAACTTGAACTAGACCAGTGGCAACCTTCTCGTGCACAAAATGCAGAACCAGCTCAACATGCTTAGTCTTGGAGTGAACTACTCGACTGGCCGCAAGTGCTACAGAACTTGAGTTATCACACTAGACTAAAGGAGGACAGATAGTTGAAACTTGCATTTCATTTAGAAGAGTCATAATCCACATGACTTCTGTAACTGCATCTGCTAAGCTCCGATATTCGGCTTCCATGGTGGAATGAGAAACCACCTGCTACTTATGAGAAACCCACATAATAGGATTGAGCCCAAAATAAGTGTAAAACCACTAACAGGCAGGCGATCCTCTTTGTTAGTACCCCAATCAACATTAGCGAATGATTGAACTCTCAACTAAGATGCAAGCTTAATGAGGAGGCCAAAATGAGTAGTACCAACTAGATATCGTAGTAAATGTTTAACACACTGCTAATGAGGAGCACAAGGCTGATGTAGATACTAACTAAGCCGATTGACGACAAAGGCAATATCAGACTTAGCATAGCAGAGACACTGTAGCTTGCATAAGACACGATGATACAACATGGCATCATGTAAAAGAGCACCATCAGTAGTGGAAAGTTAAAGATTGGTAACCATAGGAGATCATGCTGAGTTGGCAGCAATCATACCTTATCAACCGACAGCTGATGAACATACTTGCACTGACTGAGAGACACACCAGCAGCTGAGCAGTGAAATTCAATGCCCAAGAAAAATGATAGCTCAGCCTAAATTTTGAGGGAGAACATACTACCCATTTGTTGTATGAACATGGCTATAACAAATTCATCACTTCCTGTAATTACCAAGTCATCAACATATACCAGTATATAAACATGACTAGAAGCATCTAATCGTACAAACAAACAAGGATTAGCTTTAGAAGGTACAAAAGCAATCGTGCACAGAAATTCCTGCAACTTGTGAAATCACGCTCTAGTGGCTGGTTGAGGCCATACAGAGACCTTTTGAGTTTGAACACTAATGACTGTCCAGTATAAGATAGTTTCACACTTCATAAGCCTTGATTAGCCAGGGATTAAGCTAAGATATTGTTATGCAAGTTATATAAATATATAGTAATAATAAGGTTTATGAAGTTTTAAATGTTTTTTTGGAAATTTTGGCAGAGTTTTCCTTGTAATTTGGACCTCTCAAAATTTCTACAATACAAAACTTGTCAGCCAAACCAACAAGAGGGATACTAGCTCCACACCACAAATTACATATCAACAAAGTAAAATTAGGATTTAATTACAATGTATGTGGAGTACTAGCCTACAATTATATAATACAATATATATTTCTTTTACCAAAAGGGATAATTACAATGTGCTTCTTTTAAAAAAGAAACGATAGGGCCCCTCAGTGATCCGCAGGAGGCGTAGGGTCAGTTACAATATTTGAGACAAAAAAATTTTCAGTGAGTAGCGTTCCAATCAAATTTATAATTAAAAATTATGATGATAGAACTCATGTAATGACCTAAAATTTAGAGTATTTTAATTATATATATGTATAGGAATAGAATTGCCAACGAGAAAAGGTGGCTTGGTGGAGATTATACCAACTACTCACACTACTAGAAAAATACAAATTAGCAAGGGAATTTAGTGAGGGATCGTCTATTCCTCTTTAAAATATCAAATTAGCGAGGAAATTAGTGAGGGATGTTAATTTCATAGCTTGAATTAAAATTAGTGATGAAATTAGTGAGGGACTGTTAATCTCTCTCTAAAATAAGAGAATTAGAGAAGAAAATAGCGAGAGACTACCAATCCTTTTCTAAAATAAGACAATTAGCGAGGAAAATAGCAAAGAACTATCAATTTCTTTCTAAAATAAGAGAATTAGTGAGGAAAATGGTGAGGAATTGCTAATATCTTTCTAAAATAAGATAATTAGTGAGGTATTCTATCCCTAGCTAATTACTACAAAAAAATTAACTTTTGACAATGACTTTTAATTATATATTTAATTATTTTCATTTAAAAATAATAATTAAATTTAAAAATTAACTAAAATATTCATAATAAAATTATTTAATTTTTTATTTATTTTAAGTTGATTTTCATTAATAAAATAATATTTTATTAAAAATATAATATAAAGAATATTTTAAATAAATATAAATATTTTTAACATATTAATAATTCAAAATAAAATTTAATATGCATATGTGTGTATTTTTATAATATATTATTTGATATATTTATGTAGTTAAATAATATATATATATATATATTTGATTTCTCATCTAATGACTGCAGGAACCTTTCAGTTCAACTGGCAAAAAAGAAGAGTATAAGGCTTGGAAGGTATGAGGTCACGGGTTCAAGCCTTAGCTTTGGCATAAACATGATGAATATATGATATAGTAAGGAGCAAGTGACATGGTACAAAGTGGACAATGAAGTGTCATGAGTTGTTGTACATATGGCGGGTGATGGGGCGCGAGATGGTAGGTGACATAGTGGTTGACAAGGCACGTGATGGGGCGCGAGATGGTAGGTGACATAGTGGTTGACAAGGCACGAGGTTATTAGTGACATGTCATAAGTTGACATCACACATGGCGGGTGATGTGGCATAATTATTTTTAAATATAGGCATATTTAGCGAGGGATTAGCAAGGGACTAATTCCTCACTAAAGTTATCGAATTTTAAATAGTATTAGAGAGGGATTAGCGAGAGATTCAGTCCTTAGCTGATTTTAGCAAGGCACTGAATCCCTCACTAATTAACGAGGAAAATATAATTTCTCGCTAAATTTAGCGAGTCCTTTTTTAGCTTCAAATTTAGCGAGGAACAAAATCCCTCATTAAAATACAATTTAGCTAAAAAAACTGACATTTAGCGAGGGATTTGTCCCTCACTAAATTCCATTTTTCTAGTAGTGTCATCTTCTAAATCTTTGGCTCGAATTCTATAATGTCATGAGGGACATTTTATTTTATTTCAAACCTTAGTGAAATTACCAAACTGCCCTCAGTTAAATTTAATAATAATAATGAAATAATAAAATAAAATAGCATCAGATTCTTTTTTGATTATCCTCTCTTCCAGATTTCTCCTTCAACGAAAGTCCAAGGATTTCAACCCAAAAAGCCTTGCATCTTCTATCCTATTCCTTCTCAACCTTCATCATCATTCTTCATCCTTTCCTCTCCAGTTGCAATTTCTGTTGCCGGCGTGAGTGCTCAAGGTCATCGTGTCTCACTATTGCTCTGCTCTTGAATATCTGAACCGATAATCCATTCATCCTTCCTCTATATTGTTGCTGTCGATCGCTGTTGTGGAGGCCATGGGTGGTCTGAAATTTCCTCTTTATTTTTCCACTGTCCGTGCATCATTACATATAAATATATTCATATAGGGTGTCTAGAGAAAGAGGATCTTGATAAAAGTGATAAGCAGTAAGCTATAGAAGTTGGGAAGATTTATTAAGTAAATGGATAGCGTCCCAACTGATAATCTAACAAAATTTTCTTTACTAAAATATTACATTTTTATGCAAATCATTTTTTTACAACAACGATGTGATTATTAGATATCTTGTTGATTAAATTACTTTATTTTGTAAAGTTATCTTTACCAGATTTGATTATTTTAGTTAATCAATAAATATAAGTTTGGATTCTAATTATGGGATTTTTTTTTAGAAATTATTGAAAATAAAAATTTTATTCTAATGTTGAATATTTGCTCGCATGTTTGAAATTTGGTTTGAAAGGGATTTATTACAAAACACTGATTGCTAATGGCAGTTCTGTTAGCCCTTGGTGTGCCATGGTTAATAACTAGCGTTTGATTCTTGTGAGCTTTGTTCTCACATCTGTTATTTGTGGGTCTTATGCCCATGTCTGATTCGTGGTTTCGATCATGTTTGGTTAGTTATCCTCATGGATTGTGTGTCCATGTCTGTTTCATGGCTTTAGCCACGTCTAGTTAGTTACTATCGTAGACTATGTGTTCGCGTCTGCTTCGTGGCTTCAGCCACGTCTGGTTAATTACCCCATGGACTATGTGTCTATGTTTGTTATCTATTCTATAAAGTCCTCACATTAAGAAATTAATTTTATTAGATTTGTGAAAAATAAATTGTGTTGTTTTTAATTAGTAAATGTTTTTATTCCTATTTAATTAATTAATTTACTTGATTTCTTAAAGCGAGGTGATAAATTATTTATTTATTTAAAAATTTAATGGTTCAACATTTGTAAAGATGTCAGTATATTTAAATTCTCTAATTTAGTGACTCTTTTTAATTTGTTTATAATTATATGCAAATATTCATATATCTCTTTTAAACTTTATTAATAAAATGTTATTCACTGAAAATAATTTTAGTATCAGATAGTGTAACTAACGCTGAACCACCCATTGAACATTGAGGAGTTTATGATTGACTAGAAGTAGAGAAGCTAAGGATTAAACTTTCTCTTGATGTAAAGTTTTAATTATGAAATTTTATTTTGTAAACTTATTGTTAAGTGCTCCACATAATCTATAACTAGGTTGTTTATATTGTTATATATTTTATCTGTTAGCTGGAAGGAGCTTTGCTCCTGATTAACTTAATATTTTTGATTGAAACATTGTATTATAAAATTTTTGAGAGATCCTATTTATAAAGAGGTTCTACCAAAATTTTAACAAAAATATTGAAGATTTTATTAATACCAAAAATATTTATGCATGTTCTAATTCAAACTAAAACATAATTATGTTTCAGTCATGAAAAAAATTACCTGATTCAAGGCTTAAGGAATGTGTGATGGTTCACATCTTGTGCCGGTCACCCTTAATTTTTGGGGTATGACATAATAAGTTTAGTCCAAACAATTTTATAAAATAATGAAACATATAGTTGAATTAACAATAAAGAAAAATTCTTTTTTTCAATAATAAAATCATGAAATTAAATAATGCTAATAGAACAGTATAAATTTATCAAGATTTGTACAGTTCATAGAATATAACAATTTTAGGTAATGGTACAATTAGGTAGAATGCTTTTAGAGAATTTATAAAAATGAAAAATTTAAATTTAAATTTAGGAGGGCTTTATTAAAATTAATAACAAGCATGGACACACTGTTCACAAGAAAAAATAACCAATCAAGTGTAAAAATATAGTCTACGAGAATAAGTAGCCAGTCAAGCAGAAAGTCACAAAAAGCTTTGAGTCCTTCAAGACTCTAATTTGTTTCAGGTAAACAATAATATAAAAAAACAATAAAATGGTAGTAAGCTAATGACATCGAGTTGAAGCGAAAATAAACATGGGGTTTGTATTTTTTAATAAACAAATTCATAGAAATTGAAGAAAGTTCTTGGTCATTATAAATTTTTCCAAAGAAAATTTTAGTTTTCCAAAATAACAAAACTAAATATTTTTTTTGAGAAATATTCCAAAATAATTCAATAAATTGAAGAGGGATTGATTAATTATATTCTTTACTTCTTTTTCGTTGACATGAAGAGCGCTAAATCAGCAATCCAATTAAAAAAAAAAGAGTGCTAAATATTCTTAGCGTTCTAACTATTTTCACTTTGGACGTTATATGGCTGTCATGTCTATAGAAAAATATTTTGCGAAAACATACTTAGATTCCACAGAGAAGATTTAATTACTAAGAGGTCCTATGAAGTGGACAAAATACACCTAAGTTCTAAATCTTGCTGTTACATCATATTATTTTTCTTTACAAGTTATAAATGTTTGTTGTCCAATTATAAATGTCCCTTGCCAGGTGGTAAAGACATAAAATTTGAGGTTGAGGAGTATTTTATATATTTTATGGGACCTCTTAATAATTAAATCTCTTCAGTGAAACTTAGATCTAATCCTCCCAAACATTTTAATCGAACCAACGTGTGGGTAAAGAGGAGTCACATTTGTAGTTTAGGATTACAGTAACTCCCTATGCTGCCGCCATCATCATCATTGACAGAGTTTTAGGATCACATTTGTAGTTTAGGATCACAGTAACTCCCTATTCATGAAATAATAAAGCATGTGTGGTGGCCAGTAACATATAATTACAGAGTTCTGAAGTCTTATTTGATTTTAAATATAGGTGAAAACTATGATACTTAATTTTTTTTTTCAATTTTTACCTCATTAATTGTAACAAAAGTTGTTGAGATTTTTTCTTTTGCCAACAGTAACAAGTTGTTGACATACTTTTAATTCCTATACAGCATTTTATGATAATCATTAATTTTAGTAAAGGATAAAATTAAAAAGTCACACATTATTATTGTATAAGTTTAATGTATCAACCACCACTGTCTAAAAATCATAAAATTAATTAACTTTGTCCTATAATATTTCACATGCCAATGAAATTAGTTATTTTTTTATTTCCATAAAAAAATAACATATCTTTTCCTTTTTGCCCTTAACCCTTTTATTATAAAGAGTCAGAAAAAAGCTTTGGTCAAATTATATTTTCCACCACATTAATTAATATACAAGGGTAAATTTAGAAAACTAATTTTGAAAAGTTCTAAGTGTTATATTTCCTCTTTCAGTTCTATTTAGTTATTTTCAATATTTTTATTAGAACTAAGGAAAATATTAGACGTCATTAACTTTGTATAAAAATTTGACAAGTTTTCAATTTCTCCCCTATTAAATATACACACTTAAAAAATATTATAGTATTTAATAACTTTTCCAATATTTAATATGGACAAAAAGGTAAAGATGAAAACAACAATCAACAAAATATTTTCTTTATTCTACAAATAAGACGAGAGAGTACATTTTAGACTAAACTTAATTGAGAAAAATGTTTTACAATTTGCACGTGAGGAAGTATGATTCAAGCGGTGGTGAAGAACTTACAAATGTTAGTGATGATGTCATTTTGAAGATATGAAATAAATTACGTATGTATCATGTGGAGTAAACTTATTTACAAATCCCACAACATAAATTTGGGATCTGTATTAAGAGTGAGATTCAAGTGAGTTTAATCTTCAATGTATCAAGGAGAGTGTGCAAAATATGAAAGAGAGAAGTGTAAATTTAAGGGGGAAATAATTTTTGGTGCATATAACCCCACATTTGTCTACCTATGTGATGTAGTCTTCTATAATTTGTAATTTTTCCCAACATTGTGTATGCACTAATTAACCTAGTTAGAGGGATCTATATTTTGTCCTTAATAACTCGGGAAAATAATTTTTGTTGTAGTCTATCTTTTATGCTCATAAAAAATAAATAAATAAAGATCTTGATGGATTCCCCATAAAATCACCTCTATTGGGATATCATCCAAGAATCTAGAATGATTTTAGGTAGAGATTGAATTGTGAACATCAATTTTATGCCTAGAGAGCTTGTCAAAAATGCTGACGCTCTAGCTAAGTTTGCTTACACACTAACTTCAGAGGATCATTTCTTTAACCATCCTCCTTTGTTTATCTAAGAAGAAGAGGAAGGGGAAAAAAATGATCTATTGGATGTATTTTGATTTTGTAATATTTTGCTATAAATGAAACACCTTTTCAATAAAAAATTATAACTGAAAGAATTCATAATATTTTTGTCTTTAATAGGATTTTTATTTTTATTTTATGTAGTATCCATTCATCTTCCAAAACAATTTTTTATACGTGTAATTTCATCAACCTAATCTAATTATTGTAAAATAATTTTAATTCTTTAATTATATGTAGTATTATATGTAATCATGGATAAGTGAATTGCACATTTCAGTTTATATTATTTTGATACACTCAATTATTCAATTAATTAGTTATAATGATAACTATTTAGTGTTTACATAATTAATTATTTATAAAATATGTAGTATGTAACACTTGCCCCGAGTGTTATCCAAAAATCACACAATTCAAATAAACTAAGTGTGGTTAAGGAATTAATCCTAAAATCAACTTAGGAAACAAACCATTTAAATCACTAAGCAAATACACAATTGCAAATTAAACATTTAAAGCCTTTAAAAAATTTTATAGGTTCTACCTATAGCACGCGGAAGCAAGCTAGACGAAAGTGAAATAAAAAGATGCTGTCATGACAGCATTAAATTGTTGTCATGACAGCCCTCCTGGGCCAACTTCCAGAAATCACCGTTTTGTCATTCGACCTCCGATCGAAGAAATTTTAAAGCTCACAAGTCACATTCAAAGGGTACTATAAGTATACCAAATTTCAAAAAGATCTAACGGTCGGATTTAAAATTAGACATGTTAAAAATTTGATTATTTTTGCTGTCATGACACAGCACTTCCGGACCAACTTCCGAAGTGCACCATTTCATCATCTGACCTCTGATCGGAGTGATTCCAAAGCCCACATGTCACTTTTAAAGAATACTATTAGCATACTAAATTTTAAAAATATCCAACGGACAGATTGAATTTTGTGTAAGTTACAAAATCAACACTGTAGCTGTCATGACAGCAATTTAATGCTGTCATGACAGCACCTCCAGACCAAATTTCGGAGTGCGTCGTTTCTCCGTCCGATATTCGATCGACGTGATTCCAAAGCCCACATGAAGCTTATAAAAGGTTTTACTTGTGACCCAAATTTTAAAGAAATTCAACGATCGGATTAAGATTTGGACACCCGGATGCAAAAGTGTAGCTTTTTGGTAAAAACCATTTTCAAAATTGTCCAAATCTCATCCTAATGGTCACAAACCTGTGGGAATACTTTGGACACGTCAAATAAGACTAAAAACACCTTAAAGAACATTCAAATGATGGAAAACCCTCATACATCAAAATTTGACCACTCGGGTGCCATTTCTCAAAATGGACCCTAAACCTCCAAAATGCACAAATCATACAAGAGTGGTCACAAATCAATCTAAATACCATGTATTTATATAAATACATATGCTAAACATTTTCACTTGGCTCAGAGCTCCTTGTGGGGCCCACGCACCCACTCTCTCTATCCAAGCTATATGTTTGCCCATAACACACCATTTGCAATGCAACCACTTTGCATTTGCTTATAAAATCACATATATATCAAAATAAAGATTTGCTTGTAATAGAAACTTGGTCTACTAAGTAAATCCGTCAAAACCACACACCATAACCAAGTTTCCTAGCCACAAGTCTGCAACCAGACAAAAATTCATACACAAGCACACAATCCACACATATTCACACACACACACATAATCATATCCTACTGGCACCCTAATCTTAAATACATTACAATATATTTGCTCAAAAGAAAGGGGTTGCAGTTTTTTACAAATCACAAGCAAACCCCTAGCTTTGCTCCTTTCCCTGTCCACCACTGGATCCTTCGCCTGGACCTAGAATATTGAAAAGAAAGGGGTGAGACAACCACAGTCTCAGTAACAGTGAAATCTACATTGATTATTACAAAGTAAGCCATAATCAAATAAATGAATAATAAATTCAACATAGTATATAATTTAGTAATTTAAAATGCATGAATGCATGACCTAGGCCGGTATGGCCTTTCATGACCAACAGAATGCCCCCTGGGGCTCTTTAACTCGCAGGTAAACCTTATACTTACTTGTACCTCCACAGGCACAGAATATAATCTAAGGCATGATCTAATCCACCAAATCTCCTATGCCCCTTCGACGTGAATCCTAAGCAGTTGAAGCTAACTCCCTCCCAGAGCCAGCCCAACTTACTTTCCATGTGAGGGCTACCTTGGCCTAGGCACTCAACCTCACACTTCATATGTTGGATTCCCTCCCCTGCTGAGAGGTGTCGAACACTCAATACATTAACCACTTTAGTGCACTGAGCCCACAATACGTAAGACAACACTGAGTACTGACAGTGTGCCATAGAATATCAAAAATCCACACCTTCTCATTGGTGAACTCCCACCGAGATCATGCCTTTTACTCTTGTCTACCTTTCCTGAGTATTGACCATTTAACACTCTAAAGTAGTATAATATTTATAAATCTCATTTCCATAAAAACATTGTTATTAAACAATTAGAAAACATATTTGTATTATAATCAAAGTAGTACCCCATAACCCCTTATAAAGCACATTTAATCTTTTAAAACATGTAATGCATGATAAATAGTAATATTTATTCAAAAATAGCTAAAACAAAGTAATAGAAAATGTAAATTTTCCCTGTTACCTCAACCCTTTGGTACCAAAAGGGTTCCCCTTGTATAAAATAGGGCTCGGTTTGTTCCTTACTTCTCAATAAGTTCCACCAACAATTTTCTATAACATATAAGTGATCCACATCACTTATCATGACAAATAGCATTAATGAAGACTATAACTCATACCACACAACTTAGGTCAATGAGTCATAATCCACCCTAATGGTCTATATATTAAACCAACCATTTACATAGTATCACTTAACCACCAAAAGCATTTATTAGCCATCACTAGGCAAATTTTCAATTTATATAATTTTTTAATCAATTAAAAATCTTTACTTAGTGCCACCAACTTTCACCATTAGCCCTTATAATGAAAACCAAACCTTAATTTAAATCTTATTGGGCTCAAATAGCAAAATTATAACTAAATCAATAGGCTTAAACCATTGAGGAGCAAAAACCCAATTTCTCAAGGTTTATTTTGTGCCCAAAACACCTCTTTTCATCCAATTATTCACTCAAAACATTAGATCACTATATAGAAACTCAAAATATGCTTCCTAGGATCCAAAGAAACAAAAGCTTACAAGAATAAAGCCTTTGGGATCAAAATCCAAAAATCTCCTCTTCCAAAAATTGAAGAAAATCAAGAGAAAGAGAAGAGGATTGAAGTAGGGAGTTTACCTATCGTGTAGCCGAGCTCGTAACGGTCGCAAAGACTCCTAGATCCGAGCCTAACTCCCTCTCTTTCTCCTTTCTTCTTCCTCTCTCTCTCTCTCTCTCTCTGCGTTTTGTTCTTTCCTTGTTTCTACGTTTCTGCATCTCTTTTCCCTTATAAAAGCTGATCCAAAAGTTTGGGAAAAATTACAAGAAATGACCCAACATTTTTTATTATTGCACAAAAGCCCGGGTCAACTTTGGTAATTTTTCCCATAGTTAAAAAAAATAAAACTAAACTTTTGCTTAGAAAAATTCAAACTCTGGACCTCTATTAAATTATTCTAAATTTTAATTTAATTATAGATATTTTATTTTATTTTATTTTTATAAATTTGAGTCTTAAAATTTCGGGATGTTACATAGTACTTATTCACCAATTATAAATATGGATTTTTATGTTTTCAATTCAATTCAATATATATTTTATGGCCAAAAAATGAATACATATGACATAAATAATTGTTTATTTCATTTCAATAAAATATTAGCAATATGTATTTTATACGCCATAAAAAATTTTTATTACTATTTAATTAAAATAAATATTAATTATTATCAGAGAAGTAATCGAAGATATTTCTTTTTTATAAAACCTTTCTACTTTAATTTCAGTCTGTGTACCAATTTACTAAATCGTCACAGATAATGGCGGGAAAAGAAAGTGCTTTGCAAAAACCTGATTCATTAAGCTCTCTGAAAGCTGAGTTAGAAATTATGGGCCATTTACAGTTTCCTGCACCATCAAATTGTTGGATCTACAAAGTGCCACCAAAAATTCAACAAATGAATGAAGAAGCCAACACTCCTATAAGTTTTCCACTACTGGCCCATCTCACCATGGAAACAAAAGATTGAAATCAATGGAAGAGGTTAAATTATGGTTCCTCTATAAATTTTTGAAGAGGAATCATCAAAGATCGTTCGACGATTATGCCAAAGCCCTAAGAGATCAAGAAGGTAAAATTCGACACTTTTATTCAGAGAGCATCCCAATGAAGAGCAATGAATTCGTAAGGATGATTCTAACTGATGCTTGCTTCATCATCGAATTCTTCCTTTGATATCTAGATATAGAATGTTGGCATCCCAAGCTATAGTCACTAGATAATGTAAGACTAGACTTGATTTTGCTTGAAAATCAGCTTCCATTTTTTGTTCTTAAAGACCTATTTAACGTAACTTTCCCCAATTGCTACAATGACAACACCCATTTGAGTTTGTTGTCTTCAGCTATTTTTGTCTTGCATAACTTGCCATTATAGTTCCTAATGAAGAACTTCACAGAAAGTAGACGTTCCCATATTTTGTACAACACCACCTACCTAGACTACCTAATGGTACTGTGCGAGTGCATCACTTGTGTGATATGCTAAGAGTCTTTATCAATCACCAAGGAAACGGAATTTTAGACCAATGAAGCTTGTATATAGTGCAAGAAAACTTCATGATGCTGGAATTAAATTTGAGGTCAATGAAGATGAACTTAGCTTAATTACTTGAGCTGCGATATTCAAAGGGAATTTTGAAGATACCAAGAATTGTGATAGATAGTCCCACAGAGATCATGCTTAGAAATGTGGTTGCATTCGAGCAGTCTCACTTTTCTTCCTTAAGAAGCATGACGGATAACAATCCTGACGGACCCCATGACACAGATGGCATAGCATTAATGGCAACGAAGCTTGAGGATGGTAATCATGAGCATGGTGACATGGAAGGAGCCCAATGCTTCCAATCCAACATACCTAAAGACCCATTACAATATATTGGAGGCCCAATGACAAGAGCCCGAACTAAAGTCATGAAGCAAGCCTTGTTCAGTCTTGTGGAAGAAGTTCAAGAGCTTGGAGAGCATTGGGGCACTCCTCTCAAGCCCAAAGGAGAGCATCTATACGTGTATAATGTGCTTAAGATCCAAATTTATGAAGAGTCAAGCCCAATAGATGTAAACCTTAGCCCAATGCAAGGAAGACTACAAGTTGAGCCTCTTGCAAGCAAGGAGTCATGAAACCCTAGTGAAGAAGTTAAGGGTGGCATGATTTTAAATCCTTTATGATCCCTTGATTTTCTCCTAAATTATTTCCTATTTTAATGATCCTTGGATTTGATTTCCTATTTTGAGTCTAGTCAAAGGTTAGAATTAATTATAATATTAATTTTTAAATTTTGTAATCCCATAATTTTAGGATCATATCTCCTAAATTATGTGGCTGAATATTTTATCATTATTTTATATTATTTCTCCTTTTAGTATTAGGAAATTAGGGTTTTAATTTTAGGAAATATTCTTTCCTATGAGCCTATATAAATTAGGCATGTTCCCTCTTGTAAAGCAGAACAGAAGTTGAATGAAATTATTCATTTTAGAGTTTATAACTCTTGTGAGCCTTAGTGCTTTGTGGTGGCATCTCGTGTGAGAAACAGACGTGATTAAGAGCGTGATCAACTCTTGTGGTGTCTTCGAAGGTTGAGGTTTTTAGAGGCAGGTGCTCTAGAGGATCTTCTCCTTGATCATTATCCCATTGTTTATTTCATACCTTTTTTTATTTCCGTCATAAATTTCGTCCCTTTCTTTTTGTTCTTGTGTTTTTGTTATTTCAGGGTTCTATCCTTAAACTAACACGATTCTGCTTCCGCGTCCCCTATCAAATCCTCTTTGAATATCTTACTAGAACAGGAAAAGATGTCGAAATGCTTGTTGAAAATGAAATTGTACAGAACATCATAGGGGAGAATGATGCAGTGGCTTCCATAAGCAAGAGACTGGGTAGACATACTGGCTATGCACATTCCAATAGAGATTATATCTCTCTATTTGAAGAATTGAACGGCCTTTATGATAGCCCGTATCACAAGTACATGGCTGTCTTTAAGAAGGAATACATGAGCACTCCCTGGACGATAGCGTCTTTTTTTGGAGCAATTCTGCTTCTTTTGCTCACCTTAATCCAGATAATATCTTCTGTCATAGCCTTGTTCCAGAATTAGGTCCAAATTAAGCTCTTGTAAGACTCTCAAGCCTTCATTAAATTTATGGACTATTTTCTCTTTTAAGAAGCCATTTCAGTGGAGGTGAGGACGGGAATTTCTATCTTTGCTCTTTTATTTGGGGCTTTTGTTTGATCGGAATGAAGTTTCAACTTGCAAGTCTTCGTAACCATGTTGACTAGTTTATTGTGCATGTATTACCGAATTCCATAGATCTCGTCTAGTTCTTTTTAAAACCAAATGATACGAAGTCCACACACATAACATATCGAATTGTATGTTTCTGGGTTAAGGCATACTTATTGTTATAACCAAACGTTGATGAGTCATATATTTGACACTACATGTGGCATGTACGATAACATAACGTTTCTTCAAAGAAGAAAATAGAAATAGAAGAAATAAAAAGGAAAATAAAAGGCTAGCAAAGATACCTCCATGCTTGCTGAACTTAGATACAAGCAAAAACGCAATAAAAGAATCCTTACGTTCAAAATTCATATGCTCTAGTCCTAGTTGTAAAGTGTTTTACAAAAATAAAAAGTAATCATGAAAACAATAAGGTATACACATTGTCTTTCTTTAATTAACAAGGGCATAATTAAAAAGTTGGATGCTTTTTAATAAATAAAATAATATAATAACTTTTCTCATCACGTAAAAAATGTCAATTATGCAAAGAGCTAGAAGAAGGACACGTTGCCACTTCTGAATAATCGAATGCAATGTGCAGGTAAGACGAAGGTTTAAAAGTAATCAAAATGTTTGCTTATTGAGCCAAAAAAAAAAAATGCGTGCCTATATAAATTCTAACAAAAAATGTTTGGTGAAAACAGATCAATGTGTGTTTGGTTCAGTTATTTAAGAAAATTAAATCAACTTATCTTAATGTCTCAAGTTCAAGCCTTACAATATGTAGTTAGCCAGTTACATTACATAAATATTCTAAAAACAACCTTAAGATATCTATAAAGTCATCATTGATAATAACAATATCACACAACGCAAGTTCGAATCAATTTAGGCAGGAGATAGTAATACCTCCAATTTTTTAGGATAACAAAAAATGGAATAAAAAAAAAAGTTAAGTTGAATAACAAAGAATGGTCCTTGCACTCAAGGCCGACCTAAACAGCTAAAAATCTAAAATATGAAGTTGCAAGATTTTCATGTTATAGAGCAGTGAGCAATAAACTATAGAAGATTTATTGTTAAATCCTTACAAATGTGTATATAAAGATAATCACACACTTGCATTGTGTCCCAACAAGGAAAAAAGACAATCACATTCACAAACGTACACATATTAGTCAGACGAGATTTTCCCCAAATCTTTCATGTTAAAAATTGAAATATAAGTTGCAAATGGTTTATATATATCAATGTCAAATTTTATATGATTAGTAGAAAATACTTGCATATATATATATATATATATTAAAAAAGGTGAAATAATGAGGGTAATAATGGGATAATTATAATTAATGAAGTCATATATATATATATATATATATTTTGCAAACATCATATTTTTGCAACACCAAATAGCATTAAAAAATATCTTATATAAAATGGAGCTGAGGGGTACCATTATTTGTGTGACTTTACATTACAAATTTTTGAGATATGACAACGTCGGACTAATAAAAAATTATTCTTTTAATCTTTTTTATAAGTCATTTTTACCAACTTCATCAACATCAATATAAAAAAAAATTAAGAAATAAGAATGCGTAAAATTTTAAGTATACCCAATATAACAAATTCAAAAAATAATATCATGTTACTTTTTTTTCTTTCATGAATGGTAATTATAAAAATACTTTTTAAATATTACTTAAAAAGCTATACCGTAATTTATAAATAAAATCAAATAGACTTTTTAGAATATGTCTTATAAATGAGACTGGAAGAGTAATTGTGAGTTGGGAGAAATCTTTTCTCTCTTGTGAGTTCTCTGGTTCTCTTGGCAGGTTCTTCTGCTTTTTGGTGTCTTCTTCTTCTCCCTGGTTTCCTTCGTTTCCTTTCAGCCTTCTCTGTTTCTCAAGTTCTCAGGTTTGGTTCTTCTTTAAAAATGTTCCTTCCTTCTCCCTCTCCTTCTCATATTTCCTTTTGTTGTCATCCTTTTCTTATTTTTAAGCTTTTGGATTCACGAACTTTGCATGCCTTCAAACTCCAAGCTTTATTTAATGTTTATTGGCATCTTCGTGGATTAGTTAGAGTGGTTCAGAGTCAGGGTCCCTTCTTTATTGTGTTTTTAAGTTCTGTTTCTGACCTTAACTTTGTCTTAGAGGTGTTTGGTTATTTCAAGGATTTACTCTTTCAGTTTATCCTTGGTTTGAGTCTTTTAATTTTTCTTCGGATTCATTTCGTTCCTTTCATGTCTGGTGTCGAGTATCTGGACTTCCTCTGGCCTATTTATCGGAATCTGTTGCTTCCTTTTATTGGTAATAATCTAGGTTCTTTTGTTTTCTTTATAAATCGTCCCTTTCTTCCAACATCGGCCTTCGATTTAAGGTAACATGGAGGTCTTCACCCATGGTGGTAAATCTTTTTGTGTCTCTGTTTTTCTTGAGCATGTGGTTGCCTTTGTTCGTCATTGTTGGGTTGTCCACCTTATTAGGCCCAATAAAAGCCCATGAGAGTTTATAAAAATACAAAGAAGTTTGGGTCCTTAAGTGCAATAAAGCAAGCGTTTAGTGTAATATTCCTTTAATTCTTGAGTTATGGGAAGGAACGACTATTGCACGTCGCACTCGGCTTCTCTCTTTTGAGAGAAGCTTCCTCTGCCTCTCTTATGAGGCAGAGGCTTGAGGCAGAGGCTTAATCCTAGTTTAGATTTAATTTTTAATTTTTTAATTTTTATTTATATTTTTAAAATAAAAAATATATAAAATTGTAAATTTTTTTAATAAATATATTTATTAATCTGGCAGTTCAAATTTAATATAGATGATTTAAAATTAATATTAAATTTTTTAATAAATTTATTATTCTGTTCAGAATATATTTATATTGTCCAGAATATATCTAAAAAATTAATTTAAATTTTCTATATTAAATTTGGAGCATCTATATTAAATATGGACTCTTAGTTTGATTAGTGTATTTATTAAAAAAATTTATAATTTTTATATATTTTTTAATTTAAAAATATAAATAAAAAATAAAAATAGAACTATTAAATTTAGACTATTAAATTTAGACTACTCAAATTAAATCTAGACGGTTCATATTTTCTTCTGCCTCGAGAGGCAGAGGAGGCTTCTCTCAAAAGAGAGAAGCCGACTCCATTGCTTCTCTCCGACTCCATTGCGGATCCAAACAAACACTTCCATGCGCTGGAGTCAGACGTATACACACTGAACATAGAGGGGCAAATTGCATACACTTATTTGTTTCAGCTAAAATTGCATTTGCCCCTTCTTTAAAACTACACACCTCAAACATAAATTCACTCCCTTTAAAATTATTGTCTACTCTTATATTTAATATAAAAATAAATTTATAATAAAAATGAATTATTATATTTTTTAAACTTCTCATATTATTTAAAATTATATTTTGTTCAAAAATTTTAATATATTTATATAAATATAAATATTGCTCCCTCTAATAATTTTTTCTGGATCCGTCACTCGTTGGAGTTATATAAGATTGGAGCAGTGCATGAAACTAGATGATTTTTTTTTGTTTTTGTTACTCCGCATTATCCAAAAAGCAAAGCTGCTCTCTCTTCTCTCCTCTTCTTTGGGAGGTGACATTTGCTGTGAACGAAAGGTCGAGTTCAAGTAACTCATTCATCTGCATGCATAGAGGTATTATTCGGTGTAGTGGCAAGTATGCTTTCAGACTCCTTAAATTTACGGTGTTTGCATGTCAGTCACTTCTCTTCGGGCTGCTCAATGTCGGTCTGCCAGAGTTCGGACCAGAAGGACATTTGGGTCTCTTAACTACTCGGGTTTCTCTCGGCAGCCATTTCTTTAGTTGGGCCTAATTATTTTTTAAAGGGTTCCCTCGGTACTTGGGTTTCTTCTCGACCCACCTCTCCTGAAGATTCACAACCGACTTCCTATAGTCCTACTGTTCTTGAAGCTGAATATTCACGTGTTTGCTTGCATAAGGTCTCCTTGTTGGCATGTTCTGCTTTTGCCACGATTAAAAGGAAGTGGAGTGATTTCTCAAGGAACTCTAACTAACTTGATAAGAAGCTTAAGATGCATCATCATTTCTCTGTGCACTTTATCAAGTCTGATTGCTCAGGTGCCGCCTCTGCTGTGTTCCTTTTTAACTCTGGTTGGTGGTTTGATTGTGAGATGAGGTGTCGAGGTTTACAGGCTCATGGCTCCGGTTATCAACCTGGGTTATTTATCACTTCTCTCTCCAACTTATACATGCAAGAGTTGGTTTGACCGGTCTCGTAAAAAGTTGCGTATATCTTATCCATCTGATAAGCATGATGTGATGCTTTATTGATTCACAATAGACTTGCGGACAACTTTATGCACATTCGAATTTTGGTGGGTGTTAATGCTACTGATTGGCCAGGATTTGAAGATGGTGTCCCTATTTCTGATCCTTTCAATCTTGGTGACCGTGCCGATCATAGAGGATTGTGAAATGGGTAGTGTTACAATCCTCTTCTCGCGAGGCTACTCATGCATGATTTTAGCTGTTCTGCTTTATGTTCTGTTTTGCAGGTTTCTCAATAATGGCCCCCAAAGCTATCTTCTCAAGGTTTCACAACAGTGGGAAACGCTGGTGTCTGTGGCATTAGCCTTCTCTTCGATAACAGTTTATTCTCTTGGCTGTACCTTTTAGGTACCTTTTCAATTGGAGACGAAGCTTCTTCATCCATACACATGATGCATTTTTCGCGTTTGGCTCTCCAACTTTTCAGCTGCTTGTTTTTTTGCTGTTGGTGTCATCACAATGGATCTAACTTTTAGAGGTTTTTTATGTTGTTTATGTTGGGCTGCTGGTTTTTTTTAAAAAAAAAATTTTGTTTATGTCGTTACTTTCATGGTGGCCCTTTGTTTGTAAGAGATTAATGTTTATTTAAATAAATTGTCTCTTTTTCTTTTTTGTAAAGGACTAATAATACATTAATTTAATATAACTTTAGAATGAAAACATTTTAAAATTGTAATCAAAGATCAAAAGTCTTTAGTTATAAAATGTATAGAATGAAATTACTAAACTTAATTTCTGTCTCTTTAAAATGTTTCGTGTTAAAATTTAAAGGATAAGTGTCAACAAATCAATGTAATAATATATTAAATAAATTTATTCAATTTTTGAAATTTAATTGACACTGTAATGTAAAAAACTTTTTAACTGATTTTTAAATTTTAACATGAAAGATTGATTCAATCCACATATATATTTTCTTCATGGAAAAAGAAAATTAATACATATATTTTAGATTTTATGAAGTTTTTTAATTAATACATAAAAATATAAATTTATATTGATATAAATTTTTTAATTAATAACTAACTAAAGTTGACGTAAGTGGTAGAGCTCCACTTAATAATGCAAGTGGTTTGGGTTTCAAATTCTTGACTTTGTACATATGTAGGTAGTAATTTAATAGGGAAAGGTCTACACATTACTCTCAGTATGTATGAAGAGTTATTATATGCTGTCGGCAAATTATATTCCTTATACTTATCAATAACTTTTTTAATTAATATAAAAAGCGTTGAAATAATTTTTTTAATTAATACATATAAAAATTTTAAAAAAATTATAGTATTGATTTTCTGAAATTCGACGCTAACAAGTGAAAAATTTATAAATGATGTTTTTATTTTTAACATGGAAAATGGAAAAAAATCATTAACTAATATGTGTGCGCGCGCGCAAGTATTTTCCACTAATCATAAAATTTGACATCGTGGGAAAATGACATTTAAGACCCTCTTAAAAAAATTTATTGCAAGAAGGGCACATAAGAAGGGCACATAAGTTTTGCATTAAAATCTATACCTTAACTTGTTAAATTTCTAAGGAAATCTTAAGATTCAGCTTTTAATGACAACATATATGTACTTTCATAAGATAATATTCAATACAAAATTTTTGGACCTTTACTGTGATAAATTTCTTTTAGATGGTCTTAAATGTTGTTCTCCCTTGGTGTATACTATGAACCATTTGCAACTTATGTTTCAATTTTTAACAAAAGAGTTGGGGGAAAAAATCGTCTGACTAATATGCGTAAGTGTGTGAATGGGATTGTCCTTTCTTTTTTTTTGGGACAAAATGTAAGTGTGTGATTTCACATTGTATTTATTGATTCATTGATATTAGTAATTTTACCACCAAAAATTGATTTATAAAATGGGATAATGGAATACTACCTCCGTTTTAGGTTATAAAATATTTTTAGGAGAGTTTTGATATCTTGAAATATAAAATATTTTGACTAAAAAATAAGATTTTATTAATAATAATTTTAAACATTACTCTTTCCATTTTATGCTCTCTTTTTAATATTCTTTCATAAAAGGATTATCAAATGAAGGAAATTTTTAAAAGTTTATATTTTTTTTAAAAATAAGGTAGTAAAGTGTATTTAATAAGTTTTATTGGTATGTGTGATTTCGTTTAAAGGTTAAGGTGTAAAAATACCTATCAAGTGGTTGGCCAGGAGCATCTAATAGTTCAAAGTGAGAAAAAACGACAAAAAAACCCATAATGTTGCTAGAATTGGTGCGAAGTGATCAAACAGTTATTTTTTCCTAAAGCCATTAGTTTCCAGTGTTAAATGCTAACTGTGCTTGTCATATGTCAATTTTTGATGATGTGGACTAAAAAGGGGGCAAAAATACCCAAAACATTACTGATGTTGGTGCAAAAGTAATCGATCTATCAAATCTCTTAAATGTTGACAGTTTAGCTGACACCTAAGTAGAAATTAATCATTTTTGGGCTGACGTAGACAAAAATATTCCTAGGTGAATTTTTATAGAAGTTGATCGATTATTGTATGAGTACCTATAATGTTACTTTAGTCAGTGCAATAATGACAAATTGATCAAAATCCATGCCACGAGATTTCTTTCCATCACCACATATCACCACCCCCTTCTTCTCTCCCTCCCCACATATTTTTCTTATTTACAAGACTTGAGATTTAGCATAGTGAGATAGGTTATACATAATTAAAAATCGAGACTAAGCACACCTCTTATGCCTCCTGCCTTAAAAACATTGTCACAACCTTAAGCAATTCCATTCATGATAGGTGCGAAATTCTCATATGGTTTTCACTACTACTGCAAAAGAGCGAGCGATTTAATTTGATGTTTGGTCAAAATGATATTTTCTCACATGATATTCATATAATGACCGATCAACCTCCATAGAATTTCACTTGGGAATATTTTTTGTCCATGTCAGCAAAACAATGGTCAACTTTTACTTTGGTGTCAGTTAAGGGATTTAATGGATTGGTCACTTTTGTACCAACTTTGGTAGTGTTATACGTATTTTTGCCATTTTTCTCACTTTAGGCTACTAAATGCTCCTATCCAATGACTTCATGGGTATTTTTGCCCTTTTTTTAGTCTACATTAGCAAAGACTGACATGTGACAAGCACAGTCAGCATTTAACACTAGAAACTAATGGCGTTAGGATAAAGTTAATTATTTGGTCACTTTCCTACTAACTCTAGTAACATTATAGGTGTTTTTATACTTTTTTCTCACTTTAGGACACTAGATGCTCCTGACCGACCACTTGATTGGTATTTTTGCACCTTAACCCTTTGTTTAAAATAGTCTTATAAATCGGGATGGAGGAAGTACTATACTAGCTCCTCTAACCTTATTTATAGAGTAGAGAGTGAAGATTAATTTTGATCATATTTATAGGGCACTTCATTATTTTCTACATTTTACTTTACCTTTTTACTCTTATTAAATGCTTAGAAAAATTATCAAATTTTTTTTTGACCTTATTAGGATGTACATGTGAAAATTTATTAAATTTTAAGAGAGTTAAAAAATTTTATAATTTTATTTTAGTTATACTCACACATGTTTGAAGTGATTTATAAATTAGGGAAAAGAAACTACATGGCTAGTTTTCAAATACAATCACTATTGCAGAAAAGACTTATAACAACAGTTATTTTTGACTTTTTACATCAGTTATTAAGGAGAAGTTAAAAAAAGGAAAGTGAAAAAGTTTCTTTTAACGTCAGTTAAGCAATCATTGTGAAAAGTTACTTTTTGCATCGATTTGAATACATGACTGACGTTAAATGTTACTACAACTAAAAACGAAATTTTTTCAAAAATAAACTTTTCACAATGATTATTCGGACAACCATTGTGAAAAAGTCTTTTTTACAACGGTTATTTGAAAAACCGTTGTCAAAAACATTTTTCACAATGGTTGTTAACAAAAAACCTTTGTGAAAAGTCTCTTTTCACAATGATTTTTAAGAGAACCATTTTCAAAGAATGTTTTCACAACTATCACGCCCTAAAAATTAGATGTGACCGGCACAGGATATATGCACAAATATACATCCCTTAAGCCTTGATTAAGGAAACCCTAATATGATATTTTAATTCATTTGAAATAGAATTGGAATTCATTGCAACATTTTTATATAAATAAAAGATTTCTCAACTTTTTGTGAAAATTTCAGCAGAACCTCCCCTCTCAATAAAGCCTCTAAAAAAAATCTACAATCAGTTTACAAAATAACAGTAACAACAAGGAATGGAATTCTGCTCCTATCAGCAAATAACCAAAATATAAATAATAGGATGAGGACCCTAACTACAATTTATATGGAGCACTTGATATAAGAATTAACAAAATATAATGTATGGGTATAAGTTTACATCAAAAGAAGCTTGATGTACAATTACTCACTTCAACTGAATACTACAGCCTCTCAATGGTTACTAAAAGGTACAACATCAACTAACGTATTTGAGACCAAAATAATAATTTTTAGTGAATAACATCTCAAAAATAAGTAGTTGAACATGAATAAAAAGAAAATTTGAAACAATTATGTAAGTTAAAGAAACAATAATCTCCATAAAAATTTAACAAACTTTGGAATAAAAGGATTCTATATATAACTTTAAATGAAATCTTAACCATTAAATTATCATATCAAATATTATTATCACTTGATTTCAAAGATGGAATTAAATGAAATAAATAATTATAAATAAATTACTAATTAAAATCAATGGGATATATAATCACCAAATAATCAAATTCATATTTATACGGACTTATCAGAACAATTAACAAATGTGGACACACAGTCCACGAGGGTAAATAACCAAACGCGGCTTATGCCATGAAAACAAACGTGGACACACAGTTCACGAGGGTAAATAACCAAACGCGACCAAAGCTATGAAACAAACGTGAATATACAGTTCACGAGGGTAAGTAACCAAACACAGTTTGAAGCCACGAGAACAAACGCAGGTATTAAACCCACAAAAATCAAACTAGCTAGTCATTAACCAAGGCGCGCCATGGGCTAACGGGATTGCCGTTAGCAACCAGTGTTCTGTATAAAGTCCCTTCAAAATTCATTTTCAAACATGTGAGAAAATCATTACTATTAAAATACAGTTTCTATTCTCAAAATCAAACTTGCATAAATATTTTTAAGTATCAAAACTTGTCAGAATAAAATTTCATAACTAATGTCCATACTTGCATTTATTAAATAACCAAAATTACCATAATTGATAAAAATGTTTCATCAATCTTGAAAGCATAATTCATAAGAAAAATACATGTAAATATCATAATTTAATTATTCTTCCCAATCACTTTATAATTTCACAAGATAAAGAAATTTAAATAACAAAATATCCCATACTTAACATAGTTGTTATTAAAAACTGTCCACATAAAAATATAATATTTTAGATAAATAATTTTATGAGTAAATAAGTTGGGACATTATTCACTTACTTGATGGTTCTAAAATAAATAATTTACTCCTAACTTGTCCTCTTGTAGCAATGCTTGGTCTTTAAATCCTAGTGCCCAAGTAATTCAATGGTTATTTTCTTCTATAGATTTTATATTTTTACTTTATTTTTTTTAACATTATAAATCCAAATAATTGAGGAAAGAAGAGCATACAATCTTAACTTTAACCTTTCCCAACACTTCATAGATAGTCCAAGGACTAATATTTAAATACAAAAGTGGCTATTGAGTTTCCAATAAAGAATACTCTTTCCAAACATCTCTATTTCTAGTTCCAACTTCCTTCGGGAGAACAATTTCCTTCCATAATAATTCAATTATCAATAACACAATCATCACATTTATTTTCCACCATTCATAAAAAAATTTTTCATTTCAAGCATTTTATCGGGTATATATATATATATATATATAAAAGTTCAAACAAATACCAAGCCTCTTCAATATTAATATTTGAGCTAATCAAACTTCCATCATCTACTGTTAAAGATAATTATCTTCCAATAATTATCCATTAACAACAATTTAATTATCGCATATTTGTTGTCATCATATGTCTAATTCTCCGAATAGATATTTTATCAAACACCTTGCACGCATAATCCTTAATAATTCCAACCTATTTTCTCTTCAATTCTCTTTCCCAAAAATTTCCACAATATCAATATTACAATCAATTCAACTCAAAAGACCAACTCAATCATCTTCATTGGCAGAACCAAACAACTAAACAACCAAAACTTTCTTCATCTATACACAACACAGAGATCCCACGTAAGAGAAGAGATATTGAAAAGCCTCACCTCAGATCAACAGTGGTGGGAGCTAGAAGAAGATTCCAAGCTTTTGAACAAGGAGGAAGAAGAGCCCAACACCCCAAATCTGCAACACGAATGAGAGACGACCAGAAGATTCTGCAACGAGAAGTAAGGAAAGGAAGAAAGAATTGAATCCGTGAACAAGGATGGAAATAATACAATCAGTGCTCCATCAATAGCCCAGCTCCTCGTGTGCTCACCAACCTTGATCGGATAGAATGGAGGAGAAAAGAGAAAAGGTTCAGCGATAAGAAATAGAGGGGGAGAAGCTGCGAACTTGGTTGAACAACAATGGCAAATGGGTATGGCAGAGGTGTTTCTAGTTCAGAGCGCCTCTCTCTCTCTCTCTCTCTATGGTTCTTGAAAAAAATCAGCAAAAGCAGAGTAGAGAAGATGACAGCGTGTGTTTTTAGGTTTGATCTTTTAATTTTTTTCTAAGGGCGTAACTATAATTTCGTAGAGATTAGGCAAAACAAATAAATAACTAAAAGAAAATTACCCTTTTTGCACCACAAGGATTCGAACAGGGGACCTAAAGGATTCGAACATGGGACTTAAAGATAAGCTCCAATAATAATTGCCATCGAACTATCAGAACATTTTGATAAATTTATCCCAAAATTAATACAAATAAACTTAAATTATCCAATTATAGATTTCTATTCACTTTATTTTCTTGAGTCATTACACCATCGGTTATTTAAATAACGTTGTGAAAAGTATATTTTTTAATTTATTTTTCAATTTTTTTTCATTCAAAACTTAAAACCTGCAAATTATATAGATTGTATGACAAGTATAAACAACCAGCCAGCAGAATCACAATGATTATACATGTTACAACTACACTTAAATATACTTTGTTACAATGACTATACATGTTACAACTACTACTAAAAGACTATAAAATTTTGTTCACCCTCAACAATGTGAAGAGTATTCTTAGAAAAGTTGTTAAGCCAAAATATCTCGAATACCGTCAATCTCTTCTTCATTATAGGGCTTTGTATTATCAAAAATCTAAATAATAAAACAGTTGTCACAAATTGCTTTGAGGAATTGAATACAAGAATTTAAACTAAAATTTCAACTAAATACTTCTTGTAATCTTTCAGTACTTCTGACTTGAATTATCTCATACATGTAACAGATAACATAATATCCGCATTTTGTGCTTCTTGGCTGTTGACGACACTAAAATAAATAGAAATTTAAAATCAAACCAAAAACATATGAGGGATAATTAAATATAAAAGTTAAGGATTCATACTTACATTTGGGTAAATCCATTCCATTGATGATTTTGGCTTGCGTTCCCTAAAGATAAGTAAAAAATATATCTCAAGTGCACTATTATCAGTTGTAAATTAAAAACATTACACAAGTATAAATATTTCTTGAAGAAATCTTTTATATATATAAAATACTTACTTGTTGAAGATTCATGTGAAATTCTCACTTGGTTTTTTGCCTAAAGAACAAAACTAGTATACTACACTTTGATTCGAGCAAATAACACAAAGTGACCAATGGTAATTGCAATACATAAAAATTTTAATGGTCATTTGATAATATGAATATATATACATATACACACATGCAAGAATAAAAAATACTCACCCATCAATAATTGGTTCTAGATAACATGGCAATTTTGTATCTAACATATGATTCATCACATATGTCATCCTCCTACGTACTACATTATGAGATTTTTGCACAGCTTCAGGGTATAAAAATCCAAATGTGTTTTGTTTTCCCATTGCAGAACAAATATTGTAGAGATACCTATCATTGAAATGATTTCAAAATTTTAACAGTATATGAAAATAAAATGAAATAAATGAAGAAAGTAGATAGAAAAATTACAAAATTCCCAATTTAGCCCATGATATATCCAGCTCCTGTAAAGTTAGAAACTCGTTGAGATCTTTCTTGTCAAATCCAAAATAATATCCCTTTTTCATAGCCATGACTCCTAGTGGCATTTCAACAGTAATGCCTTCTTTCATATTTTTATAAATTTCACGCAATTGTGCTAGGCAGGGAAATTTAATAGCATTTTTAGGTTCCTATTAAAACATAAAACCAAAGAGCTATATAATTAAGTAATTTATTAATTCAAAGAAACAATTATAATATTAAATTATTCTTTACCTCTAGCGATGATGCATCAATCTCTGACACCAGATTTTTCGGTCATAGAATGAAAGAACCTTTTGCTTGGCCTACTGTTGTAATATCAAAAGTGGGAAATGGCACGGGTGCATTATTTTCACCCTTTTGAACACTTGTAATTGTCACCCTAACTTGGTCCTCTTTAATCTTCTGATGATGAAATGTGGACCCAAGCTTGTGTACTTGACCTTTGGCAACAACACGTTTTTTTAGAATTTCTAAATAAAGATAACAAGAAGTTCCTTCATTGTCATCTGGTATGAGGGGATCAAGATTAACTAGTGCCATTGTCCCTGGTGGATTATTGCTACCTTTCGTACTTGGTATCATAGGGGAAGCTTGGATATAGATCTATGTTAAATTAAATTAAACACAAATATATGTTAAATTAGTTTAGACACAAATCTATGTTAAATTAAATTATGTACTACAAACTTGGGGCATATGATCAACTCCCAGAACTGTCATGCTAGAGACCATCGATTTCATTTCTTCATAAAGTTGGGCCATCATGTCTTCCCGAAATGATTCACGAAACTCCCACTTGACCTCTTGTCGAACCTCAGCTCGAATCTCTTGTCAAACCTCTTATTAAACCTCGGCTGGAGTTTCCTCTCTAACCTTGGCCACCAACTGATGGTTCTCATCTCTGGACATACCTCTAGGAGAATTTCATGAAGTTGGTGCAAAGTATTGTCTAACACCAACTCCTCTACCGACCCTCTAACTCGACCGGGATGTTCCGGCTTTCCAATTACACTTAATAGAATATCCATCCTTTCACTTGAAGTGAAGGAACCTTAGGAAACTTAGTCCTCTAGTGAATCCTACAACATACAAGCCAAGTAATTACTTAAGTTTTAGTGACTATTATTCATAAAAATTAAATTATTGAACTACTTACGATCTTCTCAGCAATTGAAGCAGCTTCTAAAGTGATGTACTCCCTTTTCTTAATCCTCCCAGCCTTCCTTTTTCTTTGATGAGTTGGGCATGGTGGGGGCTAAACAACAACAGTGGGGTCTAATTTTGCTACTTCCTCCATTTTCTTCAGATCTTCCTTAATTAGCTTTTGCTCAACTTTCCTATATCCCCCACAAGACATGTAATGAGAATATAGATTATGTGATTGTATCCGTTTATTTGCGGCACTTAATTTCTATACAAAATAAAAAAATTAAATTAATAATGTCATATAGAAAATTATATACAAATTAAGTGACAACTTATTACCTGAAATTCAAGGCCGTTCCGAGATGCCACCCTTATGAGCCTACTTACATTTGAAAATAGCAATTTTGAATTTGGTATAGTTAATCTCTCAAATATCTTTAATGATTCCAGAGTAAGGCATGGCTGCCCATTTTGGGTTTTTATCTTTTGAATTAGAAAAATGTTGAGCTTTAGCAACTACTATCACTTCACTATTTTGCATAGTACTTTTTTCATCTTAGGCTTTCGTATAAAATAAATACCCATTTATGTCAAACCCACCCTAACATACAACCTTAAAACGAGGCCTATTAGCTAACCATTTTATCGTATCAGACACATTGGGCTCATTGCAAACCTTGTCCTTGAACCACTTAATAAATGTCTTGTTATGCTCATTCGCTAGTTGCGTATCATTTTTTTTGTTTTTGTCCTTCAACATCTTCTTGTGGGCATCTAAATAACACTAGACTTCTTTCATGTTATTCAAAATGTAAAGATGAGCTTGTAATACCTCTTCACAGCACATACTCTTCACTTTTTTATATTGCATACCCATCAGGCACAAAATTTTTTTAGCCTCATAGTGATGGTTGGGAAGAGTATTACCATCAAGAAATATATCTACCAACAATTCAAGCAACCAAGTAAAACTTGTATCCGTCCACCCACATCTTGTCTTCAAGTTAACCAATCTTAATACACTTGTCTAACGTGTATACTTTTTACATCTCGGATATAATAGCTTCTCTGCATCACTTTGTAAGCTCTCATATGTATGTACTTGCGCAAAGGACTCCATTCCAATATCACGGATCATATCATCTATTCTATCATTCCAAGCATCTGCATCTACTTCTTTCTCTTGGGACATTGAACTCATCCCTTTGGTTTCACCATGCCATATCCATTTCCTATACCTCAAATTTATCCTATCACAAAACGAATGTTCTCTTATCTCATCAATACTCAGTCAACTCCCATTTAAACATTTGATGCATGGACAAAAATATAGTTCATTTGTACTTGAAACATTCTGTTTAGCAAATTCAAGAAAATATTCCATCCCGTTCTCATATTCTTCACTCGTTCTTTTGACATTCATCCAACTATGGTTCATTGTTTAACTACCTAATTAATTAACATAAAATTCAACTGTTGACTTAAGTATTATAAGTAATTCTAAGCAATTTATAAACTTATAATAATTCAAAAATAAATAAAAAGTAAAGTATATTAAACTTTTTTAGTTGAATTATACTTTTTTGAATTTGACAAAATTAGAAAAAAAATTAACAAATTATATATGATCCCAAAATTTTAACATTCACAAAACAAAATTCACTCAACAAATAATCATATTTATTTTTTTATTTTTAATAATTAAAATTTTTTGGCAGAATCTCCCCTAAAATTATGACATTTCAAAATATCAACAATAAAAAAATTAATTAATATTAGATAGCAAAAATTACATCATTTGATAATAATAAAATTTCTACTCATAACCATTTAAATAAAAAAAATTATGCAACAAGATGACAAATTGAAATGTAAAAAACCTTATAATATGTTATAAATTTAAAAAAAATAAAAAACTTACTTGGAACAAGGAAGAAATTGGGAAAATTTGAAATGCAACACCAATGATGGAAGAAAAGAGGGAAGAAATCTGCCACTACATTGTTGAAAGGAAGAAGAAATTGTTACAAAAAAGCATCAAGAATCAACAGAGGAGGAGGAAGGAACAAGAAAAAAGTGAAAAAAATCAAACATACCCACAAAGAGAGCAAGACGGAGCACAAAAGCAGACGGCGGCAGACGGTGTAGAGGAGGCGGACTGAAATATGCAGACACTGCGTGGTTGTGTGGGTTCAAAATTTAGGAATTGCAGGAAACTGAAAATGAAAGGGAAAGGTTACTATGGGTCATAAAAGTAACGTTTTAGCATCAATTCCCAACAAAACTGATGTTAAAACTATTTGCACGTCGATTCCTAATGAAACCGAAGTGCAAATGTGTAATTTTTTTAATTTAAAAAAAAAATTCACATCGGTTCCTTGAGGAACTAACGTGAATTATAAGTACCACGTCGGTTGTATTGACAACTGATGTGGGTAAGTTTTGTTTTTTTAATTAATTTTTATCAAATATACAACGTCGGTTATAATATTAACTGGCGTGGTATTATATTTAACATCGGTTAACTGAGTAACCAACATTAAATACTTAGTACTTATTTACATTTACACCACTGCCTTATTTTTACATCGATTTTTTGTACAATCGACGTTAAAAGGCGTTGTTAATAGCTATTTTTGTAGTAGTGGATGAGGTCTTATATAAAGCATGGTTTTTAAAATAAATGCATGTAATTTATAACTTACAACTACTCTCGTCAAAAATTACGAAAATTTTGGAAAGATAAGGCTCAAAAGAGACAATGAATCTTCTAATTCTTTAAGTCTAAATCAATTATCAATTATTCAAGGGCTAGTGAGGAAATTTAATACCACTTCTGAATTACTCCCTCCATCCCAAATTATAGGAAACTTTTAAAGAAATTTCTCCGTCTCAAAATATAAGACACTTTGTGTAGATTAAAGTTTCATTAAATGCTTCAATTCCAATACTACCCTTTTTCTCTCTATAATTAATTCCCATCACTTCTCTTTTCATTATATTAAATGATGGGTATTTTGGGAAGTTTATATTTTTGTTTTGGAAAGATAAGGTTGTTAGGTGTATTTAATGAGGTTTATTAGTATGTGAGATTTTGTCTAAAAGTGTCTTATAATTTAGGATGGAGGGAGTATAATATAAAACTTAATTAATTAATTTATGGTTTATAAATAATGTTAGTTGAAATTTTAAATTCTTAAAAATATTCATATATTTTTATTTATATCCTCATTAAATACCCTATATAAAAATCTTGATAATAGTAATTAAAATTTTAATGCATGATTTTTTCCCAAAAAAAAATCAATGAAGTAGGGGTATAGTTGAAAACAAATATAAAATGTATTCAATGCTCTATATTTTAGACCATGCAAGGTTTCTAGAAGATGCCTTATATTATAGTCTGAAGGGAGTATCAAATAAGAATCAAAATATTTTGAAATATCACTATAGAACTAAGGGAACAGTTTGAAAATAATTTTAGATGAAAATAGACTATAATATCCATGTTTTTCTTTTTCCCTTTTAAAACTTGTCAACTAGCAAATAATTTATTGTTAAATGCAAATGTGTACTTATTAATTAATGAATTACTGCTTGTTGAAATACAATCTTCACTTATCCCTTCCCACAACCAAATTCTTTCAAATTCTTGAACTTGTCAATCAGCGAATAACTTCTTATTTAATGCAAATGAGTACTTGTTAATTAATGATTAACTATTTGTTGAAACATGATCTATACTTCTTTCTTCCTACAACTAAGCTTTTTCATATTTTTGAATTTGTCAATTAGCAAATTATTTTTTGTTAAATGTGAATGTATATCTATTAATTAACGAATAGTTATTTATTGAAATATGATTTACACTTTTCTCTTCCTACAACCAAGCTTTTTTAAATTTTTAAACTTGTTAATTAATGAATGATTTCTTATTAAATGTGAATGGGTACTTGTTAATTAATGAATGAAAAAAATTAAAAAGTCAGACATTTTTTTACAACTGTAAGGACATTAATTATCATTCCTGAAAAACTATAAAGTTTATTAACTTTATCCTATAATTATGACGGGATGGATCGGAGTACGCTAGTGATCTGTTGCAAGAAGGGCTCCGGTTTTCTTAAAGTACTTTCTAATTTCTAGTAAATTTGTCTAACTATTTTAAAAAACAAAACTTTGGAATATTTTTTTCTTGGGTTTGGTCGTATAGGGGATTTCAATAAACTATTCTTATTTAAAAAACTTCAATTATTTAAAATACTTCCTTTAATATAGTAAAGAAAAAAATCATTGAAATTTTTTGGGCCTTTTACAAATTAATATTGAAACCAAAGGAAAAGGTATGGTCGAATAGGTATCAAAAACAAAGAATAGTAGCTAGCCATGCGTGGTTTTTAAACCAAATGGTCTTCTCCACAAGGCCATAAATATTTGGTGAATGATGAATCAATATGACTATCAAAAAAAGAGGTACTAAAAAAAAGTAATTAAGCAAATTGCCTTGTGAACTTTAGATCCAATAACATTATAGACCTTGAACTCATTTATTATACAAATTATTCTCTCAACTTTTAAAAAAGTTGTAATTTAGCCCTTGCTGTTTAAAGTTAATTTTGATTGTTAATTGATCAGAAAATAGCATCAAAAATTACAGAAAAGTTATCTCTTGTATTTGCTGTAATTTCATCAATTAAATATGATTTTTCTGATTCTTTTTTGAAATTTCCATGTGCTTTTTGCTTCCATTCTAGCTGTAATCTATCGTAGATCAGAACTAGATGTTAAGTAGTTTAGGCAACATTAGGATGAACTTTTCCTCCTATAAAGCACCTCTAATTACCTCATTGGAATTAAGAAGATATGATTAAATTATTAACTTTATTTGAAAAAAAAGCAAACAATTAATTTTACCCCTATTCAAGTGAAAAATTTTCAAATTTACATCACATTCTCTTTCATAGTTAATGAATTTATAATTATATTTTTTTAAATATTACCTATTTAAAAATATTTTTGAATCAATTCCTTAATTTTATAGTGATATTAAGTACCCCCAATGATCCATGATTGTCATTCTGATCTGCTTTGGCAATGGAAACATAATAAATGTGCAGCTACTCTTGTTTGAAAGAAAAGGACATCTTATAATTTCTGTAATCAAACGGTTATTTAAGTGTCAAAATGAGTGATGAAGCACCCACCACACATATTACTAAAATTTTAATTCTGGACCAAACAGAAAATGGTTAGGTCTATATGCATTTATTAATAACCCAAAGAGTTCAAATTAGATATGTTGAAAAAAGATTGGAATCGATGGAAGAGTTAAAATTCTGGTCTCAAAATATGATAATAATAATTACCCTCATATGGGCCAATAAAAATGGTTAAGATTAGCTAAATTAATTAAAGCTGTGGAAATAAAATATACTCCCTCCTATTAATATTACAAGACATTTTTAGCATGAGTGGTTGATGCTCTTATCACTTGTCAATTCCTTAAAGTTTTTATTTTGGACAGGAGGGAGTAATCTCTATCAATCAAATCCTTAAAAAATTTTAATTATACATAATAGGTCCTTATGATTTGAAGAGAAAACAATATTAGAAAGACTATACGTGTATGCAAGGGTGGAGGCAAGGAAGACAAGTGGGATCCACGGCCTTAACATTTTATTTTTTTAATAAAATATAGAGATTATATATTTTTGACCCTCTAAATTGGTACATTATAGAAACTTGAAGATATTTGATGGAATTATTATTTTAATTATATATGTACATGTGTAGTACAATTGCTTTAATAGCTTAAAAATATAGCTGTCATTACTTACTATGTTTAACAAGATAATGCTACATATACTCTTAAGTCATTGATGTGATTTGTTTTTCCTTTCATTTTATATTTGATAAAAAAAATTATGAGAATTATTATTGACAAACTTTGTCAAGCATTATAACTAAAATCTCAAGATATATTGAATGTTATTTGCTTAATATCTACCTTCAAATCACTTCTTTAAAATAATTAAATAGTAAATTCAGTAATCAAATGACATAGCTTCTTAGATTGAACACATCTTTGGATATACATTTAAATTATACAATGTTCAAAAGGAAGATGACATTTTTTTTCACCAATTTAATGATAATTTATAGTGGGAAATTACTGAAAAATTTATTATAGACATGATAATTAATTATTTTTATGCCATGAAAAATCAATGAAAAAAATTTAAAAAATAAGGCACATATTTATTTGTTTATATATCTGTAAAATTATTATTGAATATAAATATATACATTAAAATGTTAAAATATGTATCTTTATATTATATTAGTGATATATATAGACTTAACTTTTCTTCAATTATTATATATATTTTGTCATCCCAACCTCTCCTAATTAAAATTTTTGGCTCTGGCCCTGCCCCTGTTATGGTTTTGAAAATTTAAGGATGAGATTCATAAATATTAAATTTCAAGGACAAAATTAATAATCGGATCAAATTTAAAGGAAGAAATTTCATGGGAGAATTTCAGCATAGACCACAAATGAGATTTTATTTCAAATGAAGCCCAATAGATTCTGAAAATTCATTATTGAATTAAGGGACTTAATTGAAATTAAATTTTAAAAGGAAATAACCATAATGCCTTGTATTTTTTTCCCCCTAAGAGAAGTCCTCCTTCTCTCTCCTTATCGATCTGGCCGATGGCCACGGCAACATCCTCAAAGAAGCTACTAGTTGTTGCTGGAAAGCTTTGGTTATTGGAGTTTAAATTCATTAATCCGTTATGATTTGGTTGTCGACTTCTTTAAGACCTGTGTTCAAATGCCTTCTTGTTCTTCTCCATCGATCTGGTTATTAGCATGTTTATTAATCCTTACTGAGTTAATTTTTGAGATTTTGATTGCTGTTTGGAGATTCAAATTTTCTTCTGCGTTTCAAATATGTTCTAGATGGGGAATTTTTTCTTTGATTTATGTTTGGTTTAGTATGTACTAGTTTCGGTTTTTGCTAATCTGAAATTATCTTTAACTCACTAAGTCGCCATGGTTGTCCAGGCGCTGCTATGGGGTGGTCCGGTGGCTAGCGGTTGGTTCCTGCAAGGTGGACATTTTTCCAAAAATAAAATAAAATAAAATAAAGGGCATTATAGTCATTTCTCTTCAAAACTTGGTTTTTTTTTTTCGGCCTAAATCAAAACTTAGTTTCAATTAAGTTTTTTGGTCTTGTAGGAAATTTTCAGAATTTATTAGGCCGGATTTGAAATAAAATTCCATATGTGATCCTATATTGAAATTCTCGCAAGTTTCATTATCGCCTAAATTCAACATGATTGTCATTCTGCTTTCGTAATGGAAACATAATAAATGTACTTAAAATGAGATGAAGTACCCACCACACATATTACTCAAATTTTAATTCCGGACGACATAGAAAATCATTAGGTGTATATGCTTTTATTAATAATCCAAAAAGTTGAAATTAGATATTTAGACAAAAGATTGAAATCAATAGAAGAGTTAAAATTCTGGTCTCAAATATAAGGTAATAATAATTACCCTCATATAGGCTAATAAAAATGGTTAAAATTGGCTAAATTAATTAAAGTTGTAGAAATAACAAATATCCCTCTCATTTATATTATAAGACATTTTTTGTATGAGTAATAAAGACTCTCATCATTTAAGAAAGTTGTTAGGGCTTGAATTCTAACACTAGTATATATAGCAATTTAGTTGAGAAAAGTTTACCCATTACATACTTTCAGTACTTTGAGGGTAGATATTCTTTATGGCAAAGCCCACTCCTTATACTTACACAAACAGAAAAAAATAAACATATTATAAATCACCGATAAAGTTGAGATGTCCAAAATTTTGATTTAACTGATACTTCTTCCCATCCTTATTATAGGATAAAGTTCAAAAATTCTATTTGATCCAAAATACAAGGCAAAAATATAGTAGTTAATTTTTCTAAAAAATTGAAAAGTCTGACTTTTTTTTTTTATTACAAGTGCAAGGATATTAATTATCATTCCTAAAAAACTATAAAGGTGATCAACTTTACCCATTAATTAGGACGGGATGGAGTATGCTCGCTAACTATTGTAATTGCCTGTGATCTGATGCAAGGAGGGCTCCGGTTTTCTTAAAGTACTTTCTAACTTCTAGTAAACTTGTCTAACTATTTGAAAAAATACAACTTGGAATATATTTTTCTTGGGTTTGCTCGCATAGGGGATTTCAAGGAAACATTTTTTTTACAAAAAACTTCAATTATTTAAAAAACATCCTTTAATATAGTAAAGAAAAAATCATTGAAAATTTTTTGGAGCCTTTTACAAATTAATATTGAAACCAAAGGAAAAGGTACGGTCGAATAGGCATGAAAAGCAAAGAATGGTAGGTGGCCATGCATATGGTTTTTGAACCAAATGGTCTTGACCATAATTAAGAAAAACTTCAAAATTTATTAACTGTCTAAAAATATAATAAGTTTTAAATTTTGATCCTATTAAATATATATATATATATATAATTTAATAACATATTTTCTCTCACTAATATTTAATATAGGGTAAAAGAAGAAACTTGTATTAAAAAATTAATGACGTAACTTATAAATAGAACTAAAACAATTCCTTCCTTCTATCTTATAAATAGGATTGGAGGGAGAATCTCTTTCTTTAACTAAAGCAAGTTATTGGCATGTGTTTAATTTTTATACAACACTTTATTATAATAAATAATTTCAGTGAAGTGCAAAATATAAGTCACACATTAAATTTTCTGTAAGTTTAATGTATCAACCACATCTTAAAAACTATAAATTAGTTAATTATAATTAGGGCAAGATGGAGTTTGATGCAAGTGTACGAAATTACATGTGTCAGGGATGACGTCAATTTGAAGACATAAAATAAATGAATGTAATTAAAAGTCACAACTACTCAGCTTAGCTATGTCAGGTTGGGTGGATATGCCATGAAGAAGGGTCCTTAATTAGCCAAGACTTGAAGTTGACTTGACTCCTATTTATACGATGCACAGTATAAGGTGTCAAGCACTTCATTGCGCAAGTTTTACAACTTGAGTCGTGATCGATCTCTCCCATAATTCTGCTCTTCTCTTTGATCATTTCCTCAAGTTCAATAATCAAAACCATCATCAGGTTAGTTTTTGTCTCTTTCCCTTACACTTGCTAATTTTGAAACTCAACAATAAGATTTGATTACGGAGGAAACATTAATGGATCAGAAACATGCATCAGAAACAAGTCGTATATTGGAGATTATTACGGAGCTTTCACATTAAGATATGTTGTTGAGTCGAATGTTCTAGACTTATGTGCGCATAAAAAATCTAGCAAAATTAATCCATTGATAAAATGTATCTTTTTGATATTGTAGATTATGGAGGAAACATTAATGGAAGTTTACAGATTATTTAAGTAATTTCAACATGATAAGAAGTTGCATAAGAAACTAGTCAAAATTATTTTCTGCTAATTATGTAATATTTCAAATAGGAGTTGGATAATGAACATAAAACAAGTGAATCAACTACGTAACTCAAAAACGAAGATCTTGCAGAAACAAAAACCAACCATTAAAGCTTCTCACGAAACCAATATACCATTTGATGATGATGTATGTTATAGCATAGAAGACTATTTATTTCTAAGTTTAATCAATATAAAATATGATATCTTATTACTACTATGTGTTATTCAGGGTATGAATCTCATACAAGAAGGTCCTGCTTCAGAGGACGAAAAGGGAGCAACTATGGTAGCTGATTTAGTAGCAAGAAGCTCATCTTCAGAATTTATCACTCCTCTCCAAGAAGAGTTCCAATCTATAGCTAAACATGTACCTTTTTCTCTATTCATTGCTTCTTTTAGGCTTTGATACTGTTGGAATCAAGAAGAAAATGATCAGAGAAAAGATGGTTGTTGTATTAGTGAACTCTTCACAAAATATAAAAGGGTCTGAGAATTCTAATTAAACCACTTGATGCTTACATATCTTTTGGTACTTTAACAAAATGTTGCTGAAAGCTTTCCAATTGTTAAAACTAGCTGCAGAATGGTTCCATCTACATTTGTAAGCTTCATTACATTCATTTTAAACTTTATTATTTATACCAACAAATTTATACCCCATATCTAGCCTCAACTTCAGTTTGATTGTTTATAAATTAACATGTTTATAAGAAAAGAATTGAATATTGAACAAAGAAAATATCCATGAACTAATGAAGTTCGGTGAGGTGAAATACTTAATTCCATCTCTTGTGATTCAGACTTATGAAGAAATTGAGAAGGACATTGGAAGAGTAGTTCCTGATCCTTCTTCAGAGTTACCAACAACTTCATCCTTTCAGGTGATCAAAAGGGAATCTCTTACCTCTTTACATGCAGACATACATACCTCTATATGTATATATCCCATCACATAAAAAACTTGCAAGTTTATTTTTTAAATGGATTCAGTCAAACTATAAGGGATTTAGAGATTAGATTTAGAGATTACCAACAACAAAAAGAATCTCATCTAATGGGATAAGGGTTTGTTATTATTGTTGTTGTTGTTGACAATCATTATTTACTAACATTAACAGGTCAAAGCATGCTGCGTAGTGGTAATACCCCATCCGGTTCTAAATATAATTCTTATTTAAGGGTTCGAGTTTGGTCCAAAATATTAGAATTTTTTATAGTCTCTTATATTAAACTTTCCTTTCATGTAATCTCCTTGTTTATTGGACATTTTTATCTCTATGAATTAATTAATTTTAATATTTAAATGGAAGGGGTAATCACAAATTCTCTAATATTAATTATAAATAATTAGCACATCTATTTACAAATTACTTAAGAAGACCTTATATATTTAGGACAGGAGAGGGTACTATTTTTACTTGAGATGCCCAATAGTGTCTAGGTCCCAAGGCAATTGAAGAAAGAAGACATCCAAAAAAAAAATTGTACCTTATATATGTTTTTCACGTCTATAAAAACATAGGCTCATTTGATGCTTCCATATGGACAAGAAAAAAAAAAAGTATGTGCAATGTATAACGCCACTTAGAGTACACTTGGTGCAATAAATGTCAGTGATGATCAATGAAGGACTTAGAGATATATCTTATTTATAAAATATTCCTTTTTTTACCAGAGAATGAAGAGAATAGAAAGTGGTTTAAAAAAACCTGATTTGTTGAGCACCATGAAAGCTAAGCTAGATGAAGTAGAGTATTTGGAGTTCCCCATAGAGTTTCCCTTAGCATCACATTGCAGCATCTATAGAGTGCCACCAAGACTTCGAAAAGTGAATGAAGATGCCTACACTCCTTCCTTGGTTTCCATTGGCCCATTTCACCATGGAGACCAAAGATTGGAATCAATGGAAGACATCAAATTGTGGTTCCTCAAAAAATTCTTGAAGAGGAATCCCAAGAAATCTTTGGAGGATTATGTTGATGAGGTAGGAAAGAAGGAAGATGAGATTCGACGATGTTATTCAGAGATCATACCAATGGAGAGCAATGAATTTGTAAGCATGATTACAACGGATGCTTGTTTCATCATTGAATACTTTCTTACATGTCAAGGTCCGAGATATAGTGACTCTTGGCGTCCAAAGCATTGGCCAAATTCTGACATTGCACTAGACTTGATTTTGCTTGAAAATCAGCTACCATTCTTTGTTCTTAAAGACCTATTTGACTTATTCCGCCCAGAAGAAGAAGAACTAACTACTTGTTGGGACAGCACAAGTAATCAATGTTCATTTCTTGAGGTTGCCTTCGACAATATTAAAACACTCCTACCCGAAATAGTTCCTAATGCAACACTCCTTGAAGATTATACGTTCAAAGATTTTGAACACCACCACCTAACTAACAATGATATTGAGCCAGAGCAGGTGAAGCACTTGTGCGATTTACTAAGGATCTTCTACTTACGGTTTGATCGACAAGAAAGAGAACAAGGTGAACATCCGTCACAACAAAGAGAACAAGGGTGCAAGATGTGTAGTAAGCTAAGATCCTTTTGCTTTCCATTTCATCCACAACAAAGCAAACATTCGTCTGAAGAAAGAGAACAAGGCTGCAAGGTAAAGTTATGTGATAAGCTAAATGCCTTTTGCTTTCGAGGTTGTCCACAGCTAAGAAGAGAATATGAACATCTACCACAAGAAGCAGAACAAGGCCGCAAGATGATGAAGCTTGCCTATTGTGCAAGCAAACTACATGAAGCTGGAGTTGAATTTAAGGTTAATGATGGCGCAAGCTTTAATCAGCTGCGATTTTCAAGGGGAGTGCTAAAAATACCAAGTATTTGCATAACTGATTTGACCGAGGTTGTGATCAGAAATGTGATTGCGTTTGAGCAATGTCACCTTCCTGAGACAGTATTGACAAATTACATAATCTTCTTGGATGATCTTATTAACAGTGAAAAAGACGTTGAAATGCTTGTTGAAAAGGGGATCATGCGCCACATGCTCGGTGACAACAATGCAGTGGCTTCCATGGTCAACAAACTCTGCGTCAATGTTGAAACCAGTCCAAACGACGGCAGTTATCCCTCTCTAGGTGAAACTTGTAAACATTTGAACATGTATTATGAAGACACTTATCACAAGCATAGAGCAATCTTTATGCATGAATACTGGGGAACTCCATGGAAGAAAACATCTTTGTTAGCTGCAATTCTACTGCTTGTTCTAACTTTAACTCAGACAGTATGTTCTATCATATCCCTTACATAAGTATATATGTCTCGTGTAATTGTGTAACATTTGAAGTCTATCTTATAAATCGAACTTTAATTTGCTAGTTTACTGATTTCCATATGTCCCGGTCCTGTTCACTTTCAAATGCAAATTAATTAGGTACGCAAATAAGTATAAGTATTGGATTTCAAATTTCTTATACCCAGTAATGTTCAAATGTAATCTTGTCGTTATCTTACTATTTAGCTGAAGAAAAAATACCTCCTTGATACTTGCTAGACTAAGATACAAGCAATAACATAAATAATAACAATAATAAAAGAATAGTTATTATTTGTCATACCCTGAAAATAAAACGTGACTGGCATAAAATATAGGAGCAATATCCATATCCCAAAAGCCGTAACTCAATAACACTATAATAACAAAAATAAGCATATAATTTTTAATACTTAAATATGTAATTAACATAATTCGATAATCTTACAATACTTTTTATATAAGCTACAAATCACCAAACTTCTTGAGATATTTTGACAGACTTTCCCTAAAAATAAAATCTCCCAAATTTCTACAACATCAATTTTAAAAAGCGAGCTTTACTCCTCAACAATAGACAAATAACACAATATAAGGATCAAGACCCTAATTATAGTTTATGTGAAGTATCTAATTATATTTTCAAAACATAATATATAAATTTCATAATTACATCAAAAAATAGGGTTAAAGTACAAATTTACCCCTGAAGTTTTTTTTAAGGCGCATGTGGTATCCTAAAGCTTACACCAACCATCCGACCACACTTAATGGACTCTTGCGGACTCGTGCAATGCACCACACACAGTCAAAAACACTTATCTCATAAAATCACCACTCAACCCTGATTTTTACAAAACATAACAGGGGAGGAAATGTTGCACAAAACCAACAATTTCATTCTAAATTTCTCAAAATACATATGTTTCTACTTGTACAAGTATTTTGGCTCTATCTTCGGGTTCACAACCAAAACTCACTAACCTAGGGCACAAAATACACTACTTATAAATAAAATCATGCAAGTAGTGCATAAATCATGTCAAATAATCCTAGTTGGCAATTACATTAATAAATACACATGAAAGTAACAAAAGAGAGGCATTTAGAGGATTACTCCACAAATCCTAGGACTCTGTATGTTTTCCCTAACTTAGATTCGATGAGCTAGGTCCTAAAAATATTGAGAATTGAGGGGTGAATACAACCACTCAGTAACTAAGTTTCACTTAACCCATACAGTTGCATATCAATTATAGATAGATGCAATTAGGCAAATAAGCAAATAATACTCAGCCACGGTTCACAAAACTAACAACCATGTGACTGGGCTTGCCATAAAACACTTTATCACGTAATTCAGTAAAAACATAACATAGGGTCACAAAAATAATAACCATGCGCCCTTAACACATACTAATAAAACTAATAACCATATGGCTGGACTTATATACATGATCATATGCTAACCTTATATCTTCCTGTTATCTCTGACATGAAATCGGTGGCTATCAAGTGGCTACATCCTTCACGGACTAATCCAGCCTTTCACTTGTGAGGAGCTACTAGGCCAGGGTGAACTCACTCACTTATGTAATATGGTTTTCCCCAATACTAATAACCATAAGGTGTCATACCCTTAATCTAGCCTTTTTATGAATTGATAGAGACTAGTTAGGTTCGAGTCTCTCATAGAACAAGTGGGATAGTCCCGAATCAACCATGGGACAAGGGCTACCTCCCGATTCCAACAATTGGTGCCAAGGCTAGTTCTTTATTCCAACGGTTACTACCAATACCATGTGGATTTTCAACCAATCTACTCCTTTCCCTATACGAAATCCCGCCAATGATCATGCTATGCACATTTCTCACATAATATGTATTTAACAATCAATTCATAATACATGCACTCACATAGCTCAATACTCCACAATTCAACACATAATATATCACAATTCTCTACCTAATAATAATAAATCATAATCAATTTCACAAAACATCAAGGGTGGCAAAATCAAGGTTTTCTTTCCCAAAAACCATTTCACAAATCAAACACCTTGCCAATATGCATCATCAATTTAACTCATAAATCATATTTCACAAACTTAATTAACATTCAACTATATTCCCCCGGTTACCTCAAACCTTTGAGAGGTTAAAGGTTTACCCGTCACTATACCAACTTTCCAAAGCTTCAACAAGCTTGAATGGTGCCAAAAATGAACCTTTCTACATCTATATCACAAGAATATCATCATTATCTAACTCTTGAAGCTTCATCAACATAAAACTCCACACACTCTATTTTTATCAACTTATAATCACTACCTATTCATACCCAATGGGCTCATTAAATTCCATTAATGCACATTATCATTAACAACACCTCAAACCATCATTAATGCACATTAATCTCTCCCAATTACCTCATTTATACAATTTTTTGGATAATAAATGCTCTTATAGACCAACCATTTCTAAAATCATCAATGTGGTGTTCCAATACATTAAACAACTCCCATTATACTTATTTTAACCAATGGAATCAGACCCATACTCCTATAGACTGAAAATCCATCTCCCAACTCAAACCCTACCATAAATCATCATAAATGAGGGAGAGAAAGGAAGAATGAGACTTAGATTACCTACCTTGGGTGTTTGGGAGCTTCAAAATGTCAATAATGGAAGCCAATATGCATGCCCTAGCAGAGCGCAGCGTTCTCTTCTTTCTTCTTCTCCTTCTCTTTTATTTTCTCACATAGATGGGATCTGATTTATTAGAAATTTTGCCCGTGCACCATAGTGCACGCTGCCCTCCTCTGTAGTGCATGGCACAGAGGAGCTTATTACATTTAAATTGTCTCTGTGTGCCACGGTGGACCAACCATGAGCCTCGGCATGTGGCACAGAGAACGATTCTTCACTTTTTCTTCCTCTTTCCTTGCTTGAGTGGCCCGCCATTGATTCAGACCCACTTTTAAGGTTGAAATCACAACAATGATGCCAACTTAAGCCCCTTTGGCCACACATCTCATTAACTCACTAATTTCCCTCATCAAGTAAATAAACTAGGGTTAAAGTTTCCCAGATGTTACATTAGTAGGGTAGGAGACATTGACACCATCTCCAGGCAGGTAAATCCTCCTAGAACCCTCTATAAAAGCTTGTGAACCTCTTGACCTTGTGGATCGTTTGATCTCTATCTCATTGGGAATTGGTCCTCTTGTCTCAGGGTTTGCATAATATTGCATATACTCAACAAACGTCCCTTCTTCAATCACCATCTCAGAACTTCTTCCAAGCTAATGTGATGAAAATGATATGATTACTATTAGTGATTTATATTTTTTTCCACAAAAGCATGAAAATTTAGAGTCATGAAAGACTTACATTGTATATAGTCTTGCCAGTGTCTTCATTATTAAGAATATCTATACCTGACTAAGTTCTTAGCCTATACACACTCTTAACAGACCTAGGATCTTGAGAATGCTTAGTTGGAGTGGGCTCACTTATACCTTTTCTAGCAACAAATTTGGTTACTTGTCTAGGTTGAGAATGCTGCGTTGAAGTGGGCTGACCTCTTTATTTTCTTCCAGAAGTTGATGGGGTTAGAATTGTCTATGACTCTTGTGTGGGAGAAAGCTCACTTATTCTAACTTCTTCAGTCACTTGACTCTGTGAGTTTGTGGTAGAGGCATTCTTCTTCTTCTATCCTCTTATCTCTGTTGTGAGGGTAGTAGATGGTGGCCTCTGTCATATAAGAAATATATTAGTAATAACTATAGGTAAAATAAGAACTATTTAAATATACTTATAGCCTTGCAAGTTGATTTATTGTGACCAAGTTATTTACAAAAGCTACATGTTTGAGGTTTACTCCTCTTAGGGAGTTTTCCTAGTTGAGATGCTAGCAAGTTAAAGGGATAAGTTGCCTCTAATAAAAGGGGCCCTCTTGTCTATTTTGTGACCATCTTCCTTCTCCTAGTAAGCTCTTTTGTCCTCACCCTCTTTTTTTTATCTCCTTAGTAAATTAACTACTTTGAGTGGTTCCATTGAGAGAGTATTATCCAACTTCCAGAACCTCTTACCCCTAACAAGTTGTAGCTTTGTCCTATAGGTTTCAAGATATGTACTTCTATGGTAATACATCGATATGAGGCTAGATGCTTCAATTTTGGCATGGTATGTAGCAACAATTACATGTTGACATGGGACTCCAGTCAAGTCCCACGCCCTGTAAGTGCAAACCCTCCTTTTTAAAATTATTGTATGCCTATCATCACCCTCTGTGACCTCATACCCTTGGTCCCCATTAAAATGCACTTGACACCCCACCGCTAGCTCCTTATTACTCTTAAACAATTTCATACTTTTTGGACTGAATTCGCCTAACCACTTCTTAACATTACTCTCATTATCTGCCTACTTTTTCATCATCTTTACCCTAATGCTATCAAACATTCTAATAACTGGTTGAAACCTAAAATCATCTATACAAGCATTAAAAGACTCACTTAAATTATTATCAACAGCCCATAACTGAGATCTAGTGGAGAAGTACGCTCTTACCTAATATTGTGGGGGGTATGTAAGTAAAGACTCTGCAGCATCCTTACTCAATCCTCCAAGAGCCTTCAGGTTGTCCTTAAATTGCTCTTCATAAGTTGACCAAGCACAAGTGTAAAATTTCTTCCTCAACTCCATTCCCCTCTATCTTTTTGAACAGTTAGCATATACATGTCTTGCACAAAGTCTGTGTTCTGCTGCTGGAAGGACAGATTGCATTACTATGTTCAATCCCTATTTATGTGAAAAATAAATTGTTAATAAAGTTGAAATCTTAATGGACAAGAATAAATTTAAGTGAGTGTTCAAACCTTCTGCATGTCCGACATTAAAGTAATATGAGATCCATCACTGAGAACTAATGACTTTTGGAGCCATTGTAGGAACCATAACCAATTAACAGTGTTTTCTTTTCCAATCAAGCCAAATGCTAATGGGAAGAGGTAGTTATCAACATCTACAACAGTTGCAATGAGGAGGATCCTTTTTACATGCCCTTTCAAAAAGGTCCTATTAAGTCCTATGAGAGGCCTGCATCCTGCCTTCCATCCAGTCTACACATAGATACAACTAAGTCACTAGAAGATCTAAATAGTAAGCAATATTAAAATAACTAAAAGTTACTCTTCAAAAATAGATAAGAGGAACTTACTTTTGAAGCATCAAAGCAGAGATACATTCTTCCAAATGCCCTTCTACCTTCCTTTAAAGCATTTTTGCTAAGCTCTACACTCACATCTGACCTAGGATTAGACTCCCTTAACTCATTACAATAGGCTTCAAGATTGTTAAACTCATCCTTATAACTACCCTCCATCTCTTCCATTATCATTTTCTTAGCCCTCTTACACTTAGCGAGACTAACATACACCTTCAAATCATCTTGCATATCTTTCTTCATGTCACTTATTTTGTATTGTGGTCTTTCCTACACTTTCCTTCTAAAATATCCTACTAACCACTTCGTAGTTGCCCTAGTATTCTTGTAAGCCCTAAGGCATTTATGGTCATAGCACAGTGTCTTCACTTTAAAGCCAGGATTGGACCCATCTTTTGAGGCGTACAATTGGAATAGACAACCTTCCTCACATATAACCTTCACCCTTTATGGCTCACTTTTGATTAATTTAAGATTTACTCTAGTTGAAATTGCATATCCATCTATGGTGTTCATAATCTCCTCTTTGTTGGCAAAAGTCATACCTAACATGAAAAACGACCGGTTGTCTGGTCTATAGTAGTCTGTAGGCCTCCTTGACTCCTTTATGGGCCCAAACTTGTCTTTAGAGCCTAACCCATCACTATCCTCAAAGTCATTTTCATCTTCATCTTGTTCTAATTCATACATTTCTTCACTTTTTCCTTCATCCCCTAGCTCATATTCACTGTCGTTAGATTCCTTATTACTTAGTTCTTCTTTATCCCCCACAGTGTTAACATCCACCTCATCCATCATTCTCTCATACTTATCTATCATCTCATCCAATTCCGCTGCGATTATGTACTAGCCTCCCCACAGACATTGTCATCTCTTGCTTCATCTCCATACCCCTCCGCTTCCTCATGATCCAATTCTCTCCCTTTACTTCCTCCTCTGTCATCACTAGCCTTACTGTACTCACCCATGCTATCTTCACCTATAATACCATGAAGCTTAATGTCTTCATTCTCCTTCACTTTTATCTCTTTTGTTTCCTTTTGAGAACTAAGTTTATCATCCTTGGGTATAGTATAATCCTTTGGTACTGTATAATTCTGAATCTTGTCAGCAATTGAGGGATACTCGCCACGCTATTTGTCACGTGTTTCCTCTCATTCCTTCTTTCTTCATTTGAACTCAAACATTAGATTCTCCACCACACTCCAATCCACATTCTTACCCTGACCCACATCCCTAACTTTATCATTAAACCTTCCGCTCGACATTTTACTAAAATGCACCAAACAAAACAACAATTAAAGGACTTCAGTGTCAAATATGTGAATCTCTAAAGTAAAAAGAGGTAAAGAGAGGTTTGTGTTAGAGATTCCATTACTAACCTATAACCTTGGCATAGATGTCTAGATGCTACAATTGTTCTCAACCCAATGAGATTCCATGATGCTCCTAGTCCCAACTAAATGCCCAAACAACCTCTAGTTTGAAAGTGCTTCCAGAAAGACTAGGGTTTGAAGACAGACTTAGTGTAGCTCATGATTGGCTCAATGATAGTTTAAGAAGGACTAGGGTTCGAAGACAGGCTTGGTACATCTTGCTATTGGCTCAACGATGGTTCAGGAAGGACAAGGATTCAAAGATAGGATTGGCTCAGTGTGGCTCAAGAATGGCTCAACAATAGTTTGACAATGGCTCGATGGGGCTCAAGAATGGCTTCATAAAGGTTCACAAAGGGCTCGATGATGGTTCACTCTAGAAAAGTCCTAAGGTCTTGGGTTTCACAAGGCTCGTGAGTAGTAAATGGAATTAGGCCTTGGGGAGTTTACTATTTCATATTTCCAGCCACCTATGAGGATGTGGCAAGTTAATACACATGTTAGGTATGGGAAGTGTGGAAACATACGTGGCAAGTGATATGGCTGCCACATAAGCTATTGAAGGTCAAAATGCCTCATCTAACAGTCAAACTAAAGCCTCAGTCATGATAGGGCAAATTTGTGCAATTTTGAAAAACATCAGGGAACATTTGTGCCATTAAATATTTTAGGATACCAGATGTGCCTAAAAAAAACTTTAGGGGTAAATTTCTACTTTAATCTAAAAAAATATTTACAAAACAAATCTTCACCCAGTTCAGCAAGACAGACAATATCAGCTACAATATCTTAGACCAAACCAAACACCTTCCAATGAATAATGTCCCAACACTTAAAAAGGATAAAATGAATAAATAACAATGGCTATAAAATTTAAAGAGACAATAACTTCATATAAAATATTTCACAAATTTTGAAATTAAGAAATTCTATATAGCCTTAAATAAAACTTTAACCATTAAATTTATAATGCCAAATATCTTTATCACTTCATCTCAATAAGAGAAATAGATAGAATAAATAAATAAAGTAACGTTTACCAATTAAACCAAAGGAGTATGTAATCACCAAATAATTTAAAAATCATGTTTTTAGGGACATGTCAAAACAATTAATGAATGTGGACACATAGTCATGAGAGTAAATAACCAAACACGACTTATGCCATGAAGACAAATGTAGATACACAATCCATGAAGGTAAGTAATCAAACATAGCTTAAGCTATAAAACAAACGTAAACACACAGCCCACAAGGATAATACTAACCAAATGCAGTTTGAAGCCACAAAATTGAACGGAGTATAAGACCCATGAATAACAAACGTGAGAACAAAACTCACGAAAATCAAACTAACTAATCATTGACCATGACACACCAAAGGCTAATGAGATTGTCGTTAGCAACCAATGTTCTGTATAAAGTCCCTTTTAAATTTATTTTCAAACATGTGAGAAAATCATCACTTTCAAACTATAATTTTCTCTTCTCAATATTAAATTCGCATGAATGATATAAAACATCAATCCTTCTAGATATGAAAATTCATAACTAATATCTCATAAACTTTTTCATCAATTTTTATAGTTGGCTTTATCAAATAAAAGACTACTAAAATTTGTAAAAGCATTTTCACTTATTTGAAAAGTAAATGTTGTGACTTCAAGATCTAGAGTAACTTAATTAATAAAAGTAATCAACACTAGAAATATTGATAAATGTAAATTATTTAAAATAATATTTTGATAAAAAGAAAATTTGCTAATAATTAGATCGGAACGTTATCCATTTACCTGAGAGAATCCCAATACCGTATTTTACACTTTAACACCCTTCAGAGCAAGATTTATTCCTAAAATGCTTCAATATAATGATAGTTGAATCTCTAAAATTTTATAAAACTCATTTGTTCACTCATTTATTGTAGTATATTCCTGCATTGGTCTTGGACATCAATCTTTTAGATTTCATTCCAAGGACATTCATTTCCTAACTAGTACACAAGTACCAAAATTTATAAATTGCTAATCATGCAACTCTCAAGCATCAACAACTTCTTTATGAAGTTTCTCATATTTAATTTCATAACAAGATTCAACTTCATATAAAAGCAAAACAAAATTTTGAATTTAACTTGCAGTCCTTAAATCTTTTGTGCTCAAGCAACACCATAGTCATTTTATTTTATAAACTTTATAGCTCAATATCTTAAGACAAGAATTATTCAGAGAAATAGAACAAACAAGTCTTAACTTTGACCTTCATTATATAAAATAAGTGCTCTCCATAATAATTTACTCAACAATAAACAATTATCACATATATTTTGTCAATATAAATCAAAATTCCTTCTAATAGACATTTTACCAAATATCTTGTAGGAATTAATGTTTAAACCACAATACCAAGCTCTTTTCTTTTCCAATTTCCTCCCAATAATTTCCAATATCAATATTTCAATTCACAAAATGTCCCAAATCTCTTTTATTGAAAACATCACTAATAATCTTTCCATGAGCTAAATAATGCTACATTCAATTTATTTAAACAGCCAAAACAAATTACCATGAATAACAAATCAATCATTAACAAGTCATGTTGTGGTGCAAAGGACTTCCCAACCAATCCAGAAATGTCCCCTAGTAATGAATTATTTTTAGTTCTTCTAAATCCTGATGAGGTTGAAGTTTGCCCAAAATCTCTCTCTGTCATGGAATCGTCCACGTCACTAAACACCAACCATATTAATGTTAAATCTACAATGTTCTTCTTTAAGTTTAAGTGTTCAGATTGCCCGAACTCCCCATCTCTAATAATCACATATAGCAACTATAATGGAGTGGAAAAGAAGCAAGAAGGAGATTTGAAACTCCTTCCCTCAACCCAGCATAATGGAGCAGAGAAGGAGAAGATCTTGGGCAGATCAATAGAGAGGAGGAAGGAAGAATTTCCAGCAGTACAAATAAGAGAGGAGTAAAGATTTCTGCAGTAAGAAACAGGGGAAGATGAATGAAGAATGGAGGAAAATGAACGACTCTTACTTTCCCTGATGCACACAAATATGTTTTATCGCAAGTGTACGGTTTGTAATTAGTAAGTGATAAATCAAGGTCAATCCCATGAGGAATCAAGTTAATTGGTAATTAGGCAATAAAGTTTTCATTTTCATTTAAGTTGAGCAAGGCATGATTTGAATTTGATATTTACAAAATAAGGATTGAAATTAGAAAAATACACTAAAATTAAAATTCTAACAACCATAAACAATTAAGGTAACCTAGGGTGGCTAATCCCTTTTTCAATTCATAGAGCATGTAATTACCTAAATAAATTCACTTAATATTAATTTGTTAATCTAGAGTATTAATAGGAATAATTATCTTTTGATTAATTATACCCCTCTCTTGAATTAATTTGCTATTTCTAACACAATTACCCAAGAGGCAAAATGGCACAAATTCACTCTAATATGATTATATACGTCCAATAGGTATATTCTTATCCTAATGGCAAATTAGAATAAATTTTAATCCCACATTACTCAATCTAATAGTCAAATTCAGATTTTTCTCTTCCAAGGCAAAACCTAAACCCTCAAATTCACACTCATTGGTGGCCAAGCATTAAGTAGACAAATAAGCACAAGATTAAGTAAAAAAAACTAATATTAAACTCAAATAAATGATTCAAACATGCTCTAATCCAAGAATCAATTCATAGCTACCCTAGATTAAGAGAAAATCAACCACACATGGCTTCCATGATAGCAAAAATCAGCAATATATACAGTAAAGTAAAGAGAAGAAGGAGAAGAAAAGCTTAATCGAAGCAATCTTGAGTGAAACCTTTAAGTTTCCACTAAACACAAGCTTCGCCAACTCTTCTTTGGCTCTTTTCCCTCTTCCTAGATGTTCTACAGTTGCTAGAGGTGAAGAATGGTCAAAAATGAGGTACCTAAGCCTTAAAAATTCGCTAACAATCAAAACTGTGCGTTTTACTAAAATCGCACTTTGCTGCAGCGAACATAACCTGTTCAGATTTTCTTTTCAAATTTAATTCCTTTGACTTGGAATCCGAAATTTTCTTCTTTGGGCCCCTAAATTGGGCCTCTCTACATGTATAAAACCTAGAATAAATGATAGAATTGGTCCACTAACTTCTAACATATTTCCAAGCCCATTTTCACACACATTCATCCACTTAATCATATTTTTGCTAACAAAATTCAAATAAATGACTTCCAATTACATTAAAAATACCAATAAATTTAATAAAATATTGAAAGTCATCAAACCTCCATACTTGAATGTTTGCTTGTCCTCAAGAAAAACAAAATAACTATACAAAAATGGCAAAAAAAATTTGAATATTTCAAGATCAAATGCAATTCAAACTTCCAAGAACTCAATTTAATTAGAAATCTTTCCTCCCTTTCAAAAAATAATAGTAGCAAGGAACTTAATTAAGTAAAGATAAATTCCAATATATTATCCCTCACCAGTCAAGTGTTTACACTCTACACTCAAGGTGTCTAAGGGTTGTGTTTCACTCAATTCCACCTATTATAATTCATCTACCATAGGCTTGTTTCTCATCTTAATCTCCAATAAATTATACCATTGCATACTCAAATCAAAAGGACTTTTAAAAGGTTGTAATGTTCTGGGTAGGATAATGAAATGAAATTATTTAATGAGTCACAATTACATACTTTAATTAGTGCCAAGCATATTAAATGAGAATCAAGAAAATTGAAGGATAAACCACAACTCTTTACAAGAGATATCAATGAAGATTAACATCTTTTTTTTCACTTGATTTTTTTTTGTATTATTCATCATTTTTTTAACTTTCAATATTCTTTTCTCTTAGCTTCTTTCTTTATCTTCTCTTCTTTTATTTCGTCTTTCTTTTTCTTTTGAACCACCCATGAAACTCCAACTAAATTCTAAGTCCTTCATTTTCTTTCATGGATGTAACACTTAGCACTAACCACAGTAGTAAATGGGAATAAAAATGGATGAAAAAGGGCTTTTGTTTTTTTAATAATAAGGCTAAGGATCAAATGGGTGAAACAATGGATTTATATAAAAAGGAATGGTTATTTGGCTAAACTAGCTAAGAAAATGAATGCCTTAATTATTTTTATGCATGCAAATGGCTATTGCAAGTCTCAACAAAGATTCAAAACTAGTTTTAGAGATAGAATCACAATAAGTGTACTCTCTCTTAAAGAAAATGAACATTTAGGCTCAAAATTCTTACAAGCTTTTTGGACAAACTATTGTCAATTATCCAAACTTAATCCATTGCCTATTTACTAAAATTCTAGGAAGGTAGGACTGACTTCTAATCAAATTTAATTCTTCAAGCTCAAATCAATCTCACCTTAGCCACATTCACAAGAAAAACAAACAAACAAAATGACTAAAACAAAATGTTTACAAGATTTTTAAAATTTTTAAATTTTTTTTATCATTTCTTTTTACTATGTACAATATGTATAACCAACTCTTAAAAAAACTTTAAGGACAAGCAAAATACCAAATGTAATAGCAAGTACCCCCTCCCCCATACTTAAATTAAATATTGTCCTTAATGTTTAAAGAAAGAAAACAAACAAGGACATAAGGACACTGAAACTCCCTTGACCAACAAACGCGGCAACTTGACAGACAGAAAGACTTTGAAAGAGGGATGAGAGTGACATGTCCTCAAGAGAATACGATACCTGCTAACAACATCAAATAGAAAAGTGGATAAGTTGGAGACAAAGAAATTAGATACAAACCATCAAATAAGAAGCTATGAATTATCAATTACAACCCTAAGAGAATAACAACCAAACTAAGTAGTCAAAGAAAAAGGAAAAAAATCTAACAATAAGAGAAAAGATAGAATTCCATTAGAATAGAAGCTTAGGGCAACAATAAGAGTAGTAAGAGAAGGAGCCAATGATAGAGCTCAAAGCTCAAATTTTGGCACATTAATTCTCTTCCATTCTTTTAATTAAATCTTGCATGGAATCCAACTGTTGCTTCATCTAGATATCTTAACTTTCATTTGATGATACTTGATTGGAATTCTTTAATGTTTGCCCTTTGTTAGCCATCCAACTATGAGTAAAAGCATGTCATCCTTTAGTAGATAATAAGGTAAGTGCCACCAAATATCACAAAGTAGGAGGGTTGATGACTAAAGGAACAAGAGAAGAGTAAATTTCTATGATAGAATTCAAAATAGGAAAGGTGAAAGTAGTAAAAAAAAAGAAATATTTTTTTAATTTTAAATGTATAGGAAAAAAAATATACAGACAAACAAAGCAACAATTTTTTTTTCAAAGTAATTAAAACAAACAAGACAAAATATTTTTGAAGTATTTTTTTTTTATTTTTTTAAATATGAATTTTTTAAAAAAATATTTACAAATTTATTCTTATTAAACTAATAAAAAAATTTTAAGAATTTTTTTAAACTTAACCAGAGATTTCGCTCCAGCAAAGCAAAGTTTCGCTTCAGCGAAGGTGCTCTCTGTAAGTTGGTTAAGCATTTCACAAAATAGTTTTTCGCTCCAGCAAAACAAAGTTTTGCTTCAGCGAAGGTGCTCTCTGGAAGTTTGATGAAAAGTCATAGAGGCATTTGCCCTTAGAGCGAAATACGATTTCACTGCAGTGAAGGTGCTCTTTGAAAACTTTGGACAAGAACAAAGAGACCGTTTGTTGGAGTAAAACCTCCTTTCGCTAGGGCGAACATAATAGAGAACACAAACACTCACAACCTAAGAAAAATAACTAAACAAAGCAAAAACTCACAAAGAAAATAGCTTTATCACCTCCGAATTAACAATACCCTCTTCTACATCTCCTAACATTTAATTGGAAACTTTCAATCCAAATATTTACCACCACAACACTTTGAACATAACAATATAAGTAATAAAGCACAAATATAGAACGCTTCCCTAAGATGTTTTTGGCTTGTTCCTTAATTCCAAAACTTGACTTTGAGCTTCCAAATTCTTTAAGAACTCTTTAACCTACAAACACACTAAAATAAAAAAGATCAAACTAAAGACAATGAAAACAAATAAACCAAAAACACAAGTAAAAGAAAAATAAAACTTGGGCTGCCTCCCAAAAAGCGATTGGTTATAGTCTTCAACCAAACTCTCTCAAATCATCAAAGTAGATCAACCAAGTAGACAACAGACTTCAATTGCTCTATGTCACCTCCCTAATAATGCTTGAGTCTTTGTCTATTAACTTTGAAAGATCTACCCGTTCTTTCATCAAGAACCTCAATTGGTCCATGTGGTGCTATAGAAAGCACTTTAAAATGGTCGGACCATTGAGATTTTAGCTTTCTAGGAAACAACCTTAATCTTGAGTTGAAAAGCAATACCAATTGTCCTGGCTCAAAAGACCGATGCAAGATATATTGATCATGCCACCTTTTAGTTCTCTCCTTATAAAGTCTAACGCTTCTAAAAGCATAGAGTCTAAACTCTTCTAACTCATTCAATTGCATTATCCTTGATGCACTAGCTTACTTAGGGTCCATATTTAATTGTTTAATTGCCCACTAAGATTTATGCTCTAATTCAATGGGCAAGTGACATGCCTTCCTAAAGACCAAACAGTATGGTGACATCCCAATTGGAGTTCGAAAGGCTGTGCGGTAAGCCCATAAAGTGTCATCAAGCTTGTCTGACCAATCTTTTCTAGTAGGACCTACTTTCTTCTCAAGTATCTACTTGATCTCTCTGTTAAGCAGCTCACAGAGACCATTAGTTTGTAAGTGATAAGTAAGGGACATCCAATGATGGACTCCATACTTTGACAAGAGAGCCTTGAATTGATTGTTATTAAAGTGCGTACCCTCATTAGTGATAATAGCTCGAGGAGTGCCAAATCTTGTAAAGATGTTCTTCTTCAAAAATCAGATCACAGTATTACCATCATTTGATTGACATGCTATAGCCTCTGCCCACTTGCTCCATACTTTATAGCAACAAGTATGTATTGATTTCTTCTAGAAAAAGGAAATGGTCCCATGAAATACATACCCCAAACATTAAATAGTTCCACTTATAAAATCCTAAACTAAGGCATCTCATATTTCTTAGAAATATTTTCGGTCCTTTGACATCTATCATACTTGGTAACAAATTGGTTAGCATCTTTAAACAAAGAAGGCCAATAAAAACCAAACTCAAGTACTTTAAATGCAGCTCTTTATCCCCCATAATGCCCCCTATATGCAAATGCATGACAAGCATGTAAAATGGCCTCTTATTCTATTTCAGGAACACATTTTCTAATGATCAAATCAGCATATCTTTTAAACAAAAATGGTTTATCCCAACTATAAAAGTCAATATCATGCAAAAATTTCTTCTTTTGAAAAGGCTTCAAATCAGGAGGTAACACTCTACATATAAGATAATTCACAATATCCACATGCTAAAGTAAATCACAAGTACCAATAACAAATAACTGCTCATCAAGAAAATTTTTAGCAATCAACAAGTCAGCACCACAATCAGAAACATGAACAAGTCTAGACAAGTGATCAACAACTTGATTTTCAATTCCTTTCCTATCAACAATTTTCACATCAAACTCTTGCAACAACAAAACCCATCTAATGAGCCTAGGTTTAGATTCTTTCTTATTCAACAAATATCTAATAGCAGCATGATCAGTATGAACTATAACCTTAGCACCCATAAGATAAACTCTAAACTTTTCAAAAGCAAAAACAATAACAAGCATTTCTTTTTTAGTAGTTGAGTAATTTACCTGTGCACCAGCTAAAGTCCTGCTTGCATAGTAGATAAGATGAAAAATCTATTTGTGCCTTTGTCCAAGCATCGCTCTAACAGCAAAATCACTTGCATCACACATGACCTCAAAAGGTAGTGACCAATCAGGAGTAACAATGATAGGGGTAGATGTTAATCTACTTTTCAACTCTTCAAAGGCCTTTGTACACTCTTTATTAAAATTAAAAGTAGTGTCTTTTTCAATTAGTTAAGATAAAGGCTTTGAAATCTTGGAGAAGTCCTTGATGAATCAACGATAGAAGCTAGCATGCCCTAAGAAACTTCTCACAGCCTTCATATTAGTAGGTAGTGGCAACTGCTCAATAATTGAAGTCTTAGCCCGATCAACCTCAAGATCCTTCTTAGAGACTTTGTGACCCAAAACAATACCTTCAGTTACCATAAAATGGCATTTTCCCCAATTAAACACAAGGTTAGTCTCCTCACATCTTTTCAAGACGCTTGCCAAGTTAGAAAAGCACTGTTCAAATAATTATCCAAAAATAGAAAAATCATCCATAAACACCTCCATAATCTCTTCAATCATATCAAAGAAGATACTTATCATGCACCTTTAGAAAGTGGTGGGTGCATTACAAAGACCGAATGGCATCCTTCTAAAGGTAAAAGTGCCATAAGGACAAGTAAAAGTAATTTTCTCTTAGTCCTCAAGGGCTATAACAATCTAATTATAGCATGAATAACCATCCAAGAAGCAAAAGTACTCCTCACCAACTAGTCTATCTAACATTTGATCAATAAATGGAAGAGGAAAATAATCTTTCCTTGTGGCATCATTCAACTTCCTATAACCCATGCAAATATGCCATCCAGTAACTATTCAAGTTGGAATTAACTCATTTTGCTCATTGGTAATTACTGTCATTCCTCCTTTCTTGGGAAAACATTGCATCGGGTTAACCCATGCACTATTAGAAATGGGATAGATTATCCTAGCATCTAACTACTCAATAATTTCTTTTTTACCAATTCTTTCATCATAGGATTCAACCTTCTCTGATTTTGAACAGATTTCTTATGGTTATCTTCTAACAAAATTTTATGCATCACAATAGAAGGATTAATACCTTTGATGTCTACAATTGTCTATTCCAAAGCTTGCTTGTGATCTTAAAGAACTTTGAGTAACCTCTCCTTTTGATCATTAGACAAAGCAGAAGAAATGATAATAGGTAATGTCTCAAATTTACCTAAATAAGCATAAGTAAGGTGTGGTGGCAAGGGTTTAAGCTCTACAATTGGTGCTTGTTCAATTGAAGGCTTCAAAGAAAGAGCTTGCCTAGATTCCAACTCTAAACATTCAAATAATCTTCTTAAATTAAAAAATTGAGGAGTTGCTTAAAGTAATTTCTTGCATCCAACAATATCATTATTTTCAACCATATTATCTCCCAATAATACAGCATGTCACGAGTCTTTCACAACAAAGGACTCTAAAGTCTCTTGAACTACCTCATCTAGAATCTCTGCTCTAGAACAAATTTTAGATTCCCCAGGATACTCCATTACTTTATGCATGTTGCAGCTAACTTCTTTATCATTTACTCTAAGTTTGATCTCTCCTCTTTCAACATCAATGAGAGCTCATGCTGTAGCTAAAAATGATCTACCCACAATAAGTGGGATATTTCTATCTTCATCACAATCCAAGACAATGAAATCAACAGGAAAGATAAATTTATCAACTTTGACTAACATGTAACATCCTGAGTTTTAATTCCCTGATTAATTAAATTTAATTAGGGTAATTAAGTAAATTGAAGTGGCGTGTGGCTAGAGAGGTCTAATAATTATATTTGATGGTATTTCAGTCCTAGTTGTGGGTCCGGTATTGAGGCAGGTCACTCAAGCATTGAAAGGAGAAGAAAAAGAAGAGTTGAAGTTGCTGTGCCACATGCTGCAGCACGTAGATCGTTCGCCACGGTGCACAGCCATCTCTGAGCAAGGGAGGACTTCTCTATGCCATGCACCATAGCACATGGCCATTTTCTGCACTTTATCAGATGCGAAATGAGACAGAAAAAGAAAGAAAAGAAAGGGGAAAAAGGAGAGGCGTGCTAATGCTCTGTTAGAGTTTGCTTAGGGACCACTTTAAGAGTATTTTGAAGGCTACAAACACCCAGGTAAGTATTATACTCAGTAATCTCCCCTTTTCTTCCATATTTATGAGTTTATAATTAGGATTTGATAGTGGAAGTGGGATTTTGGTCCATATAGGTTATAGGTCCTAATTTGTTGACTCAAATGGAGTTAATGGAGGTAGATTAGAGTATTTAAACCTAGGTATGATGAGTTTTGGTGTCTTGGGTTGTTGGGCACCATAAATACCTAAAAATCTCTTTTATTATAGGTGGTTGGAATTGTGATGCTATTAATGGGAATTTAATGGTTCATTAATGCTATTGGGAGCTAAAGGTAATTATTACACCCAATGGTTAGGCTCTACCTCTTGTAAAGTGAAGGTTGGGCAATTTAGAAGTAGAGATTGAGGGTTCATATGGTTGAGTTTGTTATGTTGATGGAATTCAAATTGGTTGATTGTAGCTTTGGCTCTTGGTCACCTATTGGAGTGGAAATTCAAGCTTGGAAGCTAGTTAATTGACGGGTAAACCTTTGACCTCTTAAAGGTTTGAGGAAACCAGGGGTAAAACCTACTTTGGATAGTTATATGTTAATTAATTGTTAATTGGTTGTGAATGTGAAATTGTAAATGCTTACATGCATGGGATTGGTTGTTTAAGTAAGAATTATATATATTAGCTTCTTTGAGTGCATGAAAAAGTTATTTTTGGGCTTAAAAATGCAAGTGCAAAGTTAAGAGGATTTTATTATGAATATGCCTATATTTTTTAGCAATGAATATGATGATGTATAGAAATAGTTTTGTGTTAATAAGAAATGAATTTTGAGAAAAAGATGAGAATACACACTTAGGCAGTGCAAAGTCGTGAACCCAACGTGATTGTTGTAATAGTGAGTATATGAAAGTAAAAAGTGAGAACAAGTGAGTATGGTTTATGGCATGATTAGTGGCAAGAGTTCACCTAGGGATTTGGGAGTAGAGAAAATCCATATGGTATTTTGGCTGTCCTCCAGTACACGGGGGCTATAGCCTTGTCCCACTATTTGTCGAGGGACTAGAACCTAATTATCTCCACCAGTTCAATGAAGAGAATAGCTTAAGGTATGAGACACCCTAAGGATTCGAGAATGGGGGAAGCCGTAGTCCGAGAGTGAGTCCTGTGATCTTTGGTCAAGTCACACCTCACGATTGGTGAGCTTAGGTAGTTCAGTCACATAGACAGAGCCCTAATCAGTGTTACAGCCCACGGTTTCAGTTTAAAAAAATAAGGAGGATATAAGGTTGGTTGATCATTACCTAACTGAATATATGATGTGTCACACGTGCTAAGTGGTGGCAAGTCGCAAGAGTATAGGTGATGTCACATATCTGAGAATATGGTGACAATGCACCTAGTTATGTGAGTAAAGAAGCTATAAAGTGATAAATGATAAGTTGTGGTATATGTGGACTTGTTTTACATATTTGATCTCCCTGTGCATGTATTTTTTTATAATTGATATATAACTATATAGGATAGGTTTAACCTTAGTTACTGAGTGACTAGACTCACCCTTCTTATTTAATACTTTTCAGGCTCTAACTTTGGTGTTGAGAGGGAGAAGACTAAAGAGGCGAGGAATTAGCACATTCCTACTGTATGCCTCTAGTTTAGCTTTAATTGTGTAATAGTATATGGCTTGCCAATTCTAAGATGCATATTACCTCAGTTGCACTATTTTAGCTGTTGAAAATGTTAGAATTGTATTTTGGGCCCTTAGCCTTTGTGTATTTTTGTCATATATATGTTTATAGGGCCAAAATACTAGTGCAAGTGTATAAATAAAGTTTTGAGCATGTTTTGAATGATTTGAGTTAAATGCAATGCTAATTTACCTCCCCTTGTGTTTTTGGTAAATTAGGGTTGAGGAGTGAATTTTATTTATAATGTTGTTTCGGTGCTTGTGACATGTTATACTAGTAGTCTTAGGTCTATTAGATATGGTCAGGTGTTAGGAAAATTTTTTGGCACTTGTTGAGGGTTTTGGACACTTATTTTATGTAAAAGTGTTAAAAAGTGGTTAAAATATATTTGGGTGTCCAACTTCCTAGTGTGACTTGGTTTGGAAGTAAAACCCATGCCATTAGCTAGTACAGGAAAAGAGCTTTCCGTAGATATCTAGACCACGTCATTCAGACCTAGACCACTAGTTCTGCTGTCAATTTGACAGCAGAATTGAGGGAATTTCGTGCAACACGTCGCAGCGCATAGCGCCTGAGCCATTGCGCAGAGTGCGTCCGCCGTGGTTCATTGCTCTATATTTCAGTACATAATTTATTTTCAACCGTTTTCGACTTCTTTCACTCCTCTGAGGTATCTCATGCTTCCAAAACTTATTTTTACTTTGATATGAAAGGTTTTGATCAATTTTTAACTCATTTCTATTTAGAAAACTTGAGATCCTTTCCTTTTGAAAATCAAACTTGGTAATCACTCTTCGGAGCTAATCCCTCGATTACCATGAGCTCTATTTGTTAAGTGTGTTTAATAGAGTGAGAATATTACACAACACATCCTCAATTTTACCTTTAGGAAATGCCAAACTTCTATCAGCTAATTGGAGAGTCACTAAAGTGGGACTAGCTTCAGCAAGTTGAAATTTTCTAAACACAAAAAGTGGCATCAAGTTGATACTTAAGCCTAAATCACATAATGCCCCACCTTGAAATTTATCTCCAATCACTTAAGGAATTGAGAAACTACCTGGATCATAGCATTTTATAGGTAATTTGTTCAAGAGAATGGCACTGTACTCTTCAGTAAGGGCAATTGTTTCACATTCACTCAACCACCTCTTCTTACTCAACATCTCCTTCAAGAACTTAGAATATTAAGGCATTTGCCCCAAAGCTTCAATGAGAGGTATGTTGAAATGCAATTTCTTAAAAATTCTCAAGAATTTCTTGTATTGCTCCTCTAATGCCTTCTTTTAAAATTTTTGAGGAAATGATAGTGGTGGCACCTAAGAAAGATGATCAATAGTCTGTCCTTTCTTCTTAGATGTTGTCACTACCTCTTTTGGAGACTACTCTTTCTCAATATCATTTTCAACAATCACAACTTTAGCTTTAGTAGGTGTAGAAGATACCTCTTGCTCAGTTTGATCAATTTCTGGCTTATGTGTAAACTCATAAGTAGGAGGGAAAATTTTAAATAATTGCTTCCCACTCCTTAAGGCAATTGCTTTGCACTCCTCATTTCCTTCTCTATGAGGATTAGTCTCCATATTACTTAGCAATCCCCCTTTATGAAGTGCAGTCACTGTAGTTGCAATTTACCCCATTTGAACCTCAAGATTCTTTAGAGATGAATCAACTCTTGCATTTATGGCAGCTTCTTGTTGACTGTTCTTAATCTGAGATTTTACCAATTTTGCTATTACTTCTTCCAAGTTAACTCTTGACTCTTGAATAGGAATAGATCACTTTTCAACTTGAGGAAAACCTGGAGGAACAATTTACTTTGCACTAGAAGATGGAGCTTGATTGAGGGTTGCACTATTTCTCCAAGAAAAGTTAGGATTCTGATGCCACCCAGGATTGTAAGTGTTTGAAAATAGATTGACTTGATTATTAGCACAATAATTCCTAATATAATTTACCATCTCAACTTATTGAGAAAGATGGCAATGTTCAGTAGCATGTGCATCTCTACAATAATCACACTAAGCATATATGGCATGAACTCCCATAGGCCCACCATTGTTTCAATCAACATGTGCTTCTAGATGGTCAAATCTTTTACTTAGAGTCCGGAGCATAGCTAACACTTGTGAAGATAAAGAGTTATCAATAAATCTTTTTAAAGGTCTCTCGGGTCTTCTCTCATTGTTGTTTTGGATGTAATCAGCAGCAAGATCATCTAAACAGTTCCAAACATAGTTTACTGGTTGTTTGTAATCCCACCATTAGTGACTGAATTCAGGTGTCAACTGGCTACTAAAAACATAAATCAAAACCCATTTCTCTTGATTATGCCCAGGACTCTACTTTACCAATTGCTTAAACCTTTCCCAAGCTTCATACAAATGTTCACCAAATTATTGATTAAAATTAAGAATGTTGGCTCTAGAATCAACCATCTTGTTATGTGGGAAAAATCTAGATCTAAACTTGCTTTCCATTTCCTCCCATGATAAGACACTACCCTCATCCAAATTAATGAGCGAATCTTTAGCTTTCCCTTGTAGAGAGTAAGGGAAGAGGCGAAGACGGATGATATCTTGAAGAACCCCATTTTGCTTGAATGAGTCACAAATGTCAAGGAAGTTCACCAAATGTCTATTAGGATCCTCATCTTGATTTCCCACAAATTGCCCATTCATCTCAATCATCTTAAGCATGGTTTACTTAATCTCAAAGTTGTTTGCTTGGAAGTTAGGCACTTTAATCCTAGACTGATATCCTCTAGCTTATCTACCTAAGAAATTAGTGACACACAGCCTGTCATTCTCATCCTCAGCCATCTCTTCATTTGCAACTTTTTCATCGATTAGAGGTTGAGTTTGAGGTGAAATAGCTTCCAAGATTTCTTTAAGACTCCTTGTTTTCACAGGTGTCTTTTTCAATCTAGCTTTACGTGGCATGCAAAATAGTCCTGCAAAAATAAGACAAGATCAAGGATCTAACTGAAAAAAAAAAAAGACAAAATAAATGCTCAAGCTAAAACTACTCAAGGTCCTCTATTTCTAATCACCAATTGCCTAAATTCCCTAGCAGCGGTGCCAAAAATTTGATGCACACAAATATGTTTTACTGCAAGTGTACGGTTCGTAATTAGTAACTGACAAATCAAGGTCGATCCCACGAGGAATCAAGTTAATTAGTAATTAGGAAATAAAGTTTCCATTTTCATTTAAGTTGAGCAAGGCATGATTTGAATTTTATTTTTGCAAAATAAGGATTGAAATTAGTAAAATGCACTAAAATTAAAATTCCAACAACCATAAACAATCAAGGTAACCTAAGGTAATCCCTTCTTCAATTCATAGAGCATATAATTACCCAAATAAATTCACTTAATATTAATTTGTTAATCTAGAGTATTAATAGGAATAATTATCTTTCGATTAATTACACCCCTCTCTTGAATTAATTTTCTATTTCTAACACAATTACCTAAGAGGCAAAATGGCACAAATTCACTCTAATGTGATTATATATGTCCAATAGGTATATTCCTATCCTAATGGCAAATTAGAATAAATTCTAATCCCACATTACTCAATCTAATAGTCAAATTCAGATTTTCCTCTTCCAAGGCAAAACCTAAACCCTCAAATTCACACTCAATGGTGGACAAGTATTAGGTAGACAAATAAGCACAAGATTAAGTAAAACAAAAGTAATATTAAACTCAAATAAATGATTTAAACATGCTCTAATCCGAGAATCAGTTTATAGCTACCCTAGATTAAGAGAAAATCAGCCACACATGGCTTTCATGACAGCAAAAATTAGCAATATATACAGCAAAGTAAAGAGGAGAAGGAGAAGAAAAGCTTAATCGGAGCAATCTTGAGTGAAACCCTTGATTTTTTGCTAAACCCAAGCTTCTCCAACCCTTCTTTAGCTCTTTTCCCTCTTCCTGGACGTTCTGCAGCTGCTGGAGGTGAAGAATGGTAAAAAATGAGGTGCCCAAGCCCTAAAAATTCGCTGACAATCAAAATTATGTGTTTTACTAAAATCGCGCTTCGCGATAGCGAACATGACCTGTTCAGATTTTCTTTTCAAATTTAATTCCTTTGACCTGGGCTCCAAAATTTTCTTCTTTAGGCCTCTAAATTGGGCCTCCCTACATGCATAAAACCCTGAATAAATGATAGAATTGAACCACTAACTTCTAACATATTTCCAAGCCCATTTTCACACACATTCATCCACGTAATCATATTTTTGCTAACAAAATTCAAATAAATGACTTCCAATTATATTAAAAATACCAATAAATTTAATAAAATATTGGAAGTCATCACAGACATAGATGAACGGAAGAAATAGAGAGGGAGAGTTGACGATGAGACAAGGGATGAAAGAGTTCGACACCCCCCCCCCCCAGCCACACTAGAATGGCGACACACATAGAAGTTCCTGTTGCTCAAAAAGAGAATATCCAATGGCTGAACAGGGAAGGAGAAGACTCGACGGTGACAGTTAGAGCTTTTGCACTCATCAACACTAGCGATGGCTGGTACAAAGTAATGGCAGAAAAGACAAAGGTAATGTCAAAGAGTTCTAGAGCTTCTCTCTTTGGTTCAAAATGTTTAATAAGGGGAATAGGAAATAAGAAAAATATCAGGTTAAGGGGAGGGTATAATGGTAATTTAAAGAAGTTGAAGCAAAAATAATAAAATAAACTTACGTACTCATCACAGAAAATTCGAACTCAGATTCTAATAGATGTTTTGCTTCCACAATGCCCACTTGACCATCATTTTCTATTGTTATATTTACTATATATATATATATATATATATAATTGTTAGGTTAATGCTAATAAAATGGGGGCCAAGGTTTTAAATAAATATGTTTGATGCATTTTCCTAGCTCTAGCAATATGTGATATAGTCTAATTATGTAGAAAATTTTTCACTATATTATTAATATCTACATTTTATATGTGTAGATGTTTATCTCCTCATGTCACTTTAAATTACTTGAAGGATTTGTAACTCTGACAATTCTTATAATTTATCTGTACATGCACCTACATGAATAAAATTTATATCTCCATTATTATGTTTTACCACCTTACACTAACCATCATTAGCTGTAAGGTTGCACTTGTAATGACACAAATAATACTTCGACCAAAAATAAAATAACACAAATAATACAAATAATAAAAAACATACTCCCTCTGTTAACAAATATAAGCCATTTTTAATCAAATCTCACCCCAATAAAGTAATTACCTACTTTCAAACTAACCCTATCTTTCTATATTTACTCCTATTAAATATTCTACAATAAATATAAAGTCATTATCAATAGGAGCATTTTTGAAAAAAAGGCAACGAGTGCACCTCGAAAGACTAAAAATGCCTTACATTTTTTAATATCCAACTTCTCAAAAAATGGCTTACATTTTTAAATGGAGGAAGTAGTTGTTATTGAGGAATAAAAAAATGGATATACTAGAGATTTCACATTTTGATTTTGCAATTATACAATGTAAAGGCCTAGAAAAGCAGAAATGCTTGAGCTTCTAAAATGCCAAAAATACTTATAAAAGAAGGCATGTTTTTATTTTTGATGATTCATCACTCTATGACCCAAATAAACCTATCAAGTCATTGCAAATTAAAGGAAAAAAAAGTTAGGTCGAATATTATATTCAAGAACAAAGAATGGTAGCTCGCCATCGATTTTCCAATCAAACAGTCTTCTCGAAGGGGCCATAAATTAATATTTGATGAGGATTGAAGAGATCATAAGTACAGAAAATCAAGGATAAAATGAAGAAATTAAATAAGATGATGAACCAAGTTTTAATTTGTTTATGAAAATCATAAAAAAGTGGAAAAAAAGCTGCTTCAACATGACTATGATTCATTCTTTCACCTTACAAATAGAATGCATATATGCATGGTTGCAATTATATGCTTATTCGTACCTGGTTCTGGGCGTGGTTTTATTTCTTTTTATTGCAGTTTTGGGGGCCAAGATTTTAAATAAATATATTTAATGCGTTTTCCTAGCTCTAGCAATTTGTGATATAGTATAATTATGTAGAAAATGTTTTCTCTCATGTTTAGCCTAGAAGAATTCTTCAAAGTCTGAACACAATTGTCTTCTAGGATTCTTTTGTGGATCGAAGCTGTAACTTGATGGAAAGCCTTGAGACTTTGAGGGTAAATGCATCAAGCAATTTAAAGACCTATTTGACTTATTCTGCAGAAAAGAAGGAGAAGAACTAACTATTAGGGAGGATAGAAGTAGGCAATGGTCATTTCTTGAGGTTTTCTTCTAAATTAGTTATAAATTCCTATTCACAATAGTTCCTAATGCAACACTTCTTGAACGTTATACGTTCAAAGATTTTCAACAATACCACCTATCTAATAATGGTATTGAGCCAGAGCAAGTGCAGCACTTGTGTGAGGTACTAAGGATCTTTTACTAACGATATGATGGTCCACCGCTGGGAGAAGTAAAACAAGGCTGCAAGATGAAGTTGTGTGATAAGCTAATTAGAGCCTTTTGCTTTGGATGTTATCCACAACAAAGTGAACGTCCACCACAAGCAACAGAGCAAGGCTGCAAGTTGAAGCTGTGTGATAACCTAAGAGACTTTTCTCTCGATGTTATCTACAACAACGAAAACGTCTGAAACTTGCATATTGTGCGAACAAACTACATGAAGCTGGAGTTAAATTTCAGGTCAATGAAGGCAAAGAGTTTGAGGAGGTACAGAATTCAAAGGGAGTTCTAAGAATGCCATGTATTTGTGTAGTTGATGAGACAAAGACTATTATCAAAAATATGTTTGCCTTTGAGCAATGTCACATTCCTTGCCCAGGGAAAGCCTTGCAGAATTACATATCGTTCTTGGATGATCTCATTGACACTTGAAAAGATGTATAAATGCTTGTTGAAAAGGGAATCAAACACAACTTCATGGGCGACGACAATGTAGTGGCTTCCATGGTCAACAATCTCTGCACCAATGTTTATTGTAACCGAAGTCCCAGTGACGGTCTCCACAAAGCTTTTAGAGATTCGAACAAGTTTTATGAAAACCCTTGTCATAACTACAAAGAAATCTCTGAGAGTCAAAACTTGAGTACTCCCTGGAAGTTGGCATCTTTCTTTGCTGCAGTTCTATTGCTTTTCCTCACTTTGGTCTCGACGATATGTTCAGTTTATTCTTATACGAGTGACATATTGGAACGAAGACTCAACTTGTAATTCATCATGATCATGATGGCTAATCAATTATATGTTGTTCATCATCATCATTATTATTAATGGCCACATATGTTGTTAATTATAGAATTTCATATATCTTCCACTTCTATTTTTTTTTATCTACGCGCACAAATTATGATATGCTACCAGGCAGTGGTGAAGCTAGGATCCTAGTCCAAGAGGCAAATTAATTTACATATTAATAATTAAAAAAATAATAAAAAAATTATTTTAAAAACAATTATTTTTTTATAAAATAATATTTAAATTATGGTGAAATTGTGAGCTAAAATTTAATGGACTGAGTTAAAAAAATAACATGAAATGGATTTAAAATTTAAAATATTAAAACAAAGGGTGCAAAATATAAAAGAGTAAATTGGCTTAATGGCCATGAAAAATATATTAATCAGAAATTATGGAAGAAATTTTTGAAAATTCTAGAATGTGGCTAATTTACAATTAGTTGGGGGGTGTGATTTTCCATTTTTATTCCCAAAACAAATAAAAAAACTTGTGTAATAGAATAGCAAAACCCCTGTAATTGAATGATTATAATCGTGTCCTATTTACAACCATATATCACTTCAATATTTGAATACTTTTAAATATTTTACCGTCAACTTAGTGGGCATAATATACTTCAGATTTGAAAATAAGAATAAGATTTCAAATTTGAGGAGGAGTGTTTTTATCATTTCAATTTAACTTAAATATTAATCAAATCACATTACAAAATATTTGAAATGTTAGGTTGTTATCTTTGTTTGGTTCTATTAAATGAGCTTTACATACAAAAGTCCCAATATAAAAGAGAAAGGGTGCAAAATATAAAACATATGCCCTTGCATATGTAATTTCTTCCAAGTGAGGGGAGCATGGGTGGCATAGAAACTGAATGGAAAACAATATTTGTTTATTCTTTTCAAACTGAGATGCTTTACACAGGCAATAAAGGCCCTATTTATAGTACTAGGATCCTGAAACTAAAGCATATAAAGTAAAAGGGAGGTTACATGATTTAAGGGAAGCTTACGGAGAGAGAGTTTATTGTGCTCCATTATGTGACTTTTGTTTCTACTCTTTTATTTTTCTGTTTCAATGGGGCATGTAGCCTGCCATTGGTATCAGGGCTTTTTGAGTCCTTTGAGCTCCCACACATGACACGAAGAAAGATTCAACATTATAAAATTGAGCTTTGTAATACTGAAAAAGGACCGCAAGCTATAACCAAATATGTGTTTTGAATTAAATCGCTTTAATTGAGAAGTTGATTTCAATCGATTATATTGACCCGAGAAATTCAAACCAAAAGATCATTGAAGGCTTCAAAATAGAGCCAATATTATAGTTAATCTTGCTTCAGAAATACCAAACTCTGCCGTTTTGAATATGGCAGACTCACTAGTACAAAAGTGCATTACACCTTATTTCACAATAATTTGTTTCTTCATAGCGGATCAAGTGTTTCTTAGATTTGTCTTTTTTTTTTCTTTCATTATACCTCGTTTTTTGTTCATCATATACCACTCAACAATTTCCTAATGAGTATCTCCAAGCTTGCTTGTTCAACTGACATTTTTTTTTTTTTGAATTCCATCTCCCATGTGGTGCTGTGTCAAATCGACGGAAACTCATCAATTCACCATACTCAAACGAAAGCTTAAGAGTGGTGGCTCATACTATTTGGATCATTTTCAACCATCCAAGTCCACCGTTCATGTTATGTCTGCCTCAAAGCTAGTTTGTCTTTGGTGACATAATTAATCGTTCAGGACAACCTCTAATTTCTTTTGTCAGAAAAATTTTACAAGGTTGTAGCATGTCAAATTGAGATATATAAGGCATATTTGGTTTCTGTTCGCATTTTTTATTTTTAAAAACTTTTTTTAATATAATTTTTAAATTTTTTTCAAAAACAAAACAAAATAAAAATTTGTTGGCTTATGTTAATTTAAAAAAAGTTTTAGAATATAAAAAAAGAGGCTGATAGTGATGGTTGCAAGGGGTTAATGGTGGTGATTTATGATAAAAATTGATCAAGCTAACTATAATTTCTAATAATCAAATATAGTGTATTTTGAAAACAAGAAAAATAAAATGAAAATAACTTGAAGTTGTTTATATTTTTTGTTTTAAAAAAAATGAAAAAAATTTAGGAAAAATTAAATCCAAAATATCCAACAAGTTTTTAAATTTTTTGTTTTCAAAAATAAAAAATAGTTTGTAAAAATAGAAAACAAATAGGCCTATCAAGTCTTCATTTTTTCTATGATTCTCACTGCGCATTGTCTCGAAAAGTTATTATACGTAAATTTCCATCTCCAATACAACTTAAGATGACCAAGCAAGATCGAATTTAGATCTAATGAGTGGCCTAAATTCACTTACTCAATAAATATCCCAAATGCAGCCATTGAATTTCATCCATTGGAAAAGCAAAGTAAATAGCCTAGGAGATCTAAACTTGAATTGTTCGGGGTCGCACTTGGCGATGCTAAGTCAATTTGGAATTGCGCTGGACAAGTTGCTCTTCTGCCTAAAGGAGCAATAAATATTTGATTTAGGAACCGTCAGTGCACCTTGGTGTGGGAGAGTGATAAGGTGAGTGCTCCAAGTTTCTCAGATAGTGTAGAAAGTGGCCTCAGACCTGTTCGTCGCTCCGTCAGAACACGGCATTTTACTTAAGCACTTGAAGGATATCCAATTGTATTGGCTGCTATCGGATCTTTGCGTCAATGTTGAAAATAGTCCAATTGATGATGATTATTGTCGTCATGCCTCTGTAGGTAAAACTTGTGAAGGTTTGAACATGTATTATGAAGACACTTGTCGCAAGTACAGAGCAATCTTTAAGCGTCAATACTTTGGCACTCCATGGAAGATATCATCTTTCTTTGCTGCATTTCTACTCCTTGTTCTCACTTTGATCCAGACAATTTGTTCTGTCATATCCCTCATATAAGTATGTCCAAATTAAAGATCTAGTGTAACTGTGTAACAGTTGAAGTCTATCTTATAAATTGAACTTGTTTAATCTCCTCCCCCTCTAGCTAGTTTAGACATATAACCTTTATTGGAATGGAGAGTTAACTTGCAATTCCTCATAATCATGGTGGATAATTAATTATATATTACTGATTTTATTTTTATATTTGAAATATCCATCCTTTCCATATTATATATGCTCATCATCATTCCATCAAACCACGGTTTCATTTAATTCACGTTGCTAATAAAAAAAAAATACTCTCACCAACCAAACAAGCCCATGATTAATTTTTATAATTATTTTCAAAAAAATTATTATTTTATTATAACAATTTTTTAAAGAAAACGTAAATAAATATTTTCGTATTTATATTAAAAGCATTCATAAGTTTTTTTAACAAGTGAAAGAAAAATACTCTTTAAGGTAAAAAATAATACTTTTCAATTTTCGGGCTACATTAATCAAAGCATAATTTTAATTATCCCTTTCAGTGTTTTTTTTACTTGTGTTATAAGGTAAGTTCTTTTGTAGTGCAGAAATTCCACTAATCTATGTTGATGAATAAATATAATAGCTGAAAGTTAATTAATTATAAGGAACAATGCACTTTGAAGTTTTCTTTAGGTTGTGGATGTATACATTGATCAAAACTGTCATACTTTCGTGGTTAGAAAAGCATTTCATGTTTCTATATACTCTCTCCATTTAAAAATGTAAGGCATTTTTTGAAGAATTAGATGTTCAAAAATATAAGACATTTTTAGTCTTTCGAGGTGTAATCATTGCCTTTTTTTCAAAAGTGTCTCTATTGATAATGACTTTATATTTATTGTAGGGTGTTTAATAGGGGTAAATATGAAAAGATAAAATTAGTTGGAAAGTAGGTAACTACTTTATTGAGGGTGAGATTTAGTTAAAAATGCCTTACATTTTTGAACGGAGGAAGTATATGTTTATTTTTTTTTCTAAATTACTTAAAACTAAAATGGGGGAAAATAACCAGTAATTATTTATTCATAAATAATGAAGCGATACAGTAAAGGGATGCCTCTGAAATAATTATGACTTTTTAATTAAAAAATCATAGCCCCATGTTATTTCATGAATCAATGTAGCTTTAATAACCAGTAATTATTTAAAATAATTTTTTTCACAAAGAATAACCTCCTTTTAATAGGAAGAGTTTTCTTAAATTAGTACTTCCCTTTACCAAGTGCTGATCACCGTACCTTTTGGTTTGATAACCTTCTAAGCACTTGTAAAAATTAGAGACACACAACCTTGATAACTTTAAGAATTATAATTCCCACATAATCGTTCATAAATATTTCTTATTTTATAAGGATATAACTATTTTAAAAAACTACATATTTTCATTTTGAAAATATTGCAACAAAAATGAAACTTGTAGTGGTTGGGGTAATTTAAATTTGATCAACACTTCTCCCACCATATGCAAAACAAATCAAGCCACTATTTGAGAGCTTGCTAACCTCGGCCGCCTTTCAATTTATATCAAAATAATTTTTTCTGTTCATTTTAAATTAATTTTTAAATATTTTTAATATTGTATTTAATAAAATAAAAATTATAAAAAATTTTAATATTAAATCTAGACCATCTTTGATGCTCATCAAGGGAGTAACATCATATCACTCATCACCTTTGATGAAATTTGGACTTTTCAGGCTTGAAGCTTTTTATCTATACTTTTCAGGATATATTTAGATAATCAATTTGTAAAAATTATAAAATTTTTAATAATAAAGTAAATCATTCATATTATATTTGTACTATCAAAAATATATCTGGATAGTTAAATTGTAAAATTAAAAAAATTGAATATTAAATTAGTCTTACTTGCTAGATTGATGATGGACAGATTTATTAAAAAAATAAACTTGATAAAAATAAAAATAAAAAGCTTGATGCTCATCCCCTAATGAGTATTGAAGATAGTCTAGATTTAATATTGAATTTTTTATAATTTTTTATTTTAATAAATACAATATTAAAAACACTTCAAAATTAATTAAAAATGAACAACAGAGATTATTTTAAGATAAATTGAAAGACCAGATCAGTTTTTGGGTTGATGAGCGCCAAATAAATGCAAACGCAGAACATGACATAAAATATATAGAATTAATTTTCAGCAATATATTCTTTTTCAAACCGGAAGCGTCTAAATCTCACGCAATGTACAGTGGCAACAACAGATCTGTTTACACTAAAATGAAAAATGGCACAAAAGATTTTGCATATTAGAACGTCTCTTAAAAGCAGAGTTGAACATAGAAATTGGTAGTAACATTATTAGCTTATTACCCTCAAGAACGATTCAGTACTTTTTCTGTTCTCTTATCAAAGAAGACAAGAAAAAGATAGTAATAAAAAGAAAAAGAAGATTTTAGACAATATTGTAAAAGAATGAATCAATTTGGTATATAAATTAGTGTAATGACTTAGAATTCAATTAAAATCAAAATTTGTTGGTAAGACATTATAATGACATTTTATATGTGTGTGTGTGTGTATTGGTTTAAATATATCAACAAAAAAGAGCTGGTCTAGTGGAAGCGGTGTAACCATAGGTCATAGGTTCGAATCTTTAGGGGACCTTGTGTAGATTTTTTTTTTTTTTCATCTACTTGTTTCAGCTTAGGAGAAAATTACCAGTATGCCCCTCTTTCCAAAAAAATAATATAATAATAATAAACAAATAAAAAAAGGAAAGGAGAGTGGCAGAGGAAAGAAGAAAAATCGGGCAGCTCCTTGTTTCTGATCCACAGAAAAATTAATTAGGTCATTATTAGTAATCTCTCTAATTAAGGCTTCTATGGAGGTTGCAGAGTTAATGGTTCATAATATAAGACATTTTTTAAAAATCTTGATCCACATTTGAGAAGTTCTTGTAATTTTTTTAATTATGCCTTACTTCATTTATTATTTTTTTTTGAAAAAATAGTCAATTAAAATTTTAATTGTCATTATCAATGTACTTATATAAAGTATTTAAAGGAGATCAACAACATATATAGGGAGTGCTTTGATCGATACGATTATTTTGAATTTTTGAAGAGAAATGTGCCTTGAAATATATTCATAAAATTTAATTGTTGAAATTAAGATACACATTAAGTAAATAAACTTAGGTCACTCATTGAATCTAAATCCAACAATATACAAATGTCCAATGTTGTGGACTAGAGTGAGATTATATATATGGACGGTAATAGGGAGAAGGGAGTGGGATGAGTTTCAATACTCATTACTGGCATGAGATTTAGACAGTGTAAGTTTAGAACTTTTATCTTATATATATTTTTTAAAAACTCATTGAAAATTATAGAAGGTTTCAATATTATATATTTTCACTGTTCAAAATAAATCTGAACAATGAATCCATAAAATAAAAATTTTTAATTTTAATATTAAATTTTAAACTATCCGAACTCAACGTAACTTATTCAAGTTAGTGATAATTAAGGACTATCCGGGTAGCAGCTAACTAGTAATATTTGTGATGAAGGTGGTGGCTTCTACAAAGAGCAACATGGAGACGCCACGCGTCAAGGAGGGAGTGAGGGAGGAAGGAGGCCAAGTATCATTGAAGAGAGTGAGGTGTGGCTGCATTAGTGGTCTCTTCCAATGGTACCTTCATAGAACTGGTACATTCCCGAGCAAAATGTCCTACTTCACCACACTTGAAGCATGAACTAGGTGCGGTTGCACCAGTTGTCTCTTCACGTAACCTTGAACATGCCTGCATTATTGATTCTCACTCATTCGTGATATTATTTAATAAAACATGCACTTCTGAATCACAAGGTTTTTAAAAACAAATTTCTTCAACTTAATACAACATGCACTGTGCATAATACCCAACATCTAATCTAATCAGAACTGAAAGTAATAGCAGCACAAATTACATGCATAGTATGATATTTCAGATACTCTAGGATGACAGCGATAGATAATAACGCACTTACATGACTTGAGTAGGCAAAGACAACAGAATGCATTAAATACTTGTAAACACTACTCATCTCATAAATAAGGAACAATGGATAGCTCGTTAAATTTTCCAAATTCACATGAAAGTCTGGATCAAATTTACTTATAAAACGATTTGTGATATGCGTAAAACATGCTATGTATAAAAATGTCACAAGAATAAAAGATCAAAAGAAAATTCCTTGGTTCTCTAGATTATACTAAAACAAAGGGCTAAACCCATCAAAGGCCAGATTATTAAATAAAACTTACCAAGCCAGTATGGCCTAATTGACCAGATTTGTAACAAGAAACTTCCCATTTCGGACCATCATCAGAATCAACACAACATAAATGACCAAATGCTTTGCAAACATAACATTGTATTTCCTGAAAATAAACATAACATTTGCCAAGTAAGCATTCCACATCCAATATAGCCCACTAAATATATTCAAAATTCAACAAAAATCCCTCACAAAGTTGCAAGGAAAATAAAATGAGGAAAAGGAAAGCAAAGTGAAATGGAAGAGACTAACCTTAAGATCATCCGATGAATAACTATTCTTGCATTGAAACATATCATGCCCCGAATTCCCACACTTAAAACAGAATACTGAACTTTTAGACCCACCAGTGGTCTTCTCCGGACAGTCATTGGCACGGTGACTACTTTTCTTGCAGATGAAGCAATATCGTGCCTTTTCATTACTTTCCTCATTTTCGAGAGTTCCACAGAGAAAGAGGGGGGGGGGGAGCTCCGAGCTTCCTCCATCTTCCTCCTTCGTTTCAGCGTCGCCGGTGAGAGAGACGAGGATTTGGTGTGCTGCCATTCTTCTTCCTCTGCTTTTTCGGCGAATATATGTTCGGGCCTTCAATTTGCAGTCTCGTTCGTGGCCTCCTTCTTCGCTGTTGCAGCTGTCAATGCTGCCATGGGTGAGCTCGGAAGCTTTGTCTGCCACGTTTGAAGACTGAAGCTGTTATGGGATTTAATGCACTGCTATAGGGTTTCGAATGGTGTTTATCTCTCTTCCCCTGCACCACCGTCGCCCCTCTTCTACCTCTGCCTGCTTCAAGTGCGTCCAGTCCCTCTCCCTGCTTCTCGTTCGTTTCTTGTGGGTGTGTTTAAATGGAGAAAAAATCATGGTTTGTTTCTTATTTTTTGCTGCCGTGAGAAGTGGGGGTAATGGAGATTTAATTTTCTTCCGTTATGGCTGATTGATCCATGGAAGAAATAGAACTTAAGAGACTGAAATATTGATATCAGAGAATTTCTGGAAATGGAAGTGAATGAGAAGAAGATTGGTATTAGTTTAAGGATTAATGCTTATGAGGTGTTCGATGAAATGTTCCTTAGGAGAGTTTTGCTTGGTTATGCATTTTATGAAATCCTGTTAACTATGGTGAAAAGCATGATTAATTCAAAAATTCTATTTAGTTAAGTTTTGAACATTACAAAGAATTTGATTTTAAAGCATTGGGTGGTTAGTTTGATTTTTAAAAGTTTTATGTTAGGTAATCTACAAGTATGATATTGTTTTATCGTTTAGTCTTGAGAATGCATTTAAAGTGTTAGACACAATAAGTGAATGAAGTTTGATGAAGTTCATCATGGGTGATGAATTTAAACTAGAGTATTGTTTTACAATTTGGATTGGCGATATACCTAAGTTATTCAATAAAGTGAGCAATATATGAATAAAGTGAGCAATATATGAATGGTGAACTGATAGAGTTTTTGCTAGAGGTTTGACACACACTTTTAATTGACAATTGGCTATAGGAAACTTTGTGATATAAACGATGCTGTTGGGAACATTAAATTACCAAGATTAAATATTGGTTGTGTTAATGTTGGTAGAGGGTTTGTTGAACTTATGTAAGTTTATTTAGACCTTATTATTTTTATAGGATGTTTGGGAGAAAAGAGAATCGATTGAGTTGTAAGGAGTGAATTTTGAATATTGAAAGCACTACAAATAAGTGGATATCGTTCCAACTGATTTTTCAATAGAAATTTTCTTTATTAAAAATAGTACATTTTTATGCAAATTGTTTTCATTACAATGATGTGTATATTGAATAGTTTGTTTATTAAACTTCTTCATTTTGTGAAATTACCTTTATCAGTTTTTACAAGAGTTTATGAATTTTTTGTTTATGTGAAAATGTCATAATTATTTTCCATCATATTTTAAATGAATTAAAATGTTAGATTAAAGTTTCATTAATTAAGGCTTAAGGGATGTATATTTGTGCATATATCCTGTGCCAGCCACGTTTAAATTTTGGGGCGTGACAATTAGAATGGAGCTGGTTAATTAACATTTGAGGTTTAGCTCGACACTTCAGTTTTCGGGCTGCATTGATCAAAGTTTACGGTTAGTTGTCTATTTTCTTGTAATTCATGAAATTTATGTAATTAATTAACATTATTTCACTAATTTTGAATTTTTTGTTGGATTTTTTCTTTAATTATTCCATCCCATCACTCAATATCAAACTTGTAGATAGAAGCTGACGAATAAACAGAATCATCACTAGCACTTACAAATTCATCACCACTACTGCGTGCAGGCTTCATATTACTTATAACCATGCTGCCAAATCATAAGTGCCAGTGATGATTTTATAATCACTCTGGTCTTAATTATAGGAGCTAGATAAGTAATTCATATAAAGAAATTAGTTAACCTAGTTATTCCTATTAATTATTTGGAGGGGAAAAAAAGTGTGTGTGCAATCAATTGTGATAGATTGAGAGAAAAGGATAACAAATATGAGGGATAAAGAGAATTGAAGTCTTACATTTTTATTTTTTTTGCCAAGAAGTCTTACATTTATGATCAAAACAAACCCCTCAATTAGCTTCTATATTGAGGACCAGATAGAATATTAATTACAAAACGAGATTGCGCTTATGTTATGATTCAATATAGTTTCTCATGTCGTTATTATCAGATGCTTTTTCACTTTCACCCTCTTGTTTGAAGCAGATCAAAATCCTCTAAAGTTGGCTCTCAAAAGTTTTGTAAATTTGAGTAAATATTAACCAATGATTAAATCAAGTAGCATAAAGTTGTCATGTAATAATGAAGAGAGTAAAAAGGAAAATTGATGACTAAACTATAGATCTAAGTGTTTAGGATATGGACTTATTTTTGGTGCAATGTTTCTTTCAATTACAATAATCTAGCCCTTACTATTGATAAAAGTTAACTTTAACCGTTAGATGATTAGAAAATGATAGATAAGAATCTCAACAATTACAGTAAAGGATTTAAAATTACAAACAATGACCCAAAAAATTTAAGAAAAGGATCAAGAAAATTTTATTGGTCCTTTTTTTGGTAATTTGTCAGGTTCTTTTCTATCATATTCTGGTTAACTATTAGCTAAAACTTTTGTTAATGGTAGGGGCTTGATGGATGCCTTATTCGTGTCGGCATCCAATTAAATTGAGATTGACTTAATATAGTATAGGCTAACCCTATATCAATCTTTTCAAGGAGCAATTTAGGAGTTAATCTTAAGTTTTGTAGGCATTTAAAAACTAATAAAAAAATCTAAAACTAAATAATGCTAGATTTCTACACTAAAATGCAAATGAGAAAATGCAATTTGTGCTATTAAAACTACCTAAATGGATTCTAATGCTAATGTCACCTAAATGCTATTATGTAATGCATGAGTCTTAAATTATGATTAGGGGGTTTTATGTCAAGAAAAATAAAATGTAAACTAAAGAAATTAATTAAATGACAAAAAGGATTAATTAACCAAAAAATAAGAAAAGTTTGATTCAATTTCGATAAAAGGGACAACTTGGGACTTTACATGGAATTAACTTTCCTAACCTAATTCAATTAGTTAGACCAAAGGGAAATGATGAGAGTGGAATTAATAAATTCAATTACCCAATTAAAGTAAAGGGAACCTACAAGCACAAAGTCTAACACTTAATCTACTAGAAAATTCATAGTAAACCAAATGCTACAATTATGAATTAGGCAAATTAAATCTATTAAAAACCAATAATGATTAATTCAAAATAATTTTGGAAAATATGTTTAAATTATCTAATTGAACAATTAGACAAATTACCAACTCAATTGAACAATCAAAAGGTAAAAGAAACAATTCAAATTTGCAACAAACATCAAAATGACAATTAAATCAACAATGAGCACTCAATCATTAATTTAATTGGCAAAGCAAGGCTAATAAGCATAAATTTCAAAAATTCACTCAACACAAAATCAATCCAATCCAAGATTCACAAACATTTACAAACAAGAACTAGATTGTGCTCAAGCATTACAACTTAGAATCATTTAAAATCAAATAATTTTAAGTTCTTGAATTAAAAAGATAAATGAAAAATCACTCTCCAATGGTCTTCAAGTGGAAATCCTAGACTCTAGCTTCCACCATGCTCATCCCAAGTTGTCTTCCAAACTAGCTCAAGCTCGCATGGATGAAGCTCTCCTTCCAAACTCTAAGCCACAAATCACGGCCATGAGATGATTAATGGATAGTTGCTGTTTAGTAAATGAGTGAATAGTTTGGGAGTGGGAGAGATGAGGTGGTGTGAATGGAAAATGATTAAATTTGGATAAAGGTGAGGTGTGTAGCCGTGGATTGAAAATAGAGAATGGAAATAATGGAGTGATTAATTGGTGGAAGAGTGGAAGAAGAGATGAGGTGGCGTGAATGGAGTGGAAGAGTGAATGATTGGAAGTGGAGGAAGAGAGACGCTGGAGATGATGATGCACGCCCGAGGAAAAGAAATTGAAAACAAAGAACAAGCCCCCAGGAACCGCCGCGGCTGTGTAAAATTAGTAAGAGGAAGAGAGGGTTTCAGGACAAAGGTCCAATGGTCAGAAGAGAGGATAGAGAGTTTAAGAAAAATCCTAACCATTAAATTCAAAAAGAGCCAATAAAAAAAAAAGAAAAAAATTGTAAAAGTTTTCTAATTTTTTTTAGTTAGAAATCGCAATTATACCCTTAATGAATATTGATAATTTCTTTCTTGTCTTTTAAAGCCTTGACCATTAGATGTCTCTTAGAACCTAAGACTTAATTTTCACCATTTAATTTTATTAATGAACATGAACATAGTAATGTAGATTATGTCCAAAATAAATCTTATGCCTCATAAAATATCTTCAAATTAATTTTTTTAACAAGTATAATTTTTCACAAAATGGCCAAAAATTTAAATAACATATAATAATTCAAATTAAGCTTAGTTAAATATTAGCAAAATTGAACCATGTTAAAAATAGAAAAATAAAATATTCACAATTTAAGCCCAAAATTCTAATAATTAATTCAAAAATGTATTTTTTGTCTAAATTGGCTAATAATCCAAATAATATCTAATAAATCCAAATTAGCCCAAAATCATCATTAAAATGCATAGAAAAGGTGGATAAAATATATAAAATCTATGATTCATCAGGACTAGATTACACCGTTTTTAAAAATTAAAAAAAAATATTACACCAAAAATGAGTTTAGAGTCACAAACACTCCTAAACTTATAATTTAGGGCTAATTTGCTCTTTTACCCAAAATAAAGAATTAGATAATATATTTTTCTTTTATAGATTACCAATTAATATTGCATTGAAACCACTCAATGACTCAATCAAAGTACCATTTCTTTTATTAGATGACTCGCTCATGAAAGTTTGTTTGATGAATGCCTAATATTATCTTAAATTCATAAAACTTTATAGACAGCGATCAGAATTCAGGGAATTTTTATCCGTTCGAAGCTTTTTTTTTTTTTTACAGTCTTCGATAAAAAAAATTAATGTTCATTTTCCATATAAAATATTAAAATGTGTACATCTACTTTCTTTCTTCTTTTTTGCCTTCTTTCAGAACTATCTACCATATAACCTTTTTTTCTTCACATATTATCAAAAGATGAAGACACAGAGAATGAAGAGAATGGAGTTGATAGATTCTAGTGTTTCAATTGGTGACATAGAAAATGAAGAAAAAGATTCCTTGATAGCCGACAAGAAGCTTCCCTTAGTTTCGAGCTGCTGCATCTACCGAGTGCCATTGAAACTTTGAAAAGTGAATGAAGAAGCCTACACTCCTGCGTTTGTTTCCATTGGTCCATTTCACCTCCGAGACGAAAGATTGGAATCAATGAAGAAGCTCAAATTGCAATACCTGCACAAATGCGATGAATTTGTGAGCATGACTCTGACCGATGCTTGCTTCATCATTGAGATCTTTCTTGAAATTTCAAGCATCTATTAGACGAAGACCCTTTTGCTGGAAAACCATGGGGTTGATGGTATGTAATGCTAGATTTGATTTGACTTCAAAAACCAGTTACCATTTTTTGTTCTTAAGGGCCTATTCGACCTAGCTTTCCCCGGTGGCTTCGGCAACAAAAGGCTTTCGTTTGTTAAGCTTGCACATAAGAATTTCAGGAAATCAGAGCTACTGCGCTATGCAGGTCCCATGAAAGCTCGACGCGAACTTACCTTCAAGGAATTGGAGCAACATTACCTTAGATCAGAAATTACTTGTATTGGTCGATGTTCTCAAGTCTATCACCTGAATGACATGCTAATAATGTTTTACTTACCGGATCAATTACCAGAAGAGTACCAATAAGCAAATCATCAGTGAAGCTTATATGCAGAGCCAGCCAACTACATGAAGCAGGGATTAAATTTAAGGCTGTAAAGTACATAGGTATGGCAGATGTGCAATGTTGTGATGGGAAGCTGAAAATACCATGTTTTAAGATAACTGATTGCATTACAAATCAAAGTTGCCACCAAAATTGAACTTTTGGCACCAAAAATATACTCAAAGGTATTTTCATAAAAAAAATTTAAAAATAAAAAAATAATTTGTATAATTACTTTTGAAGAAAATATTTGTCTCCACTAAAAGTATTTTTTAAAAATTTAATTTAATTTTAAATTTAATTATTAAATGATTTTTAAATTTTTTATTATTCATAATCTTTTTTTAGACATATGTAGCTCATATATTTTTTAAAAAAAAATTATGTTATTAAGCTACTATTTTAATATGATAAATTAAAATCTTGATGGGTTATTACTTTCAATTATAATTAGGTTATACATAAATTATTATATACATGCAAATACATAAATGGCATTGGGACATTAACATTTTACAAATGTCTCGAGATGCAAATGATATTATTGACTACTTGGCATATTGTGCACTTAATGTTTTGCTTAGCAAACACATGGTGTTTATTTCTTCCGTTGTGCTCTAATGGTTTTTGGACAAGGATTTCATGTGATTTTGCCTAGTGTATTAGATTTTCAATTGCTATAAAAAAATAAGTTATTAATAAGATTTACATGAGTAATTATTATTGAGAAGAATATGAAAAATTATTCAAATCTACCTTGCTATGATGTTAGCTAGATTGATCACATATAAGTAGATGTATCAACTAGGGCTGAGCCTGGCCTTGAAAGGCTAGAGCCTAAATAGGATGGCCCTATAAAGTTCAATTATACCTCAAGGCTCCATTTTGGTCAGTCCGGCCTTGGCCCTCAAGGTTGAAGGGTCGACCTATATATATATTTTATTTAAAAATTTAAAAAATATATTTAAAATTCCAAAAAATTTATTACACATGACATTAAATTTATAAAAATAAATTTTAGTCTAATAAAAAACAACTTTGCAAATCAACACCGATAATAATCAAATTTTGCTACCATCATCAGTTAAATCTTAATAATTTTCATTGTCATCAACATCAACATAATTTCAACCTTCTCTTTATGAAGCCTCAACAATGGTAATGATATTAGGCTTTTCATATATTCCCTCTTTATCCTTGTAAAATGAGGCTAGGGTTTTAAAATTAGTGTAGTATTTAATTTTTTAATATTAAAATTTAAAAAATATAAAAAGGCTTAAAAGGGTTGGCCCTAGTCCTAAAGGGCCAGCTCTTGCCTTTTTAAGCTTGAATTATCATTTTACACTCTAAAATAGAGGCCCGACCTTAGGTTTTTTGGAGCTTCCCTAATTGACAGTTCTACATATGAGATCCTTGTAATTACCTCATATTGTAAAAGTTATTAGTTTTTTAGAAAAATAAGAAGAAAAAAGTAAAAGATATTTAACATAAACTAAAATAATACATATTTATAAACAAATTACATAATTAATTCATTTAAAAAATAAAAATAAAATTTTAAAATTGGTTAAAATGTATATAAGAATATTATTTGATGTTTAAAATTTTTTTATTTTAGATTCATTTTCCTAACAAAAATAATATTTTACTGGTAAAAAAAATATTTTATTAAAAATATAATTTAAATATTCATATAAATTAATTTGTCATATTAATAATTGAAATAAAATATAATATATGTATACTCCCTCCGTTCAAGAATTTAGGGCATTTTTTCAGGTATTAAATATTTGAAAATATAAGATATTTTTAATATGTGAAGGTATAATCATTACTAGAAGTGGAAATATGGGCTAACCCGATCCATATGGGTTAAGAGAAATATGGGTTGGGTTGCGTTCAACCCATTTTTATATGGGTTGAAAAAATTCCAACCCAACCCTTAGGGGTTGGCGGGTTAAATGGGCTAACCCGCCAACCCATTTTTTTTATTTTTTAAATTTATTTTTTATGATTTTTGTAAAAAATATATTTAAATAATAAGTTTTAATTTGATATTTCTTTATGATTCATTCTAAAATGTAATAACTCTAGCAAAATATGTATATATATATATATATGTATGTATTTATAAATTTAAAACTTAATTATTATTAACTAATAACATATTTTGAAATTATTTTTATAAATTTTGAAATAAATATATGTAACAAGAACTAGATAGATTTACTGAAAAGTTTGCTAATAATTTATTTATTAAATTTTTTTTGGCGCTAAGTTTGAGTCGCTGTGGCAAAGGCAGATATTTTATTTGCTTGACTTCGTTGAAATTACCATTTTGCCCATAGCTAATTTATCTGGATTTGTTTTATTTTTCCCTTCCCCTTTTTTGCATTGGGTTCTTTCTGGTAGAGACAGAGACATCGAGCGAGTGAGAGAGAGGGAGAGTCAGAGAGAGAGAAGCTTCAGATCACGTCCTTCCCTTTTCGTCTAATGGCCGGTGATCTGGGATGCGCCCCTCGCTATTGTCGTCATCGCTGGACGCTGTAAGCTGTTAGGATGTTTTCCTTTCTTCCATTTTCGCTCAAGCAACTCTGCTGCTTACATCTCCTCTGTTCCGTCTGTTTCTTTCTTTCGTTTCCTTTTTGTCTTGTGGACAATCTGAGGTGAGGATATTTGATCCTTTATTTCTCTGCTGCTATGCGTGGGTATTTGTAAGTGCTGGTGATTTTTTCCCCTTTCTGTTGCTGTGACCAAGGGGAAGATGGGGGTTTAATTTTCTAGATTTAAAAAATTGATTTGTATTGAAAGGATGTTCAATCAGTTCAAATACTAGCACTGAAGAATTTATGGAAAATGGTTAAAATGAGATTGGAAGAGAAGAGCCTAGACTTAAAACTTGGAAATTAATGCCCATAGGGTGTTTGATAAATTGCCATTAGGATAGTTTTGTTTGATTATGCATTTTGTAAAATCCCATTAATTATGGTGAAAAGCATGATTGAATCAAATGTTATTAAGTTTTATCTTGAACATTGTAAAGGAGTTTGATTATGAAGTTAATATGAAACTAATTGAATTCTTGGGAATTATAGGGTTGTAATAAATTGTTAGATAAGAGATTTGAATGTTAAAGGGCCTTGTTGGATGGTTTGGAAATTACGCACATGAGGTGTTTGACATAAGGCCTAAAAGAAAGTCATATCTCATTCAAATAGTTAGTTATAGCCAGTGTGATATGAGATAAAATTGGTGTTAAGTGAAGATGTTTAGGAAACCTCAAGATATGAATCTTGATGTTTTTGGAATTTGAATGGTTGTAGTGATGGGGGTTGCATTAGTTGTGAAAAAGAGTTTATATGTAATTATAAGAAGTTGATTGAAATTCCATGCATATATTCTTATAGGGTGTGTAGAAGAAGAGAATCTTGATAAGTGTTGAAAGGAGAAATTATTGAGTTTTGAGAGCTCTAGACAGGTAAGTGGATAGCGTCCTAATTAATTTATCAATTAATTTTTCTTATTAAAATTTATTTGTTTCATTGATTATTTTAATACTAAGTATGTTGATTAGTGGATACTTTGTTAATTAAATTTTTTCATTTTTAAGTTTTAAGATGGTGGTGAAAAATGATTCATCATAGCACATAAATGTTTTACCCCTTATGAGATATCCTTTTAGGATTAATAAAACTCTATTTCATTAGCATTGGCAATTTTTGATTATTCAATAAATGCAAAGCATGAGCATTGGATATGAAATTTGGTTGCATTTGTTTCGTGGCTTTGGCTATGTTTGGTAACTGATCCTCATGGACTGTGTATTCATATTTGTCTTCATGGCGAAAGCCGCTTTTGGTTATTTACCCTCGTGGACTATGTCCACGTTTGTTAATTATTCTGATAAGACCCCGTAATATGAATTTGATGATTCTACATCCCATTGGCTTTAAGTAGTAAATTATTTATAATTATTTATTTGCTTCTTTGCAATCAAGTGACGATAATATTTCATATGATATTTTAATAGCTAAAGATTTTATTTAAAGCTTTATAGAATCCTTTTACTTTCGAAGTTTATTAAACTTTTATGAAGATCATTGCCTCTTTAAATTGCGTGATTGTTTCAAACTTTTCTTTTATTCATGTCCAATTATTTATTATTGGGACATTATTCACTGGAAAAAGATATTTAGGTCTCAAATGGTATAGCGGAACTTGTAACTCAAGACATCTACTGAGGAGTTTTATCGCTGAATGGAAGCGGAAAAATTATTTTTGTCAAATCCTAGTTTGATGAAAATTTGAACTTTATACTTACATTGAAACCTAGCCTTAGGTGCTCCACATAGACTACAGGTAGGATCCTCACATTTCTTTTAAAATATAATATCTGATTTAATAATGCAATCATTTTTAATTACCCTATTAGTGTGTTTAATGTATTAACTTCAGACTTTCTTTGATCACGGTTTAAGGGATGTGAGTTTTGTGCCCATATCCCATGCCAGTTCTACCTAATTTTTAGGGTGTGACATAAATATACCAAAATATTATTTTATAATGTTTGTACAAAATATATAAATTGATACGGTTAAGTAAATCATGCCTGATATGGTCCATATTCACAAATTTTTTTCCTTTTCTCCTTTTTTTTTAATTTTTTTATCAGTAATATAGGTTAAACAGGCCAACCCTAACCCATCAGGGTTAACCCATATGGTTTACAGGTTATATGATCCGGGCCAAAAAAACTCATTTTTATTTGGGTCAATTTTGTTCCAACCCTACCCGACCCTTATGACCGGTTATTCAGGCCAACCTATATTCTCGACTCTAATCATTACTTTTTTCTCAAGAGTGCCTTTATTAAATAAATCACTTTTATATTTATTTGAGGATAAAACACCCTAGTAAATAAGGGTAAATATGAAAAGATAGGATTTGTTTAAAGAAAAGTAACTATTTTATTGAGGGTGATATTCGATTAAAAATGCCTTATAACAGATGGAGTATCTTTTTAATAATATATTATTTGATATATGTGTATATGGTTAGATAATATATATTTAATTTTGCATACAATAACTATAGGTGCATTTCAGTTCAACTAGTAAAGAAGGGAGACTTAAAGCTTGGAGATGAAAGATAAAGGGTTTAAACCTTGGTTTTGGCATATTTTCCAACAAATATATGGGGTGGCGCATGATGGTGATGTGGCACATAAGGTAGCTTGAGGAGGAACACATGTGGTGGGTGACATGGCACAAGGTGGCATCATCTACCGAACACATGGCGCGTGGCATGGTGCGAGGTGGCAGGGTAATGTGGCATCATCTATCGCATACATGGCAAGTGATGTGGTATGAGGTGGCATCAAATGATGCACATGTGGTAGAGTGATGTGGTATAAAATAAATTACTATATTAGAAAAAAAAAAGTTAGCTAAAAATAGGCTTTTAGAACTGAAAATGTCATCGCTAAAAGTATACTTTTAGTGGTGACAATGTCTGTCGCTACCAAAAACTATTACTAGTGACCTTTTAACAGCGAAAAGTCGCCATTAAAAACTTTAGCAACTTTTTTAGAATTTTGGCGGCGATGTCTTTTTTTCTTTTTCTAGTAGTTTTGGATTGAGACTATGACCAGAAATGTGATTGCATTTGAGCAGTGTCACCATCAATTTGGAAGCTGCGTGACAGATAAGATAGTCTTCTGGGATCATCTTACAGACATTAAGAAAGATGTTGAATTGCTTGTTCAGAAGAAAATCATAAAGAACTTTCTGAGTGATAAGAATGCTATGGCTTCCATGGTTGTCGGCATGTTGTCCCAATAAGTTCCAATCATGATTATCTCAAACTGTGTAAAGACTTGAACGATTTTTATGATAAACCCCGTCACAAGCATCAAGCAACTTTAGGCATGAATGCTTGAGGACCCCATGAAAGATAGCATCTTTAATCGCTGCAGTTGTGCTGCTCTTCCTCACCTTAATCCAGACAATCTGTTCTGTCATTTCCTTATTTCAGAAGTAGGTCAAAAGATCTTGTACAACTCTCAGGAGTTTGACTCGAATTTGTGTGATTGTTTCCTTTTTTTTTCTATAAAAGCCTATTTACGTTACGGGTGAAAGAGGGATTCCTTTAATTTAATTTCCTTTTTTTCCTTTCCTTTGTTTAGTTAGGTAGATCAACTTGATTGCTAATAAAATGATGGCTAATATAATGTATGTTATTGTTATTTCATATATATCATGTGACTCTTTTTTCTTAAAAAAAAAATATTATGCTTACATGGAACATGAACGTATTGAATTGCATGTTTCTATGTTTGATGGCATAGAAACATGTAATACCAATAATAATAATAACATGTATCATGAGGCCCATGTCAAAGAGTCTAAGAAGAAAAGTAGAATTTATAAATTTAAAGGGTTCAAAAGACTAGCATGTTAGATAAAAAAGCTCTTTGAACTTATAAACTTCAGATTTCTTGTGAGGCTTGTAGGGCACAAAATAAGCTATTTTAATTAATATGCTAGTTTTTTTGGGATGTATTTTTTATTTGGACTTGCACTCATTACATTGTTACTTTCCTTAGTACTTTTATTGTGCCATGGAGTGGAGTGAATTATTATTATTAGTCCCACATCTCAAGGACCCTCATGAGAAAAGAGTTTATGAGTTTAAGAGACTCTTTCATCTAATTAGGTTAATTTTTTGACATGGATTCTCCCTTTAAACTTATGTTCATTACATAATAATAATAATAAAAAGATCGGAACCCGTTTACTACAAGGAGTAAGGACCACCACACAGGCAAGGCCACATACATCTTATTTTAGTTATCAATAATTTTAACTATTTGGTCTAGCCTTCGATTTACCTTATTTTTGTCCATTATTTTATCAGAGTCAAAGATTTACAATCATCAATCAATTTGTAATATTCCTTAATTAGAGATTGGTTCAAACATTCAAAAGAAGATTTGAACAATCAATGGCAGCAATGTATAGCCTTGAATCATGAACGCTGCCACCAAGACATGAAAAGGTGACTAAAGAAGTCTCAAAGCAACAACTAAAATTCTGGTAGCTCAACAAACTTTTAATGTTAAATGGATAACATATATATGCTAAAGGAACCAATGAATTGTAAGCATGAATTTAATTGATGCTTGTTAACTCGTTGAGCTTTCTTTTGAGCTCATAGGTGAGTCAGCAAGTGATCCTTTTGAGAAGAAATCAACAGGGCCGATAGGGGAAATTTTAATAACCCAGAAAATTTTGTTTAAGATACACACACACACACATATAATGAAGAGTGAAATAAAACAAAATCTATGATGAGTCATTTTGATGGCATTTTTATTCATTTTGGAACAAATTTAATAGGAAGGATTGGTTGCCTAGGGGAGATAGTGTCAACCAACTAACTATTAAGTTTTGAGTTTGAATCCTCTTGGCGCATATAGTGGAGTTTTATTTTTTTCTCATACCTTATAAATGACCATTCTGCCCTAACTTCTCCCATCAAACTTTTTTACCTTCTCTCTTCTTCCAATTTGTGCATGAGTTTTGATTTGTGGAGAGAACTTGAGAATTTTGTACCAGAAGCTTCGAACCCTCGTCCAACCACCTTCGTCCTCCGCTGTCATCTCTGTCGCTCAACTCGTCGCCAGCGACTTCGAGAATGCTGAAATCTCCATTGTGGGAAGTGCATCGATCTGCTTGTCTTGCTCTCCCCTGTTCCATGTCATTCTTCCTTCTACACCATCTGTGAAATCGTGCAAGTATTTAGGCCTTCCTTGCCGCCTTTTTCCATCACTGTTGTGATAATGTACCATGAGTTCTCCCCTGGTTCACTGTCATTCTTTCTGCTCGCACTCCGTGAGTTTGTACTGTGAGCTTCTTGTTTTTTCCTACTTCTGTTGTTGTGATCTAAGTCTATTAGTGAGTAGTGAAGCATGCAAGAAGCTGGGTTTCTTGTTGGAGGTATGTTAGTGAAATCGTCCTCCTTGTGCAGCGTCGTCGACCCCTTCTTTTCTCCTCCTCTATTCATGTTGTTGCTGGTAATTTTCTTTTCATTGTTGGTCCTGTGCGTGTGAATACTAAAATGGTTGCAACTGAAATTTCTTCTCCTTGTGTTGCCATGCGTCTTTGAGTTTGAAGGGAAAAACTGAGTTAAGTTGAAATCCTAGTACTAAGAATAAGAGAATGATGACGTGGGTTTGAGTTCTAATTAAGTTTGATTTGATTATTAATTACAATATTGATATTGTGAAATTTTTGGAAGTGAAATTTGGAAGTGAAGTTGAAAAGGAAAAGGTTGGTACTATTTTAAGGATTAATGGCCATAAGGAGTTCGATAAAATACCCATTAAAAGAGTTTTACTTGAATTTGAATTTACTAAAATTTTATTAGATCTCTTGAAAGACATAATTGGTCTGGCTACCATTATCTTGTCAATTGAGCTTGGCATTGGCATCGTGTAGAAATTTGATTATGAAGGTAATGTGTAGCTAGTCAAATTCTTGGAATTATGTAAGAAGTTTGATTGTCAAAAAGCTTTATTATGGGATTTGAAATTAATGTACATTTGGTGTTTTGACAGAAAGACTAAGAGGATGTTGTATTTTAATGGGGTGGTTAGCTGTGACTTTTCAGGGACTTTTATGTGTAAAAATTTTGTTTAAAAATTTCAAGTTTATTATCACTAAATTTTGGTAGTGATAACGTTGGAAGGAAATTATTGAATTTATTGAAAGTTTATTTAAAATCTCAATGTAATTTTTAGGATGTTTAGAAGAGGAAAAATTTAATTGAAGTTGAGAGATGAATTTTTTAATTTTGGGAGTATTTCAAGTAAATGAATAGTGTCCCAACTGATTTATCAACAAAATTATTTTTATTGAAATATTATATCTTTATATTTTTAATAACAATTATGTTGAATTTTGGAATACTTTATTAATTAAATTATTTTATTTCAAAATTATAAGATGATGGTGAAGAACAATTAAATTGTGGCATATGAATGTTTTGTTCCTTGTGAGATAAACTTTCAAATGGATGAAATCATTTCACTAGCTTTGTTAATTTTTTATTAATCAATAAATGTTGGCATGGACACTAATTATAAAATTTTATTCCAGAAAACGTTAAATTGATGCTTGAAATGATTCATGCAAATTTGCTAGTAAGAATGAAAGTTGTATTTTGATAGTAACTATTTCCTCATATGTGTGAAAATAGATTTGGAGGAGATCTTATATAAAACACTAGTTGCTAACGATAGTTTTGGTAGTCCTGGTGCATTGCTCTCGCGTTTGTTATTTGTGGGTTTAATACTTGAATTTGTTCTTGTGCTTTTGAGTCTCGTTTAGTTAGTATTGCCCTTGCAGACTATATGTCTGCATTTGTTTCGTAGCTCAAACTGCATTTGGTCACTTACCCTCATTGATTATGTGTTCACATTTTCCATTATGGCATAAGTCGTATTTGATTTTTTATCCTCATAGACTGTATGTCCATATTTGTTAATTGTTTTGATAAGTTACCAAAAATATGAGCTTTGATTATTTGGTGATTTCATATTCTATTGATTTTAATTAGTGATGTTACTGTAATTTATATATTTTGTTTGTGTTTTCTTGAAATTAAGTGAAAATAATATTTGATGCGATAATTTAATGGTTTAAGATTTTTTTTCTTGGGGAAATAATGGTTCAAGATTTTATTTAAGGCTATATAGAGCCTCTTAATTCTGAAATTTATTAAATATTTCATATGAAGATTGTTGTCTCTTCAATTTATACAATCATTGCAATTTATTCTTTTTATTCTTTTTCATTTATGTATTATTGGAATGTTATTTATTAGAAAATTATTTTTAGTCTCAGATAAATTAGCTGATGCTAAACCTCCTACTGACCACTAAGGGCATACTATTTAGTTGTGTGGATAATTATTTTGCTAATATCCTTTTTTGATGTAACGATTAAATCTATGTGTTATATTATAAAAATTTATTAGGTACTTCACATAGGTTATAGCTAGAGTCTTTATTTTGTTATATACTCTATCTACTCGTTCGAAAGAGCTAAGCACCTGATTGATATGATATTCTGTGTAAAACAATGCATTGTAAAATTTTTAAGAGTTCCTATTTACAGAGAATATTTTGTCTAAATTTCTACAAAAATATTAAAACTTTTGTTATAATGTATATATATTATTAAGGATATTATAATTTCAATATAAATTTAATTATGTTTTAGAAATGGAATGATTTCTTAATTTAAGGCTTAGAGAATATGTAATATGTTCATCCGCAGTCACTCTCTATTTTTAGAGCGTGACAAACATAATGCTAGACTTGGTTTACTTGCAAATCAATTACCATATTTTTTTTGTTCTTGAATCTACAAAGCTTTTCCCACTAGCTAGACTAAACAGTGTACCTTCATCACTTGATATTACCTTATTCTGACACTCCAAATATTCGGAAGTCTTCATTCCTCTCCAAACCAAGTGATACACATTTGGATTGTTAAGAATATTTTGCTTACCAATTTATCACTGCCAAGAAAACCTCTCGAAAATTGAAGGGTTCATATAGTGTGAGTCGAACTGCATGAGTCCGGCATTAAATTTCTGAGTTAAGAAATACAGAAGGTTAGCTGATGAGGATCTATATTCAAAGGGGGTTCTAAGAATACCAAGTATATTAATTAAGGTAAGTAATATTCAATTGAGTCTATCTCACAAATGTCATTGCATAGTTGACTGGTTTAGATTATATGAACAGAAAATGTGATTAATAATAAATAATATGAGGCAAAGATGTATATAACAAAAAATCGAGTCACAATATTTGACAACTTTTACTGTAGAGAATTTGGCATATAATCATGCTTCTTAGTAGGAAAAGGAAAAAGAAAGGAGACAAGAAGAAAGAAAAGAATAAATAACAAAGAGAAGGTTAAAAAAGGAAAGAGAATATAGGCTCACAACACTCACGCACGCATATATACTTTGCCTGAGAATCGTGGATATCTAATCAACAAGTAATTTGGAATTCGTGCAGAGGAATGAAAGGTCTTTCCCTTGGAAAATGACCACATATACAAATCGTTTAAAGTTTAATTTTTCAATTTTAATATTTTTACACTTTAAAATTAAAAGACACAATTTCAAATAAAAATATTTAACAATACATTTTAAAAACTATTATATAGATAGAACTAAATCTAGTGCAATACAGGAGCAAAAGCTAAGAACCTTTTCTCCAAAATAAAGATTGGCAGGAAAGATGTGCATTTGAGAAAAATATCTCTTTAATAGAAGCAATGCACATTAAATTAATAATCACATTATTAGCCTATCACTCACAAAAACGATTCAGTACTTTTTTTTTTCGGTTTTTTCCTTATCAAAGAAGAGAGAGATGAATAAAGAGTGGAGATTCTGAACAACCTTGTCAAAGAATTATTCAATCTCGTGTATAAATCAGAATATGGTATTGGTGGTTCCACGGAGAAAACAAGGATAAGTGTTGTTATATTTGAGGATTATCTATACGACAGTTCAGTTTCCTGGCTACATCAATCAAAATCAAAGAATAGGTTAGTTATCTCTCCTAATATATACTTTCTTCGCTAATTTTTAATTTTGTGTTGTTTTTCCTCTTCCATTAATTCCATGCATTTCTCAATCAGAATTGTGTGGACCAAAGTTTCTGTGTAAGCCTGCGCAGAATAACTAGAAGTTCATTGGAATAATTTGTTTATTATTTATGTATTTATTTTATTAGAAGAGGGATTTGATCATAATAAACAATGTGGCAGCTAGCGTGGTGGTCAGTTTAATATGATGCTAGTCAGCAGGCGTGAAAACTTTATAACTGCTGGCTAGCTAACGATTATAGCAATATAGCTTGACTATGATAGATTCAATATATTTAAGGATAAATATTACCCCTAAATTATTAATCTAGGAATATCTAGAACTCTAAACTCATTTTTATTGTAATATTTTCCTTCAACTTTTGAAGTAGTGCAATATTGCCCCTACTATTAACAAAAGTTAAATTTGACCATTAATTGACTTAAAAATGATAGAAAAGAACAAAACTTACATAAAATGATAAAAAATTATAAAAAAATGACCCAAAAATTACAGAAAATGATCAAGAAAATGTTCTTGGTCCTTTTTTGTAATTTTTGAGTTCCTTTTTTGTCATTTTTGATTAATTAATTGTTAAAGTTAACTTTTGTTAATAGTATTAGAGGGAGACATTGCACTATTTTCAAAAGTTGAAGGAAAATATTATACCAAAAATGAATTTAAGGTCTCAAATACTTTTAGACTCATAATTTAGTGGTTTTCTTGTCATTTAACCATATATTCTATAGATTTTTTTTTTGGTCCATTTTTTGTTAGAAATATTTACAAATGTTCTGGTTACCTATCATTGTACCATGCATGCAGACTCATTCAAACTTTAAAAATGATTGTGTTCCTTTAAGCATACAAAGTGTAATATCCCAAATTTTAGACTTAGAAATTCAAGAACAAGATTGAGTTAAGTATTTTACTAAGCCCAGTTGAGCATAAATCCTGCAAGTGTATTGAAAAGATAGAATGGCAGCTCTCAGGGACTCACTTGTAAATTTTAATTTTTAAGTTTCAATTTCTGTTTCACTTGAACCACATCACTAGTTATGTAATGAAAGTGTTAAAGTGATGTGTTTAAATGAGGATTTAACATAAAGGACGTGTTGCATGATGACTAACAAATCAAAATAAGAATTCAGCTATGCTTATTTTTTCTATATATAAAATATTAAAATTTGTACGTGCACATTTTCTTTTGGAAGTATCGGTGAATTATAACCTTTTCTTTACATAGTTTCGTCAGTACTTTTTGCAGCGGGTGCGTCGAAAAATGAAGAGAACGGAGTCACAAGAGAGTGTTTCATTAATGGAAGAACACTCTATTTCGTTAGAATCTTTGATGGCCAAGTTAGGAATTTCAGAGGACAAGCATCTTCCATTATCATCAGGCTGCTCTATCTATCGAGTGCCACCAAAACTTCGAAAAGAGAATGAAGAAGCATACACTCCTACCTTGATTTCCATTGGCCCATTTCATGGTAAAGTCCAAAGATTGCAATCAATGCATGAGCTTAAATTATTTTACCTCCAAAAATTCCTCAGGAGAACTCAGAACAATCTGTTACATGATTATGTTGAAGCATTGAGAGACCAGGAAGTTAAAATTCGACACTGTTACTCAGAGACCAGTCACATGGAAAGCGATGAATTCGTGAACATGATTATCATTGATTCTTGCTTCATCATTGAGTTCTTTCTTTCGTTAACAGGTCCATCAGAAGAAGATCCTTTGGTCAAGAATCCATGGCCAACTGAGTATATAAAGCTAGACTTGCTTTTACTAGAAAACCAGTTGCCATTTTTTGTTCTTGAGGACATATTCAATCTAGCTCATCCCATTGGCTTCAAAAAAATAAACTCATTTGTTGAGCTTGCATTCAAGTTTTTCAAGAATAATTTTCTGGGAGATACAGTTCCAAGCAAGTCGCATCTTAGCTTCAGCAATTTTGAACAACACTGCCTCAACCGACCAACTAGAGCTGGTCGTCGTTTACAAGTCTATCACTTGAATGATATGCTAAGGATGTTTTACTTGCTAGGTCAATTACCCGGAAGAGAATTTGACAAATCTGTGAAGCCTATATGTAGTACAAGCCAACTACGCGAAGCAGGTATTAGAGATAAAGAAGTCTCACGTTTATAAATTAAAAGACATACTAGAAATATATAAAGCAATTGCGTTAGACATAACCTAAGCTTTATATATTCTTAATCTATCTTTGAATTTCTGCTTTGAGTTCTTTCTATAATATTCCCTATACTTCTTTTCTTTTTCTTGGTTTTTTTTTTTTTTTTTTTTACCTTCTTGTCTGGGCTTGTTCAAAAGCTTCAAGTCTAATCAAAATTTTTCCCTTCTTCTCTATCTTTCTTTCTAATCTCTTGTTTTTTTTTTTTCCAATCTTTCATTCCTTTTTTCTTTTTCTCAATTTTTTTTTTATTTATCCTCGATTGAATGGCATATGATACTATATTCAATTAAACTTTTTATATTAAGCATGAATGAGGGAAGTTTATTTTATCAAAATAGTTTAAGTTATTTAATTAAACACAGCCTAAGCTTTATATATTCCTAATCTATTTTTTAATTTCTAGATGTGGGACTTCTTTATCAGGAATTAAATTCAAGGCTAGCAAACAAAAAAACATAAGCATAATGAAGGTAGAATTTTCAAATGGAGTGCTGACAATACCATGCTTTCCGATACATGATCGGACTGAGACTATGATCAGAAATGTGATTGCATTTGAGCAGTGTCACCATCCATTTTCAAGCTGCGTGACTGATTATATGATTCTCTGGGATCATCTTGTTAACACTGAAAAAGATGTTGAAATGCTTGTTCAAAAGGGAATCATACAGAACTTTTTGAGTGACAACAATGCAGTGGCTTCCATGATTAATCGCCTCTGCAGAAATGTTGTCTCAACAAGTTACAATCGTGAGTATATCATCGTCTTTAAGAAATTGAACGAGTTTTATAATAACCCTTGTCACAAGTATAAAGCAAACTTTAGGCATGATTACTTGTCGAGCCCCTGGAAGATTGCTTCTTTTGTTGCTGCAATTCTGCTACTTTTCCTCACTTTAATTCAGACAATATGTTCTGTCATTTCCTTATTTCAGTAGTAGGTCTAAAGTTCTCGTACAACTTTCTAATTAGTAATTAAATTCGTGGGATTATTCTTTTTTACTTTTATATAAACCAGGTTAATTAGTGAATGTGTGAAAATTTTCTTTTCTTTTTCTTTTCAATTTTCTTAGTTCAGGTAGATCACCTTGGTTGGAATAAAGATTCAACTTTGTAATTCTTCATAATCATGACGGCCAATAAATTGTGTATTATTTTTTAGCTTCTATAATATCCCGCCTGGTTCATTTCAAAAACAAATTGTCTATATATAACATGCATGTTTCTTTATTTATGGGCATGTCATAAATATATATTTGGAAGAGAGATGAGCATGACAATATTTGAATAAATTAAATAATTGGCAGGCTTGGGGCAGCAAAAAAATGGAGTCACAATATATAATTGGCATTTATCTATCTATGTACCTATTTAGTTGCCAGTGAGTTGCTCCATGTTAATTAGAATAATGTATTTCATTACAATTTTTTTTTTTTGAGTGAAAGAAAATGTCTCGTCAGTTTAATTCTGCGAGTGCTCAGGTCAATCATAGTAATAAAATCATATGATTACTTTAAAATCAGTTCTCATTTTTGTTCTTGAACACCAACTAGTACAGATAGATTCCAAGTCCTTCACTTGAATGACTGTATTTGTAATATACTTTAAAATCATATGGTTTAAATGCTTCGAGTGGGCTATACATATATTTCACACAAGCCATCATTACATAGAATGATAAGAAATTGGCCATTTTCATTTTTCAGTCGTGGTTTATTTTATAGATTTTCTTTGAAATTTTTTGTTGACGAAAAACAAAAATCTTTCATCTTTTTATAAAATTTATTGTCACACCCTAATATATAATGTAACCGGCATGAGATATATGCACAAACACACTTCCTTAAAGCCTCAATTAAGGAGAATTTGGAATTAATATATCTGACTTACAATCAACCTGATTATATATATATATATATATATATCTAATTTTACTTCTCACATAATCAAAATTATCAAACCTTTTATAAAAATTTTGGCAGCTTCTCTCCTGTAAGTAGTATCCAAAGATCTCTATAATAGAAATTTTACAATTTATATACAACAATACAAAGCTCTATTCCTCAGCAACAGATAGACAATGTAATAAAAAGAATCAGAACCCTAGCTATAGCCTATGTGGAGCACATAATCATATTTTTCATGATATAATTCATAAATTCATATTTACATCAATAGGAAATATTTACAGATTTGTTCCAAGCTCAGTAAAAATCCCTCATTGGGAAGCAGGACATGCAGCATCAGCTACGCTTTCCAATGAATAACATCCTAATCATAATATTTTGTAGAATCACAATGAATAAAATGCAATAATTATATAAATTATGTGAGAAAGCAATTCAATATAAGTAATTTGTCAACTTGAAATAAAAGTTCCATATAACTTCAATAATAACAACATTTAAATATATAATGACAAATCAGCTTTAACATTTGATCTTTACAAATCTAAATAATTAAATAATAAATAAAAATAACAATATTTACTAATTGAAAACCATTAAATATGAAATCACCAATTAACTAAAAATTCATATTTCTGGGGATTTATCAGAACAATTCATAAACGTGAATACACAGTTCACGAGAGTAATGCTAACCAAATGTGACTTGAGCCACGAAACGAACGTGAGTATGAGACCCACGAATAACAAACGTGAGAATAGAGCTCACAAAAATAAAACTAGCTAGTCATTGACCATGATGTGCCAAAGGCTAACGGAGCTGCTATTAGCAACTAGTGTTTTGCATAAAATCTCTTCTAAATCCATTTTCAAACATGTGAGAAAATCATTATTATAAAAATACAATTTGCATTTTCAAAGTCAAACTCGCATAAATTATTTTAAGCATTAAAACTTGCCAGAATAAAATTTTACAACTAATTTTCATACTTGCATTATTGACAAACTAGAATTATCAAGCTGACAAAAATAATTTCACAAGATAAAGAAATTTAAATAACATAATATCTCAAACTTAACAAGTTGTTATTAAAATAATCTACATAAAAACATAGTATTTTAGAAAAATAATTTTATTGATAATTAGTTAAGATGATATCCACTTACCTGCAATGCTCTCAGGTTCTAAAACTCACTCCGTTAACTCCTATCATGTTTCTCTTCCTCCAAATGTCCTATAAGAATATGAGTAAATAAAAATTTAATTAATTTAATTCTTTTTATAATTTATAAAAATTTCTTTTCACCTCTAACACAATCCCAATTTACTACCACTATTTGAGATTTCAAAACAGAAATTCATATCTTAGAATTTGCCCCATTATCACCATTTAAATCACTAATTTCCTCTATATCACTTTAGCTATGCCAATCTATTCATTGAGATATAATTCTCTCTTGGGCTTTGCATCAAATACTTTATATTCCAACCACTTAATTTAAAACTTTCTAACATTCAATCTCTTGTCCAACAATTCATTAATAACCACAAATTTTTTTAAAATTCAAATAGTTTACAAATAACTTCACAAGCCAATCTCTATATAATACCCAGCTCAATACACAAATAATAGCATCCAAGTCAATTATGCCTCCCAAGAGATCTAATAAATCTCTAAAAATACAAAATCAAGCAACCCCCTCTAACAAACATTCCATCAAGCATCTAATCTTTAAATCAAAAGTATAGGCTCTTCTATCCAAATCTCATACCAATCATTTTCTTCAACACCAACCAACAATATATAATCACCATATGTATCATGCCATTATATAATAAAACTCTCTCTCTTAATCATTTTATCAAACACTTTGTGAGCAATAAACCTCAAACTATTACCAAACCTCTTATTCAAATTCAAATTCATTTTTCAATGTCGATCATAGAATGACTATAATTCTCAAAAGAATGATTAAATTCATTTTTTTCTTTTAACAGCCCTAAAGCATTAATAGCATAAACACTTACTTAAAGGTTGCAAAAACTTCAATTTAATTAACTAGAATTTCTCCAAGTTACCTCCTACCGTATAATAGTCTAGACCAAGGAGGAAATTAAAATCACAGATAAGCCAACACTCCAATCAACACTTACGCACTACTAACAGGGGAAAGAAAATGGAATCTTAACTCACTAATGCACTTGAGGGATGAAGATCAGCACACAAACCTCCTTCACATATCAACAAGGCTGAACAGGGGAGCCATAGACTTGCGATCTGTGCCTCGACGCAGTGGTTCTCAGCGAACGTCACAGCAGCGGCGAGCAGACCTCCTACTCTTATTGACGGTGAGCTGAACGATGGAGGACAAAGGTGACTGGATCGAGAGCTTAAAGCTCCTGAACACCAATTTCTCTGGTTCTCAATCAGACCAAACACGAGCCAGAGAAGGAAGAAAGAAGAAGCAGCTTACAGTCGCTGGCATCGTTCTCAATGAAGGAGAAAGAAAATGAAGAGGATAGATCAAAGAGGCAGAAGCTGCTGTCCGAATCTCCCTCTCCTCTCAGCTGGATCTGGATCTTTTGAAGAATGATAGGGAAAGAGTGCACCGTGCGTTTTATTCTCTAATCTGTCTCTGTTTCTTTTCTCTTTTTTTTATTTGCAGAGGGGTGTAAGTGGTAATTTCACACGGTAAGACAAAATAAAAACAGTCTTTTTCTTGTACACCATGGGATTCGAACACCTGACCTGATTAATAAGGGCAAGAAGAATTCCACTGTGTTATCAGCAGCTCAAATACTTTTGCTCCCAACAACTAATAAAATATAATTAAATTTATCTTATTGTATAAATATAACCTGGGTTATTACATTTATTTCTTCTGGAAAACTTTATTCCATCTTTCATTTTGCTTCTATTTCTAAGGAACTATAAATCTGTGAATTATATACAACTATGAGAACAATTTCTATTTTCACTTCAACTTGATCTTACTAGCTCATTTAAATTTCTTTTGGAACTTTGCTGAAGAGGAATTCAATCCTTTGAAAAGATTAGCCGCGGAGCATTCCTTGTGGTATACAACACAAATGATCCATCAAAATAGATAATACAGGCGAAAGAAAAAGAAAAGTGGCATCCATCAAATAGAGCTTAATTTTCAGAGAAAACAGTCTACTAAATTTAACAAAGACTTGAAAGTTATACCAGAGATATTAAGCTACGTACTTCTTAAACAAGGAGACGATAGAACATACTGTCTGGATCAAAGTGAGCAAACGTAGTACAATTCCCCAAACAAATTTATCCTTTTCCAAGGAGTGCTCCAATATTCACGTATAAAGATGGGCATAAACTTGTGATAAGTGTTGTTATAAAATTCATTCAAATTTAAATATACGTCGCTATAATTAGTGTTCATGCCTTCATTATAAATATATCTGCCGAGTTCGTTAACTATGATGGCCGCGTTCTCATTGTCTCATGAAAAGCACTCTATGATTCCTTTTTCAATAAGAATTTCCACATCCTTTCCTGTGCTGATAAGATCATTCAAGAGATCTATGTGATCAGGAATGAAATTCCTCATCAAAGGGTGATGACACTGCTCCAAACCAACCAAATTTCTCAGCATAATTTCAGTCAAGCCATTATACCCAATGATTGGCATTTTGACGACTCCATTTGAATATTCCAATTGAAATATACCTTTGCTTTGATCAGCTTCAAATTTGAGTCGTGCCTCATGCAGTTGATTTGTAGTATACGGACACTTGACCATCGCATTTGTATCTCTTGATCTTGTTGGAGGATTAATACTTGGCACGTAAAAGGCCCCTAACATATCACGCAGGTGTTCCACTTGCAACCTACACCATAAGGTACTGTCAATTGATGTTCTTCAAAATAACTATATGATGAGGTAAGGTTTTAAAACATTTCATTCTTTTTAGGATATATACCTGGCAGGAAGGAAAAACAAAAATTTTCGTAGGTAGCTCGTGAAACGAGATTTCGTCGTTTAAGCCATGAGGAAAAGCTAGATTGAATTGACCCTCAAGAACAAAGAATGTATTTGATTTTCAAGTAAAATCAAGTGCCTCGTTATATCATCTCTTGGCCATCGTTTCGTCAACAAAGGTTGATCTTCAGTTGTTTCAAGCTCAAACTCTAGAAAGGATGCAACAAACAATTCAATGATGAAGCAAGCATCAGTTAGAATCATGCTTAAAGATTCATCACTCTCCATATGTATTGACTCCGAATAGCAGCCACGGATTTGACCTTCCCAACCTCTCACGGCATCAAAATAATCATCTAAAGATTTCAGCTCATGAGTCCTCTTCAGAAATTCGTTGAGGTACCGTAGTTTGAGCTCTTGCATTGATTCCAATCTTTGGTTTCCATGGTGAAAGGGACCAACGGAAACCATGTTAGGAGTGTAGGCTGCTTCATTAATTTTGCGAATAAACCAGTGGCACTCTGTAGATGCAAAAACCTGGTGCTGAGGGAAGCCGCATGGAGTCTATTTTTTCTAACTTGGCTTTTAGACGATTTAACGACTCTATTTTTTCAGATTTTCTGTCCACTGAACCACTTTCTCGTAACTCGATTCTTTTAAACTGCAAGAGCTTGCCACAATATGTATAGAAGGAAAGGCATTGTTTACATTGCTTGAACTAAACTTTTGGGGAGAAAAAATTGAATCTCACATGATTGCTTTCTTTTCTTTTTTTTTTTTTTTGAAGACAAAATTGAGCAAACAAAAAGTGGAAAGAAAATATATATTTTCTATTTTTGTCTTTGAATGAACATGAGATCGAAGACATGTAAAGAAAGAAAACAGACTAATTTCGTAATGAAATATATACTCATAAAAAATGGTGCAGGTTGTGTGCTATCTTTTTGTCTTCTATTTTGACGCAATATATTTTCGTCCTTATTTTTTTTAATAGAAAACTGAGGAAAATAATATACACTACAAAAAAATTGATTTTCAATGGCAACATTTGTCACTGTTGAAAGTCAAAAAGTCACTGCTAAACGATAAAAAGTCGCCATAATGTCGCCGCGAGCTCTTGTCGCTGGTTCAATATGCGGCGATAATAAAAGTCGTCGTTGAGAGTTGAGAATCGGCGATGACAAATGTCGCCGCAGAAAAGAAAATTTGTCGCAGTCAAACGATAGTCACCACTGAAAGTTGAAAATCGACGATGATATTTTGTCGCTGCAAAAACCACATATCAGTAGCGACTATTTTGTCACCACTGAATGTTAAGTATCAATGGCGACATTTGTCGCCACAGAAGCTATCAATTAGCGGCGACAAAAAGTAATGTTGATTCACTTACACACATGGCACCACATCACCGTCCACGTGGCGCCCACCTCACGCCACGTGGCACCATGTCACTCTCCATGTGTCACTCTCACCACACGCCACGTGTCATCATATCACCAATTTTTATTTTTATTTTGAAAGTTGTCTCCTTCAAGGTTTGAACCCATGACCTCCTCCTTTTGTGTCCAACCATTTTATCACTGAGTTGGAATGAACCTGTAGTTTATTATTACATAATTAAATATATATATATATACACATATTATTAAACTATACAAACACACATATATATTAAATATTAAATATTATAAAATATCATTACTATCCTTAAATACTTCAATTTAATTCTTTTAATTTATAGAATTACAAATTATATTATTTATTTTCTTTAAAGTAAACTATAAATATAATTGATACAATATCATTTGTATTATTTATTTTAATTTTTTTTTACTTCTTGAGGTTGTTATATTATTTATTTTAATATTCATATTTATAATTATAATATAAAAAATATCTAAGAATAAATAGTAAAAATACTGATGATTATACATTAGTTTATAATTATTTATATTTCTAAACTAGCATCAAGCTTTAAAGTTACTGATGTTAAATGTAAAACTTAAATTAAAAAATTAGATTAGATAAAATATTATTCTATGAATGAATAAATTTAAGTATCACACGTTTAATTATTATAAACAAGTAGTGTTATTGACTTTTACATTGATCTGATGACTTATGCTTTCTCTCTCTTCTCTTCTATCTTGAATATTTAAGATTTTTTACTTATTAGTTATAATTTTAAATTTAATTTGTTTTAGTTATTAATTAGTCAAAAAATATATATTAAAAATTTCATACTTATTTTGGCCATTAAACATCTCAACTGACTTTTGAATAAAATTATCCAAACAAATTTCAGTTTATCTAACAGACTTCTAAAAAAACATATCCAAACATAAATCATATTACATTTACTGACTTTTCTTCTAACCTTAGTTTGCTAACTTCGATTGAATCTTAACCTTAGTTGTAAATTTTTTAATACAAACACACACGTAAAATAATACAGTTTGGCTTAATTTTTTACTTTAGCTCATTAGCATTAAATAATACCTTAACCTTATATTAAAGTTACAATTTAATCATAGAATATATTAAATGAAAACTCATTATGTTATTTTATATATTCATTATAAAATTAAAATAATACAACAAAATTAATGTCTTAAAATGTTAAATATTAGATAAGTAAAAATAAAAAATTATGTTGATAATACAAAGTCAAACCTTCAGCAACGACATTCAAAGTTGCCGCTAAAAGTCTCATTTTCAGCTGAGACTTGTATGTTACCGCTAAAACTTACAACATAAGTTTTTTTAAAAAAATTATAACATATTTTAAAATATGTTGACAATTAGCGGTGACACTAAAAAGTCGTCGCTGATTCTCACCTTTCAGCGGCGACTTGTATGACGCCGCTGAAACTTACAACATAAGTTTTTTTAAAAAAATTATAACATATTTTAAAATATGTTGACAATCAGCAGCGACATTAAAAAGTCGCCACTGATTCTCAACTTACAAGTCGCCGCTGAAGCTTACAACATAACTTTTTAAAAAAAATTATAATATATTTTAAAATATGTTAACAATCAACAGCGACATTAAAAAGTCACTGCTGACTCTCAACTTACAAGTTGCCACTGAAGCTTACAACATAAGTTTTTTAAAAAATTATAATATATTTTAAAATATGTTGACAATCAGCAGCAATATTAAAAAGTCGTCACTGATTCTCAACTTACAAGTCGCCATTGAAGCTTACAACATAAGTTTTTTAAAAAAATTATAACATATTTTAAAATATGTTGACAATCAGCGGCGACATTAAAAAGTCACCGCTGATTCTCAACTTACAAGTTGCCGCTGAAGCTTACAACATAAGTTTTTTTAAAAAATTATAATATATTTTAAAATATGTTGACAATCAGCAGCGACATTAAAAAGTCGCCGCTGATTCTGAACTTACAAGTGGCCGCTAAAGCTTACAACATAAGTTTTTTTAAAAAAATTATAACATATTTTAAAATATGTTGACAATCAGCGATGACATTAAAAAGTTGCCGCTGATTCTCAACTTACAAGTTGCCGTTGAAGCTTACAACATAAGTTTTTTAAAAAATTATAACATATTTTAAAATATGTTGACAATCAGCGGCGACATTAAAAAGTCACTGATGATTCTCAACTTTCAGCGACGACAGTAAAGGTCACCGCTGAAAGTGTGACTTCCTGTGGCGACATGCACTTGTCGCTGCTGAAAGTCTGATAATCAGCCTATATCTTATCCGCAGAAAGTCACTATTTCTGTGGCGACTTTTATTGTCGCCGTTGAAAGTTGAGAATCAGCAGCGACTTTTTAGAGTCACCGCTGAAAGTCATTTTTTTTTGTAGTGATATGAGCTTAATACCTCTTTTTCTTCACTTCTTCAAGAAAAAATATATTTTTCCTCTTGATTTTAGTTATATATAGGAGACAAAATAAAAGAATAAACCAAAATTGAATTTAAAAATAAACATATAATAACACAAATTAATTGCAGGAATTAGAAGACATGCATGCATGATAAGAAATCATCATTAAAGAAAAAGATTGTAGAAATTTAATTAACTTGATGATGGTTTGAGTGATCTTGAGGAACTTGAAGAGAACTACTGCAGATAGACTAAGTTATAATAGAATTCAAAAATTAACTAGCATATATAAGAAAAAGGGATGGGTAAATAAAATAATGAGATAACTAACCTGATACTTTCATCTTCAGGAAACTTAAGGGAAAATAGCACCAATCATTAAACTTGTCAACCAAGTTCTTTACCAATTCTATGCAATAATATGTACACATATATATAGTTATCAAGCCGACTTCAAGTATTCTTTGCTTAATTTGAGCCTGAAGCCACACCAATCTTCATGTTGATAGCTTATTTTATTCTCTTTTTCTTCTATTGTGCTTTTCTTTCTTTTTTTATTTTCCTTTTCTTTTTTAATTCTCCGGGTAAAAAAATGTGTGTGTGATGCGCATGTTCATATATAGTTTATTTTATTCTCTTTTTCTTCTGTTGAGCTTTTCTTTGTCTTTTTTATTTTATTTTTCCTTTTTCTTTTGGGCGAATTAATGTGTGAGTATGTTTCATAGAGAATCATGTAAATTGATAATTAGGCCTTAAATAACTACAATATTCAAGAAGCTAGCTCATTGGTTAAACTTGGCGCTATATGGCAGAACACCATATAGGATTTTACATTAGTTATTAAGCCATTTTTCTTTATTTTATATTAGTTATTAAGCTTTATCTAATATAGGATTTTCCACTTCGATTCAACTTACATTGAGACAACTTAATTATGACCTTAACCAAGCTTCTAATCCCTTATTTATAATGTCATAGATTTTATATCCACCAAGTTAAATACTTTAATTCACTCGATGCTAGTTGGTTAATCTAGAGTCTCATTATGTCTATTGAATCACTTATAACACATTCCTTAAATTAATTATGCAATGTCTTACATAAGTGATTAAGGAACACTAATTACCCAATTTCATTGTGATGTTTGATTATACGGGGCCTCTATTTGTATCCTAGTAAATCAAAGCACAGATCCAATCCTATACTCCTCTAATCCTATTTATAGGGCAAAGAGAGACGATTAATTTTGGTTTTATTTATACTACTATTTTCTTTGTTCATGTTAGGAATAAGGACCGGCCGTCAGGGAAAGGGAGGTGAGGATAGACGGCCAAGAACAATAGAAGGACGTCACATCTTAACTTAAAGCCTTAAGGCTCAAGTTTATGGGTCCTTCCTCTTTATTATATACTAGTTATTAAGTCCAACTTTATCCTATATGGGACTTCCCATATCGTCTTATGTCCACTCACACTTAGATAACCTAACAATCTCTTTCCTCAAGTGTGAGTCCACAAGCTCTCCATATCAAATACATCCTAAATACCGAGTCCTTATTTTTTAGAGCCAGCTCAATTTTCGAGCTTCAAACAGTATGGCACACCCAAGTCATTATTACAATCAGAGCTAGTCTCATTTGGGGCTTTAAATATGTGTACAATAATGGGCTTACAGATCTTGAGCGAAACCTGACTCTGATACCACTTGTTAAGAATAGAGAGCGACCACTCAAGAATAAGGGGAGAGGAGAGATGGGCAAGAGCAGTAAAAGGACACCACATCTTAACTCAAAACCTCAAGGCTCAAGTTTATGGGTCCTTCATCTTTATTATATATTAGTTATTAAACCTAACTTTATCCGAAGTGGGACTTCCCACATCGTTTTATGTCTACTCATACTTGAACAACCTAACAGTTTATCTTTACTTTTCTTCCATTATTAAATGCTTAGAAAAATTATTAAAAATAATTATTTTTATTCTTATTAGGGGTAGAGGTGAAAACTTATTAAATTTTAAGATCAAGTTAATGAGATTTAAGATTTTTCTTAATTCTAGGTGAAACATGTTGAAAGTGACTTATAAATATGACTAGCGAGAGTATTATATAAATTTTCAGTTTGTTTGTTTTTTACTGGTTTATATTAAATTAACATAAACAAGTCAAATAAACAATGTGCCAAAGTGGAGGTTAATTAGTGACATGAGCAAATATATGGTAATTTAAACTTGATCTACACATCACAGACCAGGGATGAATATAATAACCAAATATTGAGTCACAATATTTGACAACTTGTATTGAGGAATCTGGCCTGCATATACTTTGCTTAGTTGTCGAAAAATGAAGAAAAAGGAAAATAAAAAGAAAAAGAGAAAAGAGAAAAAAGAAAGGAAAAATGACATTTAAAACCCTTAAATAAATTAATTTACCAACAAGAGTTGGATCTAGTAGAAGGAATTAACCCCTCGTAATGTAGCCAACTAAGGTTTGAATTCTTACTGGAAGATATACTCACATTTAGTGTTGGATCATATATCGAATAAAATTTCCTCCAATAAAAGGATATATCTTTGAGCAATCAACAAAAGACCATCAAATTTTGAAATTTCATAAAAGGGCTATTGATCCTTGGCTGAAATTGAAATTTTTCTGACTTAATTTTTCCCATACTGCTTATTTTAAAAACTTTCAAAATTTTTAGCAGTTATGTTAGATGTTTTCAATTAATACTTGTATTTCATGTTTATAGCATTGAAAAAAAAATCAAAGATAAGTATTGAAAACATGAAAGTTGCATATTGAAAACATTTAAAATCATTATTGAAAAAATTGAATAACTAGCTGAAAATGCTTTAGATGAGTGCCTGTTAAACTGTAGAATTTAAGATGAGTACTAAACTTTGAAAAATATGTGCTAAAAATACAAAAGATGATACTAAAAAATTCACATAAGATTTAAATTTTAACCAAAAATCATAGTCCTCTTCTGAAATTTTAAAATTATAAAATTTTTAACTGTAATTAATATTTTTAGAGTGTTCTTAAATATCTTCAAAGATAAAAGAAAGGAGGGGGGGCCAGACCAAACATGAGGTGTCCATGTCTATTGCAACACTGAAGGAACAACAGACAAAGTTTACTCCAAAATGAAGATTGGAACAAAGGATCACATGTACATCGGAAGAATATCTAAACAACCTTGTTCTTGAATTAAGGTTGGTCAATTAATCAATTTAGTTTATAAATTACAACGTTGTGTTACACATGTTTTATAATTGCCCTTTTATAACAAGTATAAAGCCATCTATGTGCGTGAATATTATTGGAGCACTCCCTCAAAAAACAAAAGAAAAGAAAAGCTTCTTCATTCGCTGCGATTGCTTTACTGTTCATCACTATAATTTGATGCGCACATGCACTTTGTTCTTTCTTCCCCCTTTTTAAAACAAGAAGGTTTCAAGCTTTTGAACAACTAATCCCAAGATCACAAGTGTCAAAGAAATTCTCTTTATTAAATAAGATCTAAGGATCGAAACTTCTGGAAGAAAAAAATTATGTTAAGAGACCTACTCTAATTGTGCTCGCTATATGCACAAATATGATCCATCAATACTAAATATAAGAGATACAGATAAATTTAATTTGTAGACTACTTATTATGGTAACCACTATTCACTGTTATAGAAAACACTTTTAATGTCACTTTTTTAGGTCTTTTTATATCACTATTTCTTATCCTTATAATATTGATTTTGTTCTTGTAGTGATATATCTACTCCCTTTTACGACTGAAAATATGGTTTGGGCTTGACGGTCCACTAGTTTAAACTTATTTTTATAAGAATTTGAGTTTGAAAAATTAAAGTTTTTTAATATAACCTTGCGTTTAAGCCTGTCCCTATAAAAATGGGCTTAAAACCCTTTCAAGCCCTTTTTTATTTTACCTCTAGAAAATAAAATATTTTTTATTTTTAAATCAAATGTAGACTTAAAAATATATGTTTATATTTTAAAATTAAAATTTTTATTATTTATTTTAAATTTTTAAACATTATAATTTATATTTTAAAAAAGAATATCTAATATTATAATATAAAAATTAAATTTTTAAAGATTAAAAAATTTTAAAAAAAAGGTTTATAGGTTCGATCCTAAGCCCAACAAGGGCTTGAAAAAATGACCAATTAGGTAACAAGGCTTTTGGGTCAAAGCTCATATGAGCCAAGCCTGCGTGCCTACTGGCTTTACTTTCTTTGATTTCTTTTAATAAAATCCTTTGATCATTTTTATAAGCCATGTTAACTATTTTTTGATGATAAGAAAATTAGTTAAATTAGTTCAATGCCTTTACAATTGTCTAAAATTATCCTTTAACTAGTGTAGCTTATTAGAAAGGGAGGGACAGTTGGCCAATAAAAAGAAAGGGAGGGACAGATAATAAAAATTCCATTAAGAGTGAAAGATACAAAGAGAATTTTTTAAAATATGTTACAAATATTTAACGAATTTTTGTAAAATATCTTGTATTAAGGACTAATAGATATGGTCTTATTAATAGGATGGGAAGGAATAATTTTTTTCGGGAAAATAAATCTACATGTTCATATAGCTTTTTTCATTTTTAAATTAGGTCCTTGTAGTTTATTTTGCTTTAATTAAGTCCTTATAGTTTGATCCATTAAATGTGTTAACCCCTGAATGTTAAAATTATTAAACATTAAGGTATAAATTTACATTCAAAATTTACACATAGGGCACCTGATATCCTAACATATTTTTACATAATGTTGCCCCAACATTTTTCAATTTAGTACAATGCCCAAACTTTAATTGAATAACACATCTCAATAAATAATTTAATTGTCTTCAAACTAATAAGATGTGTTGCTTAAAAGTAAACGATTGAGCGCTATATTTATTAATGATAGTTTGGGGGGAAAATTAGGAAAAAATGATAATAAAATTTTTCTAAATTATACAAATGATAATTTAGTCTTTTAAAATATCATAATTCCACTGAAGTCTCTAGAGACTTTTCTATCATTAATTAATTTATATAAATGATCAAATTACCCTTGTAGTAATATCAAGAATTTGATATTTGAAGTTGTGATTTATTGTTGTATTATTGTTGATAAAAAATAAATTTTTAATTATTTAAACAAAACATGTGATCATTACTTGTTATTTTCAACACTTGTAGTAATATCCAAAATTTGACTTGCGAACTTGTGATTTGCTATTGCATTATTGTGAATATAAAAAAAATTGTGATTATTTAAATAAAATTTGTGATCATTACTTGTTATTTTCAAAACTTGTAGCAATATTAGGAATTTAATATGAAAAGTTGTGATTTATTTTTGTATTGTTGCGAATATAAAAAGAAAAGTTATGATTATTTAAACAAAACTTGTAATCATTTTATTTTTAATAAGGATAATTTGATCATTTATATAAATTTATTAATGATAAAAAAGTTCTTAGAGACTTTAGTGAAATTATGACATTTTAAAAACTAAATTATCATTTGTATAATTCAAAGAGATTTTATTATCATTTTTTAAAAAAGTTATTAATTGCACATTAAAAAAAACTAAAAATATCTCATATTTTTTAACATTCTAAAATAAAAAAAATAGCTTATCTTATTTAATAGGGAAGTAATAATTATCTAATTTTTTATAGGAATGTTTATTCGGCTTTAAGCCTGTCAAACACCCAATGGCAATCCGATTGATCCAACCAAGTTGGGTTTTAAAAAGAGGAGTTTTTTGTGCAATTTTTTAAAGGAGACTTGAGGCTGTTTATAGCCCATCTAAGTTGTCAACTTTAACTATTGGAGCCCATACATAACGATGGGCCCAGGCCCAACATTCTTTTATTATCTTATCTTATCTTATATAAGACATTAAATGTTTAAAGAATGAAATAACAATAAAATTTACATTAATTGTGAGGCCCACCAACACCTTTTTAAATAAAAATTTAATTGTTTTTCCTCAACTTTTTTGTTACAATATGCTGTTATTGTACTTATTTTTTTATTTTGTTAAAAAAATTAAAGCATGTTTGACCTGAATTAGTAATACATAAAAACTATTTTTTATATTATATTTTTATGCTATTATATTAACATATTTTTTATTTATACAGTGATGGCTCCCTATTTTGTGTTATAATTAACATTTTTTTTGGTTATATTTTAAAAGTCATCAATGAAAATGAGAAGCATTTTCTTACTTTTATAAAGAGAAATTAACTAGGTGCCTCATATGAATTCATTGTAATATTTTTAATGTAATTGTTTAAAATTGTGGATATTAAAGTAAGCAAATATTTTACTCATAAATATTAATTGTTGATAGGTGGAGCATGAAAAATTAAAGCAAAAAAAAGAAAGGAGTCAAGGGAAATTGGTCTCTGATTCCAAGGCAAAAAAAAAAAAAGTTCCAGAGCATTGTCAGAATTTTTATCAAAATTGCTCATTCGTGCCATGACACTAGATGAAAGTGCAAAAACACATAGCTTCATTTTCTATGTGAAAATATCCTACAAAAACTCATTTTTTTGGATGAGGAGTAATCTTTCAACTGCTACAACTAGAGAAAACCCTAGAAGAGCAACAAGAAAAGTCTTGAAACTTAGGATTAAGAAGAAGTAGAGCAAACCTTCAGTATATCTCATTTTATCAGTGTTTTTTGTTCTTTTTTTTTTGTCTTTGTTGATGGATTCGAACCTTTTTGTTGTTGTTACAATGTTTATATCAGTTATATGTGGTTAAATCTTTTTGTTGTGGAGGACTTTAAACCTATTTAGATAAATAACCTTTAATTTACCATTTAGTTGTTAACAAATAAAGTTTTGGTTACTTGTTCTTGAGTTAATTTTTTCTTGTTTAGTGTTTGGCGATCACTAGATGAGATTTGAGCATTTGGGTTAAAGCTTGGAGGAGGAAACTTAAATTTAGAGCCAGTAATTCGACCGAGTCGAGCTTATTCAAGTCGGGCTCAATTCAGGCTAGGCTTATTAGGATCAAACTTAAAATATCCTACATTATATTAAAAACTTATATAGCTAAGCTTGACTTTAACACCTTCAGACTAGCCTGAATATCTGAAACTTTTTTTAAAAAAATTTCTCTATTTTTGAATTATTTTTAATTTTTAAATAAATCTTTTAAGCAAAAAATATTATTTTGACTTTAAAATAATAAAAAAATAATAACTTATCAACTTTGTACTTAAGTAACTCTATTACTGTTATGTTATATTATGTGTAATTTATTTCTGAATGTTTCTTAGTTTTTTAAATATTACTCTTATTATGGTCATATATAAATATTTTATATATTATTTTAATTATGGTCAAGTTGACCTCTATTCAATCAAAGTTAGACTATTAATATAAAATTATTGCCCTGATTAGTTTAAATTTTTCAATAATTTTTAGGTAAATTGTACTTTTTATTTTTAAGAATATGGGAAAAATAATGATCATTATATTATATAAAATAAAATTATTTAATTATGAGTAAAATATTATTTTTTTAGAATTATTTTTTTTCTTCAACTTTTATATTATTTAACCCCTACATATAAGGAGTATTTATTCTAGTTTGTTCTTAATTTTTAACCAAGTCTAGCTTGGGTGATAATAAAATAATTATCTAAGAATATTATTTTATTTATTATGTTTATCTAGTAATATAGTCAAGAATTCATACATATCCAAATTTTATTTTTAAAATTATTTTTAATTTAATTTTTATTTTAAAATTATTTCTCTTATTTTATAAAAAATATGAAATATATTTTTTACATACTCAAATGATGTTCAGGACTCAAAAATTTTTTTAAAAAAATAAGTGGGTCGTAAAATATAAAAATTAACATTAAAATATATTTTAAATAATATTTTGATATATTTTATTGATTAATAATAATAATAAATGAAAATTTAAATATTTTTAATTCTTTTAAAAAATAATTATCGTAATTCACTCAAATATATTGTATTTAAGTACAAAATCAAAATAAAACTTAAAGAATTAATAAATATTTATTATATTGTATGTATTTTTTAAAATATTATTTTTTATTCAAGTATTTGGGGCTAAGCCCGAACCCGATTTGGCTTGGCCTGAATTTTTATGAGCCTATTAGGGTAGCCCAAATAGGCACAAATATTAAAAAATTATTTTTTTGAGGTTGACCTTAAGGCTCCGTTTGGTTCGGGGGGAGGGGAGGGGAGGGGAGGGGCTCCTCTTCCCTCCCCTCATTTGGTTAGGAGGAGGGGAGCCCCTCCGCTCCCCTCCCCTCATTTGGTTAGGAGGAGGGGAGGGGAAATTTTTAAAATTTTCCCTCCCCTCCCCTCCAAAGCCTCCCCTCCAAATTGGGGGGGAGCTCCCCTCCCCTCCCTTCCCCCTCCTCCCCCTCCCCTTCCCTTCCCTCCTCTCCCCTCACCTCCCCTCCCCTCCCCTTCCCTCCCCTCGAACCAAACAGACCCTAAATTTTTTGGGCGGGTTAGAGTTAGCCTATCAAACTTAGCTCAAATTACTAACTCTATTTAAATTAAACCTTGAGAACTAATAGCCTAGAATTAGTTTAGCTAATTTATCATTGGAACAAGAATGTATCTAATGAACTTAGGTAATCTTCATGAGTTAGGGTATTTAATGCAATTAATTAATTAAGGTAATATTTTGATTTAATTGAATTAATTAGGGTCTTTAGTAATCAAAAGATACTTTGGATTAATTTAAATTCTTGGATTATCGAAATTGAGCTTCAAGACGATTAATGTGGTAATGAGAGGGTTAGGAAGTAAATAAGAAATTAGGACTCTAAAACATTCTTCTCTTGGTTGACGTTAGCTTGTTTGAGGATTAAAAGTTATTTTAATTGATCACTTTTAATATTTTTATTTTAATTATTCTAAAATCAATTTCAAGTTTTATTAACTTAACGTGAATGAATTTAAAACTTTAATTTCTAATCATTATTTTAATTAATTTTCTTAGGGATCAACTTTAATTTATCACTAGCTTCAATTACGACCAGTATACTTGTGATGTCTTTTAGTTTTTGTGGTCATCATATAATTTTCAAATTATCTTTTAATTTTTTCACAGGAGATAAGTTCAAAAATAAAATAAGAGATTTATATTTTTAGTATGCAGTACAAAAGTAAAAAAATTTGTACAAAAATTCGAAGTTTTTTTAATTTACCAATGGAATTCTTTTATTGGAAATAATTCACTGTTCAAAAACAGTATAATCAACAATAATTGTGGGACCCACCAATGGTTTTTTGGGAGAATTACATTGAAGTTCCACTCAAGGAAATTAATTATTATAAGTTTTATTGACAACTAAATTAAATTAATTATTGTTCATGCAATTTAGTTCAGTTGTCAATGGACTTTTCAGCAATTAATTTCTATATGCAGGACCTGATTGTAATTCTCTCTTTTTATTTTTCAAAATATAACTTTATTTTTTACATTTTTATGGTCACAATCTTTTTTCCGCTTCGTTTTAAAAAAAATTAAAGCATAATTGATCATCACTATTAACATTTACTAAAAAAATTTAATTATGATTTTATAATATCATGTAAAAAAAAGAAAAGAAATAAGTGAATTTCACTCTTATCCCGTGAGATAATCGCAAACATTCACCAAACACGTGGTTAATAAAAATACAAAAATGAAACTTGCAGTGATTGGGGTAATTTGAATTTGATCTATCCTCCTTCGAAACTCCGACCATCATATGCACAGTGATGGACCCAGAAAATTTTATTATTCGGGGCAAAATTTATAGAAGATAAATATTAATATTTTGAAATATATTTAAATTATTTATTAAATTAATAAAAAATAAAATCATGAAATTAAATACATAAGAAGCAATAAAATAGCTGATAATAGCTTAAAAAATAAAATCATCTTAATATAAGCACAAAAATATATTGTAAATGATAAAATAACTAATACCACCTTTATCACAAATTATAATACACTTTTAAGGGAGATTTAGTGTCTTAAAATATAAAAAAACTACATTTTTGAAGAAGATTTGGTGTCCTAAAATATAAAATATTTTGATAAAAATAAAGTTTTCTTAATGATAGTTTTTCAATATTACCATTTCCATTATATTTTCTTCTTAATATTCTTTCACAAATGGAGTATTAAATAAATAATATTTTTAAAAATTTACATTTTTGTTTTGAAAAAATAAAGTTGTAAAATTATTTAATGACTTTTATTGATATGTGTAATTTTGTCTTAAAGTGTTTTATAAATTAGGATAAATGGAGTAGCTATTTATATCATATTTGATTCTCTTTCTTGATGAAAAGAATCATATCCATGCTTTTTTAGAATAAATATTTTCAATATAAAGAATTAAAGATAGTTTTTCAATTTTACTTCTTATACTATTAAAAAAAAAGTGTTACTTTAAGTATGAATGAGTAGAAATTAAAAATTAAAAAAAATTTGACCTTAATATCCCTTAAAAAATAAAGATTATTTTATTTTGATAAGTAGAAAAATATTGTATAATATTTAATATATTTTTATATTTATATAATATGAACCAACATTTTTATTAGTTGCTCAAATTGATATCTGTACCTACTATAAAATTAGCAATACAAATAGCATTAGCTTCCTTGATTGGATCAGTTTTCATGCACGAAAACTAAAATTTTTAAACAAAAAACTGGAGTGCTGCGAGAGCAAAAACATTTTTGGGGGCAGAGCAAATGACAATTTTATGGAGGGGGAAAATGAAATTTTGCCCTTATTATAAACAAAAGATTTCATTGGTTTCAGCGGGGGGCAGCCGCCTCCATGAGGCTAAACATAGATCTGTCCTTGCATATACATAACAAAACATCAAGCCACTAATTGAGAGCTTGTATGATTCTAGCGTGTATTAGTGTTCTTTGACAAAAGGAAAAGGAACCACACACACACCCACCCACCCCGAGAGAGAGAGTCAAAAAGAAAAAGTTAAAAAAAGAAGTCGCAGGGAGGGCAGACACACCATATGCAATATATTCTTGAGAAAATGACAATAAAAATTTTTAAAAATATATAAATTATAATTTAATATCTTAAAATGCCATAATTTCTGTGAGGTCCCTTAAAACTTTTTTGTCATTAATGAATTTATATAAATTATTAAATTGTCCTTGTTAAAAATAAATGATTCGCAAATTTTGTTTAAATATTCACAACTTTCCTTCTTATATTCACAACAATGGAACAACAAAGCACAATTTCACATGTTAAATTCATTATTTGCTATTGCATTGTTGTGAATATAAAAATAAAATTTGTGAATATTTAAACAAAACTTGTGAATCATTTATTTTCAATGAGGATAATTTGGTAATTTATATAAATTCATTAATAACAGAAAAGTCCAAAGGGACTTCAGTTGAATTATGACATTTTGAAGGACTAAATTATTATTTATATATTTTAAAGAGATTTTGTTATTATTTTTTCTATATTCTTAAACTTAAAGAGTCTAAATGTCGCAATGCACAGTAGCAACAACATAAAAATTATAAAAAATTTTAATATTGTATTTAATAAAATAAAAATTATAAAAAAATTTAATATTAAATCTAGACTATCTTTGATACTCATCAAGGGATTAGCATCATATTACTCATCACCTTTGATGAGATTTGGACTTTTCTGGCTTGAAGCTTTTTTCTATACTATCTATGATACATTTAGATAGTCAATTTGTAAAAATTATAAAATTTTTAATATTAAATTAAATTATCTAGATTATATCTATACTATCTAAACTATATTTGAATGGTCAAACTATAAAATTAAAAAATTTGAATATTACGTTAGTCTGTCACTAAATTTGTACTGGCTAGATTGATGATGAATGAAATTATTAAAAAAAAAACTTGATAAAAATCATGCTCATCGCTTGATCAGCATTGAAGAAAATCTAAATTTAATATTAAATTTTTTATAAATTTTAATTTTAATAAATATAATATTAAAAACACTTCAAAATTAATTTAAAATGAATGACAGAGATTATTTTAAGATAAATTGAAAGACCCAGATCAGTTTTTGGGCTGATGAGCACCAAATAAATGCGAACGCAGAACATGACAACAAATATATAGAAATAATTTTCAACAATATATTCTTTCTCAAACCTGAGGAGTCTAAATCTCACGAAATGTACAGTAGTAACAACAGATCTGTTTATTCTAAAATGAAAAATGGCACAAAAGATTTTGCATATTAGAAGAACGTCTCTTAAAAGCAGAGTTGAACAAAGAAATTGGTAGTAACATTTTTAGCTTATTACGTACCCTCAAGAACGATTCAGTACTTTTTCTGTTCTCTTATCGAAGAAGACAAGAAAAAGAGAATAATAAAAAGAAAAGGAAGATTCCGGACAACATTGTAAAAGAATGAATCAATTTGCTATATAAATTAGAATGGAGCTGGTTAATCAACATTTGAGGATTAGCTCTACACTTCAGTTTCCGGGCTGCATTGATCAAAGTATACGGTTAGTTGTCTATTTTCTTGTAATTCATGAAATTTATGTAATTAATTAACATTGTTTCACTAATTTTGAATTTTTTTGTTCTATTTTTCATCTTATTCTTCCATTCCATCACTCAATATCAAACATGTAGATAGAAGTTGATGAATAAACAGAATCATCACTACCACTTATAAACTCACCAACACTCCTGCGTGCATGCATCATATTACTTATCACTACGCTGCCAAATCATAAGTGACAGTGATGAGTTTATAATCTTTCTGGTCTTAATTATAGGAGCTAGATAAGTAATTGATATAAAGATATTATTTAACTTAGTTATTCATATTAATTATTTGAAAAAAAAAGTGCGCATGCAATCAAGCGTGATAGTTTGGGAGAAAAAGGATAACAAATATGACTAAACTATAGGTCTAGGAATGTCTGGAAACCCAACTCATTTTTGGTGCAACATTTCCTTCAACTTTTAAAAATAGTGCAATCTAGCTCCTACCGTTGATAAAAATTAGCTTTGATCGTTAATTGATCAAAAAATGATAGATAAAAATATCAAAAATTATAATAAAGGACCCAAAATTATAAAAAAAAGGACCAAGAAAATTTTATTGGTTCTTTTTTGGGTAATTGGTAAGGTTTTGTCTATTATTTTTTGGTTAAATAACAGTCAAAGTTAATTTTTGTTAACATTAGAATCTGGATTGTACCATTTTTAAAAATTAAATAAAAATATTGCATAAAAAATTGAGTTTAGAGTCACAAACACTCCTAAACCTATAGTTTATGAACGAATTTGCTGTTTTATGTGCCCAAAATAAAGAATTAGAGAATATCTTTTTTTTTAATAGATTACCAATTAATATTGCATTGAAACCACTTAGTGGCTCAACCAAAGTACCATTTCTTTTGTTAGATGACTCGCTCATGAAAGTTTGTTCAATGAATGGCTAATATTATCTTAAATTCATAAAACTTTATAGACAGCTATCGAAATTCAGGGAATTTTTATCTGTTTGAAGCATTAGTTTTTTTCGGCCTTTGATAAAGAAAAAAATTATGATGTTCATTTTCTATATAAAGTATTAAAATGTGTGCATTTACTTTCTGTTTTTTCCTTCTTTCAGAACAATCTACCATATAACCCTTTTATCTTCACATACTTTAGTGAGTACGTATTATCAAAAGATGAAGACACAGAAAATGAAGATAATGGAGTCGATAGATTCTAGTCTTTCAATTGATGGCACAGAAAATGAAGAACAAGATTCCTTGATAGCTGACAAGAAGCTTCCCTTAGTTTCAAGCTGCTACATCTACCGAGTGCCACCAAAACTTCGGAAAGTGAATGAAGACGCCTACACTCCGGCCTTGGTTTCCATTGGCCCATTTCACCACAGAGACGAAAGATTGGAATCAACGAAGGAGCTCAAATTGCAGTACCTGCACAAATTTATGGAGCGGACGCACGAGAATTCAGTCGAGTATATTGAAAAATTGAGAGCTTGGGAAGGCAAGATTCGATGCTGTTATTCGGAGACCATAGCAATGGAAAGCGATGAATTTGTGAACATGATTCTAACCGATGCTTGCTTCATCATTGAGTTCTTTCTTGAGTTTAAGCATCCATTAGATAAAGACCCTTTGGCTGCAAAACCATGGCGTAGATGGTATATAATGCTAGATTTGATTTTACTTGAAAACCAGTTACCATTTTTTGTTCTTGAGGGCCTATTCAAACTAGCTTTTCCCAGTGGCTTCGGCTTTAAAAGGCTTTCGTTTGTTAAGCTTGCATACAAGAATTTCAGGACATCAGAGTTGCTGTGCTATGCAGGTGCCAAGAAAGCTCGACTCCATCTTACCTTCGAGCATTTTGAACAACAATACCTTACATGTTCTGAAGTCTATCACCTGAATGACATTCTAAGGATGTTTTACTTGCCGCATAAATTAAAAAAAGGTGAACAAAGCCAATCACCACCAGTGAAGCTTATATGTAGTGCCAGTCAACTACGTGAAGCAGGGATTAAATTTAAGGCTAAAAATCACCATGGTATGGCAGATGTGCACTATGATGATGGGGAGCTGAAAATACCATGTTTCACGATAACTGATTGGACTGAGACTATGATCAGAAATGTGATTGCATTTGAGCAGTGTCACCATCCATATGAAAGCTACGTGACTGATAACATAGTCTTCTGGGATCATCTTATAGACACTGAGAAAGATGTTGAATTGCTTGTTCAGAAGAAAATCATAAAGAACTTTCTGAGTGATAATAACGCGGTGGCTTTCATGGTTAATGGTCTCTGCAGGAATTTTGTCCCAATAAGTTCAAATCATGATTATGTCAAACTGTGTGAAGACTTGAACGACTTTTATGATAAACGTACTAACAAGTATAAAGCAATCTTTAGGCATGAATACTTGAGGACCCCATGGAAGATAGCATCTTTAGTTGCTGCAATTCTGCTGCTCTTCCTCACCTTAATCCAGGCAGTCTGTTCTGTCATCGCCTTATTTCAGAAGTAGGTCCAAAGATCTTGTACAACTCTCAAAGTTTGAATCTAATTCGTGTGATTGTTTTCTCTGTTTTTTCCCCTATAAAAGCCTATTTAGAATGGGTGAAAGGGGTTTCTTTAATTTAATTTATTTTTTCCTTTTCTTTTTTTTATTGATTGCTGATAAAATAATGGCTAATAAAATGTAAGTTATTGCAGTTTCATATATATCATCTGACTTTAAAAAAAAATTATATATTATGCTTACATGGAACATGAACGTATTGAATTACATGTTTCTATGTTTAATGGCATAGAAACATGTTGTACTAAAATAATAATAATAACAATATATCATCTGAGTTAGAGTTTAGCAAAAAAAGTGGAATCTATAAATTTAAGGAACTCAAAAGACTAACATGTTAGGTAAAAAAGCTCCTTGAACTTATAAACTTCAAATTTCTTGTAAGGCTCTAGTTCACACATAACATGCTATTTTACCTAATATGCTAGTCTTTTAGGATATATTTTCTATTTGGACTTGTGCTCATTATATTGATATTTCCATTGGTAATTTCATTGTACCATGGCATAGAGTGAATTATTATTATTATTAGTCCCAAATCTTAGGGAGCCTCATAAGAAAAAGGTTTATAAGTGTTGGCCGGATTACCAAGTGTGCCAAAGATATTGAGTTTCAATTGATAACAAAAAGGTCCCGGGCTCCATTACCACAATTCACTTGGATGTAAAAGATATGCAAGACTTAGTAGAACAAGTGTTTTGGATTATTATTGAAATGTGAAAAAATTATAAGTCAAAATTAAAGATAAAAACTAACTGATAAGCCTAAAAGCTATGAGTGCAGAATGCGAGTCTTTATTGAATGTTGACTGCCTTTCTTCTGTGCTTTGGTATCCTATTTATAGTGTCAAATTGGCGGTATTTTTTCCCTTAAGACCTAGAACATTAAGTGGAAGAATCAGGGATCCCGTGAAATTCATGGCAAGGTCTTTACTCAGTGTCTTTCATTTATGGCGACTAACCCTTCTCACCGAGATACTTGGGCATGATGACGCTGCTCTCACAGATTCTGGGATCATGTCTTTATGTGCCAATGGTCCAAGGTTTGCAACTAGCGAGATTTCAGCGTGCTCATCCTGTCATGGCTTTTTATTGAGCTCAAGGCCAACCCTTCTATTTAGATTGTTGATTAGGCTTGACTCTTCAGTCACTCAATCAAAATAGCTTTATTACCTATCCAATGCTTTGGCGAGCGATGTTTTATATTTTAACCCAAACAATACCTCTCGCGTGCCAGTAGTTGATAACATAAGCCACATGGCACATTTGAAAAACTGAAACGTCATTTCGTCTTTAAGCACCCTTTGTTAATATAAGCTTATTTCTTTTTCTAGTTATTTCTCTTACCCTTCTTGCCATTTCTTATAGTTTAAGCTTTTACGCCCCTTGCTTTGTTCATCCGCTTGCTTAAAAATGGCTTCCTCTATTGCCGCCGCCACCTCTGCTGCTCTATCTAGCACTTCTGTTGGAAGTTTACTTGATTCCTTGGTCACCATCAAGAATCCTGTTATTTCACTAGGAGGATTGAGGACGGTACATATCTTATTACTAAACTCATATTTCCTCTAGATTAGGTTCTTATTTTGATATCTCTCTATTTCTGTTTCAGGAGGACTCATCATTCCATGATTCCATCTCCTTTTAGTAAGCTTCTCACTTTTTGTTTGGCCCTTATATTTTATCAGGGGTAAAAATGCTGATTGTTTATTGTCTTTCTAGTGCCTCTCTCTAGAGCTTTTAAATCACCAACAAGAGTGATATTGAGTATCTGACGATTTCTCTCAACCTCTCTAAAGTGACTGCTCCCACTCAGCCAAATCCATGGCCGTTGACCTTAGTCCACAACCTAATTCTAGCCTGGATGACTTCACTGTTCACCGAATCATCTTGTCAAAAGCTTCAGAATTAGCCTCAATCTCCCTATGCTCGAACCAACTAGGTGAAATGCTTGAGGTAGACCCACAAGCAATAGTGAAGAGAGATAGGTCTTTATGACCTCATCCAACTTTCATTGGCGGACGTCAACATTTCGATCAACCTACTAATAGCCTTTCTGAGTCTTTGGGTGCCAGGCTATAATACCTTTATCTTCAAACTGAGTCCCATGTCGATCACGCTATGGGATGTATTCATGTATTTGGGGCTACCAATCACCAGGGAGGAGAACTTCTTTGCTATCCCTAAAAGGCATGATTCCTATATCACCCTTTCTACCAACCTGGAGAATAAGATTAGGGGTGTTGGATCCTATATGAAGATCATGGAGCTATTCTCTGATAAACCAACTAACAAGCCTGTCACCCCTATAAAGCATCTGGTTTTTATTTGGATCCTGTTGAGCTAATGGATCCTACCCCTTGGAAGAGGAAAGCCCGTGCAACTGCACCTATAGATTGCTCAGTCCCTCCTTGGTGGCAACCAACTAGCCTTGGGGATAATGTTTCTATGCCCTCTATATGATGATATAAAGAAGTCCTTAATATGCTCATCCTTTAGACAAGTTGAAGAACTTCTTTAAGTTCTTTTTTCGATAGAGCTGGTCTTGTGAAGGACCTTAAAGCCATTTAATATAGACCGCCACCTCCCTACCTGGTATAAATTCCTGGTCAATTGAAAGAACAAGCCCACCTCATTGCTAAAGGATGAGGTTTTTCTATCAACCATAACTCCCAAAAAAATGTACACTAGCTCTTCCTCCAAATCCCTAAAGGTCTATTTGGAGTCATATCACTTTCAAATGGTGGTGAGGTAGTTCGAGTTAAGCCAATGCATTTCCAGGGGACTGCCCCCAAGTTAACATAGAGCTGCTAGATTGAAAGGCCATCGATCAAATAACCGTTCTACACACTACTTAAAAGTAGTGCAAGATGAAACTAGTAGATAGAGATGCTTGCCTCCATTTTAACAAATAGTGGCCCCAGTGCTTTAGACACATTATAAAGAGCCATACCAGTAAGTATTGTTCTTTATATTTTCCTTTTTTGCTTTTTTGATGTAATCTGACCTATTTTTGAATCTTTGTGTTGATGTAATCTTTATATTTTCCACACCAGATAGGCTATAATTGAACGCAATCACATGTGTTGGTGAACTTCTTGAGGGGGAACATCGATGGTCCCATTGCTTTAAACACCTAGATGGCCCCTTCATAAGGATCCGTAGTCAAAGAGATTGAGAGGGATGATGCATCTTCTCATGTCTCGGTCCTAAAAAAGCTCGGTCCTAAGAAGAGTCACCCCTAAGCCACCCGAATAAAGGAGATGATCTTAACAAGAGAAAATAGGCTTCGTCTCCTCTATCTGAATCTAAAAGGAGGAAGAAGACATCACCCCTCCTTTTGGATCAACCTTCATCTACTCCTCCTCTAGTCGAACCCGCTCCTCTAAAGGGAAAACATTTACAAAAGCATCATCATACCATAATCCTATCAGTTAACTCCAATAAGGGTAGGATAAGTCCCCTTCACCATAAAGGGTTAAAGGCCTAGACTCCAGATCCTCAGGTGGTCACTTTTACCGCCATGCCTGAGCTAATACTAGATACTCAAGTGGTTACATCTTTTGCTATTCCTGTAATAGCTCTAGATTCTCAGGGGGTTGCCTTTGCTATAATTCCTGAGGTAATCCTCAAAGACCCTAGAAAGATCGCTCACAAGGTGGCCCTAGATGTGGTGGAAGGCATAGAAGACCCTGTGGTTGCCACTGAGGTTCGAGAAGCCATACCTGCCATAGCATTAGATGGTGATAGTAACCTAAGAGGTTTCAGGACTGCTACTACCCAAAAGGGTGTTCCCATTGCAACCTAAATAGTGACTTGAGGTTCGAGGCCAATAAGGTTTGGGAGGTTGCCTCTACCAAGGCCTTAGAGTTGGTTTTCCCTATCAGCTCAGCAGGAGGTATTGAGACTAAAGGCTCTAAAAGACCCTTAAAAGAGCCTTCAATAGTGACTGTCACCAGTCCCATAACTACTAGCACTTTAATTCTAGAGAACATGATAATCGCTTTAGCCTCCACTCAGGGTGTCTCAATATGAGGCCAGTCTGAGCCTACCACACCTAAGGTCATGTGAAGAAGTCTTTATAGTCAGCTACACACTCCACCTGTACCCTCTATTCTATAGGTAAAAAGAAAGCACTTATAGACCCAAGTTAGGTATCAATCTATTATGCTCTTTTCTCTTGTCTATTTTCTTTCTTTTTATTACTATTGCTAACTTACTTTTTTCTCTCTTTAGCTTGCTTCAATGAGGGCGATCCCAACTAACACCCTTCTAGCTTGCATCCATGTTCCTAAAATGGATGTGGTGTTGGATGCTTGGAGGGTCATTCAATTTCAACTCAGTTGAGATCCGCTTTTGCTTCTTGAGCAGAATTACAAGGAGATGATTGGGCCATAGATGCAATGGAGAAGGCTGTCCCTATGCTTGAGCTAGAGTTCCTCTGTAGCCAAGTCCTAAAATGCTACGGCATCATCAACCGCTATCATACGGAGCTCTCATTCCTTTCAGACTATTTAACAAATAGCTAATCTGTTAGGGATGAGTGTCTTGATGCCAAGGCTTGAACAACTGCTACCAATGATAGAGCCCAAGAAATCGCTCCTTGGGTGGATAATCCCCATTCACTATGGGCCAAGGTAGCTGACTTAAGGCATCAATTGACAGCTGCTGAAAAGGAGCTTGCACAGGCTAAAGAGGGTAATACGAATTCTGAGCTAGAGGTAGCTAATAAAGCATTGGACAATGCACATGCCATCTCAAAAGAAAAGCTTTGCATTATCTAATACACAGGCGTGTATCCTTATTTTGTATGGATATCATTGGCTGGGATTTTATAGATAACTTTTGAAATCATCCTGCCAATCTTGAGCTAACTCTTGTGAGATTGCACCATACTATACTGTCAAAGCATGCTGAGAAACTAAAGGATGCTTTTTTCGTTCTACCATAATTATCTTTCTAGTGAGTTTGGGTGACAACTTTAGCTCTGATGCTATTTGAGCTAGTTCATTGGCCTCCCAATTTTAAGCTCGGGAAACATGTATCAACATTACAGTGTTGAATTCTTCCAAGATCTAAGAAGCCCCAGCATAATACATAACTAAAGTTGGGCTCATACACTTTACTCATTAACTAATTGTTTGATGACCAACTGAGAATCTCCTTCTATAACTACATCGTGGATCTTCATTTCTTGAAGTATTTTGAGCCTTGTGAGTAGTGCTGTATATTCAGCCTGATTGTTAGTGCATTCAAAATCTAATTGTAGAGATAAGATGGTTTTTACTCCAGTAGGAGAAGTTATTACTATTCTGGTCCCAAATTCTTATTCGGTGCTAAACCTATCAAACTTGAGCACCTAAAGCCCCGGATCTACTAAGAATGCAGGTAATTCTCTTTTGTCTTCGGGGAGGCCGGCTGAGGGGTGATCAGCCAAGAAATTTGCTAATGCTAGGCCCTTTACTGATTTTTAGGGCAAGAATATTAATGAAAATTCTACTTGGGCCAAGCTCCACTTCCCTATATAGCTTGTCATGATTGGCTGATTAAGCATATACTTAATTAAATTAGAATTCGAGACCACATTTACAACTACATTTATTATATAATGCCTTAATTTGGTACAAGCATAATACAGTGCTAAACATGCTATCTCCACAGTTGAGTATCTAGTCTTTGCGGGAGTCAAATATTTACTTAAATAATAAACCACCTACTCACATCCCTTATCAATAGTTTGGGCTAACATACATCCTATGGACGTGGCGGTGGAAACTAAATACAATAAAAATGGGGTGTTCTCTCTTGGGGCTACTAAGACCGAGGGCCTCATCAAGTGTTCTTTAATTCTGTTAAAGACTGCCTAATGGTGTTCGATGCAGGCAAATTTCTCAGCATCTTTAAGTTTCAAAAGCTCAAAAAACTCATTCGTATTCCCTACCAGATTCAAAATGAAATGCCTGAAATAATTGACTGGGCCTAGAAACCTTTAAAGCTCTTTCTTATTGGTTAGTGCCTTTGCTTCCATAATAGCCTATGCTTTATTCCAGTCTACCTCAATCCTCTTCTGTGGATTAGGAATTCAAGGAAATTACCTACAGTTATACCAAATGCATACTTAAGCAAATTTAATTTAAGGCTTACTTCCTTCATTTAGAATAAGCTCATCCTTAAATGCTCGATATGATTGTGTGCGTTCTTCAATTTGATCATTATATCATCTATATATACCTCCAAATGTTTTTCTATCATATCATGAAAGATAACATTCATAGGCCATTAATAAGTAGCCCTAACATTTTTCAGATCGAGTGGCATGACTACCCATTCAAAAATCCCAATAGAGCCTGAGCACCTAAAAGCAGTTTTGTGAATGTCCTCTTTAGTGATAAATATTTGATTATATCTTGAGAAAAAATCCACAAGTGCTAATAATGCATTCCCGGCCCCAACAGCTATCAACTTGTTTGCAATAGGCATTGCATACACATTTTTAGGTATAGTTGAGTTTACATTTCGAAAATCTACACAAAATCATAGCTTCTCATGTTCCTTGATTACTGGGACTATGTTTGAGAGCCACTGAGTGTGTCTGTAAGGTCGTATAAATCTAGCTCGTAGGATGAGTTTGATCTCCTCTTTTACTCATAGCTCCACTTCAACTAACATCCTCCTAGTAGGTTGTTAATGCAGTCTATAATTCGACTTTATAGGAAGCTTGTGTTCAACCAACTATCTCACTAGCCCTGGCATTTCATTATAATCCCACGTAAAGCAATCCTTGAATTCCTGTAACACTTTCTTAAAGGCATTCTTTTGTTCTTCATTCAATAGTGATCTAACAAAGGTGATCCTCGATTCTTCTGGAAACCTGAGGTTTACTTCTTCCAGTGAATCTCGCACCTCTGGGGTTATGTATTCAAACTTTAAAGGTACAGGATCTAGCTCATGCAGTTGCATTATTTCTTGGGTTTCATCTTCATATATGACCTCGATCCCAAGAGTCTTGGGTTCGTAGTCTTCCAATCTCTCTTACATATTATGCAACCATAATTTATGAATGGTCGCGGCTACCACAACCTTTGTGTAGTCTAACTTAATCATCCATCAATTCTATGATGGTTTCATACCTCTATAATGTTAAAGGCACGATAGCACGCATTTTTGTTTTATATGGAAGGGCTCTGTTTAGATCCTCTTGTGCCCTTTGAAATGTGAACAGACCCACTTTAACATCATAGTACCTTACATCCACAAAGTCAGTGAGCATTATAAAGGGTTTATCCTCATTGCAGACTATTTCTACCTCTTTCGCTTTTCATATAAGAAGCATTTAGTGTAAGGAAGAAGGTACGCACTCATTGGCATGAATTCAGTCTCGATCTAGCATGGCTTGATATTATATTATTGTGCTAATCATGAAAAAAGCTGTTAGAGAGGATTTTATCCTGACATTAACCTGCAATGGTAATACACTAAAGACCTTAAAAGCAATCATGGTGAATCTTATTATAGACATCTCTGTTGGCATCAGGTCTCGCTCTTCTCACCCCATTTTAAGCATCATGTGGGCTAGCAGTATATTTATTGCTGAGCTATTGTCCACTAGTACCTTGGTCATCAGCTTCTCATTGAAGTATGCCTTAATGTACAAAGGCTTCAGGTACTGATTCATCTTAACACTTGGCTTTTCTAGGATAGCTCGTTTAGGCTTTCCTTCTATAGCTTGTAGAGTAACCTAGCAAACGAGCTCCACTACCTTCCCCTTCTATATCTACATCTTTTCTAATTCAGGTTCTTATCCTCCTTAGGTTCCATCTAGCAATATCGATATGGACTCGTGTACATTGCCACGAAGTTGTCTTGCTCAGACCCATCTTAAGTCGTACTAGTGGCAGACCAAAATTGGAAAGGTAGCATTAATAAAACCATGCAGCAGAGATTAAGAGGCATCTCCCTGACGTGAATGGTCCCATTATACTAGTTTTTCATTCTCGCTCCCCTTATCCTGATCCTTGATAAACTTCCTCTTGAACTTGTTAGTTTTTTGTACGTCAAAGCCTTCGTACACCTCAGCCTTCTACTGCTTAAAGTATCTTTGTGCGGCCTGCTTTTACTGAAGACGTCATTTATGAGTTCTAGTAAAGGCAGCTAGGAACTTTTGTGCCTCATGATTCTTTACTTCAAAGGTGGCATGTTACCAGGTGGTGTAACAAACTTGCTCGAACTCTTAGCGACCTTTAGTTTTGAAGGAATCTTTGTGGCGCTTTCTGATGGTGTTAATAGCAAAACATTAGGGCCTACATCCCAACCCAATGGTGTCCTTGTGAAAGGTTCACTTGCTCTTGACGATGTTGAGTACTTGACAAAGTAGTCGAATTTACCAGATAACTCTTCTAGATGATCCCAGACCACTTTAAACCCATCTAGTTCCATCATAAACAACCCCTCCAAACCAACCTTTAGTTTTAAAGGAAGTTTATAGTACTTTCTGATAGTGTTAATGGCAAACTATCGGGGCCTACATCCTAACCCGACAGTGTCCCTGTGAAAAGTTCACCTGCTCCTGACGGTGCTAAGTACTTGATGAAGCAGTTAAATTTGCTAGATGGCTCTCCTAAATGATCCTAGACTAGTTTAAACCCATTCAGTTCCATCATAAGCAATCCCCCTAGACTAATGTCCCATTTTGAGGGTCATTTACTATTCTACTTTTTTGTCTGCTGGTTATCAATCTTTAAACTGCCCGTAGTTTCTCCCAGGCGGTCCCAAACCACCTTAGATCTGTTCAAGCTTCTCATGTTTTGACCTTCTAGGACAATGTCCCATCTTGAGGAGCTGTTCCTGTTTGATCGACCCATAGGTTCCTTCAAGTGATTCCATAATGTTCTCAAGCTCTCTTGAGTTGCATCTCCCTTGGTCCAGGCATTCTAAGGCCTCCCATCTTTTTGCCTACCATTATTTCTCCAGGTTCACCATCTGTTGGAGTTTATCTCCATTATGTTTACTGTGGCAAATGGCGAAAATGGATCCTCATCTACAACCGTAGATTTCTCCTTCGAGAACTTAAGGACCCCTTTATTGATTCGGTTTTGGATGATGTTCTCAAAGCCCCAACAAGACTTAGTGTTGTGACTCCATGAGTGATAGTATTTGTAGTGCTCCTTCCCTCTCTGCTCCTCTTTTAAAGGAATCTTGTGGTTAGCAGGCAGCGAGATGAAGTTCTCCTTGAGTAAGAAATCAAAGATCTCCTCTGTTTTAGTAGTGTCGAAGGTGACTGCATTAGGCCTTTTAGGAGTCTCCTCGGCCTTCCTTATTAGGGCCGAGCACATAATTTCTTGGTTTGTTTTTTATCGATTTAAATTGAAACAGAAACATGTCAAATAAATAATGTGCCAAAGTGGAGGTTAATTAGTGATATGATGCAAATATATAGTAATTTAAATTTGATTTGCACTTCGCAGACCAGGGATGAATATGACCAAATATTGACTCAATATTTGACAGCTTGTATTGAACAATTTAGCACGTGTACTTTGCTTATTTGTCAAAAAATGAAAAAGAGAAAGAGAAAGGAGAAAGAGAAAAGACATTTAAGGACCTTAAGAATATTAATTTACCAATGACAATTAAGTTTAACAAAAAGGATTAGTCCTCCATAATATGACAAACTAATATTTGAATTCCCACTAAAAGAGATATCCACACAATTAGTGACTAATCATACCTCAAATAAAATTGTTTCCAATAAGAGGATATGCCTATGAACAATCAAAAAATGACCTTCAAATATTGAAATTTCAAAGAAAAAAGGGTTAAGGTCCTTGGCTGAAATCAATTTTTTTCTAATTTTTCCAGTAGTTTTGATCTTACAAACTTTCAATAGTTATTTTTAGCATATTTAATATTAGTATTCAGTTTTCCAATTTTTTAGCAGTTATATGTTAGATGATTTTAATATTCGTATTTCATGTTTACAGTATTTAAAAGAATAAAAATTAAGTATTGAAAACGTGGAAGTTATGCATTAAAAACATTTAAAAATACAATGGAAGAAATTGAAAAACTAGTTGAAAATGCTTAAGATAAGTTCTTAAACAGTGAAAGATGATTAGTAAAAATCTGAAAAACATATACTAAAAATATAGAAGATAAGTACTGAAAAAATTCACATAAAATATTTTAATTTTAACCAAAAATCATGGTCATCTTTTGAAATTTTAAAAATTTAGAATTTTTAACTGTGATTAATATTTTTATAGTGTCCTTAAATATCATATTTTTTAAAGAGGAAAGAAAGGAATATCTATCCACACACACACACAGAGAGAGAGAGAGAGAGCAAACATGAGGAGTCTATGTCTATTGCAACAGACAAAGTTCACTCCAAAATGAAGATTGGCACAAAGGATCTCTTCAGTGCTTCATTTTTTTTTCCTTGTCAAAGAAGAAGAGAAAATTGGAAATAAAAAGAGAAGATTCTAAACAACCTAGTTCATGAATTAAGGTTGGTCGGTTAATCAATTTAGTTTATGAATTAGAATGTCATGTTATACATGTTTTATAATAGCCTTTATATAACAAGTGTATATAAAGCCATTTATGTGCGTGAATATCATTGGGGCGCTCCCTAAAAAAAAAAAACCAACAGAAAAGAAAATTAAAGTTTCTTCATTTGTATTAAAAACATCTAAAAATACTACAGAAAAATTTGAAAAAATGGCTGAAAATGCTTAAGCTAAGCGCTTAAACCGTGAAAGATAAGCATTAAAAATTTGAAAAAATATACACTAAAAATATAGAATGAGTACTAAAAATTCACAGAAGAGATTTTAATTTTAACCAAAAATCATAGTCCTCTTTTGAAATTTTAAAAGTTTAGAATTATTTACTGTAATTAATATTTTCATAGTGCCCTTAAATATCATTTTTCAAAGAGAAAAGAAAGGAATATATATATATATATATATATAGAGAGAGAGAGAGAGAGAGAGAGAGCATGAGGTGTCCATGTCTATTGCAACACTGAAGCAACAACAGACAAAGTTTACTCCAAAATAAAGATTGGCACAAAAGATCACATGCATATCGGAAGAATATTTCTTCAGTAATTCATTTTTTCCTTCTTAAAAAAGAAGAGAAAAGGAGAAATGAAGAGAGGAGATTCTTAAAAACCTTGTTCACGAATTAAGGTTGGCCAGTTAATCAATTTAGTTACATGTTTTATAATAGCCTTTGTATAACAAGTATAAAGCCATGCATCTACGTGCGTAAATGTTATTGGAGCACTCCCTCAAAAAATAAAGCAAAAGGAAAGCTTTATCGTTAATTTGCTGCGATTCCTTTACTCTTCATCACTATAAATTGATTTTGATCCACGCATTTTGTTCTTTCATCCCCACCTTTATAAATTGTTGCCCCCCCGCCTTAATAGCAAGTAGGATTGAAGCGTTTGAACAACCAATCCCAACATTACAAGTGTCAAGGTTCTCTTGAAATAAGATATAAGGATTGAAACGTGAGAGAAAAACATTACGTTGGGAGACATGCTCCGAATTGTGCCTACTATATGCACGAATCTGATCCATCAATATAAGATAATTGTAAAAAAAAGTGGGGAAAAGCTCTTTGATAACTCATACCCTTCGTTTGAACGGGGGGAAAAATAAGGAGAAAGGAAAATTAGAAAAAAAAAAGCTGCTAAAAATTAAAAAAATTACTATTTTCAAAAAAACTTCTCCCTAATTTTTTTTTTCTCTCCATATTTTCTTCTCACTTTTCTCTTCATCCAAATCAAAAGTCTTAAATAAATTTTGTAGACTGCATCCTACAGTAACCAAGAATTTTTTTTTTTTATCCTTGCGAGTTAATGATTTTGTTCCTGTAGTTCCCTTTGATCATTTTTATAAGTCATGATAACTACTTGTTTGTATTAAGAAAATTAGTTAAATTAGTTCAATGTCTTTACAACTTTCTAAAATTATCCAATAATTGGTATAGTTTATTAGAAAGGCAGGGCGGATAATAAAAATTCCATTAATTAAGATTACACGAGATAAAGAGAGCTTTTAAAATTAACTTACAAATATTTAATGAAATTTTGTAAAAAGATCTTGTATTAAGGACTAATAGATAAGGTCTTTGTCACATCACGGTACTGAAGGTGTGACTGGCATAGAATGTGAAATAGATTCACATTGTATAGGCCTTGATTAACCAAAACACTAATTCAAGACAACGATATATAATTTATGTCTAAATTTAAAATTCTTAAAGGTTTAAAAATTTTGTAGAAATTTTGATAATATCTCCCCCATAATTAGAGTCTTTCAAAATTTCTACAATGATAAAAGCTATCAACCAAATCATAAGGGAGCTTAGCTTCACACCAAGAGCTTACATATTAACAAAATAAAACTAGAATCTAACTACAGTATACGTGGAGTGCTAAGTTAACATTTCATAATACAAAATATATTTACATCACAAGTAACTAACGTATGCTTCCACAGCTCCAAAACCAATTGCATCCCTCAGTGATCAGCAAGAGTTACAAGGTCAATTTTAATATTTGAGACCAAAGAAAATTTTTCTGGTGAATAGCGTCCCAATTTACAGTTGAAGAAAATAATAGAAAGCAAATCATTGATTCAATTATAAATTTACTAAAATAATCACTTGAAATTAATATAAATCATGAAAACATAAATACAATTAAAAATTATTAAAATTTCAATTTTTTTTAAAGAGACTTAATCAGAACAATTAACAAGTGTAGATATATAGTCCACGAGGGTAAATAACTAACAAGCATAGACACACATTCCGCGAGGGTAAGTTACCAACAAGCATATCTTAAACTCACAAAATAATCAAGTGTGCCTAGAAACCACAAAACAAACACAAGCACGAAGCTCACAAAACAAGCGTAAGTATGATGCTCATAAATATCTATCTCTCTATTCAACATGCATTGGCCTGTACACGAGGCTAGCACCTCCTACAAATATTCTACTAGCTAGGTATACCATGGCGCCCCAAAAGTTAATGGAACTATAGTTAGCATTTAGCGTTCCGAATTCAATCCTCCTAATTAAATCAAGCATGCATGAAGTTAAAACATTCATTTAAAATCATTTCTTTTAAAAATATAATATTCAGCTATCAAATTTTTTTTTTAATTTTTCTCCATTCATGAATCACTGTATTAACCACTATCACATAAATTGTAAAAAGGAGAATGACAAAAGAGGTTCTAAAAGGGTAAATTTATTCAAGTTAGGTCCCAAACACCAAATTCTAAAAATTTATAACTCAATCTCTCAATTTTGTAATTGCATTGTGATAAATTTACAACTTATTTTTTAAATTTTAATATGGTTGAAGAATAAAAAAAATTATTTTTCATGTTAAAATTTAAAACACAAGTTGCAAATTCATCACAACGACATTGTAAAATTGAAAAATTGAATTGCAAATTCCTGAAATTTGACACTTGAAACCTAACTTAAATTAATTTACCTTTTAAGACCTCTCTGTCATTCTTCTATTATTAAATTTAAACCACAGAAATATATGCTTAGAGTAAATAATTGGTTAATCGTGTATCGAATCCAAATATTCCTTAAAAATAGTATAATTCTTAATGACAATAAAGCAGATTCTGTAATGAACATATTAATATAAAAGTAAGGTAAGTGAGAAGAATTGTATAAATCATAAAAATAGATTTAACAAGAATATTTTTACAATTCATAAAGGACTAATATAAAAATTTAAATAAAAAAATTTTAAATATTTTGCAAGAAATTATTTGGGACATACCCACTCACTTGAGAGTTTTTCAATCATTCTAAAACTTGCTTTATTTTAACTTCTCACTTAATTCTAAGGATGCCATTAATTTTTCTAATAAGTCAATCAAAATTCTAAAATCACTTATTTATTTTTTTCTTAGTATAAATAAATAAATGTTTAATATGCTAACCATCAACAATTAACAAGGTTCTTTTTATCATAATCAATTCTCTACCTCCTTCAATTTCACTTATCAATTAATTTCCTCAAACAATTACTGACATTTAAATTAATTTTCAAATAACATCACAACTATACATACACAATCACAAATTTTCTTATCAAATTGTTAACTTAACAATAAGCCAATAAGAGTAAAAAAAAAAAAAAACCCTTCTCATCTTGTTTATGTCTTCTTTAATGCTTAATAAAATGTTACAAACTACCAAGCCTCTTTGGCTTTAATTCCCTTCCTAAAAGTTCTCTTGCAACAATAATTTGAATAATTCAAACTTCCTAAAATCCATTAAAAAGAATAATTGTCTTTTAATAATTGTTTAATTAACAATAATATGTTCACCACACATATCTTATCATCATATGTCAAAAATCACATTCAGACATTTTATCAAATAATCGGGACACATTAATTCTCAACCTAATATCAAGCTTTCTTTTATTCAATTCCATTCCTTTAACTCAAATTAATTATAAACCAAATCAGCCATGCTTTCAATTCAATTCCCCATCACAAATCAATTTGAGTTCAAAGAAAATAAAACTTAAATCCATTTTCTTCCTCTTACATTAACTAGAGTAAGCAAGTGAAATTACCTATCAAAGAATTGCTCTATAAACATAAATCTCAGCTGGTTTGGATCCCCACATCTATACATTCACGCACAACAATTGAACAAGGAATGAAACTCACAATTTTTGCCACACAATGTTCACGCATACACTGGAACAAAGAGGGAAAATCAATTTCAACAACAACCCATTCACAAACACACAAAAATCTGCTACAAGAAGATGTGGGAGATGGAGTTCAACTCACTAGGGAAGCCAATGGAGAAGTGAAGGACAAGGCTGAAGCTGCCACAACCACTTCCAAAAATGACGATGCGGATCAGGGGAGAGAAGAGCAAGTTGACACAATCCCACAGCTACTCAAATACAGGCAGAGGAAGGAGTCTTCGACACACTCATGGACGCCGGCGATGGATAGACGAGCCGAACAACCACTCAGAAGAGCGAGCGATTGGCAATGCGAAACAGGGGATAGGAAGAATTTGAGAGCTAGACCTCTAACAATGGTAGAAGGTGTTCTAACACACACCCACACCAACGACGGCAGCAAGGATAGGGCCGGAAGAACGGAGGCGGAGGGGGCAATCTCTCTGGGCTCTGGAACTTTCAAAAATGCCGGAGGAGGAGTAGGGGGGAAAAAAGGAGGCGGTGCGTGCGTCTGGCTGAGGGAGAAGAATAAAAATCTGAACATTAGAAAATTATGAAAATTACAAGAGATGGCACATTATTTTCCTCCAATAACATAAAAGACACAGATACTTTGATAATTTTTTGACAATTTTAAACTAAATAAACTTAATCTATTACTCAAAAAAATTCAAACTCTAAACTTTCAGGTAAACTATTAACATAAGTTTCACCAATTCATTACTCTATATATTTTTTTATAAAATTAATTTAAATAAAATATAAATTTAGAGAAATTTTTTTATTAATTTAAAATTTAGGGTCATTATAGGCTTATAAATAGGATAGAAGGGAATAAAATTTTTTTATAATGAATATTTATATTTTTGAAAACAAAAATACTTCTGAAGTTTATAGAAAATTTTAATTTAATACTTTTGGAAAAAAGAAAAAAGAATTTTTGATTTAATATGATGTTTACAATTTTGTTAAATTTTTTATGTAAACTCTTTTTGTATAAAAATTGTTTGGAATAAGGTATAAAAAATTAAAATATATAACATTTTAATAATATGTTATTAAAACAAATATAATATTTTTAATTACTTATCAATGTTTCTAGTAATAGTGATCTTTTCCTTAAATTCACAAATGACAATATGTATATATATATATATATATATTTATGAAACTATCTATCTATTTATAATTGACTTTCTTTATATTCACAAGCAATTTTTCTTAAATTTACAACAAATTTTTCTTAAATTCTAGAATGACCTTTTATTGATTATTTCAATAATTAGAAATATTTTAATTGCAAGTAAAGATCATAATCTTTTTCTAACATTTTAATATCTGGAAATCTTCAATTGTTATTAGTGCCTTTGTAAGATTCATAAATGTCATTTTCCTGAAGAAGAAAAATAAAGAAGAAAAAAGAAAGGTGGCATCCAACAAATAGTGCTTGTATAATTATATAGAAAGCAGTCTACAAATTTACTTATACAAGAGCTTTAATTTTGAGCTCCTCCTTTGAACAAGGAGATGACAGAACATATTGTTTGAATCAAAGTGAAGAAAAGTATCACAATTCCACCAAACAAAGATAACCTTTTCCAAGGAGTGCTCCAGTAATCGCGCACAAAGTTTTCCTTGTGCTTGTGACAAGGGTTCTCATAAAAATGGTCCAGATTTTCATATAGACTGCTGTAATTGGCGTTGCTGCCTCCTGCTAGCCATGTATTTCGGGCAAGTTTGATGATCATGGTAGCCACATCATCATTATCCCCCAAAATGTTCTCCATGATTTCCTTTTCAACAAGAATTTCGACATCCTTTCCAGTTTTGATAAGATTAAACAAAAGGAACATGTAGTCAGTAACATGATAATTTGTAAAATAGTGATGACACTGCTCAAACGCAACCACATTTCTGAGCATAATCTCAGTCATCGCATTAATCACAATAACTGGCATTTTGAAGACTCCCTCTGAACATTCCAGCTCAAATATGCCTTTGTCTTGATGAACTTCAAATTTGAGTCCTGCCTCATTTAGTTCATTTGCAGTACATGAACACTTCGTTGTCATATTCGGGTCTATTGATGATCTTGCTGGAGGATTAGTTGGCACGTAAAAGGCCCTTAACATATCACACAGGTGTTTCACTTGCTTCCCACCATCAGCATTAGGTGGTGTCAAGTGATGTTCTTCAAAATAGCTATATAAAAGAAATCGCTTCCCATATTCGTTAGTTGGAGGATATACACATGACCGGTATGAAAGGAAATTTTTGTAGGTAAGCTCTTGAAATGAAATGCGACCATCATTTAATCCAGAGGGAAAAGCTAAGTTGAATAGGTCCTCAAGAACAAAGAATGGTATTTGATTTTCAAGTAAAATCAAGTCTCGCATTATATCAGCTCTTGGCCATCGTTTCAACAAATAAGCATCTTCATTTGATTCACTACTATCTGCTAGAAAGCCTGCAACAAACAACTCAATGATGAAGCAAGCATCAGTTAAAATCATGTTTACAAAATCATCACTCTCCATTGGTATTGGCTCGGAATAACAGCGTCGAATCTTATCTTCCTCACACCTCACGACGTCACCATAATCATGTAATGAATTCTGCTGATGAGCCCTCTTCACAAATTTGATGAGGTAAGATAATTTGAGATCTTGTTGCATTGGCCCCAGTGTTTGGCTTCGATGGTGAAAGGGACCGATGGAAACCAAGAAAGGAGTGTAGGCTTCTTCATTCATTTTGCGAAATATCAATGGCACTCTGTATATGCAACAACTTGATGCTAAGGGAGGCCCAGTGGGGTTTAACGAGGGTTGTTGTTCAGTTTTTATGTCCACTGAATCGCTTTCTTCTATCTCCATTCTTTTAATCTGCAAGAGCTTGGCATAAAAGAACATATTAAAAAAAAAACGGAGAGATTTTATTGATTGAAAATGTCCTTTTTTGTGCTCCTAATAAATAAAAGAAACTAATAGTTATTGTTTTTTAAAATATTTTCTCTCCCTTCTATTCGAATGAACTTGATGAGAAGACATACACATAATTAATAAAAGAAAGTGACTAATTTCACAATGATAATAATTCCCATATAAAAAGGTACAGCCTCTCTGCTGCTTTTTGTGCCCTTCAACAAAATAAAAGTTTGAGGAATATATATATATATATATCTGTATGAGACCATTACATCTCCTCCTCTATTTTTCCTTCTGATTTCTCTTTTAGTTTTTCTCTGTACCCAAACATAAGGTCAGTGTGTTATAGGATCGAATAAAAGAATAATATAAAATTAAATTTCAAAATTATCATCTATATATGTAATAAAATTCCGCTTTCCTTTATTGATGAGTTGGTTCTAGGTTTTAGCTATTCTGATTATCATTAATTCTTTTATTTATCAAAGATTTTCATTAATTATACAATTTCATTAGCTCTCAAAAGTTTGATTAGCCTTGCATTTCTTGACAATTTTTTTAGTTTTTAATATTACATAATTTGTTCGATCACTGTAAAGATTCAACTTCTGATGTATAACACTTTGAAAAAAAAAATGCTATGTTGACTTTCATATGTCGTAAGGAACTTAACCAAAAAAAAAAACGGTGATCTTTGAACCTAATATTGAAAATCGACTAAATTATATAATGGAATAAAAAAACAGAAAAATTAAAAATTAGCAAATACAAGAAAAAGCAATGAGTAATAAAACAATGAGATAACTAACCTGATACTTTGATTGACCTTCAGGAAACTAAAGAGAAAATAGCTCCTATCATTACACTTGTCAACCAAGTTCTTTAATTTACCAATTCTATGCAATAGTACACACACATTTATATATATAGTTATCAAGCCGACTTCAATTGCTTAATTTGAGCATGAAGCCACACTTATCTTCATGTTGATAGCTTATTTTGTTCTCTTTTTCTTCTATTGTGCTTTTCTTTTTCTTTTTCTTTTTCTTTTTCTTTTCTTTTCTTTTTTCTCTGGGTGAAAAAGAAAAAACTGTGTGTGATGCACAAGTTCATATATAGTTTATTTTATTCTCTTTTTCTTCTGTTGAGCTTTTCTTTTTCTTTTTTGTTTTATTTTTCCTTTTCTTCACAGCGAATGTGAGAGTATGTTTCATAGAGAATCACGTAAATTAATAATTAGGCCTTAAATAACTATAATATTCAAGAAGCTAGCTCATTGGACTAAACTTGATACTCTATGGAAAGACACCACATCTTAACTTATCAAAGCCTCAAAGTTCAACTTTAAATCATTCTGCTTTATTTTATATTACTTATTAAGTTTTATCTAATATGAAACTTTCACTTTGATTCAACTCCACTTACATTTTCAACTCCTCTTACATTTAATTCATTATGACCTTAACCAAGCTTCTAATCCCTTGTTTATAATGTCCTAGATTTTATATCCACCAAGTTGAATACTTCAATTCATTATGTCTATTGAATCACTTACATTCCTTAAATTAATTATGTAATGTCTTGTATAAGCAATTAAGGAGCAATAATTACTCAATTTAGTTGTGATATTTGATTATATGCAGCCTCTATTTGTATCCTAAGTAAATCAGATCAAAGATCTAATCATATACTCCTTTGGTCCTATTTATAGGACAAAGAGAGAATATTAATTTTGATTCTATTTATAAGGCACTACATTCTTTTCTTTGTGTATCTTTACCTTTCTGCCTTTATTTAATGCTAAAAAAATTATTAAAAATAATTATTTTTCTCCTTATTAGAAGGAAGAGGTGAAAACTTAATAAGTTTTAAAATAAAGTTAATTAGATTTAAAGTTTTCTTTAATTTTAGTAAAATATGCTAGAAATTATTTATAAATAAGACTAACAGAAGTGTTAAAAAAAATTTCGTTTCTTCTTTTACTGGTTTAGATTAAATGTACAGAAACAAGTCGAATATGCAATGTGCCAAAGTGAAGGTTAATTAATAGTATGATGCAAATATATGGTAATTTAAATTTGATCTACACCTCGCAGACCAGGAATGAATATAACCAAATATTGAGTCACAATATTTGACAGCTTGTATTCAGGAATCTGGCGCATATACTTTGCTTATTTGTCGAAAAATGAAAAGGTATAAGAAGAAGAAAAAGAGAATGACAAAAGAGAAAAGAAAAATGAAATTTAAGGAGCTTAAGAACTTAAATTTACCAATAGGAAATGGGTCTAGCAGAAGGGACTAATCTCTCATAATGTGGTGAACTAAGATTCAAATTCTTGCTAAGAAATATAGTCACATTTAGTATTAGATCATACCTCGAATAAGATTGCCTCCAATAGGAAGATATATCTTTGAGCACTAAAAAAAAAAGGACCTTGAAATTTTGAAATTTCGCAAAAGGGCTATGGTCCTTGGCTAAAATTAAAATTTTTCTGAATTAATTTTTCCAATACTGCTAATCTTGCAAACATTCAGTAATTATTTTTAGCGTTTTTAGTATTCAATCTTTCAATTATGTTTTCAATAAATACTTGTATTTCATATTTATATCATTGAAAAGAAACAAAGATACGTATTGAAAACATTAAAAATTATTACTGAAAAAATTTGAAAAACTAGCTGAAAATGCTTTAGATGAGTGCTTCAACTGTGGAAGATGAGTACTAAAAATTTGGAAAACATGTACTAAAAATATAAAAGATGAGCACTAAAAAATTTATATAAGATTTTAATTTTAAGCAAAAATCATATTCCTCTTCTGAAATTTTAAATTTTTAGAATTTTTAACTGTAATTAATATTTTCAGAGTGTTCTTAAATAATTTTTTTTTAAGAGAAAAGAAAGGAAGGGAGACCAAACATGAGGTGTCTATGTCTATGGCAACACCGAAGCAACAACAGACAAAATTTACTCCAACATGAAGATTGGCACAAAAGATCACATGTATATCGGAAGAATGTCTCTTCAGTACTTCATTTTTATCTTTGTCAAAGAAGAGGAAAGGAGAGAAATAAAAAGAGAAGGTTATAAACAACCTTGTTCATGAATTAAGGTTGGTTAGTTATTCAATTTAGTTTATAAATTAGAATGTTGTGTTACACATGTTTTATAATTGCCCTTTAATAACAAGTATAAAGCCATCTATGTGCTTCTCCCTCAAAAGACAAAAGAAAAGAAAAGCTTCTTCATTTGCTGCGATTGCTTTACTCTTCATCACTATAATTTGATGCGCACATGCATTTTGTTCTTTCACTCCCTTTTCATAACAAGTAGGTTTCAAGCTTTTGAACAACTAATCCCAACATCACAAGTGAAAGAGACAGATAATAAAAATTTAATTGATTAAAAACTCCATTAACTAAGAGTGAAAGAGACGATGAGAATTTTTTAAAATAAATTACAAATTTTAATGAAATTTTGTAGAAGATCTTGCTTTAAGGACGAACAGATAAGGTCTTATTAATAAAATAGGAGTGAATAACTTTTTTTTTAGGAAAAATTAATCTACAGGTTCTTATAGCTTTTTCCATATAAGCGCACTTGATATCCTAACTCTTTTTTTTTTTTTTGCATGATATGACCCCAATGTTTTTCAATTTGCTACAATGCCCTAATATCATTTTTAATTGAATAACACCTCCCATTAAATTAATTAACTGTCTTCAAAATAATATTATTTTTTCATATCTGCTCCCATTTAATAAGGTGTCTTACTTAAAATTGATTGGTTGAGTGGAATATTTATTAAGGATAGTTTTGAAAAAAAAATTTATTAATTGCACATTGAACAACTAAAAATACTTTATATATTTTAACATCTAACTTTAAAAAAATATCTTATATTTTTTAATAGATTAGAGAAAGTAATAATTATCTAATTTTTAATAGGAATATTCATTCAGCTTTTGGTCTTCCAAGCACCCAGCAACAATCCAATTGGTCCAACCAAGTTGAGCTATACTTATTTTTTTCACATATTTTAAAAGAGGACTTTTTTGTGAAACTTTTGAAAAAAGAATTGAGGCTGTTTATAGCCCATCTAAATTGTCTACTTTAACTATTGGAGCATATATATACTGATGGGTCGAGGCCCAACATTATCGCATTATCTTATAAATCATAAAATATTTTTAAAATTACTGTTTGAGGAACAGTAAAATTAATAGTAATTACAGGATCCATCAAAACTTTTTTAAATAGAATTTAATTTTTTTTTCTCAACCTCTTTGTTACAATATATTTTTTTTGTACTTATTTTTTTATTTTTTTAAAAAAAATTAAAGCATGTTTGACCCCAATTATTAACACTTAAAAATTATTTTTATATTATATTTTTAAGCTATTATACTAACATATATTTCATTTGCATAGTTTTCAAATTATATTTTAATTTTTTCACTGGTGATAAGTTCAGAAATAAAATAAGGTATTTATATTTTCAATATGCACAAAAGTAAAAAAATTATAAAAAAAATAAAAAGCTTTTTAATTGATCAATGTTATTCTTTTACTGAAAACAATTTATTGTTCAAAGAACAATAGAATTAACAATAATTGTGGAACCCACCAATGGCTTTTTAAATACAACTTTTTTTACAATTTTTATGTTTATAATCTTTTTTCTGCTTTGTTTAAAAAAATTAAAGCATACTTGATCATGACTATTAACATTTACTAAAAAAATTTAATTATTTTTTTATAATATCATGTTAAAAATGAAGAAAAGAAATAAGTGAATTTCTTTGTTTTCTCATGCATCACAATGAGCATTTTCTGATTGCAAATATTCACCAAACACATGGTTAATAGAAATACAAAATATGAAAATATGTAGAATATGTTGTCATATTACCTTTTTTTTTTTCCTTCTTAACCTAAAAGGGGTAAAATTGTTACCCCTACTCATTTTAAATCCCATCATACATTCTATACGTACAAATATTTATTCTTTGGATAAAATTTATATATTTAGTTTTATATACTTAATATGTCTATTCAATTAAATTATGACATATGAATTTTAATATATTAATAATATTAATAACAAAAATTTATTATAAAATAAATAATTTATAAAAAATCTACATGTCTTAATCTGATTAGAAACAAGCATATATGAAATATATAAAATTAAGTATGTAAGTTTTTCTCTTATTTTTTATCCTCTGCCATGACTTCAAAGTCTTACTTTTTATGCATAGGACGGAAGGAAATAAATAGAAAAGAAAAGCAATTTCATGATAAAATACTATTATAGTATGTATCAATAAGTTAAAAGGATAATAGAATTGAATGAGTAACGATTTTAAAGATAAATAAATATGTTGTATGTGTTATTTTATATTTACTAAAAAAATATCGATAAAATATACTAACTTCTGTTCTATTTTGTTAAAATTGCATAAAGTTTTCTTCTGTTTTCAAAGCATATACTTTAATCTAATTTTTAATAATTAAAATATTTAATAATAAAACAAATCATTTCCATTTACAAGATGATTCTACAAACTAATCCTTTCCACCACAAAAGGTTCTAGCATGAGGCATTATAGCGTTTATAACTAGAACCAGCAATGCAAGTATCAATGTCATTTTCACAGCAAAATGAAGTATCCAAAGGTTCATGAAAATTAACTTAAAAATATTTTTAAAAAGTTACTATTTTTTAAAAATTTTCATTCTAATTTCTTCCTTTCCTATCTTTTTCTCATTTTTTTTCTTCTATCCAAACAAAGCTTTCGGCCACACCTGAACACCCATTATGGATTGTGCCAAGCAAATTTCTTTCAACCATTTTGTCAAACATTATATGGACAAGCAGATAATAACACCTAAAACCTGCAGGCCAGAAGCAAGTTAGAGCAACTTACAATTCTCCATAGCAACCTCACATAGAAAACACAATGAACTGAACTGAACTGAAGATTATCAAGCTCAGCCACAAAATCATTTATGGAATCATTATTTAACACCAAATTAAGCAGCTAAGCTAATCCGAGAGGATAAAGTAATTGGGGATAAGAGATTATTACCTGTGTGAAAGTGCTCAAAAGCTAATAATCCTTCTTTCTTCCTTCAGTTCTGAGCATCTCCACGTTCAATTGTTAAGGATTTGACATATAACCTACTAAATCATTTTATTAAATCTCACTACCAATATGATAATTTTATTAAAAGATGATCTATAAATATCTCTATAAGCAATCTCTGAGCTTAAAGATATGCCTTGATTTTTATAAGTCCCCCAAGACCCAACTCACATGGGGGACTAAAGATTTTGTGGCTGAATTGCACTTACAACAAATTAAAAAAGCACCCATATACTTGGGGAAGTCTTGTTTGAATCTCTAAATAAGGAAACCGTCTCTAATTCATGCATATAATTGGTAAACAAGCAAGAAATATAAAATAAATTTACATTCTAAATTTATAAATTATAACATACATACATACATACATACATACATACATACATACTTACATAGCACACGTATTAAACTTCTTGCATATTATAATTATTTATATTTTCTTTAAAAATATATAATAATTATTAGCTTTTTTAAATTTATATATTTATTTCTTATTTTTATTGAATTTAATTTTTAATAATATTTTTTGTTTTGCTAAAGTGTAATTTTGTTCTTTTAATTTTATATGATATTTTAGTTTGGTATCTTAATTTTATAAAGTATCTTTCCAATACTCTTGCCCTAAAAATCATAGAAAATGACCCAAAGTTACAAATAAGTACTATATAAAAAAATTAACATCAATTAAGTTTTTTAATTACAAATATATACCAAGAGACAAATGTCATTTCTTTTACATGTAAAAAACTAAAATTCAATTTTGATGAAGCACTTGACCTTCTACTAGGTAATTATCGCATCATCATTATTGACAAACACAGGTAAATAATTAAAAATAATTTTTTTCAATAATATCTTATTAAAATATTATTATTTCAATATTATAATTATTATATATAAATATTTCTCCAAAATTTATAAATCCTGTTTTTCTAATTAACAGCTTAATTAGTGTATTCAAAATTTATATATGAATACTTTTTATAAACTCAACTATTATTATTTGCCAGAAAATTGCATTTTTAATTCACATAGTTAAGTCATAATTTTTGGAGGGTCTGTAAATTTCAAAAGTTAACTTGCAAATTATATTTGAAAAATTATAAATAAAGATAATATTTAAATTCTTTTATATAAAATTATTGATGTTTTAAAAAATATAATGTATTTTTTGTTAAAATGGTAAGTGGTCAAAGTGGTTAGTTAAAATATTATTTTTGTTTTTTACATGGGAAAGAAATAACATTTGTCTCTTAGTATTTATTTGCAATTTATAAAATTTAATCAGTATTAATTTTCTTGAAAGGTATTTGTTAGTAGTTTTTTAATCATTTTCTATTATTTTATAGTTAACTAAAGGTTAAAATTAACATTTATTAATAATTGGGATAACATTGTATCATTTTTAAATGCTAAAAGGTAACATTGCATTAAATATAAGTTTAGGAACTCAAAGACTTTTAGACTATAGTATGAGGAAAAAAAATTCATTTGACCCTATAAAAAAATAAGGTAGATATTCTAAAGGTAAATCTTATAAATTTATTAAGGCTGCACAAAGGACGGACAGGACAAAATTTCAACCTGATCAAAGCATGGTCTCTTTCATGGACAAAACTAAAGGACTTTTGTACAGCCCTAAAATTTATAACAATGGGTGTTATTATATCTTTTTATAATGACTTAGCTAATATTGTTTTATAATGTAAACAAGGTAGATGTTTTAAACATGGTATCAAAGCTGCTTCAATAGAATACATACATGCACATGCGCGCGCGCACATATGTATGATGATGATGACAATGATGACAAGACCTAACAAATATTAGCAACATACACAAGACCTATAGCCAAACATCGAAACCCAACGATTTTCAATAGATTCAAAATTAAGAAACTCCATAAACTCAAAAGGCTTACTGTTGTAATTGATGATGGCCTGCATGGCTACAATAATACAATGAAAACCAACCTAATGGCATATAACATCCAGAACAAAATCTTTAAATTTCAATGCACTCTCACCCTAACTAGATAAATGGAAGTCTATATCTTTAAATGAAACAAAAGAATAAGATGAATGAGTCTTTAAATATCAACTGACTCGAAAAAGTCATTGTACTGTATTGCTTATATATGAGACCTCTAGTGTTAACTCTTGAAGTCATAATACTATTTATTTAAAAAGCCCACGGAGCCAAAAAAAAAAATACAATGATTCAGTATTATTATAAATATGCGAGAAGCTAGTTGAAAGGGACAAGCCTACTTGCGTAACCCGTTGCCAAAGTTTCCTCCCCTTAGATGAGGTGATTGATCTTCTAACGGATCTTGACAAGCAATCAAAGCAAATTGATTATGGCATATTACGGTCATTTGACACTTCTGCTTGTCTGCTATGCATGGATCCACTGGTAAAAGGGGAAGAAGCAACCCAATTGCAGTGCAGGCATGTTTTCCACTTTAGATGCCCAAAAACCAAAACCTTGGAAAAAGGAGAAAAAGAATGCAACTAGGATCGACAAAAATGTAGAAAAGAAGACAATGAGAAGTTAAATCAAAAGAATCTAGAACATTATTGTCCAACCCAACTCATCACTCTTTGAAAAAGTGGCTCCATATTACCAGCTTTAGGGTTGCACATAAGCAAGGTGAAAAGTTCTAGTCATATCAAGCTTCTCAAAAAAACTAAAATGTAGTTGAGTATACCCTAGGTCATTAAAATCCCAAGGGAGCAAACTTAAACAACTAAGTTCAATTCATAAACCATTTTACAACTTAAAGTCACTATTGGTTTGACAAAAATCAAGAAGAAAAGTATTTTTGGTTTTCTAAATTTTATATAAAAAATGTAGAATGAAGTGAGATTGATTTAACTAAACAAACAAGTGAGTTCTTCAAGGTTTGAACCCACTTTCATCATCATAGAATCATAAGTTTAATTCATTCAGTTCTTGCAACTCATTTGACATTAAGTAAAATTCCTAATTATCATTAGAACTAAGTGATTATGGCTTAAACCAAGACATAATCCCTATGAAAATTATGCCAAACTAAGACTTGACTCAAGAATTAGACATTACTTTGCCTTGACCATATTTTAACACTTAGAACCAATGAAGAATTAAGCATTTAACTTCAATTTAAGACTTAAATAAAAGCTAAATGATTCAGATTTCACCACAAGAATTGGATAGATTAGCATATACACAACAATAACCATTGAAGCATAAATTCAAACATATAATGTATATCATCCAATTAAAGAGCCAATTCATAACATCTAAGTCTCTTAAGGAATGAAATCAATCATGAATCATCGAGTCAATAACAACAATAAAGTCAGAGAACTCAGGTAAATTGCAACAAAATTGAATTGGAAAAAAATTAAGGAAACTCAAATGAAAGACTCTAAAAGAAATTCAGCTCCTCATTCCAATCTCTTCAACAACTGATTGAGGGAGATGTCCACAAAAAGCTGCCATGGAAGTACACTTGAAGGAATGAGTCTGGAAATGGCGTGCGACTGAGCTGAAACAGAGAGGAGAATCTGTGCTAGTGTGTGTCTCTGTGCGTGAGCAATATATGCGACCAACTAAACTCAGGAGAGATGTGCGATGATGATGCGACTGACTGTGATGAGCGTTTGCATGCGAGAGCTTGAGTGATGACTGCAATGATGATGAACTCTGAACCCACAGGAAGAAGTGCAGTAGCTGTGCGGTGGTGGCGGTGTGATCTCTGATAGCCGAACTCGGCTGAGAGAGGATGAGCGATTTCGTGCTTTGAGTACGCGACCGAACTGAAACCCGGTGCAAGATGAGCGTTGGCGAGCGTGAATCTGTGTGGTGGCTGTGCGTCTAATTGAAACCTCAGAAGATGAGCGATGGTGTGCGATCGTGTGTCTGGGTGGTCAGAATGAATGGCCGAACTCCTCCAATTGATTGCGTGTACGTGCTTCAAAAATCAGAGCTCCAGCGTTCGCGTTCTCTCTTTTTTTCTTTCTCTCTCTCCTTTTCGTTCTCAATCCCCCTAAAAAGTCAACAAAATGATATAAAATAAAAATTGAACAAATTACAAAATTGGCCCTCCATTGCTTAAAATGCGCAATAAACAAAACAAAATTAATTTAATAAAATTAAACTAAATAAAAATCCTAAAAATGAGAATAAAAATTGCTCAAGTAATGAAATGTGTCAAGCAATTGAAATTTCAGATTAAAGACAATTAATTTCAATAAAATGTATAAAATGATCAAAATGTCCTTAATGTCAAAACTCAATGCAAATAAGCCTATAATCAAATTCAATGCTAAAATTATATATAAAAAGGTCTAAATCAATAAAATATGGTGATAAATGTTAAAAAAAAGTGTGCAATATATGTCATTTATTATAGGGCAGGGTAGGATTTGATCCCTACCCGATGCCCAGCTTGAATAGCTCAAACAAGCTCGGGCATGCCACCAAGCCACTTGAATAGCCCTAACTAGATGTATTCCACATAACTCACTTGTTTTTTTAACACCTTTAGTTAACTCAGCTCATAAAGATAGAATAGATTTAGAGTTTACATCTTTCATTATTCTTTTCTAAAATATAATATTTTTTAATGTTAAAAGTGCTTTTCAAAATTTGTAACAAATAATCCTTTAAATTTCTAAAATTTATTGTTATTTATCTTTTTATAATATAAAAATTAATGAAGGCATTCTAAACATGGTATTCTAAATTTTAAAAATCCAATCTTTTTAATGGTAGATATTCTAAAGGTAAATATTACAAATTTATAACAATGGTGTTATCATATCTTTTTATATAATCATAAATTTAGCTAATATTTGAATACCAAATTAAAGCAAACCAAGATTAGACCTAAATTTTTAAATCCTTGTCTCTAATTACTTATAATGGAACCTAAGATAACTTTTGTTGCCAAGTAGTGGTTCCTACAATAGGATGTTGCATTTTATGATATAAACAATTCACGATGATCAATGATATCCAAATTTAAACAAGATAGATGTTCTAAACATTCTATCATATCTTCAATAGGATATATATATATATATATATATACATAATGATGATGGGACCTAAATTAGTGGGATATCTTTTAAATATGGTATCAAAATTTCATATTATATTTTTTTTTAATTCTGCATAGCTCACTTAGTTTTTAACACCTAAGACTAACTCTGATGATGTATCTAATAGGAAGCAATGAATTCGTAAACACGATTCTAGTTGTTGCCTGTTTTATCATTGATTTGTTTCTTGGTACTAGAAATCAACCACCAAGTGATTGAATTTAATTGAAAATCAATTAACATTTCTTATTCTTTAAACCCTATTTCACCAAACTTTTCTCACTGGATTCAAGGGTGCATTTTCATTTCATGATCTCACATTCCCTATTTATGTGTTTCGGTTCCTAACAAACATATATTATACCAGAAATAAGAAAATGTTTAATAAGTCTTCTATTCATACCAAGTGGAATATGTTAAGGACGTTTTGCTTATCAAGTGATCCGCCACCAAGAGTTAAAAGCTCAAAGCACTATTAAGCGTTCATATAGTGTGAGTCAACTGCATAAGGCAAGAGTCAAACTACAAGCTAACCAAGGGAAGAGGTTAACTAAGGTTCTATTTTTAGAAGGGCTTTGAGAATACCAATTACCAGTTATCAAGGTGAGTAATTGGGCTTAGAGTTCGTGATAAACTTGGTGGCTTTTGAGCAATGTTACTATCCTTCTAAGCACTACATGTCATATTATGTAGTTCTCTTAGATTTTCTTATCCAATTTAGGAAAGATCATGAGATTCTTTTTGAGAAGGGAATCGTGGAGAATTTGCTTGAGCACAATATGTAAGGTCTCACTTACTATTCTCCATTTAACTCGAGGTAATTAAGGTATTAACCATAAAAGATTACCAAGTTATAAAATTCAGTACCCAGTTTGTAAATTTTGCAAAAGCAGGGATCCCAACTTTTCACAATTCAAAACACCCTAATATCCCTCTATCATTCATAAATCAAAGTAAAACAACTTTATGAAAGTATGGGAATCCGATTTGTACTATAGCATTTGTGAAAGAAGTTAAAAAACATCATTTTCAACAAAAATAGTATGATGTGCCATGACTTATCTGCCTCTGTGCCATATACCGTGGTGCATTGCACATTCCATGAAAGCAATAGAGCTATCACATGACAGCACCTAGGGCAAATTTCCAATGCATCCCATTTTTTCATTCAACATTTGATTGAGATGATTTAAGTGTCTATAGAGAGTTTTTTCCTAACTCTAGCTAATGATACTAATTTCACTAATAAATCATTTTTCAATCAAAAGTAAGTATTTCAAAACTTGCTCCTTTTCAATCTTGTCACATAACTTGGGTGTGCAATTCACAATTCAAGTGTCAAGAACTCACATCAACCCTTAGATCACACTCAATACACTATATCAAACTTGTGCAACACACTATAGTCAATCAAATACACAAGAATCATATTTTTAATGCTTAACCCCTTAATTTACAAAAAATATAAGGGGGAGCCATTACTCATAAATCCACATTTAGATCATCATATTCATTTGTTTACACACTTCCCTACTTGTACTAGTATTTTGGCCTTATTTTAACTTTACAATCACACATCATACAACCCAAGGCACAAAATATTATTTCAAACAATTTCACAATCAATGCAAATAGTCGAAAATCATATGAATCCCTAATTGGAAAATTGTCAACAAAAATATATGCATAAATAAACTACGAGGCCTACTATTAGGATTTCCTCCAAATCCTAAGCCTTTGGTCATTTTTCTCATTCTGAATCCATTGAGCCAAGCCCTATAATATTGAAAAATGAGGAATGAGTACAACCATACAGTAACCAAAATTAATCTAGCTTATACAATTGTATATCAATTAATTATAAATGCAAATGGCAATAATAAAAACTATTTCACAAATTTTGTATGTTTTTCAAAGATTGCCACAACCATAATACTAACAACCATATGGTCGGGTACAAATACATATATCATCTTGCGCTTATAAAAAATAATACACATATGAGAGGTTACAGTAATAACAACAATATGCCCTTATTAAATCACGACGGACATAATAATAACAATTATTTGGCCTGAAATATGTAATGCATGATCAATACCAACCTTATACCCTTTGATACCTTCAACATGAAACTGATAGCTATTAAGCGGCTATGTCCATGACTTGGACTAACCAAGTATTCCACTTGTGAGAAGATACTTGGCCAAGTCGACCTCACTCACTTATGATTTGTGGTATCTCCCAATACTAACAACCATAAGATGTTGTAATCCTAATCTAGCATTCTTATAAACTAGTTGAGACTATTTAGATTCAAGCCCCTCAAAGAACAAGTGGTGGGACAGTCTCTTAACAACCATAAGACAATGCCTACCTATTGATTCTAATAGTCCACAACTGACTAGCTTTTAATTACAACGGTAAGCCGCCAATACCATGCGAATTTATCAAATTTACTCCTCTCTCTATAAGCAAACACCCTTTATAAATGATTATTCCATGCACACATCAACATATACTATGCACATATAAACATTCATCACATTATATCTTGTCACAATTAACTCTATCACACTCCACATATCTCAATATCTCATGTTATTCATTTTCAAATATATGTATGCTCTAATCTGACATCAAACATATATGTATAAACATACATTCCATTCTTTTCAACCCATACACATACTAACACAACACATAATCTCACTTTGCCAAACTTGCATCAGATATAAATTAATCTCTATCAAAATTTCCAAACAAGTTCTTTTAATGTACAATTAATTAACAAGTAATTATACAAAATAAATTTTCCCTGATTACCTGAAATCTTTAAAAGGTCAAAGGTTTATCCCTCAAACCAAAAATTTCCAAAACTCCAATTAGCTTGAATGGTGCCAAGTTTAATTAATCTACAATTTAACCATAAGAATAATCATTAATATCTTTATTTGGATAAATTTCAACACTTTATGTCATCATCCCAACTCACCCAAAATCACAACCTCTCATTATTAAACATACCCATTAAGTCTATCAAGTTCCTATAACCCACTTTGTCATTAATGAACCATTTAACCACCATTAATGGCTTTATAACAATTTTAACTACTTTATTTATTGTAATTTTCAGCCATTAATAGCACTCACCAACCAAAAACTTATAAAACTATTAATGCTAGATTTAAATATCTTAAACAACTCCCATTAACTTTATTTAAGTCAATGGGTTTGGACTCATAACTTATATGAACCAAAAATCACTTTACCAACTCAAACCCTAACTTAGATCTTTAAAAAAAATGGAAGAGAAAGAGAGGAGGAAGCTTAGTACACTTACCTTGGGCATTCTCTAGCTCCAATATGCTCCCAAACCTCTAATATGGCAAGCCCTAGCAAAGTATTTTGCTTGCTCTTTGATTTCTTTCCTTCCTTCTTTTGATTCACAAACTGACACAAACTGGTTTAAGCATAAATTTGATCACACGCCACAACGCATGGCACAGAGAGGTCCTTCTTCGCTAGTTGCCATCTATGCACCGTGGTAGATGTGTTGCATGCTGTGACATGTGGCACAGAGACTCCTTCTTTAATTTTCTGATATCCGAGTGACCTAACTTCACTTCGAACTTAAATTTAGGGCTGAAATCACAATAAAACAAACTCATTAAATCTCTCTAGCCACACACCACACTAATTTACTCAATTACTTTCTTTTATTTAATTCAGTTTGATTCTATAATTTTTGGAATGTTACACAATGGCTTCCAAGTTTAAAAATCTTCGCATCAACATTGCTAAAATGGATACAAATAGTGGTTATGCATGTCTCTTTACATACTGAGTTAGACACATTTTACAATGACCATTATCACAAGTACAAAGCAATTTGGTGCGTGAATATTGGAGAACTCCATGAAAGAAAATTTCTTCTATTGTTGCAATTCTGCTACTTTTCCTCACTTTGATTCAAACAAAATGTTCCATCATACCTTTGTTTAAAAAGTAGATTAAAAGCTCTTGTATAACTCTAAGTCTTGCTTAGGTTTTCTACATTGCCTTTTCTAATAACAATTATTTGGTGGATGCAAACTTTCTCCTTCATTTTTGATATTTAAAGGACTTTGAACTGTTGACAACTGTCCATACTCTACTTCTCTCTTATCCCTTGAGTTAGCCCAATGTATTTTATTTATTTTATTTTTATTAGAAACTACTCTGCTCCTTAATATAGTTTACTTTTTTTATATACTGTTAATATAGATTACTTTCAACTATTCACACATGTTAAAAACAGGAATTGACAATTAATTAAATCATTTAATTTTTTAAGAAATAAATACTTTTCACCGTTATCCTTTAGTTATAGTAATTACCTCCTAATTGCAAAATAAAGGTATCCACAGCAAAATAATAATAATAATAATAATAATAATAATAATAATAATGGATCCAATAGACATCTTTTACAATAACTTCTATCAAAGATCAAGAAATCTTTCGAATAATATTACGGATAAGAGGAAATATACTTTGCCCTCATAATAATTATCTAATTTATTCATTAGAATTTTTTTTAATGAAAAACGTTTTATTTTTTTTTTCATTAGAAATGTTTATTTGGGTTAACAACCAGGTTGGTCCAAGTCACCAAGTTGGGTTGATTTTTTTTTTTTCCTCCACCTGTAAGACGTTACATTTTTTGTCAAATTTTTGGAGCAAAAAACGATTTAGGCTCACTGAGCTCAGTAATGTAACGGAGACATGTTCTGGACCATTGATTATTGGAATCCATGCTTGTGAAGGCGGGCTATGGCCCAATATTCTCTTTTACGAGCAAATTCAAACAAATGAATAGCCCAGTCAACAGAATATCCAGAACATATCATATCGTTTGAATGTTTTCCTCTTGGCTTTTCAAATAAAATATAGTAAAATTCTATGAAATGATAAAATTAATGAGACTGTCCCATGTTGTTTACTAAATGTTAGTTATCCAGCAATAATTAACAATTTCAGTAAAGGAAATTATAAATTGTTGGAATATTAAATAGTTTGTCAGTTGTTAATCATCAAGTTAATTACTTCATGTAGATCACAATATAAGATATCTTCTAAAAGCTTTGTTTAATCCAAAATATAAGGTATTGAGTAAATTTTATTATTGTTATTTTAACTATACCCATATTTCATTTATTACTTCTTTTGAAAAAAATAATGCATTAAAATTTCAATTATTATTATCAAAACACTTATATAAAATATTTAATGAAAGTATGAAACTTTGTTTAAGAAATTAAGGTTTTAATTAATATTTTTAAGAATCATGAATTAATTACAAATACCCTATATTGTAGTCAAAAGAAGGTATATTCTAAGCCTATATAAAAGTTTAGGTTAATTATTAAATTGGGAGTTTATTAGAGTATATATTACTCCCTCGTTGTTTTAACCCATAAGTTTGGGTTAGTTTACTACCTTTCAAGGAAGGATTATGTTGTTTCTTTGTTGTAAATCATCTTTTGTTATTAATTTTCTTAACAAAAATAGAATCTAGAGTAATCTCGTGATGTCATCATATTTTTATTGTTTATGTAGAACTTGAGAGTAATTTTCAGTGATTTTTATTAAAAATAATTAATTTTTATGTACGTAGTACTGTATGTGTCTGGGGAGATCATAACAAAAACTTTTTTGCTGGATTGATACCAAATAAGGCAATGGACTTTCCTTTTTTATCACATTTTTGAATTTCATATATCAATTTTTAAAAGCGATGCACTACATCGTGTCACTATTAAATAATATTATACGAAAGTTGCAAGACAGGTATGGTTACATTTGGATGAATTAAATAATAGTCACACTTGTGGAGTGGCCAAACATGGAGTCACAATATTTGACTTTTTTCGTTCACATTGAGAACCTCACTTGTCCCATTAATTTCGTTGTGTGTCTCAAAAAGTGAAAAAAGCATGTAACGACAATTATAATCTATTATGTGATATTTATGGAACGAATCTCTCCATCTCCGTCAACTTCTTTTAATAACCCTCTTCCATGATTGATTAATTTGAATTTCAGATAAATTTGATTTGAGTCTTCCTGAGATTCGTGTCCAAAAGAATTCTTTTAATACACATATGCTGAAAAATTATTGCATAAACAAAATACACCACATCTGCTCCCTTCAATTAAAATATATTATATTAGATATTTATAAATATGAATTGATTCAGTTATTGATAATGTTAGAGCAATTAAATATAAAAAAAAGCAAAAAAATTAAAGAAGCACTCTATTGCAAAAATAAAGCCATTAAAATAAAAAAAATATGATACGTAAGATTTTATTTGATTGAACTGGTGTAATATAACATGTTTTTATTGGAGGAAGCATGAATGATGTGATACACTTGGTTTATAAAAAAATTTCTCCTACTCCCTTCATTTAAAAATATAAGGCATTTTTTCTCAAATATCACCCACAATAAAATAGCTAATTGCCTTCAAACAAACACAATCTCTCCATATTTACTCTTATTCAATAGAGTGTTTCATCCTGAAATAAATATAAAGTGATTTATTCAATATATTATATTTACCTGTATTTAATAGAGTGTTTCACTCTAAAATAAATCTAAAGTGATTTATTCAATAAAGACATTTTGGGAGGAAAAAGCAATGATTACATCTTAAAAGATTAAAAATATTTTATATTTTTTTATATTTAATATTTTAAAAAATATCTTATATTTTTTATTTGAGGAAATATAAAATATCAACTCTATGTTATTTGGTTTTTTTCCCTTTATCTCTTGCAATTAATATTACATATTGTAAAATATGTTATTTCTTTTTTTTTTTGCCAATTGTAAAATATGTCATTTCATTATACTGAACTACGGTGGAATGAAAGGTTTTTTGAAACCTGCTCTAAAATTAATAGGTGTGAGACTTTTAAAGTGTATTTAGTTCAATAGAAGGGGAGAGGAGGGGAGGGAAATGGTTTTAATAAATTTTATTTAGTTTAAGAGGAGAGGATAGGAGAAAAAAATTAAGTTAACAATTTTATTTCTATCAAATTTAAATTGATTTTTTTCTTTTAAAAAAACTGTTACATTATAATTTATTAAGTTTTTATTTTAAAAATATGAATTTATATTGATAAAAAAATTTGAAGAACAAATACATTAATATTATATGTTATCAGTGAGTCTAATAAAAAATATTAAAATTTTATACATTAAAAAATTATATATTAATTTTTATAAGATAATAAAATTTATTTTATTATAAGAAAGAGAGAAAGAAAGATGATACATAATCTTTTAACATTAAAAGTAGTTTAAAATTTTAAAATAAATATTAAAATTATTTTTAATAATTTTTTCTTTCCTCTCCCCTCTCTTCGAAAAAATCCGAAATTAGAGGGGAGGGCTAGGAGAGGAGGCGATCCTCCCCTTTCCTCTCTAATTTTTAAATTAAATAAAGGGTTTTATTTTTTTTTTTATTAGGCACTAATCAAATAAAGGAAGGGAAGCAAGTTCCTTCCTCTTCAAAATACTTTCAATCAAGCACACCCTGAGTAAAAAAAATAATGGTAGATATGAGATCTGTAATAACAAAGATAGGTGTGAGCTCTATAACTAAATTATAAATTTAAGTTAGACAAAGTGTAACAAAGTAGAAAAAAATATATAACTATTGATTCTTATAGTTTTATTATTTTTTGTTATTGGTCCATATATCTTTTTTAATTGCTCCAAGTCCCTTTAGCTTTTTCTGCCTATAACGTTAGTCCTCCTTTTTTTAAATATACCCATAGAAATGATAATGTAGCACTAGTGTTGTTAAATTATCTGATATATAACTAATATCATTTCATTGTGCGTCAAACGAAGTTTATGTTTTATTCTGTTCATTTTTACACACTTCAAACTCATCTCTTTATTTCTGTTTTGGTTTCATACACCACACCAATATGCTCTATATTTTATAATTGCTTTGTCTCTTTCTTTTGTAATTTTACATTCAACACAAGACTTAACATTATTAGTTACATGTTAAATGATTTAACACCATTAACGCCAACGTCATTCCTTTGGATATATTTAAAAATAGAGCAACTAACGATACAAATGAAAAATATTATAGGAACCTAGAGCGACAAAAACAAAATACATGGACTAATAATAAAATACAATAAAATTATAGGAATCAATAATTATATATTTTTTTAAAATGTATATACTCCTTCTTTTAAAAAATGTAAGACTTTTTTTAAAGTGAGATGCTAAAAAATATAAAGCTTTTTAGATCTCTCAAGGTATAATTAATGAAATTTTTCTAAAAATATCCTTAATTAGGAGATGTAATTAATGCAATTTTCTAATTTAAAACCCTATTCAATAAAGGTAAACATAGAAATAATACATAATTCTAAAGATAATTAATTAACTCACTGAAATTATAATTCAATTAAAAAATGTCTTATAATATTAAATGAGATGAGTATGTAACTTAATTAAATATTTTTGTTCAAAATTTAATTCACATGAAAAAATAAATAATATGTTGCTTCTATTTTAAAATATATAATATAATAAATTGTAAAATAAAAGTTAAATAAAATAACAAATTAGGAAAATGAATGTTTCATTATTTAAATTTTAATCTATGCATGTAGAAAATAAAACATATGACCTGTGTAATATCACCTACTTAATCCTTATACTTATCCATAAGCATGATACTGTACAATGGTAATTAGAGGATAACCAATGCTAACCACTTTACTAGTTAATCATAATAGAAAAGGAAAACATTTAACTCAAAAGTTAACTATGATTAATAAGATTTGACTCGTATAATTAAATTCAATAATTAATTCCTATCATGGTTTAAGAATCTACCATGATAAAAGTTAATTTTCCCTTTGCCTTTTCTCAAGTTAACTCTTGTAATATGTTAAGAGATAGAGATGAGTATAAACAATCAATAACTAGGATCTAAATCAATCACATGCAAATAAAGCAATAAATGAGCATGCACAGTGGCCACTATTAAAACAATCATTTACATATAATAACTTTCACATTTTGGCGATGATCATTATCCTTCCTTATAACCTTCCATCACTATTAACTAAATATGTGGGTTAACAAATTAATTAAGAGCTAAACCTATGTGATTTGACTAATATAAGTTCTCCAATTATAAGGAGTGACCTGACTAAGGCTCTACACTCCCTTTCCGAACCCAAGGGTGTCACATGTCCCAATTACCAACTTCACTAGTTGGAATTAAGGGAAAACCCTATTCATGCATTCACTAGGTGGGGTTTGAAGGCTAAGAATCAATGATCAAACGTTGAGACCTCACGATGTTGGTAAATACCACATAGATTTGTATTTATCTCTTGGGTGAACTCTACCCATCACTTAATCATGCCGTACCATTTAATGCAATTTGACACATTAAATTTATTGTTCACAAACTCACATTTGATAATAACAATATTCATCATAATATATTTTCAATAACATATTTAGTTTCAAATCATCATGATTTTCACAAAAACACACCCACTTTACATAAAGTTCCAAAACAAAAAAAATATAGTAATTTGAAGAAAATGCAAGTTATAGTTTCACAAAACCCACATCAAACTAAACAAGCAATGAAAAAAATAATGTTCTTCAGTTATCTCAAACCTTTGGACCACCAAAGATTACCCTTCAAACACTTGCTTCCCAAGCTTAGTTTTGAGCCCAAGTGATGATCAATGTGGTTAGTCAACAATTTACAGCAATTACCATTAGTTCTCATCTCAATTTTACATTTCCAACTTAACTTAATAAACCCAAATACTGTACCTCTTGTATTTCTCACAACCAACACATTTTAAATCATATATTGACTTTATTTAACTTTCATCAACTTAAATAATGCACCCTTAACAGCATCCAACAATCCAAAATCAACATTTAATACCTAGCTTAGGTTTGCTCAAATTTGAGCAATCACTCATATTATCTCATATAAACCCTAACTTTAGGTTTAAAAGCTTAGAACAACTCCCACAGGAACCAATAGGTTCAGCTACAATTCTTCCATACCATAAATTTTCATCTTCCAACCAAAAATCCAACTGAAAAATGCATAGAAATGGAGAGGAAGGAGTGTGGAAGATTCACCCAGATGTAATCTAGGTCAAAACACCCTATTAGCTTCAAAGCCACTATGCCCTAATAGACCTAGAAACTACTCCCCATTTTCCCTTGACTCCCCTTATGTTTTTTAAATGCTAGCTTAACTATCTTAAGTCTAATATAAGCGATCCATTGTAGCGCATGGCACATCCATCCCACCTCGGTAGATGATGCAAAGGAGCATAGCCCAAATTTTATTCCTCTAGTTGGGCTCAAATAGCCCAAGTTACTTCCTAGCCTGACCTAAAGACTGTAAACAAATTCAATAGGCTTATAAATCATCTCTAATCATCCTCAAATTAATTTTCATATTCATTTACTTTATTACCCTTGATTTACTTACTTAATCCAGATTTAAAATTCTAAGATGTTATAACTTGGTTGTGTGTATGTTTATCCTTAATATAAACCAAGCATACAATTTATGATTTTAATATGCACTAGGATAAAAATTATAAAATAAAACAATTTGTTGCTTATATTATTAATATGCACAAGGCTAGTAAATTCTAAACTAGAAAATACTATTGTTTTACTTTTAATTTTTGTCCTGAAAACATATACATTTTAAATTTTAATTTATAAAATAGAATTTTGTTTGTAAAATAACTAATTTTAAAATATGACATGTTGCATGGAATTTAATTTATGCGGGAATAATACGGCTCAAGGTAACAAATTGTTCTCCATATTTGTTATATGCACATAATAACAAATTATAAAATATTTTTTTGTACGAATAGAAAAGTTATTGTTCATATTTTTAATCCACGAGATTGAGGTGGAAATTCTATTATTAATATATAAAAATAGACAGTAGTTTGAAAATCTGATGAAAGCATCATTGAAGTTGTTTGCTTCTGAATTAATTATATGATGTTGATTGTTGATGAATTTATTGTCTATTCCACACTTACTACCCTTCTCTTCATTGTTGTTTTTCTTGTGGTAAGTATACATATGATTGATAAATAGTACTATAATATTGATTATGCTATTTTCACTTGATTTAAAATTATTATTTATCCATGTATAATTTTTTATTTATTTTTTACTTTTGACTATAATTGTGATTTATAAATCTTATTATAACATAAATTATATAATATACAGTTTATTACAATACATGTTTCATTTTTCTTAGGATGATGTATGAGGTAACAATTTTTGGAATAGAATAAATTAATTATATTTTAATTTGCAAGATCGGAGAAATTAATCTTTTATACATTTTAAAATACATATGGGTAACACATTGAAGAATATACTTAAATTTTAATTTACATGAGGCAACCAATCACAAACCCAAAAATATTTTTTGGGGAGTATTGTGGAGGTGAGTGACGCCAGGCAATTAAGGCCATCTCCTTAGGCCACAAAAAATATTTACTCATACCCTATATAATTGGTCATCATTTTTCCCATTAAATATTAATGTTAATTATATATTTTCATTTAAAATTTATTACTTGCTTATATTCTATATAACTATTCATTAAGAAAAATGATAAGAAAATAAATAAATAATAATATAGCAGGCCTCCTAAATCATTTCACCTTAAACTTCAAAACTCCGAGCAACTTTTATTCTTGAATTAATTATAAAGGATAGATCTTAGTAGAAAATTTATTTTTATAATACAATTTTAAAGGTGAGATATATTAATTAAAGAAAGAGTGCAAGTATAAGGTGGCTAGCCTCCTTGTTGGCCCCTTTAATGTGCGTGGACAAAACAAATGTTAAAATAGAATAAATAAATATTTAAATTTTAATTTTCGTAAATAAATAGTTTTTGCACACACTAAACTAAATTATTTTTAAAATATTTATATTTTATTTTCACATTTTAAATATTAAAAATATCCTCGTGTGACGCACAGGCATCTATTTTAGGCAAAATAATAAGAAAAAAAGAGACCAAGTAGGACCTACGAATTTGAATTTGATACCTTACACAGCAAAAAAATGTCCCACTTCTTTGTGTCTTTGTCTTTTTATCCTAAAAGCTGCTTTTCCCTCAAAGAAAATGCAACTATCCAGTTTCTCCCATGCGCTGTCCGAGTCTACATATATATATAATATTGGTTTAGATTGATAGATATTTTATTTATTATTTTTTGAGTTAAATCATGAATTAAAAATGTTAAGAATAAATTTCAATAATATGAATTATGCAATTGTAATTGAAATAATTCAAAGTAAATTATAATCTTGAACCTAAAAGCATTTCTGGAAGAGCTATTATAGATACCCTAACCCTTATGTGAAGAAAAATAAAAGTAAAGGAAAATTAGAACAATAAGTTCCTAAAAATGGTAAAAAAAATTATTATTATTAAAAAAATTAAATTTTTTTCCTCCCTATTTTCCTTCCACTTTTCTTTTCATCAAAATTAAAATTAAAGAGAATTATATATATATAGAATAATGCATTACATAATTTTTGAAAACTAATGCAATGCAACGCAATGTCACATACACGTGATGAGAGAGTATTATCTATTGATGAAGCTGTCAGTTATTTTTTAAAAAATAAAAATCATCACATCAAAAAACGATGTATTAGTTATGATGTGTGAACAATTTAATTTGTTATAAATTTTATGGTATGGAGATATTTTTCTTTGCAATTACATGAAATCTAATACTCAACTACTCCTTCCAGTCCTTCATATAAAGTAAACTGTCAATTTTTTTTTAAAAAAAAATCAATGTTTAATATAAGGCAAAGTTATAGCTATTATTTTTTATTTCAATTTTACCCCTTCTTTATCTATTATAATTTGAATTTCTAAATAATAATTTATTATAGTTATTAATGGCAGAAAAGGTAAAATTTAAAAGTTACTCTTTTTTTACAATTTTAAGAATATAACTATAATTTCTTAATAAGTGCAAACTACAAAGTTTGTTAATTTTGTCCTATATTAAGAATTAGACGCAGTTTATAAGTCACCTCCAAGTTCCAGCTTGTTTTACCAAAAAAAAAAAAACTTAAAATGTACTAATGTTGTCTAAAAATTTAATGTTTTCTAGTTTGTAACTATTAAAAATATATATTTTAGTAATATACTTTCTTTTACTAACATTTTATGGGGTATAAAAAACTTGTGATAAAAATTTAATAATATGACTTATAAAAAATTTATTTTCCCTCCACTTTGTAAATAGATCCTGGAGTATAATTCATGGAACCTTATAATACAAGCACATTATCCATGAGTCATGACTTATGTGGATTAATTAGGTGTATAAACTGTGGTCGAGCACCAAAAAAACAAAATAAATTAACGTATTTATTTTGAATCATGGTATTTATTTAATTGGGACATAGATTCCTTTTTTTTTTTTTTTGGCCAACATTTGAGACATAGATTCTAGCAAATTCTGTTTTGTAATATGACCGGGACGGAATGATGTTGATTTTGGGATCGTGATCATCACGTGACACGAGCGTCAACATCACCAAACGAGACAGTGAAACAGTATGGAATCGCTGTGGTGGTGATACGAATTTCAAACAATTCACATACAAACAAACAGTACCATAAAATACTATAAATAAATCTAAATCACAGTAAATGAATTTACTACATGGTGAATTACAATTAAACTTTAAAAGAATGAATTAATAACATTTAAGTATTTGATAAAAATTTTTATAAAATAAATTATAAATATTAATTCAAATAATTATAAACAGAAATTTTTATCATAATTTAAAAATTATATTTAATATTTAAATATTTATTTGTAATTGAAATTTTTAAATTTATAATAATTTAAATTGATTTTTTGAATTTATTTTTAAAAAAATCTGTCAAAAACTTACTTTTTTCATTTAAAAATATACTCCCTTCGGTCCTATTTATAAGTCATTTCTACCAATTTCATCAATATCAATGCAATAAAAGTACAAGGAATAAAAGTAAGTAAAATTCCAAACATGCCCCTATATAACAAATCTAAAAAGTAATATCCTGTTACTTTTTCTCTCTCATGAAAGATAATTTTAGAAATACCTTTCAAATATTACCTAAAAAGACGCACCATGATTTATAAATGGGACCAAATATACCTTCTAAAATGGGACTTATAAATGGGACCAGAGGGAGTATGATATTTTTTGAGAAGTTGAATGTTTAAAAATATAAGGCATTTTTATTCTTTTAAGATGTAATTATTGCATTTTTTTCAAAAGCGCCCCTATTAATAATAACTTTATATTTATTGTAGGATATTTAATAGGAATAAATATGAAAAAATATGACTAGTTTAAAAGTAGATAACTATTTTATTGAAAAATAAAATTTAATTAATAATATCTTATATTTTTTAATATAAAAATAACTGAAATTAATTTAATATTTTAGAACTTAACTATTATTTTCCTCTTTCAATGCTCCATTTTACTAGCTTTTCATGTGTGAAAGAGAGTACGGGTTGGGAATACATTAATGAGGTTATTCAGAAATCGCTGTACCGGTACCAGCAGAGGCAGTAAAATTTCAAGCCTACAGCAAACTAGGAGTACTATAAAATATAATTTTTTGATCAAAATAAAATCTTGCTCCATCATTATAAAAAATAAAATATTTTTAATTAAATTATATTTTTTAATAAAATAGTTATCTATTTTTAAATTAATTTTATTTTTTATATTTATTTTTATTAAATACTCTATAATAAATATAAAATTATTTATCAATGGCGATATTTAAAAAAAAATAATGATTGTACTTCAAAAAATTAAATTATTTTTATATTTTTAAACATTTAACTTTTTAAAAAATATCTTATATTTTTAAACGGAAGAAGTATATGATAAAGTTAGACTTAATAACTCATTTAATATTATAAGATATTTTTTTTAAAGTATCATGTTCAAAAATATAAAATATTTTAATTGCAAATATTTTTCTCAAAAATACCTTTAATTAGGTAGGTAATTAATAATATTTTTTGATTAAAACACCCAATTAAATAAGATTAAACATGTCAAAGAATATATAATTTTAAAAATAATTAATTAACTTATTACGAATATAATTCAATTAATTAAAAGTGCTTTTACAATAAAATATAAAGATCTATAAACTCAAATTTTGTATTTTAAATTAAGAAGAATCACTAGAAAGATAATTATTTCTAAACTCAATACAAAATAAATTATTATTAAAATGAAAAATGAATTTTTTTAATAAGACTTATTATTACTTTTTATTTGTGAATAATTATCCTTTTTTTTTATTGTGACTCTATCTTTAAATTAAGATGTTGTATGATTTCAATTTTCTTGTACATTTTACTAGCTTTTTAAATACCGGCAAAAGAGGTTCCAAGTGGGGTACGCATGAATGATTAAAGTTGAATACCATTAATTGGCCACAGGGAGCAATCATGCATTTGAAAGTGGAACTGTTGTAGATAACAAAGTCATAAAGCTACGTTGAAACTTAATTCCGCCTATTACAAGGACAATCATGCTTCATGCGTCAGATAACAACTCACCACATGCCCAAAAAAAAACCTAAGAAAAGAAATAAATGAATAAATAAAAACTTGAGATAATTTTAATAAAGATTTCTTGACTATACTTGTTTAAATTTACAACCCCTAAATTTTTAAAATTTTACTGTAGTTTAGAAATACTGATTTGATGTTAAATGTATGAGAAAAATGACAAAATAGCCCTTCATTTAAATTAATATTAAAACTGTCTTACTTCAGTTGTTGATTACCATACTTCATTTATTCACATATTCAAAGAATGTTCTTAATTGTTCTATTTTACTTGTTCTTTTTCTAAAATAAAATTCAGTAAAAGTCTGGTAATAAAGAAATGAAGTAAGGCAATAAATAATAATTTGTGGGTAAATAAATAATGTACATTATAAGAATCAATAAGTTGTCTTAAGCTTATTTAAACACTTAAAATAAAAACAAGTTACGTAGGGCAATTAACAAAATTTAATAAATAAATTAACAAGTAAAGTAGGCTAATGAGTAAATGAAGCAGGGAAGTTATGATATATATTTAAATGAGAAATAATTTTATCATTTTCTTCATAAATTTAATATCAAATAGGTATATTTAGACTGTAGTATCATTTAAAAATTTCAAAGACTTTAAATTTAAATAAGTGTGATCAGTGGTCTTTATTGAAATTCTCCTTATAAACCCCCTTTAATTTCTTCCAGAAATCCGTATTTTCAGTGACTGAAAATAGTTAATTTTAAATAATTTGCAAACTTTAAACATTTTTGGAATAAACTTTAATATCAAACTTTTCTTTGGACAATAAAGCATAAGGTGTCTGAATTTTCATGGAGCATAATTTCTTTAAAATGTTTATAAAAGGGAGGCAATGAGATAACCAACAAAACAACTTTATTCTCATCTTCAATTTTGACATCAATATTTTCTAAATTCATAATAATGGAATTAAATTTATCAAGATGTGATTGAATAGGAATACCTTTAACCATGCGAATGGTATATAGCCATTTTTTAAAAAAAGTTTATTTTCTAAACTTTTCATCATATAGAGAGATTTTAGCTTTGACCACAATAATGAAGTAGCACTAGTCTCATTAACTACTTCTCGTAGAACCTTCTTGGATAGGCATAGTTGAATAGTCAAAAGAGCTTTTTCATCTCACTCTTTAAACTTCTCATCAAACATAGTCATCAACTTTTTATCCTTTACAAGTAAAGATTTCTTCAACCCATTTTGAGTAAGAAGAGCTTTCATCTAAACTCGCCAAATAACAAACTAATATTACCATCAAACTTCTCAATGTCAAACTTTGTAACAGTAGACATCATGAAGCATTTTCAATTGAGAACATGGCTCTGGTACCACTTGTTAGGAAGTGCACAAATAATCAGCAAGAAGTAAACAAAAATAAACAATTAAAAATTATAGAGAAGTTAGAGAAAATACTAAAAGATGACATAAGAAATTTAACATGGGAAAACCCCTAATGTGAGGGACAAAAAACTTATAGGTAATGAGCAAATAATTTTACTATAAAAAATAGGAATGACAATAATTGTCTCTACTATGGGAGATGGAGAGGGGGGGGGGAGAACATGAGGTGTCTAAGTCCATTGCAACACTCAAGTAACAACAGACAAAGTTTACTCCAAAATGAAGATTGGCACAAAAGATCGCATGTATATCGGAAGAATATCTCTTCAGCACTTCATTTTTTCCTTGTCAAAGAAGAGAAAAGGAGAGATAAAAGGAGAAGATTCTAAACAACCTTGTTCATGAAATAAGGTTGGTCAGTTAATCAACTACGTTTATAAATTAGAATGTCATGTTACACATGTTTTATAATAGCCTTTGTATAACAACTATAAAGCCATGCATCTATGTGCGTGAATATTATTGGAGCACTCCCTCAAAAAACAAAACAAAAGAAAAGCTTCGTCCTTAATTTGCTGCGATTCCTTTACTCTTCATCACTATAATTTGATTTTGATCGAGACATTTTGTTCTTTCATCCCCCTTTTTATAAATCGTTAGGGCCCCCCTTTTATAACTAGGCTTAATTTGAATCATTTGAACAACCAATCCCAATGTTTAATTTGAAGCTTTTGAACAATCAATCCCAAAATCAAGTGTCAAGGTTCCCTTTAACTAAGATCTAAGGATTGAAACTTGTGGGAGAAAAACATTACGTTGGGAGACATACTCCAAATTGTGCCTGCTATATACACAAATCTAATCCATCAATATAAGTTAATTGTAATGAAAAGTGGGAAAAAGCTCTTTGATGACTCTTACCATTCGTTTGAACGAGAAGAAAAGTGAGGAGGAAGAAAAATTAGGAAAAAGAACTGCTAAAAATAAAAAGACTGCTATTTTTAAAATTTTCTCCTCTTAATTTTCTTTTCCTTCCTATTTTCTTCCCACTTTTTTCTTCATCCAAATCAAAAGTCTTAAATAAATTTTGTAGACTGCTTCCTATGGTAACCAATAATGTTTTATTTGTTATCCTTTCGAGTTAATGATTTTGTTCCTGTAGTTCCCTTTGATCATTTTTATAAGTCATGATAACTATTTGTTTATATTAAGAAAATTAGTTAAATTAGTTCAATGTCTTACATCTTTCTAAAATTATCCTATAATTGGTATAGTTTATTAGAAAGGAAGGGACGGATAATAAAAATTCCATTAAGAGTGAAAAAGACAAAGAGAATTTTTTAAAATAACTTACAAATATTTAATGAAATTTTGTAAACAGATCTTGTATTAAGGACTAATAGATAAGGTCTTATAGATAGGATAGGCGGGAATAACATTTTTTATTAATGAATATTTACATCTTCCAAAACAAAAATACTTCTGAAGTTTATAGAAAATTTTAATTTAATACTTTTGGAAAGAAGAAAAAAATTTTTGATTTAATATGATGTTTACAATTTTTTTAAATTTTTTTTGTAAATTCTATAAGTATAAAAATTGTTTAGAATAAGGTATAAAAATGAAAATATATAACATTTTAATATGTTAAGAAAACAAATATAATATTTTTTTAATTACTTGTCAATGTTTCTAGCAATAGTGATCTTTTCCTTAAATTCACAGATGACAATATATATATTCATGAAATTATCTATCTATTTATAACTGACTTTCCATATATTCGCCAGCAATTTTTCTTAATTTCAGAACCAACTATTCTTAAATTTAAGAATGACCTTCTATTAGTTATTTCAATAATTACAAGTATTTTAATTGCAAGTGAAAATTATGATCCTTTTCTAGCATTTCAATATTTTGAGATCTTCAATTGTTATAATTAATGTCTTTACAATATGCACAATTCTCATTTTCCCGGAGAAGAAAATAAAGAAGAAAACTGAGAGGTGACATCCAACAAATAGTGCTTGTATAATTATAGAGAAAGCAGTCTACAAATTTAACTCAAACTTGAAAGTTATACAAGAGCTTTAATTTTGAGCTCCTCCTTTGAATAAGGAGATGACAGAACATATTGTTTCGATCGAAGTGAGGAAAAGAATCATAATTCCACCTAACAAAGATAACCTTATCCAAGGAGTACTCCATTATTCACGCACTTATACTTGTGACAAGGGTTCTTATCAAATTCGTCCAGTTTTTCATGTAGAGTGATGTGATTATTGTTCATGCCTACTTTCCAAGTATTGTGGGCAAGTTTGGTGATCATGGTAGCCACATCATCATTATCCTCCAAAATGTTCTCGATGATTCCCTTTTCAACAAGAATTTCGACATCCTTTCCAGCTTTGATAAGATAAAACAAGAGTAGCACGTGGTCAGTAACATAATGCTTCATAAAAGAGTGATGACACTGCTCAAACGCAACCAAATTTCTGAGCATAATCTCAGTCAACGCATTAATCCCAAAAACTGGCATTTTGAAGACATCCTCCAAACATTCCAGCTCAAATATACCTTTTCCTTGATGAACTTCAAATTTGAGTCCGGCCTCATGTAGTTGATTTGCAGTGTATGAACACTTCATTCTAATATTCGGGTCTATTGGTCTTATTGGAGGATTATTTGGCACGTAAAAGGCCTTTAACATACCACACAGGTGTTCCACTTTCAACCTATCACCATTAGGGAGTTTTAGGTGATGATCTACAAAATAGGTATATGAGATAAACTTCTTAAGCATTTCAAAATAGGTTTGAGGAATATGTGTGAACCTAGGATGCCAAAGAGTAATGATAAAATAAATAAATAAAAAGAAAAATTGAAAAGAATTGCGCGGCATGTGTATGTATATATATTTTTCTTTCTTTCTCTTTTTTTCTTCATTTTTTTCCCGCTAAGTTGTGGCAACAAAATAATCAAATACAATCTATGTTTAGAACAGTAAATAATGTAATCAAATTAAACCTCCAAGATATTCTAAGAAGCTACAGTAACTAAAATAGGGTCAATTCGACCATGCCAGCACAACTTAAGAAAGCCAAAAAATCAAGAAATTTGCCCGAATGACTTCGGAAGATGATTTGTAGCCTCAAGAAGGAAGGGAGTTGGAACTTGACTTTGGTAACAATTGGTGTAAAATGAAAAGGAGAACAAGGGAAGAGAGAGAAAGAGAGGGAGAGGCCGAAAAAATAGGAACACTTATTATTCAATACTCTCATTACTAAAAAATAATATAAATGAGGAATCCTAAGGCTATTTATAGAGCCATAGAAATAATAAAATAATAATAAATTTAAATCTAAATCAGATAAAAATGTAAAAAATGACAATCATGCATCTAGCTAGTCTAGATATATAATATTTTAATATTTAATAATTTAAATATTATTATTTATAAATATTTATCTAAAATTTATAAATTATTTTTTAAACATTAACAACTACAACTAATTTTTCAGAAATTTATAAATGATTTGCAAATTATATGTAGAGATTTATAAATTATTATTATTATTATTATTATTATTATTATTATAGAAAATGACCTTGCAAGAAAATTAATATTAATTAGGTCTTTTGAAAATATTTAATATTTTAATAATATTTTATTAAAATAAATACTTATAAAATTTTATTTTAATAAGATTTTAAAGTGTCCAGCACTCCTGAAAAAAGAGTGCAGGGGACAATTAGCACTTTACCACTGCAATAAAAAATCATGTCATGGTCAATTGAACCCACATGTAAATTGAAAGATAAAATTGCTCTTCCAAAAAAATGATTTAGTGCAAGGTGCTTAACTCTCCACGGAAAAATGTTCAAGAAAAAATTGGTTTTTAATCATATAAATATTACCAGATTTATTAACCTTATGCTTAGGTTGATATTTATGCAATTGAAGAAAAGCGCAATTAAAATGCCAAGAGCTGTGGAGTTGATTAATTGCATGGATCTTCAAGTTTTGTCCTATATTTCGGACGAAAGGGAACAAGGTAATCAATCATTCACCAAATATTTATGGCCTTGTCGAGAATACCATTTAGTTTAAAAACCATGGCCAGCTACCATTCTCTGTTTTTTTTTTTTTTAATGCCTATCCCAACTAACCTTTTCCTTTGGTTTCAATATTAATTTGTAAAAGGCCCAAAAAAAATTTCAATGATTTTTGTCTTTGCCATATTAAAGGATTTTTTTAAAAAAATAATTGAAGTTGTTTTTAGTGAAAATGGTATCTTCAAATCCCTATGCGGCCAAACCCAAAAAAGAAAAAATATCAAGTTTTTTTTTTTTAATAGTTAGACAAGTTTACTAGAAACTAGAAAGTATTAGCACTTATTGCAACAAATCACTAGCCGTTACAATAGCCAGCAAGCACACTCCATCCCCATCCCATCCTAATTATAAGGTTAAATTAACTAATTTCATATATTTTTCAAGAATGATAATTAATATGTCCTTAAACTTGTAAAAAAATATTTGACTTTTTAATTTTGCCTTCATCAAAATTAGTAACTACAATAACACTACTACAAAAAAAAACTTTTCATATTATTTTTTTAGGGCATTTCATATCCCTATCATAAGGGACATAGATCAGGGCGACTTAAAAAGTTGACTCATCTACGTCACTTTCATGAGGGATATTAATAGCATAAATCATACCGCTTTTATACAAAAAGGGGCGTGATTTCTCCCTAGAAACCAAGTCGCTTTAATTATAAAAGTAATGTCATTAATGTAAATTACATCTCCTTTTATAAAAGTGACATTTATTTTTTTAAAATAGGTATTTAGTTTTTTTTTTTTGCAGCCAATTGAACTTATAAATTTTTACAACAGCAGCAACAAGATAAGCATATAAACCAATAGAACACAAAAATCATTATTTATTTAAGTGTTTAATATTTATAATATAATTAAAGTCCAACAAACTATAATAATATACTACGTAGAGTTTCTAACAATCTAACTTTTTTAATAAATCTAACTAAAATTCTAATTATAATCAGTAAAGCACTAGTACAAAATAAAATTTTAATGATACATTTTTTACAATAAGTTGACAAAAAACTGTGGTAATAAGATATTAAGTGGCAAATATATCAATAAGTCAAAAGGTGGAGCATTTACAGTGACACGCACACAAATGGACCATCACCATAAATATGTCTAAACTAATATCACATTAAATGTGTATGACATCAGATACATTAAATGAAATTTAATAAAATAATTAAATTACTTAATTAAATTTATTTATTTATGATATTCTTAATTACATTTATGGCGACAGACACCAAAGGGACCTCTCACCATAAATAACAAAAAATGTCTAATTTCATACCACAATTAAAATATCTAAAATCAAATACATTAAATAAAATGTAATTAAGAAATCAAATTAAGAAATAAAATTAAATGACTAATTCATTACATAATTTAATATTATTAAAATTAAATTATGATTTAATTAATTAAGTTAATAAATTTAAGTTATTAATTATTAACTGAAAATCATTAATTATTATTAATTTAATAAATAAATTAAATTAATTACATTATTTATTATAATATGATTTAAAATGTCTGAACATCAACCATTTATGGTGACAGGTCTGCAATAAACCTATCGCCAAAAATGATTAAAGCACATTAAAACAGTGTTATTCATTTATGGTGACAGGTGTTTATTTAACCTGTCGTCATAATTGTGTCTAATTTCAGACATTTTTGCCTGAAATTAGATAAATTATATGAAATTTAATTTAAAAATTAAATTAATTAATAAAATTAAATTTTTAGTTAACTAATTAAATAATAATTTTAAAATTGAATTCTTAATTAATTAATTTAATAAATTTGAGCTATTAATTATTAACTAAAAATAATTAATTATTAATTATTTAATGAATAAATTAAATTAATTATATTATATATTAATTATATGAAATATAGCATCTTTCATCATAGGTCAAGCTTGGACCTGCAGCATAAGTAAGGAGGAAGGAAAATTGGGAAAAAACTGCTAAAAATAAAAAAATTATTATTTTTAAAAATGTCTCCTCCTAGTTTTATTTTCCTCCCTATTTTCTCCCCTTCTGCTCTTCATCCAATTCAAAAGTCTTAAACAAATTTCGTGGACTGCTTCCTACAGTAACCAATATTGTTTTGTTTGTTATCCTTACGAGTTAATAATTTTGTTCCTGTAGTTCCCTTGGATCATTTTTATAAGTCATGATAACTACTTGTTTATATTAAGAAAATTAGTTAAATTAGTTCGATGCATTTACAACTTCCTAAAGTTATCCTATAATTCGTATAGTTTATTAGCAAGGGAGGGACGGATGATAAAAATTCCATTAATTAAGAATAAAAGAGCCAAAGAGAATTTTTAAAATTAACTTACAAATATTTAATGAAATTTTGTGAAAAGATCTTGTATTAAGGACTAGCAGATAAGGTCTTATAAATAGGATAGAAGGGAGTAACATTTTTTAGTAATGAATATTTACTTTTTTAAAAACAAAAATACTTTTGAAGATTATAGAAAATTTTAATTTAATAAAAAAAGAAAAAATAATTTTGTATTTAATATGATATTTACAATTTTGTCAAATTTTTTTTTTGTAAACTCTATATGTATAAAAATTGTTTGGAATAAGGTATAAAAATTCAAATATATAACAGTTTAATAAGATGTTATTAAAAAAATATAATATTTTTTAATTACTTATCATCGTAGTTGTCAAACTCTTAAGTTGACTTTACGAGTTTAATGTTTTTATGTTTTTAATTTATAAAATCGTGTCAACTCACTCATAAACTCGAACTAAATACAAACTCAGTTAAACTTGTGAGTTTATCATTTTTATATTTCTAACATACAAAATCATGTAAATTAATTCATAAACTCAAAATAGATGCAAGCTTAGTTAAATTTTTTGAGCTCGTCAATGTTTTTTTTTAGTTGAGCGAGTTAAGTATATACTATAAAAAATTCAGTTCATAAAAATTATAAGATCTGTTTCAAAGAAAAAAACTTGAAATGCAAAAATTAATATTAATAAAAAAGAAAAAAAATACCAAAAATGAGTTCCTATATTTTTAAAATTTTTATGTCTTGTATATGATAATTTATCATTGTAGATGGATTTAATTTCAATGACTTATATTTTTAAAATATTTAAATTAACTTACAATTATATTTTAATAGCTATTTGTTAATAGAGATAAATTCTTACTAGTTTACAATTTGAGTTTATGATACGAGTTTATATTCCTGTGATAAGTTTATTTTAACTCACGAATTTAACAACTTTGCTTATCAAAGTTTCTAACAGAAGTGATCATTTCCTTGAGTTCACAAATGACAATATAGATATTCATGAAGTATCTATCTATTTATAATTGACTTTCTATACATATTCACAAGCAATTTTTCTTGAGTTCACAGCTATCTTTTCTTAAATTCAAGAGTGACCTTCTATTGGTATATTCAATAATTAAAAGTATGTTAATTTCAAGATTATGATCCTTTTCTAGCATTTCAATATTTTGAGATCTTCAATTGTTATAATTAATGTCTTTACAACATGCACAATTCTCATTTTCCCGGAGAAGAAAATAAAGAAGAAAACTGAGAGGTGGCATCCAACAAATAGTGCTTGTATAATTATAGAGAAAGCAGTCTACCAATTTAACTAGAGCTTGAAAGTTATACAAGAGCTTTAATTTTGAGCTCCACCTTTGATTAAGGAGATGAGAGAACATATTGTTTGGATCGAAGTGAAGAGAAGCATCATAATTCCACCCAACAAAGACAACCTTTTCCAAGGAGTGCTCCAGTATTTACGCACAAAATTTGCCTTATGCTGGTGACAAGGGTTCTTATAAAATTTGTCCAGCTCTGCAAATAGAGCGCCGTAATTAGTGTTGTTGCCTATTGCCCAAGTATTTTGGGGAAGTTTGATGATCATGGTAGCCACATCATCATTATCCCCTAAAATGTTCTCGATGATTCCCTTTTCAACAAGAATTTCGACATCCTTTCCAGCTTTGATAAGATAAAACAAGAGTAGCACGTGGTCAGTAACATAATGCTTCATAAAAGAGTGATGACACTGCTCAAACGCAACCAAATTTCTGAGCATAATCTCAGTCAACGCATTAATCCCAATAACTGGCATTTTGATGACTCCCTCTGAACATTCCAGCTGAAATATGCCTTTGTCTTGATGAACTTCAAATTTGAGTCCTGCCTCATGTAGTTGATTTACAGTACATGAACACTTCACTGTCATATTCGGGTCTATTGATCTTGCTGGAGGATTACTTGGCACGTAAAAGGCCCTTAACATACCACACAGGTGTTCCACTTTCTTCCTATCACCATTAGGGAGTTTCAGGTGATGTTCTTCAAGATAACCATATGATGACACAAGGTTCCCAAAAATTTCATTCTTGGCAGGATATATACTTGATAGGATGGACAAACAAAAATTTCTGTAGGTAAGCTCGCGAAATGAGACGTTGTCACTTAAGCCGTGGGGAAAAGCTAGGTTGAAAAGGCCCTCAAGAACAAAGAATGGTATTTGATTTTCAAGTAAAATCAAGTCTCGCATTATATCAAGTCTTGGCCATTTTTTCTCCAACAAAGTGTATCTGTCTTCATTTGATTCACCTCTATCTGCTAGAAAGACTGCAACAAACAACTCAATGATAAAACAAGCATCAGTAAGAATCATGCTTACAAATTTATCCCTCCCCATTGGTATTAACTCCGAATAGCAGCCACGAATCTGAGCTTCCCAACCTCTCACAGTGTCAACATAATCATCTGACGAATGCTTCGAATCAGTCCTCTTCACGAATTTGTCACGGTAAGATAATTTGAGCCCTTTCATTGACGCCAATCTTTTGTTTTGATGGCGAAAGGGACCAACGGAAACCGATGAAGGAGTGTAGGCTTTTTCATTCACTTCGCGAACTCTCAGTGGCACTCTGTAGATGCAACAACTTGATGCTAAGGGATGCCCCGTCGAGTCTATTATTACTGACTCGGCTTCAGGAGAGTTTAACAAGGGATTTTGTTCAGATTCTAGGTCTGAAGCACTTTCTTCTTTCTCCATTCTTTTAATCTGCAAGAGCTTGGCACAAAAAAATAAAAAAATAAAAAACTGAGAGAGATTTTATGGATTGAAAATGTTCTTTTTGTGCTGCTAACAAATAAAAGAAACTAATAGTTCTAGATTTTTAAAATATTTTCTCTCCCTTCTATTTGAATGGACATGATGAGAAGACGTAAACACACTTAATTAAGAAAATAAAGTGACTAATTTTACAATGATAATAATTCCCATATAAAAAGGTATAGGCTCTCTGCTTCTTTTTGTACCCTTCAACAAAATTTCGAAAATTATATTTTCCATCTAAAATCTCTTCATTACCTCTCCTCCTCTATTTTTCCTTCTGATTTCTCTTTTAGTTTTTCTCTGCACCCAAACATAAGGTCAGTGTGTTATAGGATAGAATAAAAGAATGATACAAAATTAAATTTCAAAATTATCATCTATATATGTAATAAAATTCTGCTTTCCTTCATTGATGAGTGGGTTCTAGGTTTTAGCAATTCTGATTTTCATTAATTCTTTTATTTATCAAAGATTATTCTTAATTATACAATTTCATTAGCTCTCAAAAGTTTAATTAGCCTTTACTTGCATTTCTTTGACAAGTTTTTTAGTTTTTTTAATATTACATAATTTGTTCGATCACTGTGAAGACTCGACTTCTGATGTATAACATTTTGGAAAGAAAAAAAAAAGGCCGTGCTGACTTTCATATGTCGTACGGAACTTAGCCACAAAAAAAAAAGGTGATCTTTGAACCTAATATTGAAAAGCAACTAAATTATATAATGGAATAAAAAGAAAACACAAAAAGTTAAAAATTAGCAAATATAAGAAAAAGTAATGGGTAATAAAACAATGAGATAACTAACCTGATACTTTGATTGATCTTCAGGAAACTAAAGAGAAAATAGCTCCTATCATTACACTCGTCGATCAAGTTCTTTAATTTACCAATTCTATGCAATGACACACACACACATATACAGTTATCAAGCCGACTTCAAGTACTGTTTGCTTAATTTGAGCATGAAGCTACACTTATCTTCATGTTGATAGCTTATTTTGTTCTCTTTTTCTTCCATAGTGCTTTTCTTTTTCTTTTTCTTTTTCTTTTTTCTCCAGGTAAAAAAAAAAAGAATGTGTGTGATGCACAAGTTCATATATAGTTTATTTTATTCTCTTTTTCTTCTGTTGAGCTTTTCTTTTTCTTTTTTATTTTATTTCTCCTTTTCTTCAAGGCGAATGTGAGAGTATGATTCATGTAAATTGGTAATTAGGCCTTAAATAATTACAATATTCAAGAAGCTAGCTCATATTGAACTAAAATTGATGCTCTGTAGAACGGCATCACATCTTAACTTATCAAAGCCTTAAAGTTCAGCGTTAAATCATTCAGCTTTGTTTTATATTAATTATTAAGCTTTATCCAATATGAAACTTTCACTTTGATTCAAGTCCACTTATATTTAGACAACCTAAGTGCGACCTTAACCAAGCTTCTAATCCCTTGTTTATAATGTCCTAGATTTTATATTCACCAAGTTGAATACTTATAACACATTCCTTAAATTAATTACGCAATGTCTTGTATAAGTAATTGAGGAGAAATAATTACCCAATTTAGTTGTGATATTTGATTGTATGGGGCCTCTATTTGTATCCTAAGTAAATCAAATCAAAGATCTAATCCTTTTTGTTTTTGGTCTGCCAATTCGAACTTGCAATGTGCAGGTTGGGTGTGTAGCACACTAACCAACAAGCTACAAGTTTTCATGGCAATCAAAGATCTAATCCTATACTTCTCTAGTCCTATTTATAAAGTAAAGAGAGAATATTAATTTTGGTCCTATTTATAAAGCACTATACTATTTTTTTTATTTATCTTTACCTTTTTGCCTTTATTAAATGCTAAAAAAATTTAAAAAATAATTATTTTTATCCTTGTTAAAAGGAAAAGGTGAAAACTTATTAAATTTTAAGATAAAGCTAATGAGATTTAAATTTTTTTTAGTTTTGATAAAATATATTAGAAATAACTTATAAATAAGACAAACGGGAGTATTACTTAATTTTTCAGTTTTTGTTAACTGGTTTAGATTAAATAAATTGAAACAAGTCAAATGAGCAATGTGCCAAAGTGGAGGTTAATTAATAATATGAAGCAAATATGTGGTAATTTAAATTTGATCTACACCTCGCAGGGATGAATATAACCAAATATTGAGTCACAATATTTGACAGCTTGTATTCAGGAATTTGGCGCATGTACTTTGCTGATTTGTCGAAAAATGAAAAAGTATAAGACAAAGACAAAAGAGTAAAGAAAAATGAAATTTAAGGAACTTAAGAACATTAATTTACCAACAGGAGATAGGTCTAGCAGAAGAGACGAATCTCTCATAATGTGGTGAACTAAAGTTTGAATTCTTGCTAAGAGATATACTCGCATTTATTGTTTAATTGTACTTCGAATAAGATTGCCTCCAATAGAAGGTTATATCTTTGAGCAATCCAAAAAAAAAAAACCTTCAAATTTTGAAATTTCATAAAAAGGCTATGGTCCTTGGCTAAAATTAAAATTTTTCTGAATTAATTTTTCCAATATTGTTGATCTTGCAAACTTTCAATAATTATTTTTAACCTTTTTAGTATTGAATCTTTCAATTATGTTTTTAATTAATACTTGGCACAGAAACTAAATGGAAGAAAAATACTCCGGTTTATTGCGTCAAGTCGTGATGTTTATAAGGAAATGAGGACTCCTATTTATACTACTCTGATGCTTAAACTAAGAGCTAAAAAATAAATGGCAATTGACAGATTACAAATGTGTTTTTATTTTAGTTATTGGTGGTATTGCAATTGACATGAACGGACGACTGTTTCTTCTCCCATTCACTGCTGCTGTCGTTCTATTTCAATACTTGTATTTCATGTTTATATTATTGAAAAGAATCAAAGACATGTATTGAAAACATTTAAAATTATTACTGAAAAAATTGAACAACTAGCTGAAAATGCTTTAGATGAGTTATTAAACTGTGGAAGATGAGTATTTAAAATCTGAAAAACATGTACTAAAAATATAAAAGATGAGCACTAAAAAATTCACATAAAATTTTAATTTTAACCAAAACTCAGTCTCTCCTGAAATTTTAAAATTTTAGAATGTTTAACTGTAATTAATATTTTCTGAGTGTTCTTAAATAGTTTTTTTTTTTTTAAGAGAAAAGAAAGGAAGAGAGAGAGCGAGAGAGAGACCAAACATGAGGTGTCTATGTCTATGGCAACGCCGAAGCAACAACAGACAAAATTTACTCCTACATGAAGATTGGCACAAAAGATCACATGTATATCGGAAGAATGTCTCTTCAGTACTTCATTTTTTCCTTTATCAAAGAAGAAGAGGAAAGGAAAGAAATAAAAAGAGAAGGTTCTAAACAACCTTGTTCATGAATTAAGGTTGGTTAGTTATTCAATTTAGCTTATAAATTAGAATGTCGTGTTACACATGTTTTATAATTGCCCTTTAATAACAAGTATAAAGCCATCTATGTGCTGCTCCCTCAAAAGACAAAAGAAAAGAAAAGCTTCTTCATTTGCTGCGATTGCTTTACTCTTCATCACTATAATTTGATGCACACATGCATTTTGTTCTTTCATTCCCTTTTCATAACAAGTAGGTTTCAAGCTTTTGAACAGCCAATACAAACATTAAAAGTGAAAGAGACAGATAATAAAAATTTAATTGATTAAAAACTCCATTAACTAAGAGTGAAAGAGACAATGAGAATTTTTTAAAATAAGCTACAAATTTTTAATGAAATTTTGTAGAAGATCTTGCGTTAAGTGCGAACAGATAAGGTCTTATTAATAAAATAGGAGTGAATAACTTTTTTTTTAGGAAAAATTAATCTACATGTTCTTATAGCTTTTTCCATATAAGCGCACTTCATATCCTAATTTCTTTTTTTTTTTTGCATGATATTACCCCAATGTTTTTCAATTTGCTACAATGCCCTAATATCATTTTTAATTGAATAACGCCTCCCATTAAATTAATTAACTTTCTATAAAATAATATTATTTTTTCATATCTGCTCCCATTTAATAAGGTGTCTTACTTAAAATTGATTGGTTGAGTGGTATATTTATTAAGGATAGTTTTGAAAAAAAAACTTATTAATTGCACATTAAACAACTAAAAATACTTTATATATTTTAACATCTAACTTCAAAAAAATACCTTATATTTTTTAATAGATTAGAAGAAGTAATAATTATTTAATTCTTAATAGGACTATTCATTCAGCTTGTGGTCTTCCAAGCACCTAACAACAATCCAATTGGTCCAACCAAGTTGGGCTATACTTGATTTTTTTCATGTATTTTAAAAAGGACTTTTTGTGAAACTTTTGAAAAAGGATTTGAGGCTGTTTATAGCCCATCTAAATTATTGACTATAACTATTGGAGCCTATATATAATGATGGGCTGGGGCCTAACATTATCGTATTATCTTATAAATCATAAAATATTTTAAAAAATTACTGTTTGAGGAACAGTAAAATTAATAGTAATTACAGGATCCACCAACACTTTTAAATAGAATTTTAATTTTTTTTCTCAACCTTTTTGTTACAATATATTTTTGTTGTACTTATTTTTTATTTTTAAAAAAAAATTAAAGCATGTTTGACCCAAATTATTAACACTTAAAAATTATTTTTATATTATATTTTTAAGCTATTATACTAACATATATTTCATTTGCATAGTTTTCAAATTATATTTTAATTTTTTCATTGGTGATAAGCTCAGAAATAAAATAAGGTATTTATATTTTCAATATGCACAAAAGCAAAAAAATTATAAAAACATAAAAAGCTTTTTAATTGATCAATGTTATTCTTTTACTGAAAACAATATGTTGTTCAAAGAACAATAGAATTAACAATAATTGTGGAACCCACCAATGGCTTTTTAAATACAACTGTTTTTACAATTTTTATGTTTATAATCTTTTTTCTGCTTTGTTTAAAAAAATTAAAGCATACTTGATCATGACTATTAACATTTACCAAAAAATTTTAACTATATTTTTATAATATCATGTTAAAAATGAAGAAAAGAAATAAGTGAATTTCTTTGTTTTCCCATGCATCACAATGAGCATTTTCCGATTGCAAATATTCACCAAACACATGGTTGATAGAAAAACAAAATATGAAAATATCTAGAATATGTTGTCATATTAACTTTTTTTTTTCCCCTTCTTAACCTAAAACGGGTAAAATTGTTATCCCTACTCATTTTAAATCCCATAATACATTCTATATGTACAAATATTTATTCTTTGGATAAAATTTATATATTTAGTTTTATATACTTAATATGTCTATTCAATTAAATTATGACATATGAATTTTAATATATTAATAATATTAATAACAAAAATTTATTATAAAATAAATAATTTATAAAAAATCTACAGGTCTTAATCTAATTAGAAACAAGCATATATGAAATATATAAAATTAAGTATGTAAGTTTTTCTCTTATTTTTTAATCCTCTGCCATGACTTCAAGGTCTTACTTTTTATGCATAGAACGTAAGGAAATAAATAATACAGAAAAGCAATTTCATGATAAAATACTATCATAGTATGTATCAATAAGTTAAAAGGATAATAGAATTGAATGAGTAACGATTATAAAGATAAATAAATATGTTGTATGTGTTATTTTATATTTACTAAAAAAATATCCATAAAATATACTAACTTCTGTTCTATTTTGTTAAAATTGCATAAAGTTTTCTTCTGTTTTCAAAGCATATACTTTAATCTAATTTTTAATAATTAAAATATTTAATAATAAAACAAATCATTTCCATTTACAAGATGATTCTACAAACTAATCCTTTCCGCCACAAAAGGTTCTAGCATGAGGCACTAGCTTTTATAACTAAAACCAGCAATGCAAGTATCAATGTCATTTTCACAGCAAAATGAAGTATCCAAAGGTTCATGAAAATTAACTTAAAAATATTTTTAAAAAGTTACTATTTTTTAAAATTTTTCATTCTAATTTCTTCCTTTCCTATCTTTTTCTCATATTTTTTTCCTTCTATCCAAACAAAGCTTTCGGCCACACCTGAACACCCATTATGGATTGTGCCAAGCAAATTTCTTTCAAGCATTTTATCAAACATTACATGGACAAGCAGATAATAACACCTAAAACTTGCAGACCTGAAGCAAGTTAAAGCAACTTACAATTCTCCATAGCAACCTCACATAGAAAACACAATGAACTGAACTGAACTGAAGATTATCAAGCTCAGCCACAAAATCATTTATGGAATCATTATTTAACACCAAATTAAGCAGCTAAGCTTATCCGAGAGGATAAAGTAATTGGGGATAAGAGATTATTGCCTGTGTGAAAGTGCTCAAAAGCTAATAATCCTTCTTTCTTCCTTCAGTTCTGAGCATCTCCACGTTCAATTGTTAAGGATTTGGCATATAACCTACTAAATCATTTTATTAAATCTCACTATCAATATGATAATTTTATTAAAAGGCGATCTATAAATATCTCTAAATACAGAAACCGTCTCTAATTCATGCATATAATTGGTAAACAAGTAAGAAATATAAAATAAATTACATTCTAAATTTATAAATTATAACATACATACATACATACATACAAACATACATAAGCACACGTATTAAACTTCTTGCATATTATAATTATTTATTTTTTCTTTAAAATTATATAATAATTATTATTTTTTTTAAAATTATATATTTATTTCTTATTTTTATTGAATTTAATTTTTAATAATATTTTTTGTTTTGCTAAAGTGTAATTTTGTTCTTTTAATTTTATATGATATTTTAGTTTGGTACCTCAATTTTATAAAGCATCTTTTCAATACTCTTGCCCTAAAAATCATAGAAAATGACCCAAAGTTACAAATAAGTACTATATAAAAAAATTAACATCAATTAAGTTTGTTAATTACAAATATATACCAAGAGACAAATGTCATTTCTTTTACATGTAAAAAACTAAAATTCAATTTTGACGAAGAACTTGACCTTCTACTAGGTAATTATTGCATCATCATTATTGGCAAACACAGGTAAATAATTAAAAACAATATTTTTTTCAATAATATCTTATTAAAATATTATTATTTCAATATTATAATTATTGTATATAAATATTTTTCCAAAATTTATAAATCCTCTTTTTCAAATTAACAGCTTAATTAGTGTATTCAAAATTTATATATGAATACTTTTTATAAACTCAAATATTATTATTTGCCAGAAAATTGGATTTTTAATTCACATAGTTAGGTCACAATTTTTGGAGGGTCTGTAAATTTCAAAAGTTAACTTACAAATTATATTTGAAAAATTGTAAATAAAGATAATATTTAAATTCTTTTATATAAAATTATTGATGTTTTAAAAAATATAATGTATTTTTTGTTAAAATGGTAAGTGGTCAAAGTGGTTAGTTAAAATATTATTTTTGTCTTTTACATGGGAAAGAAATAACATTTGTCTCTTAGTATTTATTTGCAATTTATAAAATTTAATCAGTATTAATTTTCTTGAAAGGTATTTATTAGTAGTTTTTTAATCATTTTCTATTATTTTATAGTTATCTAATGATTAAAATTAATATTTATTAATAATTGGGATATCATTTTATCATTTTTAAATGTTGAAAGGTAACATTGCATTAAATATAAGTTTAGGAACTCAAAGACTTTTAGACTATAGTATAAGAAAAAAAATTTCATTTGACCTATAAAAAAATAAGGTAGATATTCTAAAGGTAAATCTTATAAATTTATTAACGTTGCACAAAGGACGGACAGGACAAAATTTTAACCTGATCAAAGTATGGTCTCTTTCATGGACAGAACTGAAGGACTTTTGTACAGCCCTAAAATTTATAACAATGGGTGTTATTATATCTTTTTATAATGATTTAGCTAATATTGTTTTATAATGTAAACAAGGTAGATGTTTAAACATGGTATCAAAGCTGCTTCAATAGAATACATACATGCATATGTGCGCGCGCACATATATATGATGATGATGACAATGATGACAAGACCTAACAAATATTAGCAACATACACAAGACCTATAGCCAAACATTGAAACCCAACGATTTTCAATAGATTCAAAATTGAAGAAACTCCATAAACTCAAAAGGCTTATTGTTGTAATTGATGATGGCCTGCATGGCTACAATAATACAATGAAAAACAACCTAATGGCAAATAACATCCAGAACAAAATCTTTAAATTTCAATGCACTCTCACCCTAACTAGATAAATGGAAGTCCATATCTTTAAATGAAACAAAAGAATAAGATGAATGAGTCTTTAAATCTCAACTGACTCGAAAATGTCATTGTACTGTATTGCTTCTATGTGAGACCTCTAGTGTTAACTCTTGAAGTCATAATGCTATTTATTTAAAAAGCCCACAGAGCCCAAAAAAATAAAATACAATGGTTCAGTATTATTATAAATATGCGAGAAGCTAGTTGAAAGGGACAAGCCCACTTGCCTAACCCGTTGCCAAAGTTTCCTCCCCTTAGATGAGGTGATTGATCTTCTAATGGATCTTGACAAGCAATCAAAGCAAATTGATTATGGCATATTATGGTCATTTGACAGTTCTGCTCGTCTGATATGCATGGATCCACTGGTAAAAGGGGAAGAAGCAACCCAATTGCAGTGCAGGCATATTTTCCACTTTAGATGCCCAAAAACCAAAACCTTGGAAAAAGGAGAAAAACAATGCAACTAGGATCGACAAAAATGTAGAAAAGAAGACAATGAGAAGTTAAATCAAAAGAATCTAGAACATTATTGCCCAACCCAACTCATCACTCTATGAAAAAGTGGCTCCATATTACCAGCCTTAGGGTTGCACATAAGGAAGGTGAAAAGCTCTAGTCATATCAAGCTTCTCAAAGAAATTAAAATGTAGTTAAGTATATCCTAGGTTATTAAAATCTTAAGGGAGCAAACTTAAACAACTAAGTTCAATTCATAAACACCATTTTACAACTTAAAGTCACTATTGGTTTGACAAAAATCAAGAAGAAAAGTATTTTTAATTTTTTGAATTTTATATAAAAAATGTGAAATAAAGTGAAATTGATTTAACTAAACAAACAAGTGAGTTCTTCAAAGTTTGAATTCACTTTCATCATCATAGAATCATAAGTTTAATTCATTCAGTTCTTGCAACTCATTTGACATTAAGTAAAATTCCTAATTATCATTAGGACTAAGTGATTATGGCTTAGACCAAGACATAATCCCTATAAAAATGATGCCAAACTAAGACTTGACTCAAGAATTAGACATTACTTTGCTTTTACTATATTCTAACACTTAGAACTAATGAAGAATTAAGCATTTAACTTCAATTTAAAACCTAAATAGAAGCTAAATTATTTAGATTTCACCACAAGAATTGGATAGATTAGCATTTACACAACAATAACCATTGAAGCATAAATTAAAACATATAATGTGCATCATCCAATTAAAGAGCCAATTCATAACATCTAAGTCTCTTGAGGAATGAAATCAACCATGAATCATCAAGTCAATAACAACAATATAGTCAGAGAACTCAGAGGTAAATTGCAACAAAATTGAATTGGAAAGAAATTAAGGAAACTCAAATGAAAGTTTCATCTCCCTTGAAGACTCTAAAAGAAATTCAGCTCCTCATTCCAATCTCTTCAACAACTGATTGAGGGAGACGTCCACAAAAAGCTGCCATGGAAGTACACTTGAAGGAATGAGTTTGGAAATGGCGTGCGACTGAGCTGAAACAGAGAGGAGAATCTGTGCTAGTGTGCGACTCTGTGCGTGAGCAATATATGCGACCAAATAAACTCAGGAGAGATCTGCGATGATGATGCGACTGACTGTGATGAGCGTTTGCATGCGAGAGCTTGAGTGATGACTGCAATGATGATGAACTCTGAACCCACAGGAAGAAGTGCAGTAGCTGTGCGGTGGTGGCGGTGTGATCTCTGATAGCCGAACTCGGCTGAGAGAGGATGAGCGATTTCGTGCTTTGAGTACGCGACCGAACTGAAACCCCGTGCAAGATGAGCGTTGGCGAGCGTGAATCTGTTTGGTGGCTGTGCGTCTAATTGAAACCTCAGAAGATGAGCGATGGTGTGCGATCGCGTGTCTGGGTGGTCAGAATGAATGGCCGAACTCCTCCAATTGATTGCGTGTACGTGGTTCAAAAATCAGAGCTCCAGCGTTCGCGTTCTCTGTTTTTTTCTTTCTTTCTCTCCTTTTCGTTCTCAATCCCCCTAAAAAGTCAACAAAATGATTTAAAATAAAAATTGATCAAATTACAAAATTGGCCCTCCATTGCTTAAAATGCAAAATAAACAAAACTGAATTAATTTAATGAAATTAAACCAAATAAAAATCATAAAAATGAGAATAAAAATTGCCCAGGTAGTGAAATGTGTCAAGCAATTGAAATTTCAAATTAAAGACAATTAATTTCAATAAAATGTATAAAATAACCAAAATGCCCTTAATGCCAAAACTCAATGCAAATAAGCCTATAATCAAAGTCAACGCTAAAATCATATATAAAAAGGTCTAAATCAATAAAATATGATGATAAATGTAAAAGAAAAGTGTACAATATATGTCATTTATCATAATACAAGGTAGGATTTGATCCCTACCCGATGCCCAACTTGAATAGCTCGAACAAATTCAGGCATGCCATCAAGCCACTTGAATAGCCCTAACTAAATGTATTCCACATAACTCACTTTTTTTTTTAACACCTTAAGTTAACTCAGCTCATAAAGATAGAATAGATTTAGAGTTTAAATCTTTCATTATTCTTTTCTAAAATGTAATATTTTTTTAATGTTAAAAGTGCTTTTCAAAATTTGTAACAAATAATCCTTTAAATTTCTAAAATTTGTTGTTATTTATCTTTTTATAATATAAAAATTAATGAAGGTATTCTAAACATGGTATTCTAAATTTTAAAAATCCAATCTTTTTAATGGTAGATATTCTAAAGGTAAATATTACAAATTTATAACAATAGTGTTATCATATCTTTTTATATAATCATAAATTTAGCTAATATTTGAATACCACATTAAAGCAAACCAAGATTGGACCTAAATTTTTAAATCCTTGTCTCTAATTACTCATAATGGAACCTAAGATAACTTTTGTTGCCAAATAGTGGTTCCTAAAATAGGATGTTGCATTTTATAGTATAAACGATTCATGATGATCAATGATATTCAAATTTAAACAAGGTAGACGTTCTAAACATTCTATCAAATCTTCAATAGGATATATATGTATATACATAATGGTGATGGGACCTAAATTAGTGGGACATCTTTTAAATATGGTATCAAAATTTCATATTATATATTTTTGTTTATTCTGCATAGCTCACTTAGTTTTTAACACCTAAGACTAACTCTGGTGATGTATCTAATAGGAAGCAATGAATTCGTAAACACGATTTTAGTTGTTTCCTGTTTTATCATTGAGTTGTTTCTTGGTACTAGAAACCAACCACCAAGTGATTGAATTTAATTGAAAATCAATTACCATTTTTTATTCTTTAAACCCTATTTCACCAAACTTTTCTCACTGGATTCAAGGGTGTATTTTCATTTCATGATCTCACATTCCCTATTTATGTGTTCCGGTTCCCAACAAACATATATTATACTAGAAATAAGGAAATGTTTAATAAGTCTTCTATTCATACCAAGTGGAATATGTTAAGTGATCCGCCACCAAGAGTTAAAAGCTCAAAGCACTATTAAGCGTTCATATAGTGTGAGTCAACTGCATGAGGCAAGAGTCAAACTACAAGCTAACCAAGGGAAGAGGTTAACTAAGGTTCTATTTTTAGAAGGGGCTTTGAGAATACCAATTACCAAGTATCAAGGTGAGTAATTGGGCTTAGAGTTCGTGATAAACTTTGTGGCTTTTGAGCAATGCTACCATCCTTCTAAGCACTACATGTCATATTATGTAGTTCTCTTAGATTTTCTTATTCAATTTAGGAAAGATCATGAGATTCTTTTTGAGAAGGGAATCATGGAGAATTTTCTTGAGCACAATGTGTAAGGTCTCACTTACTATTCTCCATTTAACTCCAAATTTAAGGTAATTAAGGTATTAACCATAAAAGATTACCAAGTTATAAAATTCAGTGCCAAGTTTGTAAATTTTGCAAAAGCGGGGATCCTAACTTTTCACAATTCAAAACACCCCAATATCCCTCTATCATTCATAAATCAAAGTAAAACAACTTTATGGAAGTATGGGAATCCGATTTGCATTGTAGCATTTGTGAAAGAAGTTAAAAAACATTATTTTCAACAAAAACAGTATGATACGCCACAGCTTATCTGCCTTTATGCCATATACTGTGGTGCATTGCACATTCCATGATAGCAATAGAGCTATCACATGATAGCACCTAGGGCAAATTTCCAACACATCCCATTTTTTCATTCGACATTTAATTGAAATGATTTAAGTGTCTATAGAGAGCTTTCTCCTAACTCTAGCTAATGGTACTAATTCCACTAATAAATCATTTTCCAATCAAAAGTGGAATACCTATTTCAAAACTCGCTCCTTTTCAATCTTGTCACATAACTTGGGTGTGCAATTCACAATTCAAGTGCCAAGAGCTCACATCAATCCTTAGATCACACTCAGTAGACTATAACAAACTTTTGCAACACATCACAGTCAATTAAATACACAAGAATCATATTTTTAATGCTTAACCCCTTGATTCACAAAAATATAAGGGGGAGCCATTACTCATAAATCCACATTTAGATCATCATATTCATTTGTTTACACACTTCCCTACTTGCACTAATATTTTGGCCTTATTTTAACTTTACAATCACACATCATACAACCCAAGGCACAAAATATTATTTCAAACAATTTCACAATCAGTGCAAATAGTCAAAAATTATATGAATCCCTAATTGGCAAATTATCAACAAAAATATATGTATAAATAAACTATGAGGCTACTAATAGGATTTCCTCCAAATCCCAAGCCTTTGGTCATTTTTCCCATTCCAAATCCAATAAGCCAGGCCTTGTGATATTGAAAAATGAGGGATAAGTACAACCACATAATAACCAAAGTTAATCTAACTTATACAATTGTATATCAATTAATCATAGATGCAAATGGCAATAATAATAACTATTTCACAAATTTTGTATGTTTTTCAAAGATTGCCACAACCATAATATTAACAATCATGTGGTTGGGCACAAATACATATATCATATTATGCTTATAGACAATAATACACATATGAGAGGTTACAATAATAACAACAATGTGCCCTTATTAAATCACGACGAACCATAATAATAACAATTATTTGGCTTAAAATATGTAATGCATGATCAATACCAAACTTATGCCCTTTTGATACTTTTAACATGAAATTGATAGCTATTAAGTGGCTATGTCCATGACTTGGACTAACCAAGCATTCCACGTGTGAGAAGCTACCTGGCCAAGTCGACCTCACTCACTTATGATTTGTGGTTTCTCCCAATACTAACAATCATAAGATGTTGTAACCCTAATCTAGCATTCTCATAAACTAGTGGAGACTATTTAGATTCAAACCCCTTAAAGAACAAGTAGTGGGACAGTCTCTTAACAACCATAGGACAATGCCTACCTATCGATTCTAATGGTCCACAAACTAGCTTTCAGTTACAATGGTAAGTTGCCAATACCACGTGAATTTATCAAATTTACTCCTCTCTCTATAAGCAAATACCCTTTATAAATGATTATGCCATACACACATCAACACATAGTATGCACATATAAACATTCATCACATTATATCTTATCACAGTTAACTCCATCACACTCCACATATCTCAATATCTCATGTTATTCATTTTCAAATATATGCATGCTCTAATCTGACATCAAACATATATGTATAAACATAGATTCCATTCTTTTCAACCCATACACATACTAGCACAACACATAATCTCACTTTGCTAAACTTGTATCAGATATAAATTAATCTCTATCAAAATTTCTAAACAAGTTCTTTCAATGTACAATTAATTAACAAGCAATTATACAAACTAAATTTTTTCTGATTATATCAAATCTTTAAGAGGTCAAAGATTTACCCTCAAACTAAAAATTTTCAAAACTCCAATTAGCTTGAATAGTGCGAAGTTTAATTAATCTACAAGTTAACCACAAGGATAATTATTAATATCATTATTTGGATAAATTTCAATTTTTTTATCTCATCATCCCAACTCACCCAAAATCACAACCTCTCATTATTAAACATACCCATTAAGTCTATCAAGTTCCTATAACCCACTTTGTCACTAATGAACCATTTAACCACCATTAATGGCTTTATAACAATTTTAACTACTTCATTTATTGTAATTTTTGGCTGTTAATAGCATTCACAAACCAAAAACTTATAAAACTATTAATATTAGATTTAAATATCTTAAACAACTTCCAATAACTTTATTTAAGTCAATAGGTTTGGACTCATAACTTATATAAACCAAAAATTACTTTACCAACTCAAACCCTAACTCAGATCTTTAAAAAAAATGGCAGAGAAAGAGAGGAGGAAGCTTAGTACACTTACCTTGGACATTCTCTAGCTCCAATATGCTCCCAAACCTCTAATATGGCAAGCCCTAGCAAAGTATTTTTCTTGCTCTTTGTTTTCTTTCCTTCCTTCTTTTGATTCACAAACTGGTTTAAGTATAAATTTGACCATCCACTATAGTGCATGGCACAGATAGGTCCTTCTTCACTAGTTGCCATCTATGCACCGTGGTGGATGTGTTGCATGCTGCGACATGTGGCACAGAGACTCCTTTTTCAATTTTTCTTCCTTTTCTGATGCTCGAATGACCTAACTTCATTTCAAACTTGAATTTAGGGTTAAAATCACAATCAAACACACTTATTAAATCTCTCTAACCACACACCACATTAATTTACTCAATTACTCTCTTTTATTTAATTCAGTTTGATTCTATAATTTTTGGGATGTTACACAATGGCTTTCAAGTTTAAAAATCTTTGCATCAATATTGCTAAAATGGATACAAATAGTGGTTATGCATGTCTCTTTACATACAGAGTTAGACACGTTTTACAATGACCATTATCACAAGTACAAAGCAATTTTTGTGCGTGAATATTGGAGCACTCCATGAAAGAAAATTTCTTCTATTGTTGCAATTCTGCTACTTTTCCTCACTTTGATTCAAACAAAATGCTCCATCATACCTTTGTTTAAAAAGTATATTAAAAGCTCTTGTATAACTCTAGGTCTTGCATAGGTTGTCTACATTGCCTTTTCTAATAACAATTATTTGGTGTATGCAAACTTTCTCCTTCATTTTTTATATTTAAAGGACTTTGAACTGTTGACAACTGTCCATACTCTACTTCTCTCTTATCCCTTGAGCTAGCCCAATGTATTTTATTTATTTTATTTTTATTAGAAACTACTCTGCTCCTTAATATAGTTTACTCTTTTTATATACTGTTAATATAGATAACTTTCAACTATTCACACATGTTAAAAACAGGAATTGACAATTAATTAAATCATTTAATTTTTTAAGAAATAAATACTTTTCACCGTTATCCTTTAGTTATAGTAATTACCTCGTAATTGCAAAATAAAAGTATCCACAGCAAAATAATAATAATAATAATAATAATAATAATAATAATAATAATGGATCCAATAGACATCTTTTACAATAACTTCATCAAAGATCAAGAAATCTTTCGAATAATATTACGGATAAGAGGAAATATACTTTGCCCTCATAATTATTATCTAATTTATTCATTAGAATTTTTTTTTAATGAAAAACGTTTTATTTTTTTTTCATTAGAAATGTTTATTTGGGTTAACAACCAGGTTGGTCCAAGTCACCAAGTTGGGTTGATTTTTTTTTTTTTCCTCCACCTGAAAGACGTTACATTTTTTGTCAAATTTTTGGAGTAAAAAACGATTTAGGCTCACTGAGCTCAGTAATGTAACGGAGACATGTTCTGGACCATTGATTATTGGAATCCATGCTTGTGAAGGCGGGCTATGGCCCAATATTCTCTTTTACGAGCAAATTCAAACAAGGAATAGCCCAGTCAACAGAATATCCAGAACATATCATATCGTTTGAATTTTTTCCTCTTGGCTTTTCAAATAAAATATAGTAAAATTCTATGAAATGATACAATTAATGAGACTGTCCCATGTTGTTTACTAAATGTTAGTTATCCAGCAATAATTAACAATTTCAGTAAAGGAAATTATAAATTGTTGGAATATTAAATAGTTTGTCAGTTGTTAATCATCAAGTTAATTATTTCCTGTAGATCACAATATAAGATATCTTCTAAAAGCTTTGTTTAATCCAAAATATAAGGTATTCAGTAAATTTTATTATTGTTATTTTAATTATACCCATATTTCATTTATTACTCCTTTTGAAAAAAATAATGCATTAAAATTTCAATTATTATTATCAAAACACTTATATAGAATATTTAATGAAAGTATAAATGAAAGTATGAAACTTTATTTAAGAAATTAAGATTTTAATTAATATTTTTAAGAATCATGAATTAATTACAAATATCCTATATTGTAGTCAAAAGAAGGTATATTCTAAGCCTATATAAAAGTTTAGGTTAATTATTAAATTGGGAGTTCATTGGAGTATATATTACTCCCTCGTTGTCTTAACCCATAAGTTTGGGTTAGTTTACTACCTTTCAAGAAAGGATTATGTTGTTTCATTGCTGTAAATCATATTTTGTTATTAATTTTCTTAACAAAAATAGAATCTAGAGTAATCTCGTGATGTCATCATATTTTTATTGTTTATGTAGAACTTGAGGGTAATTTTCAGTGATTTTTATTAAAAATAATTAATTTTTATGTACTCAGTACTGTATGTGTCTGGGGAGATCATAACAAAAACTTGTTTGCTGAATTGATACCAAATAAGGCAATGGACTTTCCTTTTTTATCACATTTTTGGATTTCATATATCAATTTTTAAAAGCGATACACTACATCGTGTCACTATTAAATAATATTATGCGAAAGTTGCAAGACAGGTATGGTTACATTTGGATGAATTAAATAATAGTCACACCTGTGGAGTGGCCAAACATGGAGTCACAATATTTGACTTTTTTGTTCACATTGAGAACCTCGTTTGTCCCATTAATTTCGTTGTGTGTCTCAAAAAGTGAAAAAAGCATGTAACGACAATTATAATCTATTATGTGATATTTATGGAACGAATCTCTCCATCTCCGTCAACTTCTTTTAATATAACCCTCTTCTATGATTGATTAATTTGAATTTCAGATAAATTTGATTTGAGTCTTCCTGAGATTCGTGTCCAAAAGAATTCTTTTAATACACATATGCTGAAAAATTATTACATAAACATAATACATCACATCATTTATGCTCCCTTCAATTAAAATATATTATATTAGATATTTATAAATACGATTCAGTTATTGATAATGTTAGAACAATTAAATATTAAAAAAAGCAAAAAAATTAAAGAAGCACTCTATTGCAAAAATAAAGCCATTAAAAATAAAAAAAAATGATACGCAAGATTTTATTTGATTGAACTAGTGCAATATGACATGTTTTTATTGGAAGAAGCATGAATGATGTGATACACTTGGTTTATACAAAAATTTCTCCTACTCTTTTCATTCAAAAATATAAGGCATTTTTCATTGAATATCACCCATAATAAAATAGTTAATTGCCTTCAAACAAACACAATCTCTCCATATTTACTCTTATTCAATAGAGTATTTCACCCTAAAATAAATATAAAGTGATTTATTCAATATACTATATTTACATGTATTTAATAAAGTGTTTCGCCTTAAAATAAATTTAAAGTGATTTATTCAATAAAGATATTTTTGGGAGAAAAAAGTAATAATTACATTTTAAAAAATTAAAAATATCTTATATTTTTAATATTTAATTTCTTAAAAAATATCTTATATTTTTTATTTGAGGGAATATAAAATATCAACTCTATGGTATTTGGCTGTTTTCCCTTTATCTCTTGCAATTAATATTACATTTTGTAAAATATGTTATTTCTTTTTTTTTTTTTTTGGCCAATTGTAAGATATGTCATTTCATTATACTGAACTACTACGATGGAATGAAAGGTTTTTTGAAACCTGCTCTAAAAATAATAGGTGTGAGACTTTTAAAGTGTTTTTAGTTTAATGGGAGGGGAGGGGAGGGGACGGAAATAGTTTTAATAAACTTTTATTTAATTTAAGAGGAGAAAAAAGGAGAATAAAAAATAAGTTAATAATTTTATTTTTATCAAATTTAAATTGAATTTTTTATTTGAAAAAACTGTTACATTATAATTTATTAAGTTTTTATTTTAAAAATATGAATTTATATTGATAAAAAAATTTAAAAAACAAATACATTAATATTATATGTTATTAGTGAGTCTAATAAAAAATATTAAAATTTTATACATTAAAAAATTATATATTAATTTTTATAAGGTGATAAAATTTATTTTGTTATAAGAAAGAGAGAAAGAAAGATGATACATAATCTGTTAACATTAAAAATAGTTTAAAATTTTAAAATAAATATTAAAATTATTTTTAATAATTTTTTCTTTCCTCTTTCCTTCCCTCAAAAAAATCCAAAATTGGAGGGGAGGGCTAGAAGAGGAGGCAATCCTCCCCTTCCCTCTCTAATTTTTAAACTAAATAAAGGGTTCTTTTTCCCTTTTTTTATTAGGCACTAATCAAATAAAGGAAGGGAAACAAGTCCCCTCCTCTTCAAAACACTTTCAATCAAGCACACTCTGAGTTAAAAAATAATGGTAGATATGAGACCTGTAATAACAATGATAGGTGTGAGCTATATAATTAAATTATAAATTTAAGTTAGACAAAGTGTATCAAAGTAGAAAAAATATATAATTATTGATTCTTATAGTTTTATTATTTTTATTATCGGTCCATGTATCTTTTTTAATTGCTCCAAGTCCCTTTAGCTTTTTCTGCTTATAATGTTAGTCCTCCTTTTTTTAAATATACCCATAGAGATGATAATGTAGCACTAATGTTGTTAAATTATCTGATATAACTAATATCATTTCATTGTGCGTCAAACGAAGTTTATGTTTTACTCTATTCATTTTTACACACTTCAAACTCATCTCTTTATTTCTGTTTTGGTTTCATACACCACACCAATATGCTCTATATTTTATAATTGCTTTGTCTCTTTCTTTTGTAATTTTACATTCAACACAAGACTTAACATTATTAGTTACATGTTAAATGATTTAACACCATTAACGCCAACGTCATTCCTTTGAATATATTTAAAAATAGAGCAACTAACGATACAAATGAGAAATATTATAGGAACCTAAAGCAGCAAAAACAAAGTACATGGACTAATAATAAAATATAATAAAATTATAAGAATCAGTAATTATATTTTTTTAAAAAAATGTATATACTCCTTCGTTTAAAAAATGTAAGACTTTTTTTAAAGTGAAATGCTAAAAAATATAAAGCTTTTTATATCTCTCAAGGTACAATTAATGAGATTTTTCTAAAAATACCCTTAATTAGGAGATGTAATTAATGTAATTTTCTAATTTAAAACCCTATTCAATAAAGGTAAACATAGAAAGAATGCATAATTCTAAAGATAATTAATTAACTCACTAAAAATATAATTTAATTAAAAAATGTCTTATAATATTAAATGAGATGAGTGTGTAACTTAATGAAATATTTTTGTTCAAAATTTAATTCGCATGAAAAAATAAATGATATGTTGCTTCTATTTTAAAATATATAAGATAATAAATTGTAAAATAAAAGTTAAATAAAATAACAAATTAGGAAAATGAATGTTTCATTATTTAAATTTTAATCTATGCATGTAGAAAATAAAACATATGACCTGTGTAATATCACCTACTTAATCCTTATAGTTATCCATAAGCATGATACTCTACAATGGTAATTAGAGGATAACCAATGCTAACCACTTTACTAGTTAATCATAATAGAAAAGGAAAACATTTAACTCAAAAGTTAAATATGATTAATAAGATTTGACTCGTATAATTAAATTCAATAATTAACTCCTATCATGGTTTAAGAATCTACCATGATAAGAGTTAATTTCCCCTTTGCCTTTTCCCAAGTTAACTCTTGTAATATGTTAAGAGATAGGAATGAGTATAAACAATCAATAACTAGGATATGAATCAATCACATGCAAATAAAGCAAGAAATGAGCATGCAAAGTGGCCACTATTAAAACAATCATTTACATATAATAACTTTCACATTTTGGCAATGATCATTGTCCTTCCTTATAACCTTCCATCACTATTAACTAAATATGTGGGTTAACAAATTAATTAAGAGCTAAACCTATGTGATTTGACTAATCCAAGTTCTCCAATTATAAGGAGTGACCCGACTAAGGCTCTTTACTCCCTTTCTGAACCCAAGGGTGTCACATGTCCCAATGACCAACTTCACTAGTTGGGATTAAGGGAAAACCCTATTCATGCATTCACTAGGTGGGGTTTGAAGGCTAAGAATCAATAATCAAATGCTAAGACCTCACGGTGTTGGTAAATACCACATAGATTTGTATTTATCTCTTGGGTGAACTCTACTTATCACTTGATCATGCCGTACCATTTAAAGCAATTTGACACATTAAATTTATTGTTCACAAACTCACATTTGATAATAACAATATTTATCATAATATATTTTCAATAACATATTTAGTTTCAAATCATCATGATTTTCACAAAAACACACCCACTTTACATAAAGTTCCAAAACACAAAAATATAGCAATTTGAAGAAAATGCAAGTTATAGTTTCATAAAACCCACATCAAACTAAACAAGCAATGAAAAAAATAATGTTCTTCAGTTACCTCAAACCTTTGGACCACCAAAGATTACCCTTCAAACACTTGCTTCCCAAGCTTAGTTTTGAGCCCAAGTGAGCAATTACCATCAAGATCTCATCTCAATTTTACATTTCCAACTTAACTTAATAAACCCAAATACTGCACCTCTTGTATTTCTCACAACCAACACATTTTAAATCATACATTGACTTTATTTAACTTCTATCAACTTAAATAATGCACCCTTAATAGCATCCAACAATTCAAAATTAACATTTAATACCTAGCTTAGGTTTTCTCAAAATTGAGCAATCACTTATATTATCTCATATAAACCATAACTTTAGGTTTAGAAGCTTAGAACAACTCCCACAGGAACCAATAGCTTCAGCAACAAGTCTTACATACCATAAATTTTCATCTTCCAACCAAAAATCCAACTAAAAAATGCATAGAAATGGAGAGGAAGGAGTGTGGAAGATTCACCAAGGTGTAATCTAGGTCAAAACATCCTATTAGCTTCAAAGCCACTATGCCCTAATAGACTTAGAAACTACTCCCCATTTTCCCTCGACTCCCCTTATGTTTTTTTGAATGCTAGCTTGACTATTTTAAATTTGATATAAGCGATCCATCATGGTACATGGCACATCTACCCCACCTCAGTAGATGGTGCAAAGGAGCCCAGCCCAAATTTTATTTCTCTAGTTGGGCTCAAACAGCCCAAGTTACTTCCTAGCTTGACCTAAAGACTTTAAACAAATTCAATAGGCCTATTAATCATCTCTAATCATCCTCAAATTAATTTTCACATTCATTTACTTTATTACCCTTGATTTACTTACTTAATCTAGATTTTAAATTCTAAGATGTTATAACTTGGTTGTGTGTATGTTTATCCTTAATATAAACCAAGCATGCAATTTATGATTTTGATATGCACTAGGATAAAAATTATAAAATAAAACAATTTTTTGCTTATATTATTAATATGCACAAGGCTAGTAAATTCTAAACTAGAAAATACTATTGTTTTACTTTTAATTTTTGTCCTGAAAACATATACATTTTAAATTTTAATTTATAAAATAGAATTTTATTTGTAAAATAACTAATTTTAAAATATGACATGTTGCATGGATTTTAATTTATGCGGGAATAATACGGCTCAAGGTAACAAATTGTTCTCCATATTTGTTATATGCACATAATAACAAATTATAAAATATTTTTTTGTACGAATAGAAAAGATATTGTTCATATTTTTAATCCACGAGATTGAGGTGGAAATTCTATTATTAATATATAAAAATAGAATATAGTTTGAAAATATAATGAAAGCATCATTGAAATGGTTTGCTTCTGACTTAAATATATGATGTTGATTGTTGATGAATTTATTTTCTATTGCTCACTTACTACCCTTCTCTTCATTGTTGTTTTTCTTGTCGTAAGTATACATATGATTGATAAATAGTACTATAATATTGATTATGCTATTTTCACTTAATTTAAAATCATTATTCATCTATGCATAATTTTTTATTTATTTTTTACTTTTGACTATAATTGTGATTTATAAATCCTATTATAACATAAAGTATATAATATACAGTTTATTACAATACATGTTTCATCTTTCTTAGGTTGATGCATGAGGTGACAATTTTTGAAATAGAATAAATTAATTACATTTTAATTTGCAAGATCAGAGAAATTAATCTTTTATACATTTTAAAATACATATGGGTAACACATTGAAAAATATACTTAAATTTTAATTTACATGAGGCAACCAATCACAAACCCAAAAATATTTTTTGGGGAGTATTGTGGAGGTGAGTAACACCAGGCAATTAAGGCCATCTCCTTAGGCCACAAAAAATATTTACTTATACCCTATATAATTGGTCATCATTTTTCACATTAAATATTAATGTTAATTATATATTTTCATTTAAAATTTATTACTTGCTCATATTCTATATAACTATTCATTAAGAAAAATGATATGAAAATAGATAAATAATAATATAGCAGGCCTCCTAAATCATTTCACCCAGAGTCGGGAGTAAGGGCCGGGCTTGATGGGCCACCCATTTAAGCCCGTTTTAATAAAAGTTCGGGCTTAAAAATTTAATATTTTTTGGCGTAACCGGGCTTCAAAGCCTGGCCCTTTTAAGCCCTAAAAAAACGGGCTCAAGCCCGGGCGGCTCGTGAAGCCCGTTTTACTATTCACAGAGTATTGTTTTCGCTTCTTTCCAGATAATGTGCAAACATTCATTTGCACCCACAATTGGTTGAATTGTTTTGTGCCATTTTATGATAATTTTTATATTTTATCTTGTGATATATGTATAGATATATATTTGATAATAAAATAATTTAATTAATAATTATTGTAGGTGATGATGAAGAAGCTGCAGAAATACTTGATATTGAGCCTCCGCCTCCATCTTCTATAAGTGAATCTACATCTGAGGGTTTTAATATTTTATTTATGGATGATAATGAGGGAGATTTTGATTAGGATTGATGATGATGTTTGCCTTCATCTTATTTAGACTTTTAAATTTTGTTTATTTTTAAAATTATGTGAGACTTTAGTTTGATATATGTTAAATTTTAAAATATTCTAAATAAATTTTAATGTTAAATTTTATTTTATTTTATTTTATTCTTATCCGGACTTACGAGCCCGGCCTTGAGTCCTTTGAATGAGGGCCAGGCTTTAACTTTAGGGTTAAATTAGGGTAATCAGGTTTTAGGGTCCAGGCCCATAAGGACCGAGCTTATATGAGCTAGGCTCGCTCGGTTATCAACTTTAATTTTCACCTTAAACTGCAAAACTCTGAGCAACTTTTATTCTTGAATTAATTATAAAGGATAGATCTTAGTAGAAAATTTATTTTCATGATGCAATTTTAAAGGTGAGATATATTAATCAAAAAAAGAGCACAAGTATAAGGTGGCTAGCCTCCTTGTTGGCCTCTTTAATGTGCATGGACAAAACAAATTTTAAAATAAAATAAATAAATATTTAAATTTTAATTTTCGTAAATAAATAGTTTTTGCACACACTAAAATAAATTATTTTTAAAATATTTATATTTTATTTTCACATTTTAAATATTAAAAATATCCTCGTGTGACGCACAGGCATCTATTTTAGGCAAAATAATAAGAAAGAAAGAGACCAAGTAGGACCTACGAATTTGAATTTGATACCTTACACAGCAAAAAAATGTCCCACTTCTTTGTGTCTTTGTCTTTTTATCCTAAAAGCTGCTTTTCCCTCAAAGAAAATGCAACTATCCAGTTTCTCCCATGCGCTGTCCGAGTCTACATATATATATAATATTGGTTTAGATTGATAGATATTTTATTTATTATTTTTTGAGTTAAATCATGAATTAAAATGTTAAGAATAAATTTCAATAATATGAATTATGCAATTGTAATTGAAATAATTCAAAGTAAATTATAGGATTAAAATACATCTTGAACCTAAAAGCATTTCTGGAAGAGCTATTATAGATACCCTAACCCTTATGCGAAGAAAAATAAAAGTAAAGGAAAATTAGAAGAATAAATTCCTAAAAATGATAAAAAAAAATTACTATTATTAAAAAAAATTAACTTTTTTTTCCTCCCTATTTTCCTTCCACTTTTCTTTTCATCAAAATTAAGATTAAAGAGAATTACATATATATATATATATATAGAATAATGTAGTACATAATTTTTCAAAACTAATGCAATGCAATGCCGCATACACGTGATGAGAGAGCATTATCTATTGATGAAGCTATCAGTTATTTTTTAAAAAATAAAAATCATCACATCAAAAAACGATGTATTAGTTATGATGTGTGAACAATTTAATTTGTTATAAATTTTATGGTATAGAGATATTTTTCTTTGCAATTACATGAAATCTAATACTCAACTACTCCTTCCATTCCTTCATATAAAGTAAACTGTCAATTTTTTTTTTTAAAAAAATCAATGTTTAATATAAGGCAAAGTTATAGCTATTATTTTTTATTTCAATTTTACCCCTTCTTTATCTATTATAATTTGAATTTCTAAATAATAATTTATTATAGTTATTAATGGCAGAAAAGGTAAAATTAAAAAGTTACTGTTTTTTTACAATTTTAAGAATATAACTATAATTTCTTAATAGGTGCAAACTACAAAGTTGGTTAATTTTGTCCTATATTAAGAATTAGAGGGAGTTATAAGTCACCTCCAAGTTCCAGCTTGTTTTACCAAATTTTTTTTTAAAAAACTTAAAATGTACTAATGTTGTCTAAAAATTTAATGTTTTCTAGTCTGTAACTATTAAAAATATATATTTTAATAATATACTTTCTTTTACTAACATTTTATGGGGCATAAAAAACTTGTGATAAACATTTAATAATATGATTTATAAAAAATTTATTTTCTCTCCACTTTGTAAATAGATTCAGGAGTATAATTCGTGGAACCTTATGCAAGCACATTATCCATGAGTCATGACTTATGTGGATTAATTAGATGCATAAACTGTGGTCAAGCACCAAAAAACCAAAAATAAATTAACTTATTTATTCAAGCACCAAAAAACCAAAAATAAATTAACTTATTTATTTTGAATCATGGTATTTATTTAATTGGGACATAGTTTCTTTTTCTTTTCTTTTTTTTTTTGGGCCAACATTTGAGACATAGATTCTAACAAATTCTGTTTTGTAATATGACCGGGAAGGGATGATGTTGATTTTGGGATCATGATCATCACGTGACACGAGAGTCAACATCACCAAACGAGACACTGAAACAGTATGAAATCGCTATGGTGGTGATGCGAATATCAAACAATTCATATACAAACAAACAAGTACCATAAAATACTATAAATAAATATAAATCACAGTAAATGAATTTACTACAGGGTGAATTACAATTAAGTTTTAAAAGAATGAATTAATAATATTTAAGTATTTGATAAAAAAATTTATAAAATAAATTATAAATATTAATTTAAACAATTACAAACATAAATTTTTGTTATAATTTAAAAATTATATTTAATATTTAAATATTTATTTATAATTCAAGTTCTTAATTTTATAATAATTTAAATTAATATTTTTAAATTATTTTTTAAAAAAATCTGTCAAAAACTTACTCCCTTTATTTAAAAATATAAAATATTTTTTGAGAACTTAAATGTTAAAAAATATAATACATTTTTAGTCTTTTAAAATGTAATTATTATCTTTTTTTTAAAAGTGCCCCTAATGACTTTATATTTATTGTAGGGTGTTTAATAGAGGTAAATATAAAAAAAATATGACTAGTTTAAAAGTAAATAACTACTTTATTGAAGAGTAAAATTCAATTAAAAATATATTATATTTTTTAATATAAAAAATAACTGATATTAATTTAATATTTTAAAACCCAACTATCATCTTGCTCTTGCTATGCTCCATTTTACTAGCTTTTCATGTGTGAAAGAGAGTACGGTTTGGGAATACACTAATGAGGCTATTCAGAAATCGCTGTACCGGTACCAGCAGAGGGAGTAAAATTTCAAGCCTACAGCAAACTAGGAGTACTAGAAAATATAATTTTTTGATCAAAATAAAATCTTACTCCATCCATTATAAAAAATAAAATATTTTTAATCAAATCACATCCTTCATAAAATAATTATTTATTTTTAAATTAATTTTATTTTTTTATATTTATTTTTATTAAACACTCTATAATAAATATAAAGTCATTCATTAATAGGGACATTTTAAAAAAAAATAATTATCCCTCAAAAGATTAAAATTTTTTTACATTTTTAAACATCCAACTCTTCAAAAAATATCTTACATTTTTAAACGGAGGGAGTACATGATAAAGTTAAACTTAATAACTCATTTAATATTATAAGATATTTTTTTTTAAAGTATCATGTTCAAAAATATAAAGTATTTTAATTGCAAATATTTTTCTCAAAAATACCTTTAATTAGGTAGGTAATTAATAAGATTTTTTGATTAAAACCCACAATTAAATAAGATTAAACATGTAAAAAAATATAATTTTAAAAATAATTAATTAAATTATTATGAATATAATTCAATTAATTAAAAGTGCTTTGGGAGTAATATACAATAAAATATAAAGATCTATAAACTCAAATTTTGTATTTTAAATTAAGAAGAATCACATCCAAAAATCTAGAAAGATAATTATTTACAAACTCAATACAAAATAAATTATTATTAAAATGAAAAATAAACTCTTTTTTTAATAAGGCTTATTATTACTTTTTATCTGTGAATAATTATTTTTTTTTTAATTTTTGATTGTGACTCTATCTTTAAATTAAGATGTTGTATGATTTCAATTTTCTTGTACATTTTACTAGCTTTTTAAATACCGGCAAAAGAGGGTCCAAGTGGGGTATGCATGAATGATTAAAGTTGAATACCATTAATTGGCCACAGGGAACAACCATGCATTTGAAAGTTGTACTGTTATAGATAACAAAGTCATAAAGCTACGTTGAAACTTAATTCCGCCTATTACAAGGACAATCATGCTTCATGCGTCAGATAACAACTCACCACATGCCCCCAAAAAAAAAAAAAAACTAAGAAAAGAAATAAATAAATAAATAAAAACTTGAGATAATTTTAATAAAAATTCCTTTAACCATACTTATTTAAATTTGCAACCCCTAAATTTTTAAAATTTTACTGTAGTTTAGAAATACTGATTTGATGTTAAATGTATGAGAAAAATGACAAAATAGCCCTTCATTTAAATTAATATCAAAACTGTCATACTTCAGTTGTTGATTACCATACTTCATTTATTCACATACTCAAAGAATGTTCTTAATTGCTCCATTTTACTTGTTTATTTTTCTAAAATAAAATTCAGTAAAAGTCTGGCAATAAAGAAATGAAGTAAGGCAATAAATAATAATTCGTGGGTAAATAAACAATGTACATTATAAGAATCAATAAGTTGTTTTAAGATTATTTAAACACTTAAAATAAAAAAAAGTTACGTAGGGTAATTAACAAAATTTTATAAATAAATTAACAAGTAAAGTAAGCTAATGAATAAATGAAGCAGGGAAGTTATGATATATATTTAAATGAGAGATAATTTTATCATTTTCTTCACAAATTTAATATCAAATTGATACATTTAGACTGCAGTATCATTTAAAAATTTCAGAGGCTTTAAATTTAAATAAGTGTGATCGGTGGTTTTTATTGAAATTCTCCTTAAAAGCCCCCTTTAATTTCTTTCAGAAATCCGTATTTTCAGTGACTGAAAATAGTTAATTTTAAATAATTTGCAAACTTTAAATCTTTTTGGTAGACCAAACAAGTGTTTTTTGGCCAAAAAACGAGTCCATTTCTGACCAAACGAGCTTTAGAGACACTATTTTTTTGTTCACATTATTCAACTGATCCAACCCTTTTAAATGGATTCTTGTTTCTCTTTTTCTTCTCCTTTTTTTTTTTTTATTTTTACTATGCTATTGGTATCCAAAGGGATGTGTGCTTTTCACTTTTTAATTTTTACTATGCTTTCTGAATGGATTTTACATAAAAAGTACAATAGTTAAAAAAAAATGTTCCTTTACTCTTCAATTTTTACTCATGAAATATCATATAGATTCATTGATTAATTAATATCAAATATAAATCATGAGTCCAACAATATCTATACATGAATATCTATACATGATATAAGATCAGTAGAAAATTTCACTAATTATAGACCATTAACAATGCAACTAATTGCCTCAAAAATCATGTAAAATAGGTGAGCCACATTCTAATTTTAGATATAAAATTTATAGGAATATGTATATTGTTATCACAAGGTGAAATAAAAAAAAATAAAAACTCATTTTCTCTAACTCTATGAACTAGACAAGCTCTACCTTGTGATATTATTTTTTTAAGAAAAGAAACTATTTGGTTAAAATAGTACCAACGCAGAAGGATTGTTTTAGTTAATATAAGATCTTGAAAATTAAAATATCTATAGTAAAATATTATTATTAAAATTTAAATAAATTAATATTATTATTATTATAATTAAACTTAACAAAGTTTGTTTTATGAAGTGTTTGGTTTAGTGCCAGTGGTTCCAACACCAACACACACACTTCATTGAAAATTTAGTGAATTGACGTCTAAATTAATTCAAAGCCATAATAGAATTGGTCATTTGCAGAGTTAGTTTACATTATTGATTCAACCCGTCCATTTAAATGTTTAATATTATAGACTATATATCAAGTTTTCTTAATGATGGAAATAGTATATCAAGGACTTACATTTACACATACATACATACATATATTTATATTTATATTAAGGAAGTACCATTTTCAAAATATTGTTCTATTATATAACACTTGAGTGCAGAGGCAGAGCCAGTTTAGGATGTAAAGGGAGGCCAAAATTTGGGTTGTCAACAAGTGATCATGTCTATACAAATTTCATCATTTTTAAAATTATCAACTCTCTCTACATATTTAATATATAAGTTTTTTAACTTTGTCTTTATTTAATATATATATATATATACACATATGCATATATATGTACATATGTATATATATTTTATCAACGTATTCTCTCTCTCATCAGCATTTATCCTTTTCTTCTCCTAATTTTCTTTTACCTCTAACCATTTCCTCTTTATTTTTCCCTCTATCTTAATGGCGGTAAAAGAAAACAATAATAATATATTTTTTTTGAATAAAACTAAAAAAAATTTCTATCTACATTATAAATAACTTAAATCCTGATAGCCTATTTTATCTCAACTTACTCTCTCTCTCTCTCATCATTACTTAATCCACCCCCGCCCCAAAAAAAAATCCCTTATTTAAAATTGACTTCATTTTCTTAAAGCATGTAGAATCTACAAAACCCAGAAAAATCATTGTAGATACATCATTAAACCTTACCCCAAAACATTTTTATATGAAGTCATGGTTAAGAGACATATATTCTATAACTATGTGACCTATACCTCTTTTTTACATTGGTTGCTTGTATAACCAGTGTAAAAAGTTTTTGAACAATCCTAGTTATTTATGAAATTGTCACCACATACATTTTTTACACCACTTGCATTTTAACAGGTATAAAAACTAAGTGTAAAAGTGTTTTTTTTTTTTATAGTAGTGTGGATTATGATCTTTGAGGATGGATCATATTGTATTAAGAATAATCGGTACATGATTGAAACAAGTAGGAAAAAGAACTAATTCCACTTAAACAAGATTAAAGATTTGAACCTTATGGATTAAAAAAATCAAATTATTATAAGAGGTTTATCTACTTAAGAAAGGGAATTTTGCTGTCTCCACTCGTTTGCCTCTAAAAAACTAATTTCTACATACAGAAATTTTAATTGGCAATATATTTATACTCAGAGTGGTCCTATTAAATCACATGACTTTTGCATGCAATTTCAATGCAACTCTCAAAATTGGGCACTCATTAACTAATTATAGCATGTGAGCTAAATAGAAACTGGAAAGTCATTATAAAAGTAAATAAATAAATTATTTCTTGAACTTTAATTTAATAGCATCATAAAATCTAAATTTATTTATTGTGCAAATTAGTCTCTCAACTTTTAAAATGGTATAATTTAACTCTTATAATTAACAAAAATTAACTTTAGCTGTTAGTTGATCAAAAAATGATAAAAAAGAACCTCAAAAATTACAAAAAAGGGGGCCAATTTTTTTTACCCTTTTCCATAATTTTTAGGTCCTTTTATTTAATTTTTGAGATTCTTTGATATCATTTTTTAATTAATTAATAATTAAAATTAATTTTTATTAACGATGTAGTCTAGATTGTACCACTAACAGTTTAAAATTATTTTTTTTAATTTTGACAAAATAATTAAAGATGACTTATATATAATATCTGAATAAATAAATTGGATGGGGGGTGTATAAATAATAAGATATTCATTATTGTACTACTGCTTGCATGCTTTTGCCCTCAAGGGTGGGAATATTTGTATTTTTATGCGTTTAAACTTTAAAGAGACCACACGCTTCTCTAAGCAAAGGCATAGAGAGATGAGATTTGACCATTGTGGTGGCTCTTTACTTTAAAATAACGTGTGTATCTTAATCCAGACGAAACGCGCTTACACTTTTTCATATTATATTTATATTAGGGAGCAAAACAAGTATGGCGCGAGACCCATACTTTCTGAGAGTGCTACTTTAAACCATATTAATAATGTCAACATTTTATTGATGAATAATTTATAATACTCCGTTTTCAAATAAAAAACTATTATTTTTATTTATAAATTAAATTATAAGTTTTAAGAAGTATTTATTATATTTTTTTCAATTGTCCATCATAAAATTAATATTTAATTTTATTAGACCAATTTAATTCATTAATTATAAAGATAATTTAGTCCAATTTTTAAATTTTTAAATGTAATTATTATATTTAATCAACTTTTTAAATTATATATAAATTATTTATTTTTTTATATTTAGAAACCAAGGGAGTGAAGTACTTCAAATTAAATAATTAGATATTCTTTGAATGGTACGAATCTATCTTGAGCTTAATGATGTCGTACAAACATAATTTTTGGTTTAATTGATCGAGCTCAAAAATTTATTCAATGCTTGTCATACAAAAGCCGTAATTTTTATAATACAGATTAGTTTTAATAAAAAAAATTAATCTCTCATAACATCCGTGATGGATTAATATTTGAATCTCTATTAAAAAATCAATGAAGAATCAAATTTTTTTATTTGGAGGAGGGGGTAATTATACTTGGAGAACATTTTACCAAGGATCCAACGATGAAATAATAACCATTCTAATAACGTAAAAATTCAAATATTTTGAAGGAACAAGGTTATTTTTTTAATACTTTTCAAAATTGTAACTTTTTTTACATAAATTGCCATTTTTTATTATTCATGTATATTTTTTTATTAGAACCAATTATATTCAATACACAATTAGCGGAGATTTAAATTTTATTCCATCATAGGACTAACTCATTTCATTGAATCCAACTCTCATTTGTATTAAATTGTTTGCATATGTCCTTCTATTGAATGCTATTTTGTTTAAGGCATAATTATGTATTAAATGTGGATATATCTTTTAATAAAAATTCAAATCTTATTTTATGAGGGATTATCTTTTTTTAGACCAAACTCCTTTGGTGAAATTGCCATTTAAATTTCTTGAAGTTATACATCTAACATTTCTTTTAATATTTTGAAGGCTAAATTATAAGTCGAGGATGCCGAGAATGACAACTTTTATATAGTTAATGGTAATTAACTTTATATTTTGAGAATAATATTTTTTCTTAAAAAAAATTTCTAAAGTTAACTTTTTCATCCATCGATGTGTCTTTGATGATGTAATTTTCCAAGCTCGATTCTTTTTCAGACTTTATGACATTTTGAATGGCTTATGCTTTCTCACGAGACTGAAAGGTTGTAACGTTTATTCCAAATAATTAGTGTGGGACAATATGTTGTGAGATATAAATTTAAGATCATGTGTAATTATTCTGTACCCTTCACCTCTTTTATAAAACATTTTTGAAAGTGATTTAGAGACTGTTTGAAAAAGTTTTGATTTTATTATTTTGAAAATTAATATTTTATAAAGCATGTTTTGATAATAAAAAATATTAAAAATACGTATTTTTTTATTTTTTTATTACTTAAAATAATAATTCCATAACATCTAAAAGTTATTTTCATTTTTTTTTGTTCTCTAGAAGAATATTTAATTTGTTTTCTAAAATATTTTTTAAAAACATATTACCAAATAAATTTTTTTATTCTCTTATTTTGGAGAACAGAAAATTATTACCAGAATATGTTGCCAAACAGGCCTTTAGTCTGACAAAGTATTAGGTGTTTTGAAAAAAAATAAAATTTTATTAATGATAATTTTTTCAATATACATTTCATTACTTCATTCTTTAGATAAATTTTCTTCTTTATCTCTCGTTAATGAGTGCACTTTCATCGTTCCTATACATAACAGGTTTTTTAAAATCTTGTTTTTATTAGCATGTTTTTTAATAAATGAATTATTATACTCTTATTAAATTGAAAAGAGAAAAAGATAAGTACTTTAATTAGTTTATTTTTAAAAAAGAGATTCATTTTTTATTTAGAATAATTAAAGGTAAAATTGAAATGTTGATGTACCTTTAATTAGATAACCAACTTTTATGAGTTTACTTGTTTCGGTTAAAAATATTTTATATATAAAAACGGAGGGAGCATTTTTGAAAGTTTATAAAAAAATTAAGATTACAAATTATATTTAATAAACTTCATGTTATTTTGTAAAAAAATATCTTATGAATTGAGACAGGGGAATAATATATAAGATTTTTAGATTATACACACACATTCTCCCTTCTGTTCTAATTGTATAGAAAAGTCTTAAAGCTTTATTTAATTCTAAATATAAGATATAGATGTAGAAGTTAAATTTTTTCTATTATCATCCTTCTTTAATTACAGAAATTGTATTTTTAGGTAAATTTTATTGTAGCAATTAATTTTGATAAAAAAGGTAAAATTGAAAAGTCAAACATAAAGTTAGTAATTCAGATAAAATTCAATAAGTCAACTCGAACTAGCTTAAAAAAGGTTAAGGTCATGTTTGACTATATGAGCTTTTTTAAAGAGTAAGTTATGGCTAGCCTGACCTGAATAAACCTGATCGTCGAAATTACCGGTTTTATATATATGTATAGTTGATGATTTTAACTACGCCCAACAAGCCAACCAAACCTAGTTGAAAAAAGTTAAAGTCAGATTTCACTATATGGGATTTTTTTAAAAAAAGATAGGATATTTTAAGTTCAATTCAAATAAGCTTGACCCGAATTGAGCCTAATCCAAATAAGCACGCCCTATTCAAATTACCGACTCTACTCAAACATTTTGTAAAGTTTAAAGATATTAGCTATATACTACTCCTTCCAGTTTAAAATATAAATTTTTTTTTCTCAATTAATCTTGTTTCAAAATATAAACAATTTAGTATATGTAATTTTTTTTATTTTACTCATTGTATTTATTAATTCAAATCTTTGTATAAATATATCTTTTACTTATTATAAAGTACATTGATAATTGAAATTAAAAATAAAAATAATATATATTTTTATGGAAATAAAGACTTTATTAATATGCCAAATTTTTTAAAAAATTATTTATATTTTCGACAAGAAGTATTTTTAAGAAATGTGACATTGGTTAATTTACCTGTGTACCCTCTGAGACTCAAAGTAATATATTTACATTAGAGAAAGAGGGGGTCCATCATCCATTAATGAGATGCCAAATTCAAAAGTTTTCCTTTTCTCTAGGTAGACGAAGTCAAAAGTTTGTCTTTAGGGCGTAAAAAACGTATTCAAACATCACAAGAAAATCATCACAAACTTTTTTTTAGGGATGATAAGAATTGCGGGCATTTCAACGATAATACTGATGATAATTGAATACATTGAATTATTAAAACATAAAGGAAGGACTATAATCTTTATTTATAATTAAAAAATAATTATTAAAATAATCGACAAAATGTAATTTATAAATTTAAGTGAAGTTAATTATAAATTTAAGTAATATTACTCATAAATTACTCCCTCCCATACATTTTTAATCAACTCGAATATTAAGAAATGCGTTATAAATTAGTTAAGGGTGTTGATTTTTTTTTAAAATTTTTTATTGAAATTCCAAATTACACTTAATTAAAACTATTAATTTTATTTTTAAATTTTCAATTCAAACATCACATCCAAATGAATTAAAAGGATACATGGGGATATTTGAAAATAAACTCATTAATGTTTTATTAAGTTTTATAAGGTGTCTTCTATTAAAGGGAAAAAGCTTCTCGAGGTGTCTTATATTATAACGATTAGAAGGAATAATGAAATATTGATTGCAAATGTATAGATAGTGTAATGAATTATATTTATGTATAGTCACTTATATATTTAAGGATAATTACTTGTGAACTTTAAGAAGGGCAATGGTAACATTATAAAAATTTAATTGTAAATATATGAAATGTCAGTTGTGAATGAATATGAATAATTAGTCACTTTTGTTGATGTATATACTTATAAAACTATCTATCTATTTACAATTAATTTTTCATATATTTATAAGTGATCTTCTTTAAATTTACAACTAACTTTTGTTAAATTTATGAGTGATCTTTTATTGGTTATCTTAATAATTAGAAATTGGAAATATTTTCTATTAAAAATGGAATATTCTAATTGTAAATGACAGTTATGGTTATTTTCTGGCATTTCAATATTTTAAGTTCTTTAATTGATATTAATGTCTTTACAAGGTCTCTAATTATCATCTTCCCTATTTTTTTAGATAAAAAATAATTGAATATCTAATACATTAGTTAGATTTGAATATTTTCATGTCTAATTAAGATAAAAGTGATAAAACATATAGCACAATTAAGGGTTAAACACGGGTGTGTGTGGGTTAAAAGTTAATTAATTTATAAATTAGTGTAATCTATTTTCATGTCTAATACGTTAGTGTAATCTATCCGATTCTATTGATATGATACCTTTGAAAAGTTAATTTTAATTTAAAATGCAAAATATATTATAATAATTAAATTACTTTTTTTAATTTTATTTATTTTTAATTAATATGGAGGTATCTAAGGTAGCTGTTTTATTATTTAAAATTAATGTTAAAAAATGAAGTGCACATTATTTTTTTATGATATTAAAATTAAATTTAATTTTTTTTAAAATATGTAAAACCGCTGATAGTGACAACATTATGATCTTAAAATAGTGATTAGAAATAACTCAGGGCTTGAAGAAAAGAGTGAAGTGGGAGGAGTTCCGTTACGTCTCCCGCCAATTAGGCGCTTGGGATTGAGGTCTCTTATTAGGCTTTACAAAAAAAGGGTTGAAAATTAGAAACATCAAAACAAAACGGTGGGTTCACCTGAATCTTAGCTGTATCCACTTTCTTCCATTCCTCAGTTTCACTCTCTTCCTTCTTCTTTCCACCTTTTCACACTCCACACACTCACTCGACCTTCAGAACTCAAGTCCCCACAAATCATCCGCCATTACTGACCCTCTTCACCTACAATCTCGCTCCCCCAGAGCCACACCCCACACAGAAACATTCACAATGACCATCTTCTTCTTCTTCCTCCTCCTCCTCCTCTTTTCCTCTAAACCCTTTGTTTCTTCCTCATCCCGCAGGAGCCTCCACGAACCCTTTAAGCCATTGGACAACCAGTCTCCTCCTCTTCCTCCTCCTCCTCCTTCTGCTGCTTCTGCTTCTGCTTCGCCCCCAGAAGCCCCCACGTTACCGTCTTCCACAAATACCCCTGACTCTCCTCCCTTTTTCCCCTCTTATCCTGCTTCTCCTCCTCCTCCTCCTCCTGTCGCTACCTTCATTTCTTACCCTGCCAATATATCTTCTCTTGCTATCCCTCAAACCCCCAGACAGAAACCTAACTCTTCCTCTAAGCTTGTTGGTGTTAGTGTTGCAGCTGTTCTCTCCGCTGTTGCCTTTGTCGGGATTTCCGCCTTCGTCTATTGCCAGTGGGGACGACGGAGGCCATATTCTGAAGACGAGAAGATTATCAGATCCGAGAGTAATCTCAGGTTGTTTGCTGACAATGTTGAAGCTGGTAGTGCGAGTCGCAAGGTTAGGCATACTGCGTCTTCCGCCAGCTCTGAGTTTCTTTATCTCGGTACTGTTGTTGATTCGCGCGGTATTGGCGACGATTGTGGCCGTCCTGATGCTCGAGGCAATGATAATGGTGGTGGCAGTGCTGGTGCTATGGACCCTCGCAGAATGGACTCGCCGGAGCTCCAACCGCTTCCGCCGCTGGCCCGGCAAGCTTCGTGCCAGCAGAATGGAGCGGAGCGTGATGATGTGGGTTCGACTGCTACAGCGGACGAAGACGAAGAGGAATTCTACTCGCCGAAAGGGTCTTTGGGTGGTCGTGATAGCTCAAGCGCTACCGGGTCGGGTTCTCGGAGGGTGTTCGCGGATAATGGAGGTGAAAATATTGGTGGACGAAGCTGTGACTCTGGTTCTACTTCCTTTTCTTCTACCTCGGGTTCGCCGGACCGGTCACATTCCGCTAGTCTCTCACCGCCGGTTAGCTTAAGCCCCAAAAGGTCGCAGCCGAAAGCACCGGAGACTTCAGTAGTCCACGGCGCTTCTCTGGGGGTACAGACAAACCAAGTTGAATCACCTGCGTTATCTTCTGTTCACAATAATAACCGGTATGTCAATGTGCAATCTTCTTCCCTGTCATCGTCATCTTCAACTCCAGAGAAAGCTTTTGCTTGTGAAGGCCAATCTCCTTTGCTGTCTCCACTCTCGTTATCACCAAGTAGAGCTTTGCAGAAGAATTCTAATTTGTCATCACCAAGATTATCTAATGCAGTTTCAGAGGGAGTGGCGAAAAATGCAGGAGCTTCTCCAAGATTATCGAATGCTTCATATCAAAGCAGGAAGTCTGTGACATCATCTTCAGCTTTTTCTCTGCCATCATCTCCAGAGAAAGCGTGGGAACGAAGCTTTGATCAGTCTCCAAGAATTTCTAGCTTCTCTGATCGGTATAGGCAATCTCCTCTGTCTCTGTCATCACGGCCATTGTCTCCAACATTACTTTCATCACCAGAAACGGAATTGTGCAAAATTCCAGTTCAAGATTCCCCCCCACAGCGTAAACGATGGGAGATTCCTGTTCTCTCAGCACCCGTTTCTCAGCCGCATCCTACAGTTTTAGCTCCGCCTCCTCCTCCGCCGCCTCCTCGAAAACAATGGGAAATTCCAGCTCATTCAACACCCACTGCTCAGCCCATTTCTAGGCCACCTGAGCTAATACCTCCTTCAAGACCTTTTGTGTTGCAAAACCCAACAATAAAGGTTTCACCTGTTGAGATGCCACCGAGTTCTGAAAATGCAGGGGTGGTTGATGAAACCCAGAAACCGAAGTTGAAGCCACTGCATTGGGATAAAGTGAGAGCGAACTCTGATCGTGAAATGGTGTGGGATCACTTGAGAACAAGTTCTTTTAAGTAAGAATATTAGTTATCACTTTAGTCATCTTTTGTTGTTTTAACTGTTTAACATTTTAGATATGTTATTGTTGGAATTTACAATCCATGTTGCTGGATTAAGTGCATAATTTCGGGTTTGCTGCAGATTGAATGAGGAAATGATTGAAACTTTGTTTGTGAATGCGCCCAAGTGTTCGACTGTACACCCAGGTTTTTCCCAGCAAAGTGAGGAGGACAGAATACTTGATCCTAAAAAATCGCAAAATATTTCGATTTTACTGAGAGCACTTAACGTCACTATAGAAGATGTTTGTGAAGCTCTTTTAGAAGGTATATAATATCCCTTTCATTAAGAGTAATATCATAGAATTTGAAATCTTGAGTTCTCTGGTGGTGTTTTCTTTTGTTTTTTTTTGGGTCATTATTGATATTCTGATGAAGAAGAACAAGGAAGCATATTCTCACTCCCATCCAAACCTCTTTAAACGAATTACTGCATAGCTTTCATAGAGACCCTCTTCTAATATCAGGGAAGATGTAGCCCTTTCATTATTCTCTAGTTTCTTGATTTATTAAATGCCTCTCAGGTTTTACCAACTGTTGAAGCCTCATGTTTCTCTCTTTAATCAAGTCATTGTCCCCATGTTGCTGGAAGTTTCTCTGATAATATTGTCTGTCAGTACAAGTTATTATAGCGCTATTGTCAGAGATTTGGATGGTAGTCTTTGGCGGGATATATTCAATCCACTGCTGCAATATGATTTTCATTCAGATACACAACCAGAGACTTAAACCGTTTAACTCCCTACAGGTAGTGCTGATACACTTGGATCAGAACTGCTTGAAAGCTTGTTAAAGATGGCGCCGAGCAAGGAAGAAGAGCGGAAATTGAGGGATCACACAGATGACTCGCCAACCAAGCTTGGTCCTGCAGAGAAATTTCTGAAGGCTGTGCTTGATATACCTTTCGCATTCAAAAGGGTGGAAGCAATGCTGTACATTGCAAACTTTGAGTCTGAGCTGGAGTATCTCAGGAAATCATTTGGAATTCTGGAGGTAATCAACCATTCTTTCCCTCTGTTATGTTTTTTGGAGGAATCATTGGAAAGTTGTATGAAAAGATGAAATGCATGGAAACTTGAAAGATGAATTTGAGTTCTGATCTGAAAATTGATGTGTGCATTTGTGACTGGCATTTTTGCAGGCTGCATGTGAAGAACTGAGAAATAGTAGAATGTTCTTGAAACTTCTGGAGGCTGTGCTTAAAACCGGGAACCGCATGAATACCGGGACCAACCGAGGCGATGCACTTGCCTTCAAGCTTGATACACTTCTCAAGCTTGTTGATGTCAAAGGTGCAGATGGAAAAACCAGTCTCCTGCATTTTGTTGTCCAGGAAATAATAAGAATCGAAGGTGCTCGTCTCTCAGGTACCAATCAAACTCCTAACCCTAGCTCCATTGAAGATGCCAAGTTCAGGAAACTTGGACTGCAAGTAGTATCTAGTCTGAGTTCAGAGCTGGCAAATGTAAAGAAGGCTGCTGCCATGGATTCTGAAGTTCTCATCGGTGAAGTCTCTAAACTTTCTCAAGGACTAAAGAACGTTGCCGGCATCTTGCAATTGATCAAAACTACCAAGTTGGACGATGAAAACAGCAGGAAATTTTCAGAGTCCATGAACAAATTCACGAGGGTGGCTGAAGAGGAGATTCTGAAAGTTGAAGCTCAGGAAAGAGCTGCTTTGTCCCTTGTGAAGGAACTCACAGAGTACTTCCATGGTAACTCAGCCAAGGAAGAAGCTCATCCTTTCAGAATCTTCATGGTGGTGAGAGACTTTCTCACGATTCTTGACCGGGTCTGCAAAGAAGTGGGTATGATCAACGAGCGAACCATCGTTAGTTCTGGGCATAAATTTCCAGTTCCAGTCAACCCTATGCTTCCACAACCTCATCCTGGCTTATGTGATGGAAGGCGTGAATGCAATTCTTCAGATGATGATAATTCGTCTCCATAGCTCTGAAATGGTCTTGATTGCATGTTCTGATAGAAACAACCTCACACAAGGTGTGATTTTTAACTAGTTGAAGTGTGCATGTAAAATTTTTTGTAAAAAATCATGTAAAAGATTGAAACTGTATGCCATTGTTGGTAATATATAAAGTAGAATATTTTCTTTGTGAAGAACCAGTTCTCTCCAATGACTCATGATTAGGAGACGCGTCTGTGGCTGCTATGCCTAATTATAATTGCCCAAGGCGCCTTTTTTTTTTTTTTGTATAGGTTACGGAAAAACCAAAGTCACGCAAACACAAAAGAACTTCGTATCCAAATGGTGGAACATCAAAATTCTTAACGTCTAATTTAATGTTCAACTAATCAGAGTATCATTATCGGCTTCTCTAAACATGTCTGTGAGTTGGATATAGTTAATATAATCTATCAATGATACTCCGTCGATTTAATATTATGAGATAGTTTTAATTGAAATTTTGCTCCCCACTGAGTTAGTTGTCTTTAAAATTTTATACTTTTTCTATATTGTTATTTAATATAATATCTCAATTAAAAAATAATTAAATTGCAAAAATACTCTGAATTTTTTTTTCCCATACGCTTGACATCCTAAACTTTTTTTTGTAATATTTTTATCTTGAAAGTTTCAAAAACAAAACATTTTCATCCCACCGTTAAAAATTACAAACATTGACTATTAATTGAAGCTTGATTAGGATATTTTATGATTTTGTCCTTTTTTATTTTGGATTTTTGGATTTTTGTTTTTACTCTTTGAAAGAAGAAAAGTTAAAAATTACTTGTTGGAAGAAGAAAAGTTAAAAAATTCACCGGAGAATGAAATTAGAGATTAAATACAATAGGAAGGAGGGAAAAAAATATAAAAATATCCTTTATCAAACTTCCATTTAATGATCAACGTTTGCAATTTGTAACTGTGGGATGAAAATGCTCTATTTTTGAAACTTTTGAAAAAAAAAATGTTTTAAAAGGTTTAAGATGCCAAACGTCCATGAAATAATGTTTCAAAATATTTTTGCCCTTTAACTCATTAAAAAACCTTATTAATTACACCCCTTAATTAAATATCTTTGAAACAATTTCATTAATTACATCAGACTCAAAATACTTTATATTTTTCAACATCTTATCTAAAAAAATGCCTTTTATTTTCTAATGGAGGGTGTACATTTTTTTGTGATAGATTTTAGTTCATGTTTGTTCAAAGATTTTGATTATTTATTTGCATTCTTCTCCCTTCATGCCATTTGATTCAAGTTTTAAAATGATATTGGCATACTTAATTTGAGGAATCACACAATAATAAATTATATATATCAAAATAGACAACTGAAATTTTATTTTATTTTTTTTAGCAAAGACTACTGAAATTTTATTGTTTTTGATAGAAAACCAAGGAATTACAATAAGTTCATATGATATAATATCTACATCTCTATTCATTAGTTTTCTTTTAAAAGCTGTTCACATAAATGTTTTTGCATTATAATTTCAATGGGAAGAGGGAAAAGACGGGTAAGATTAGGTTAGAATTCATTTTATTTAATTAAGTTTTTTTAGAAAAATAAAATAATTTTAAGATTATCAATTAATTTTAAATAACTCCTTTGATGTGTATGAATCAGTTAAAAGATGAAGGAAGTAACAGATTCAGATGTGTCCCCTTCTTTTCCATCATAACTTTAATGATTTTCTCCTTTTTTTTTTGTTTTTAAAAATTATTTTGTAAATTAATTCTTAAAACAAAATAAAGTAAATTTTTTTTGATTATATTAATTTAAAAATAATTTTAAAATTAAAAAAGGCTTATAATATATGATAGTGATAAGTCATAGATAAAGATAATTTATAATTAAAGTCTAGTATGCTTTACCAACTCAAGCTAGAGTGAGTCATAGGCTTTCGTCAGTCGAGCAAATTGTTGGGAGGTTTAAATCATAATCCTTAAGCATAAAGTAACTTAGTTGGAAGTGGTTTATTTTTCATCCTCAGCATTTCGATGGAGAAAATTTTTACTGTCAGTAATATAATAAAAAAAAAAGCTCCAAAATATTTTCATTTTTGTTTTTAAAATTTAAAACAAAGAAGAGACTTGAAAACATTTAAATCTGAGACAGTTGCCTAAATAATTTTTTTATTTTTTATTTTTAAAAACAAGAAAAAACTTCATGAAAAATTATACCTAGGTCCTATAGAAGAAATTTAATTACCTAAAATTCCTATAAAATATATAAAATACTCACAAATTTCAAATTCTGTAAATTTATAACTAGACAATGAGCATTCACAAGTTGCAAAGGAAAATGACAAGTTATAAATGTTCATTGTCCAACTATAAATACTTTTTTATCAAGTTGTAAATATGTATGGTTTGAAATTTAAAAATATTTTGTATATTTTATAAGATTTTTTGATAATTAAATTTTTTCTATGACAGTTACGTGTAATTTTCCAAACTTCATTCTATCTCTTCACACCTTGTAAACCCCGACAATGAAGTTTCATTAATCAGTTACATAAGGCTCTGAGCAATCCCTTCGCTCTCTCTAACACACACACACACACACACACACACACACACAAGCAGACAAGGCCGATTCACTGAGGCTTCTTCGTTGGGACTGATTTTGGACATTAGTATCATTTTCTTCACTTTGCCTGTTATCTGTTTATCACGTGAAGTCACGAAACATTTGAATAATATGTTCTGCCAGTAGAGCCGCATCAAGGATTACACGACATTTGACTTTCTAAAGTTGAATCTCTTTCATGAGAAAAATTAAGTTAAACAACTCCTAATCTGATCATCCGGTGATAATATAAAAATTAATAAGACCAAACTTGTTTTATAGGATTGAAAGACTAGTCCTGTTAATTCAGTACTCACTTAATTATTTTTTTTTCTTTTCCTCTATGAGAGGCAATAATTCATTTTAACCTAATAAACTCAATTAAAATAATAAAAAAACTTATAATAATAATAAATCCACAATAATTTCCAACAAAAAATTTTATTTACAGTCTAAATAATTTAAATTTATAATGTCAATAAAAATAACACTCAACAAACCTCAACAACACTGTATTACAACAACAATTTAAAAACAAACTCAACAAATCTTCATATAATCATTTCCTTAGTGTTAATTACACTTAAGCATTTGTCAAAAATAAATAAATTATAATTATATTAAATAAATTAATAAGATTGGACTGGACCGAATGATCTAGATGCCTAATCTCCTGTCCAGTCCAATCTTAATAAATAATCTGATCTTTTTAATCTTTTTGATCTTGAAGGACCAATATTTATATAAATTAGACGGAATATGAGCATCTCAGGTCAAATTGAATTAAATCGGACCGAAAGACTTTTACGCTGCACTATTTGCTAGGTTCGGCCAAAAACATTAAAGAAAGAAAAATGAAAAATGTTCGACTGTTTAGTTTTATTCTATTACTTTAAAAAACTATTTTGTAAACTTAAAAAAAATAAAAACAAAACAAAATAAAAGTACATTTAATTTTAAAACAATTTTAGAATTAAAAAAAAAGACAATAGTAACAGTAGCCAAGTGGCTAATGGCAATAGACTAGAATAGATGTTGGCTATTGAAGGTAATTTATAATAATAACATGTAATGTGCTTTAAAAATAAATAAACAGAAAGCAATTTTAAGATGTTTCCACTTTTTGTTTTTAAAAATTAAAAAAAAAACAGTTTTTTAAATATTTAAATTCAAAATACTTATCCAAAACTTTATAAATTTTACATCCCATAGGCCCTAAGTATTAAAATGGAACTATTTTGATTTCTCACCTCAACAACTACTTTTGAGATAGAATATTAGAATTCTCCACCTTTTTTTCTTACAAAAAAAAAAAAAACAATTCTCCACTTTATTCAAGTACCCATAGTCATCCAAACTACTCTCAAGCTTCTATCACAGTGATCATCACGCTTCGAGCCTATTGAAAACAAGCCCAAACACCAAGTTACAGAAGCATCCTTTACCTATTATAAAATCCAATGGTGTGTTATTAACAGAATAAAATAACATTTCTCAGAGCTTCATGGAAGATGTTACAAACAGAAATCAAACTTGTGCTCTTAGACACATGTTTGGCAGGCTTGTTATCATACACAAAATAAAACAACTCGTAAGGACATCCTGCGTTCATAAGTATATATTCAATTTAGTCTTCCACTAACTTTTTCTGTTTATTCAATCACATATTCATTGAAAACTTCTATATTTGAACTTCCTGTAACTTAGATGTAGTTTGAAGTTTGACGTTTCACAGCTAACTGCTGTCACTTTTATCGTATGAACAATTCGCTAATACCTTATTTTATCTGAATCATTGCATGCTGTCAGCATCCATGCGTTCCAATATAAGGCGAGCTTCTTCCTCAGTTGCCGGAACTACATTTCGAAGTTTAAATCCATTTTTCGTCGCTTTTGCCTCAGGGCGAACCGTGAAAGTAAAGTAGAAAGTATTTGATACCTGTATCAGGTAATAAAATGACGCAGAGAAATCATTAAATAATAATTGATAAACACACAGAAAACCTATGTTATTCTTTTATAACTGCTTGGACGTAAGAAAAGGCCTTGACCTATTGCTCATGTGTAAGTACAGTTCACTCAACTTACCTCGCTGGTTCGCAGCTCTGGCCTTGTAACATGAGCCACAACTTCAACACTGATTAGTGGCTGATCTGGGTTGTGAAGTTCTGTGTATAACACACAGGATTTGAATCGCAAGAAATCTCCAACATCAACCTGCAGTATATTAATACCTTATCTTTAGGGTATATTGAAACAGGACAATTGTTTGATTTTTGATTTGTTTATCCCATAATATAGTAAGATGAATATATTCCTGACAAAAATACAAGATGGGGAAATGAAAGCAGAAAAGGATATGTGGATCTTCATATGTGAAACTTTCATGCACACAATAAGGACCACTAAAACCACAGAAAATTGAAAACATTTGTTAAAATACCCAGCTGCACAATCAATAATCTTGATTGTTTGAAGTTATGATGGATTCTGTCCCTTGTAAATGACTGAATTGATATTGTGATTTTGATTGTTTGGTTTGTTAAAGATTGGGGCTTAATCATCTCTGAAACCAGTTACTCTATCTTTGAATTTACTTCTGTAATTAAGATTGGGGCAAGGAAAAGGAAGGATTTTCACCTAACTATCCAGAATTCTTTGAAGTCGTCAATTCTTTGTAATAATAAGTGCTTCCAACTTAAGAGGATTTTGGAGGAGAGACCAAACATTAAGTACAATGTTGTTAATTGTGTGTTATCATGTCAATCAACCAAATTATTCCAATTAATCATTCTAGAAAGATAATTCTCTGAGATTATATTGTAATTAATCAAGTAATTTTAAGATTATTTTAAATTTCTTATGTTGTTAATTTCCAACAAAAGAAATAATTTAACCCTCTATTTCCATCCTCTCCATTTCTCTATCTTTTGATTCCTCCCCTCCCATCTCAAATTCCAAACATCCAAATAAATCCAAGAATTGATACATTTTGCCTACAGAAAATTCAGATATCCTCCCCCATTGACTGTAGTACAAAATTATGCAATAAAGGTACGGTGTTTTATTTTGGGACCAATAGTGGAGTTAAGCTAATTTAGGCCACTGATTTATTAAGATGTGATGGATTTATCATAAACAGTAATCAGTTATAGGCAAGCAAGCTGTGATAGATAAAAAGGAAAGAACTAACAATAAAAAACACTCACGGGTCTTAAGAAATCAACATGATCAACTTCTAGGAAGCAAGGAACCAATCCAGCAAAAGCATATGCTGTTGAAAAAGCTAATTCGAATGCTCGATGCATCAAAAAACCTCCAAAGATTCGTCCATGAATGTTCCTCTGCTGTGGCTGGCATATTAAAGAGTTCTCAAGGCGAGTATCCCTTAGAAGAATGCTGTCTCGGTCAGCTAATGCTGGCATATCACAGAAAATTCTTCCCTCAGCTAATAGTGCTTTAATTCTATTTACCTCCCCACTCTCAAAGTCCCTCTTCTCTCCTCGTTTCTTTTTCTTCAAATTATTTCTTGCTTCAGCTTGTTCAAAAAGAACCTTTTCATGTTCAGTTTCTGGTGAAAGCCGATTCACTGGAGCAGCCTTCCGGGTCTTTGAGTCCCGGGCAACAAATATGAAGTTTGCTGTCAGAGCTACTGAATCTGATGTTTCAAAGCCATCTGCAAGTTATCATTTATTTATTATTGATCACTGCATTTCATATCAATGAAACTAGGGTCAATGACATCTGGATTGCTAACATTGCTCCCAGGAAATTGATGCAGTTAATATTCTTCAACTTGTAGAAGCAAAGTAATGAGGAAAATGTTTCAACAATTAGGACAAAATTGTTAAGGGGTTGACTCATTCTTAGATGATACATATCATACAATGATTTATTAAAGCTTCTCAAAGGTCAGTAGGTCTCATCCCAATAAGGATCTTATGAAGACATATTTGATAACTACAAATATGATTTGAACATTAAAAATGAAATGCAACAAAACCAAGCAAAAACTCTCCATACTTAGTAAAGTGGCAAGAGAAAATGTACAAGTAATTACTAGTATCTGTAATAAGAATGTTTCTGATCATGTGTCTGAAAAAGCCAACAATGGTATCTTAATAAACATAAAAATAATGGGAAAAAAAGAAAACCAAAGGAACAAAAAAGGACAATGGGATTTTTATACCATGAAAATCAAGCATGTAAGACCAAATTGAGGAACAAAATGAACTAATGTATGATACATTGAAACAATAAAAGCAAATAGGTGGAGCCAAGGAACAGATAGTTTCCTCTAAATTGCCATCCAACTGTGAAATACTTAATTTTCAGACATTTGCATGTCAAATATTATGTACCTTCAGAGGATTGCATCACATCCAACTGAATCTCAATAGATGATCGCCCAACCCATATAACAGAACCAACAATCCTGAGATCCTTGCCGACACTAATTGGTTTCTTCAACACAATCTTATCGACAGAAGCAGTCACTAGTAAAAGTGGCCTTGTTGTGCTGTCATCATCAGAACAGTGCTGTTTCACAAACAAATGGAAATTGGCTAAGTTAAATTAGGTACACAGAGACAGATAACACACGTTGAAATGACAGCATTTTCCCTTCAAATTTCAGAAGCTAGCAAGTCATTTGGGCAACACCCAGATTAGGCTTCAAATAAAACAATGGTTCTTATCAAATTTTTTTTTTTTAAAAAAAAAACGTTATCAAAGAACAGTCTCCTAAACATAGCATAAATCTTCAACCACAACAGCCAGATATTAAACACAGTTTCGGTATCAACTCAATTGCCCTTTGATAAAAACTAATTTAATTTGGTCTCTGACAAATAGGTGGAATTTCAATTTGGTCCTCTTCGATTGTCTCTTTCAATTCAATTCCCTCAATCATTAAGAAGCTTGCAGTGTTACCTTTTGAATTCCATTTTCATTTAAAACTGACGTCAATATCAGTGTGCTGACTTGGATAGTAATTGTCACTTATTACTAAATTCAAATTTAACATTCAATAATGTCAAAGCAAGCAAGTTACTATTAAATAGCATGTGAGCGACAGTATAAGCATTTTAATGATTGGAGGAATAAATTAATTGAAATAATCCGTGAAGGACCAAAAGTTCAACTGATGACTAGACTTTTCTTAGTTGTCATCCAATTCCTCTATTAAGATAATAACATCAGAAACGCTACCCATACAGTCAATTCTGCTAAAAAAGGAACACAACCACAAAAGAAAAGCTGAACAATGGAGAATAGAGCATGGGGCTACCTTCACCGATATAGTACCAGCCAAGGCGTCAAGATCTTCAAGCAATTTCCCAATTCGCACCTCATTCCAGGGATCTCTATACTGCTCTCTGAGGATGAAATCGGAGGAGAAGTTATACAGAATGCTTGTCCTGCTCTGGGAAGGGGTTTTGTTGAGCAATTCGCTCTGAGGCGGGGCGTCCTTGGGTGGGTCCAGAAGCCTCTCGAAGATATTCGACCTGGCCTCCCAAAGAGCGGTCGTGACCGGCGAGTGGTACATTCCCGGCCACAAGGCTATGGGCTTCCGATCACCAACGGAGTTGGGAGCATTCGGGATCGTGCCATTCACAGGGATTGTAAGCGAAGAAGAGTAGTTCAAATCCATGGACTTACGATTCAGGTTGTTGAAGAAATGTGAGGGGGGAACTACCGAACTTCGCTTGTGGAGGTGAGCCTTCAGTCGATCAACGTGTTGTGTCAATGTCCAGAATCCTCTCATGGTCAATGCATCGTGTCCATCAGCCAACATCCTTTAAAAAAAAAAAAATCAATAAATTAGATTTTTTTTTGTAAAAAAAATTGATTTTAGTCACGTACTTCCATAGCCACGCAACCTTTTTGGTTTTTACTTTCTTCCAAGTTAAATAAAAAAGGGGCAGAAATGTATAGAAAAAACAAAAATAATCTGATTTTATATGAATAACAAAACTGTACAACTTGTTTATAAAATAAGTAAACATTCACCAATAAAATTAGATCTAACAAAATAAATTAGTCATTCATAAATTAAGGTTTAAATTTTTGAGATATTCAGCAATAAGAAATAACATTACTTTAATTTGCAGAGAGAATGTTTGTTTCTTTATTCACAGGCAATAGCAAACTTAAGGGGTGCTTACCATGTCTTAAAACATTCTTTTATAAACAAGTGTATTTTTATTTATAAAAAATGTTGAAATCAATTTTAGCTCCCATGTTTAGATAAATTTTAATTTTAATTTTTAAACCTCACATGATGGCTTGGCTTCCCAATTCATTCATGCGCATCGGTGTTACTGTTGGAGAATTTTGTTCCTTTTTACTCCTAAGTCCCACAAGATTTCTGGCCAAAAAAAGAAAAAAACCCCACATGATGGCTTAGCTTCCCCAATTCATCCATGCGTATAAGCGTTAAAGAATTGTGTTTGAGATATTTGTAAACTCTTAGGTACCATGTGCTTGTTAAAAATGAATGAATTGAATGGATTGACAAAAGGGAGAGGGATGATTTAATGCATGAGATTGAGAATCATAATTTATAAAATTTTTGAAAAGGATGATAACTCTCACATTTATAATATATATTAATAAAATTTATCCTGTTTAATTTTTATTTTTATTTTTTAATTTGTTTCATTTTTTTAATAACCAAACCGGATATTAGGCTTTTTAAATGTGAGGGAAAATTTTGAAATCACCATGAGAAAAATGTAACATGTACCATAATAAACCATATACTATATATAGTTTATATCATAATAGTATTCGTAAATCATAATTGATTTTAAATTAAACAAATAGCATCATCAATATTATAATATTATTTTTAAAAAATATAAATGCTTATAATAAGAAAGACCAGTAAGATAAAGTTAGAAGGATTGCAATGGAAAATAAGTTTATCAACATCATATAATTAATTTAGTTTATATCCACATAAATTATTTTATAATTTATAATTTTTTGCCCCTGTGTATATGACAAATATAGTAAATAATTTGTTATCATATGCTGTGTCATTTTCACGTAAATTAAAATTTAAATAACAAAATATTCTATTTTATATTTTTATTTTAAAGTAACGTTTTATTTTATAATTTATAATTTACACATTATTTGCACATAAATTAAATTTCAAACTTGTTTTATTTTAGTATTTTTTTTTATCTATATGCATATTGATTATTGAAAATATAAATAAGATACCTGTACATATCTAAAAAATTATATATATATAATTTTTCCATATATATATATATTAAAAGAATAAAAAAATAAGTTATTATTTGAAGGTTATTCTCATATAAATTAAAATTTAAACAATAAAATTTTCTACTTTATTATTTGTTATAGAAATTTATATTTTGTTATGCAATTTATTATCTTTTTTTAATCTTCACAATTTATTATCTTACACATATAAAAAATGCAAGGAACAAATAATGTATCTCATGTCATGAGTCATGCCTATCATTTTTAATAATGTATCTCATGTCATGAGTCATGCCTATCATTTTTTAAATGAATTTTATATTTACTATTATTTCATTTTTTTATCATAGGTCCCACATTTTTTTCATGGTATGTTCCACATGATCTTTGAACATACAACTTTTTCTAAAAAAATTAAGAGGATTTGTTACAGTTCATCCAACTAAAAATTAACAAATGATGTACTTCACAACATAACTAGATTTATTTTCCATGCACAGATTGTTTCAGTGTTTAAAAAATAAAAAAAATATAAATATAAAAGTTAAAATTTATTTTAGAGTACTTATATTTTATTGTTTTATGTAAATTAAAATTTAAATGATAATTTATTCTATTTTAAAATTTGTTATGCCTATGCATATTAAAAATATAAATAATAAATTATTATATTTTAAAATGTGTTTGTGCCAAGTGTAATGACCTCTGTCATTATCTTACTTAACTAAACAACCGCAGCTTAATCAAGCATTAACTTTAAACCATAAATTCTTAATCATGGGATCCCAAAATTTATTTTAAGCAAATATTTTCCTATTAGAAATACCAGAGTACCTTTAAGGTGCAAAAACATGGGAAAAAAGAAGAGCGTTAAGGGGGAAATGATGAAGGGTCAAACTGTAAATACCAAGGAAACCTTGCAAGCTATATATACCATGACAAGTATCTTCCCCTCTCATACTCATCATTCAACTTAACTAGAACTACTTAATGAATGTGTCTTGACTATAATATCTTTATCACTTTTAGTTATACCATAAAATCATTAGCTGCCATATGGCACAAGAAATCCCCTCACAATAACTCATGCATGTAATTTAATTCTACTAAACTTAATGAATCTCCTAATGTTGGCAAATATGAATGTTACTTTACATGAGACTGATTAAAGGCTTCACACACATAAGCCCTAGTTCTTTGCCTTTGATGACATCTCCCTTGTTCGACCACAAACACCTAAAAAGTACAAAGGTACTAATATGAAATATAAAAATCTCAGTAATTAACAATTCAATTTATAAACATGCAATATGACATAATATTACATCCACATATATAGGACCAATGTTGTAACACGATAAAGGCATCTACTTCCAATAATAGCAATTTGCATATTCATATTTGCTACATGCTAGTATGCGTGCCACCTTATGGAAGCATATAACTGAAATGTGGTGGTCAAATTGTAAAGGCAAATCATCACATAATTCAAATCATCATATAAACACAAATAAACATGTCTTAATGTTTTCTGACTAATGTAATCACGTTATATTTTTCCTTATATCATCTGACCTAACTCATGGATTAATAACTCATATTGAGCTAACTCATGTAACTAGATTATTCCAATTGTAAGGGATTATCCAGCCAAATATTTTCATACTTACTTTCAAACTATGAATTTCCTTTATTTAAATTTTAGGGTGTCAAAAGTTGGCTAATCCACATCATCCAATCTAGGATTAGTGATATTAAGCATTATTTCTGATCCATGTTACGTTCATAAATTATTGACAATACTAAACACATTAATAATAAAGATATCAATCACGGTGTGCAAACTTAATAGAAATCACATCATGTAGATTTGTACTATTATAGCCTTCATGCCCATGCCAAGTCAACTACTCTCATGCAACCTATACATACATGCATGTCTCGTAGCTAGTATACACTCAAACAATATAAAGTTCGTACTTGCACAGTGATGCCATCAAAATTATTACATCGGAGCATGTTCTCTTCAACAATAAGTGTACCCTATTCCGACATGCATTCCAATTCTTACACATCATTAATGATTCATAGCCCTTTCGAACACCTTATTTACATTTCATAATTATGTATCATCATTATCAAGATTCTACCAACAACACCACCTTTAGACGTAATATTCATTGGGCAACAATCTAGAGTTCACATTCCCTGTTACTCATCTCATCTTATTCATTACATCTTAATTAATCACAGTTACAGTTAAAATTATATGCATCAAGAAGATTCCTGCTTGCATAATAGTAAATGTTCAATCTTAATTCAACTATTAATACTTTACAAAATTGACAACAACTAAGATCCATATAATTTCAACCAATTAAGAACTGAATCTCTCGACTATGAGTGCTATGGATAATGTCATGTCTCCCCGATCCACCAAAACTGTTCCTCTGTGACTCCATAAGTCAAAAATATTATTGGGTTGAACAGGAAGTTCTTGTCCTCCTCATTTAACATTGTATTCCACCCTAAGGGCTTTCCACATAATTATTCAAAACTCAAAATACAGTTACCAAACAATTGACCCTATAACGATATTTTTCAATAATTCATTATAGTATAATATTGCATTTGAGTACCTTTGCATTGAAGTCTCTATTATTTCAAAGAGTGAAAAGCCCGATTCCCGAAAAAAACTTTTTATCCATTCAATAAGCTTTAGCTTATACTCTACACATAAAAGGTTAATAAGTCATCATTAATGACTAATTGTCATTAATGATTAAGGCCTAATCCCTTCATCAAGAATGATTAAGCATATCCAAATTTAAAACTAGTTTTTATTAGTTTATTTAACTTTTACTAGACTTAGCTATCATTGTTAGCTACCTTCATAAATTTTATTTTAATTATTTAGTATTAAGATTAACATTTTAACCCTCAATAATGACATTTACTACTAGAAACTATCAAAACCCATTCATTCATTGATAACACTTATGAGCACCCTTAAGCTCTATCAAAGTCATTGAATGCCTCATCAATGCTGTCATTTTCAGACAGCCCCATTAAACTCCAAAAACTAACTTAAAAGAAATAGGAAGAAGCAAGAACAATGAAGTAGAATGTTTACCCAATGTGTGAGATCCTTAAAATGCCTTCCAAGCTTCACTATAGTTAAACCTTAATGGAGTTTAGGTGCTTCCTCTTTGGACCTCTCTCAAAAACACTTCAAATGGCTCATTTAGAATGACATATTCAATTTTTAAAATTTTGCCACACTTGTCACGGTGAATTGAGCCATTAACCACAACGAACAACACAAAACAGATAGGTTTACTTAAGCCCAGGACTCTGAATGGCCTAAAACTCCATTTAACCTTATTTTGACTTTCTTAAAGGGTTTGATAGGTTCAATTTGCCATTTGGATCCCACAATAAACTCCTAATCACCATAATGAACTAACTAATTATCTAAATTAATTAAATTTTTAACTCAAATTCAAGATGTTACACCAGGTAAATTAAAATTTAAACAATAATGTATATTTTACAAGTAGGAATAGGCACACCTCTTTTCAACTTTTAAAACATATGCAAACCTTTTTTTTAAATGAATAGTGATTATATTTTACTCAAAATATGGAAAAAATATTATTCCAAGATGTGTTATCTCCATGTAAATTTAAAATTAAAATATCAAAAAAGTTCATTTAGTTAAATACCCACTTTTTTGCACTTCATATAAATTAAATTTATAATTAAAATTTCATTGCATATTCAACCCCTATTATTTTTTATTTTTCTTTGAATCTTATATCCATCACCATTTTCTATTATGAGTCCTACATGATCTTTCTAAATATAATTTCTTTTTATTTTTTAACACTTTGTCTAAATTATATTTATAATTTTATTATAAATCTCACATCTATTATTTTTATTAAGTCTCATCTCCGCCATGATTTTTTACCATGAATCCCCCCCCCCGCTTACTACTTTCAAAATTTATAAAGTAAAAATAAATTACAAAGTACTGTTGAAAGAATTGTGAATGTACAGTGCTTTCAACGTGCTTCTCAATTTACAATACATAAATGAATATAAATATAAATAAAATAATAAATTATGTACGTATGTATGATTGATGACATGACATAACCATCATCAACTTAAGATCTCAACAGCTCATGGCTTCGTGAAAAGTTCAACATATTCAGATCGAGAATAGCTAAGGGAAACTTATTTTAAAAAAAAAAATGAAATTGTCATTTTATATAGTACATGTGTTAATTTTATTATTACACCGATGCTAAATTAATACGAGTGATTAGTATTGTATAATTTCAATAATGATTAGTATCCGAATTTTTTTTTAAAAAAAGTCATGGAATGAAAAAGAAATTATTGTATAATTGTCACCTAGCCTACACCCAACAAGTTGTCTTGTCCATAATATTCTTTTTAACAAAAATTTTAACACCTTATTTTTCTTAATAAAATAATTTTTTTTATAAGTTACTTTTATTAGATTAAAAAAATTTTAAAATTTATTAATTTTTTTTAAAAAAATTAATAAATTTTTAAATTTATCATATTATATATATATATATATATATTTAATAACGTATTTTCATATTTAATAACATATTTTCTTTTACTAGCATTTAATAGAAGTAAATGAAAAAACTATAATAAAAATTTGATGAGGACTTATACATATAATACAAAAGGCTAAAGTGTATTTTTGAACCACTAATTTTACACAAGATTTCAGTTTAATTTTTTAATTTTATAAAATGTATTTTCAGTTCTTTAATTCTTACCCATTAATTTTAAATGATTATTTTTTTATGTCAATATTGTTATTTTTTTAAAAAATAAACCTAATATTGATAAGTGCATATTTTATAATTAAATAGGTATAGATTTTAGTTTGATTTTGATTATATTTATTAAAATTTTATATCTATTTAATTAATATTTATATATTTTTCCCTCATCACTTAATTATAAGTTAAAAAGAAATTTTAATACAAAATCCACTCATATCTTTTTATCTTTATATTTTGTAGAGAAAAAGAATAAACCAAATAGAAGAAAAGAAGGAAAAGAGAAATATATATATATATATATATATTAGAGTCCCACATTAACAAGAAACAAAAGAAGGAGCCTTCACTTTAATTATAAATACTTCCTCCATCAAGAGGGAATGCATCCAATCACTTATCTAAATATATCAAGAATTCTCTTTGAGATATTTGAAACTCGTAGAAGTATTCTAAAGGCTGAAAACGAGATCATTGAGGAGTTTCACAAATTATAATTATTTCTTTTTTACTTCTTAATTTTTTTGTGATCATTTTTTATGATTGGGGATTTTAGAATGATTTTATTTAATTTTATTATGTGTTTCTAAATTACTCAATTGGAATAAGGATGTAGCCCAATTGAGGAGCTAGTTTTCTATTTCCTTTATTTTGACTCTTTGCATTTATATTTATGAATATTTTTGATTTTTTCTAATTATATTTATTTCTCTTGTTCTTCATATTGATTTAATGACTGGCCACCATTTAATCAAATCTATGGATAATCTTGATGGACTGGGAAGTGAAGAGAAAACCTAGATATAGAGAACTAAACATAAATAACTAGATTAGGAATAATTATAGAAATTTGTGGTGACTTAAACTATAACTTCACGGTTTAATTAGTTACTTGGGTATCGTGGAAATGAATTCAATGCTAATTAAAAAGGGACTAATAATTCGGGAGAATACTAGGACACTTTAGGAATAGTTATCACTATAATTAATCCAAGTCAATTCAAAGGGTAAAAACTAACAACCTAAAAGGTGAATCCTAAACCCCAACACTTCAAGTGATTGCATTTTTATCATCATTATTTTCTTGATTTATTTTTATTCTTTATATTTTTATCAAGTTTATCTATTTTATCTATTTTTCTTAAACTATTAATTATTTAAATTAGTAAAATTGTAACTTTCTTGTGGGTTCAACACCTAAAATACTCTGAGTAATTTATTACTGTGATCTCATATACTTGCGAGAGCGATCAAATATATCAACAAACATTTGAGAATTTTTTTTCAATATTTAAAAGTTAAATGTATGAATTTTTTGTGAATGAAATTAACGATGTTAGAGTTAAAAGATTGAAAAGATATTTATAAAATTAAAGGATCAAATTAAAACATTATGTAAAGTTAAAAAACTAAATGTATATTTTAATCTAAAAAAATATTTTTTCTTTAACTTATAAGTAGGTTCAAAGAGAGTAATCAAGGAAGCTTGCATTAAGCAGGTGATCAATCTATCAATTGGACTTAAACACACACAAAATTGATTCACTATGCCAAATTCACTTCCTAGTTCCTAGTAGCTGATAAATTAATCCTACCATTTACATAGCTTATCATCACAAGAATTTTTCAAATACACTTACTTAATAGTCTTTTCTTGCCTATAAACGATGAACTTAGGACAATGACCTCCACGAATCATTTTAAAAATGAGAGTTTGTCCTTCCTTCAAGTGATTCTTTTTGGCAAATTGTGACCAGCCTTTACTGAACCTAGCAAATGTTCTTGTCCTTTTCTTGAAGGGAAGTAATGTCACTGTCCATACTCCTCTCACTGTCTCAATCTCCACCTCTTGCATCTCTTTTCTTATGTACTTCTTGAAGAACTCTGTTGGAATGCACTGCACAAAATTACTTAAACATATTATTCTGAATATCACTTGAAAGCATGAAGCATGAAACCATATTTGTGTCTGATGCACATCTAACATCAGAGATGGCACAACATTTTAAATTATATTTTGTTAGAACCCTGCAAGTCTTGTCAACAGAATCAAAGAAAAATTACAACAGAAACAGTCAGCAAATGGAGTAACTTGGGTTTTGATATTATTACAAACGAGATCATACAGTTACAGTGAACAGAACAACTCACAAATCAGTGTTCTCACCTAAACTTCGGTATATTTCTCTTGGCCAGACGTATTAGCCTTCTCAACATCACTTTTCTTTCTTGCTCGTCTATTATAGGTCTTAGGGAATGGTGTTGTGTAAATATTTTTTGAATCTGAATCTCCAACTCCACCATATTTCAACAATATCTACCTTATTGTAACACCAAAGTCAGTGTGTTACAAGAATCGGGTTCAGTGAAGATTGTGCAGTCATTGGTTTACTAGTCTTGTCCTGACAAGATCTCAGTTGTCTATTTTGGTCCATTTTGTCTTGCCATGTCAAACATTTGACTAAATGAAATATCACTATATCATGTTACACTCACATAACATGTGACAACTAATGGAAACAATGCAGTAAGAGCATAGATGTTTGATGACGCGAATGAATAGCATAAGGAAGAATCAAGGAAAGAAGAACGAAAAGACAGGCCAAATAAAAAGTTCAGCTTCAATATGAAGTTATCACATGATTAAGAAGCCAAGTATTTGTATGATGTCAAGAACTAACCATGCAACCCTGTTTTGCGTAGGCACGCTGGAGATGTATACTGAATGAAGGAACCTTACAACCCAAATTGCGGTCTCCACCTAATAAATCAAAAAGTGAGCCGAAATCTTACACTAAAATGGAAATTAGTAAAAGCCTAATTATATAACTGGTGTACAAACTTTAAAACATAACGAAATATCACAATTATTTGAACTAAAAATGACACCTGTTCCAAGTCTAAAAAAGAGCTATAATTTTTATACTGACTAATTATGTAATTAGGCTTTCAATCACAGTAATAAAGTATGAGTTTAAACAGAAATATCAATGGAAGGCCGGCTTTGAATAGCTTACCAATGTTCCTGGTTGGATCACGAGGTTCAGGCTGAAGAGCTTCAGACTCACCACTTTCTTCTTCTGCTTCATAATCTTCTTCTTCTTCTTCTTCTAATTCTTCTTCTTCAGCTTCAGAATCGGGTACCCACGTTTCATCACATGTTTCTTGGCGAGAGGTACTAGAATCATCAAAATCTATTCTCTCCTCTTTTATCTCAGCATCAACAAGCTTCCCCATTTGCCTTTCAACATCCATTGGATCTTTTCCTTTCCGAGTTTCTTGACCATGTCGAGTTGCCGTCTGTTTATTATGACGTTGTTTGTGGTTTTTCTGATTGACCAGTGCCTCCAATGCCAGATTCTCAAGCGTCTTCTCGCAGGCAGATTTTCCACAGATCCAAACTTGAAATTTTGAATTCCCATCGAACATGAAAAATAAAAATTCCCCAGTCGCTAAAGCATTTTCTGTCACAAATTTAGCCCAACCTCTTGTGAAGTACAAGTCTCTGTCATCATCTTCCTCAATATCAACGGTCCATAATCTTTTTGACACAGGATGGATGAGTATTATTGTCTTAGGTGTAAGCTCGGAAAAGCAGGAGACAAACAACGTGGGGATTCGCTGCAAAAGGAAAAAAAAAAAAAAATTCTAAAAAAGCGATTTGAGCACCAGGAAATTTGTTTTCTTTTCCTTTCCCAACCAGTTTTGGCGTATAACTAGAAATAAAATTTAAATGACATATTTATCCCCCACCATTGTTTCGCCTAGCTTCTCCTACTCTATCGACCATCGTCTTCAGCCCACAGCAAAATCATGCACAAATTTCCAGCATACATTTACACAATGACAGATCGATAACCAGAAAAAGAAAAAAAGCACCATAAACCAACTGAACCAAACCAGAAACTGAGAACCATAGGCAGCCAAGCTGCAGCCAAATCATTCAACCAACTGAGCCAAAACCAGAAACTGAAAAAATAAGGAGGTTGAGGGACCTGCCAGAGACGAATCCGAAGGTGGAGAGCACAGTGGCAAAACAGAGTGAAAATGAGAAGTTGAGTAGGGAAAAAGAAAAGCAGGAGAAAGAAAATTACCAGTTTTTTCTCCCAGTCGCCAAGGAGGACTTTGAAGAAACAAGCCATTGTCACCGAGCTTTCTTCTTTCAACTTGAACTCGGGAGGTTTCTCGGATCGGCCGGAGCTTTAGATGGAAGAAGAGATAGACGAAAGCTGAATGTTTGATGTATCTTTTCGTGGCTTCAGTTCCTCGTGAACTCGCCTTTGTCTCCACTGGATTGATTTGATTTCAGACTTGTTATAGTTTGCTGTGCTTTGTGCAGGTTTCTTCCTTTTGGTCCAAAAACGGAAAAAAACTGTACGGTTTCGGTGTTGAATCAGTCCTGTCACGTTATTAGCTGTGATACTATGATCAAAATTTTTTATATAATATTTTTAGATTTCAGAATTTCAATTTTTTTTCTCAATACTGTAATCAGAAAATACTGTGTCAGATACTCATCGAATAGAAATAATTTGTTATTTTCAATTCTAACTCTTAAAGAGAAAATTATTCTCTGATTTGGTAGAATGAGGCCAGATTTTTGTATTATTTATGCTGCTGAGTTATTCTTTCCTGATTGTAAGACTGTTTGTTTATCACTTTATTTGTTTTGAAATTATTTCAGCTCCTAATGTCTCAATGTGCTGGGTTTGAATGAAGTTAATGATAATTTTAGTATTTTTGATTATTAATTTTGAACTTTTTAATGATAAAAGAATAATAATAATGAATATTTTGAATGTTATTGTATTTTATTGTTGTCAAACTTGTTGTATCTTAGAATCTTGTATGTGGATGAATGTTTTGAAAATTAATTTTTTTTATTTAAATTATATTATTTTGATCATAACAAGTCTGATTTTAATTTGATCATTAATTAGATCATTGATCCTTGAACTTGTGCCTTGAATCATTCAATGAATTGTCCAATTTTTAGTGCATTGATCCTCAATAATGTTGTTAATTACCTATCAAATAATTTAACATAATTATTAGTGCCATATCATCGTTACTCTTAATATATATATATATATATATATAAAGAGATCAACTAATATTATCAACTATAAAAATTAGAGAAACCTAGAACATTAAAAGATACAAAGACTTGTAATAAAACTCAATAAAAGTATATAGGAACCAATAATTATGTTTTCTCTTAATTATACTACCCCCGTTAACTTTAGTTCCTCATCTCTATTAATGTAAATATTGATAAATTGACTGACATAATTCAAATTTGAATATGCGCAAAAAATAATATTAATATACTAATATGTTTTTTTTTCAAAACTTTCCTCAAAATGTCAACAACATAAAATCACTGACAGAATGCATCACCTCCAAGTATCCTTAAAAATTAAAGATTTTTCTTTCATTATATAAGATATTTCACAGCTGACAATTATATGATTAATTTTTCAAAAAATTTAATTGCTATTTAAAAAATTTCTGTCTTTCAAGAAATGATTTTTACACTCCTTCAATTTAAAAAAAATAAAGATTTTAAATACTCTAAATTTGAGATTCATATATTTGGATAAATTTTTTCTCTTTTTATATTTTTTTCTTATTTTATTTTATTTTATTAAATATAAAATCTTTTTTTTCTTAAAAAAAGAGAAACTTCATAAAATTTATTGATTCTCAATTTCAAAAGATTCAAGAATTAAAATAAAATAACCCAACACCAAGAGTAGTTAAGAACCAATGGAATGTCATCAATGCAGTTTCATTTCTTAATTTTTTTTTATTCGTACCAAAACAAAACCTATCCCCCACATCACTCAGCATTTTTTGCATGACCTTTTTAAAAAAAAACATAATGAGTTAAATACCATTTTGATCTTTGCATGATTCAACATGCATTAATTAATATTTCAAGACTTGAGATTTATACTTAAATAACGAAAAATGTTTTAAAACCGGGAAATGACAATTAGACCCATAAAAACATTAATTATAATTACAAACATTGAATTATTCTATAATCCTTACTCGCAATAAAGTATTTTTTATTAATTGACTTGAAATTGACAACTAACTTTTGATAATTTTTCAAATAACACTATAAAAATTTCAAAGCATTTTTTGTTGATTTCCTCAATGATTTATTTGTATATTGACAAAAAAAATTATAAATAATTAACCTATAATTCACAATTAATTTTCATAAATTTTTAATTGATGTTATAAATAATTTTAAATATTTTATGTAAGTTTTTCTAGTAATTTTTTATATATTAATAACAAAAAATCATAAACGATTCGCTTGCTATTGACAAACATTATAAATAATTTTAATTGCACTTTGTTTATTTTTCAACTCACTATTTGTATTTTTTAAATTGTAATTAAGGATGATAATATATTATTAGAATTTTTTGGCAAAAAAAATCTATATTTAAAATTTTAAAAATTTAAAATATGTAATTATAATTTATGTTCTTATTAAATTTTTAATTGTGATTTTTTTTTAAAAAAAGTACTCAAGTAAATAAGAAAGCGAAATATAATGATATCCATACCCTCCGTACTGTTAGTTCTGTGATGGGGTACAATTAAATATATTTATTATAGAATATTTCAGGGCCGCCAATATGCCTGATCAGACGCTGGTTTTGGGGGGAAAAAGACAAAAAGGGGGTCTGATCAGACGTGTTTGGGATCAACAGACATAAATTAAATATGCCCGAAACGGTGAAAGGATAATCGGCTTAATTAAAAAAGTAGTTGTTTTAAGGGAGAATTTCATTTAAGTCCCTTAAATATGGCATAATTTTAATCGGATCTCAAAAATTTTGAAATTTTATTGCAGCCTCTAAGCATTGAAGTGAATTAAAGTTTTCAGGCATGCATGACCAAAATGTCCTTCAATTATAATTAACATTATTAATATAACAATTTAAATTATAATTTTTACAAATAGTATTAGTAGAATAACAAGTCTAGTCATAAGTTTTATGAGTAACATTAATAGAATAAACATAACTTCTATTATTCTCATAATAATAGTTATAAAAATCATAACTTAACTTGTTATTCTAATAATATTACTTGTAAAAATTATAACTTGATTTGTTATTATAACAATATTACTTATAAAAATTATAACTTGTCTTAGTATTTCACTAATATCACTTGTAAAAATCATAACTTGATTTGCTATTTTAATTATATTACTTGTAAAAGCTGTAATTTAATTTGTTATTATAATAATATTACTTGTAAAAACTGTAATTTAACTTGTTATTATAATGATATTACTTGTAAAAATTATAACTTTATTATTTCAATAATGTTAATTTTAATTGAAAGGTATTTTGGTCATTCAAGCAAAAAATTATTTCATTTAAGTGCTCCAGGCCTACAATAAAACTTCAAAATTTTTTAAAATTCAGTTAAAATTATATTACATTTAAGAGACTTTAATGAAATTCTCTTTTGTTTTAATTAAAAGCAATAAATTTGTCAATGACTTTGCAAACATTTTTTTTACTATCAAACTTTTCAGCAAAATAATAGGATAAAAATCCTCTAAATTTGACTATATAAAGTTTTATGAAATTTAAATCATGCCCCCCTTATCCTAACATTTTTAGAAAAAATTTGATGTTTCAAAATATAAGATGCTTTAACAATTTTTTTATTAGTGATGTTTTTTTCAATATAACCCTTCATATTATGTTTTTTCTCTTTAAAATAGAATATTAAATGAAAGATATTTTTAAAATTTATATTTTTTTAAAAAATAAAGTTGTAAAGTATACTTAATGAGCATGATAGTGTGTGATACTAGGCAATTAAGCCTGTTGTAGTAGGCTTCAAAAAAATTTATTTATGTCCTATATAATCGGTCACCATTTTTTTGTCAAGCATTAATGTTAGCTATATATTTTTTTCATTTTGAATTTATTACTTGTTTTTATCCTATATAATTAGTCATTCAAAAAAGTAATATGAAGATAGATAAATAATAATTCCACGAGTCCCTATTATTACTTCACCAGAAGTCCTCATTTAATATGTCTTAAAATATATTTTTTTTTAACTTTACCCCTATTAAAAATAGGAAGAGAGATACATGATATATAATGAGCCATAAAATTAAATTTACAATAAGGGTAAAATTGAAAAATGGTAATAAATGACCCCCATGTGTCTTATATTAAGAACCAAAGATTTATTCTAGAAGGTATTTAATATAATAAGGACAGGAGGGAGTAATACATCAAGCTTCACAAATGATTGGGTTAATGTACATTTTTACTTTTGGATTTTTTTTTTCAAAGAACAATTTTACCCCTGTACTCATAAATGGGGCAATTTTATCCCTGAACTATATTTTTGAGGATCAAAACAACCTTTCTACAAGGTGCTTAGCACTCCTTGAAAATATAGTTTAGGGGTAAAATTGCTCCACTTATAAGTACATGGGTAAAATAGCTTCAACAGTAAAAATGCACCTTAGTCCTAAATAATTTTGCGTTAGATCCCAAAACTCTTTCACACAGCGCTGTAAATAAATTTTATTGATAAGTCTAAAAGTGTTTTATAAATTGAGACGGAAGGAATATTAGCTATTGATTGAATAAATTTTCATAATTGAATCACCTCATAAAAGAAATAGCACTTTACTAAAATTATTGAGTGATTTCAATAATATTAATTGGTAACATATAAAAGAAATACTATCTAATTTTTTATTAAATGAAAATTTTATACCACCTGATTTAATTAATTATTAATATTATTTTAAATTTACTTAATTTTAGACTAGCACTGGACAAACGGGTTATGGGCCAACCCACAGGCTAACCCGTGCGGGTTGGCATTTTTGTAGGTTGGGTTGGGCCAACTCACAAGATAAAACGAGCTGAAAAACCCAACTCAACTCATTTTCTAGCGGGTTAGCCAACCCGCAGGTTGACCCGCAAAAAAATTATCAAATTTTTTTTAATAATTTAAAATTTATATAATATAAATATATATATATATATATATATATTTATTTATTTATTTTATATTTTAAAGCAAATTAGCAATTAAAGAACTTGTAAATAAATAAAATAAACATAAAATTCAACCAAGCAAATTTATTTTGCTAGATTTTTACTATCAATTATCTTCTTGTCTAGGTATGCTATCTTTGTCACTGAGAAAGAAAATTTGAATATAAACCCATATTATTTTTCTCAGTGAATTCATATTTATGATTTTAATCAATAGATTTTATGAGATTAATGAATAATATATATTCAAAATATTTCTATAAAAACTAATAAATCATCTTCATAAATTATAACAAAAATTTTATTTGAAAATTTTAAAAAGGATTTATACTATATTTTTAATGTAAAGAACATATTTAAAAGTCATAAATTATATATTTAAGAAATATTGTTATTATTGTAGATTTATAAAAAAAAATATAATATGATTTAAAAATAAAAAATATTTTTAAAAAAATATACTAGCCCGCTAGTTTTACAGGTTGGGCTAGCCCAGCTCATTTTAAAAAATGGATCAATTTTTTCAACCCAACCTATTAAATTTTGCGGGTTAAACAAGCTAGTCTTTGGGCTCAATTTGTTTTTCCGAGCTCATTTTTCCGGCTCTACTTTAGACCACCAAACTTAAGAGGATTTTGACCCAACAATAAAAACATTGATAGAACTCTCGCCTCAAAGTATCATCAGAAAACATGTCTAATATTGTCCATTTTGGCTTATCATAGTGATTCATTTTCGCTCCTTTGATATTGATGGCGTTTTTTTCTTCTCCTTCTTGTTTTTTTTTTTTGCTCTGTACTGATCTTCATTTAGTAGAACCCAATATAATACTGCTTTTAGTTTCTGTTCATTTTCTGAAAGGAACGAAAAGAAACCAAGACTAAGATCCGACAAATCATATGAATTAGAACCAAATAAACTAAATGTAGCCAGCATCACGAATTGTTAAGAACACAATATAGTAAATTTGAATTAAATAAATGGAATAATTGATAAGAGACACGAACTTGAAGCTGTTAAAGAACTCAGTAGTAGAGTTGGAAAAACAGACAGGTTCGACCATTATGAGCCTAGCTTTTAAGGGCCTAAGCCCTTAAACTTAATTTTTTATTTTTATTCCCATTTTTGAGGCCAGGCCTTTATTTGAAGGGCTCAGGGTCGGCCCTCAATCCTTATTCTAAAAAATTAAAAAAATAAAATTAAAATTAACCACTATAAATTAATTAAAATATTTTAAAATTAAAAAAAATCAAAATCCTCATAATCTTCTAAAAATTAAATAACACATATTTAGAAATTTAAATTAATTATACCATTCATCAATCAAAACCCAAATCCTCCACACCGTCATCAACTACAAATAAAACATTAGAACCCTCAGAAGTAGGTTCACTTGTTGAAGGTGAAGGAGCTTTAATATTAATATACTCTTTAACCACTTCTTCCTCATCTACAATAAATATTAACAAAATTGTGTCATTATTAAATATACACACTCACATATATCATAGGACAAAATATTTAGATATGTCACAAGAACAAGAGGTGTGAGATGAAGGGGCGAGGGCGACGGGTGAGGCTGAGGGAGAAGCGACCATAGGTTCAAGGTGAGGAGTGATCAAGGTTCATGCATGATTTAAGAATTAGGATTAGGGAGGGCTTCAAGCAACAGGTCCGTGACTTCTAAATTTAAGCATGTGTTTGGTATTCTAGTAAAAAAAATAACAGGACCTAAAGGACTGCCCGAACCTGAGCCCTTTTTTACAGGGCTAATCAGAGCCAGGCCTTCTAGCTCAGTTACTTTAAAAAATAATAATTTTTAAAGTCCAAACCTTTATTTAAATATGGCCAATGCAATTGAAAGGGAACTTGAGGATTGTCCTGAAATGTTAAAGATGTTGAAAAGTGATACAGAGAAGCCCTTGTATGCTGGTTGCACCGAATTCACAAAGTTGTTAGCGGTGTTAAAATTGTACACCTTGAAAGTGAGTAATGGATAGAGTGATAAAAGTTTTACAGAAAATATTATACTTATAAAACAACTTCTATATGGAAACAACGAGCTTCCAAGGACTATGTATAAGGTAAAACAAATACTATACTCAATTGGCATGAGTTATGAGAAAATACACACCTGTGCTCATGATTGTATATTATTTAGAAATGAATATGCATTAATGAAGTCTTTAAAATGTAATGCCTTGCACAATAAAGAAAATAGGATGGTACTTTTCCGTTGAACCTAGATTTATTTAAAGATATATTATCTTGATTCTCTTGAAGGACAACCAGGGAATAGATAAATTTTATTGAAGTTGATTAATACATAAGTATATAAAGTATTTTACATATTTATTTATTTAAATTCTATATTAACATATTTTTTATTATTTTATTAGGACGATTGAGCTATACCGTACTAACACAGAACAATGAATTACAAGGGTTTTCTCTCTCTCTCGTTCTCCCCCTCTCTAGTTTCTCTTCTCTCGATCTCTTTTTTTCTGTGTTGCTTAAAGAAATCTCTGTTGTTGCTCTCTTGTTGTTTTTTCTGCTCTCTCTCTCTCTCTCTCCGTAATGCTGCGTCTGTGTTCAAACTCTCAGTCTCTTCCTCTAGAAAATCCTCTCGCGTTCTCGTCTCCCTTCTGCGTCTCCTTCCTCTTTTTCTGCTCTCTCATTCTCTGTCTCGAATCCTCTGTTTGGACTTCCTCTTTGTGCTCTGTTTTTTTTTTCTTTTTGTGCTCTGTTTTTTCTTCCTTTTCTGCAACCTTCAAGTGTGCACCTTATAACAGCGGTAGGACCTCGAGTTTCAACTCCAACCTTGCCTTTAACTTCTCCTTCGTCCTTTGTCCCTCTCGTCCCCGATTTTTCTTCTCTTGGTCTCTCTCTCTCTCTCCGTCTAAGTAAAAAAAATCTGGTCTTCCTCCTGCCATGCACGCCTCTTTTATCTGCTCACGCTGAAAGTGGCTGTGTGTGCATTTGCTCTGCTCCTCTCAGTTGCACGCGAGCCTGCTCCCTGTATCCGTCTCTCCTCGCTGCCTTCTCTTTTTGACTCTGCTGTGACGTGCGTTTGCATGGCTGTGTTTCTGTGTGTTTTTCGTGTGTATTTGCGTCTTCTGCGAGCCTGATCTCCCTACGTTTTCTTCATGCATGCGTGTCTGGCAGGTTCTTTTTTTTTCTGGCATTCTCTGCTCGTTCTGGCCTTCTCGCCAAAGGATTTGTTTCTTTTGGGCTGTGGTGAAACGCACAGCGTTTCATCCAGCCTCATATTATTTTTTTTTGTTTTTAATTTATTTTTTTTTAGATTATAACACACACATGTATATTTTTTAAATAAAAAATAAGATTTAAGAAGAGAAATTTAACTTTCAAAAGTTGACTCACAATATTTTGAATGATTAGAATAATTTGGAAGAGATTTTTAAATATTTAAGCAAGATTATTATTTTTTTTAAAACATAATCTCTATAAGGATTAAATTTCATTTTTTAATTTTTATATTTTTTTTCTTATTTTTAATGAACTAAAAGAAATAAGATCTTAAGCAACAAAAAATTATCTAGGTTAAACTAAAATTAAACCTATTAATTAAATATTTTTTTTGAAAATATAATCCTAAAAAGAATTAAATTTTATTTTTATATTTTTATATATTTTTTAGTTATTTATTATTATTTTTATTAAATTTAAAAAAATGTTCAAACAAAATATAGTGTTCACACTAACATATTTTTTGCTGTTTTATTAGGATGATTAAGTTATACCGCACTAATACAAAACAATCAATTACAAAGTTCTTTACAAATTTTGATGCGGCTATACTTAAAATATAATAAAGATAATTGAAATCATTTATTAAATTAAAATATAATGTATTAATATATATTTATCAATTCTTTAATTTTTAGTGTCCAAGGCAAAAGAAAAATAGCTTGGATTGTGGCTTTTACGTCATGAGGTTCATGAAAGACATCATTATCCATAACAAGAGCATAATTCTCAAGATGGTATATTAACAATATTCACTTTTAAATTACAAAAAAAATTTAATGTATTAAAATTAATTTATGGTGAATTATTTATATATTAAAGTACTATGACGATTTTTATATTAAAAAATTCAGGAATGTGGAAATAAATGAGGTAACTTAAGAATGATATCAACACATTTTTTAAATGTGGACCTCATACAGAAAAGATCAATAGAACTACCTATAAGAAGTAGCTAGGATGTTTATATTTTTAATAGATAGTTTATTTTTAAAAATAGTTTACTTTATATCATTACATTTATTTACTTGATATAGATTAGTTAAGAGATGTTTATTGATTAATTTTAAAATTGAATACAATAAATTTTATTGATATTCAAATCTAGAATGGTTGTATGTTGCTATTTTAATTTCTTTTTTGCAAGGGGCTGGCATAAAAACAACTCTCATATTTAAAAAAACCATGTAATAAATGACGGTTATCTAAATAATTGTCATTTATATGACAATATTTACCCATCACATACTATAACTTTAAATAACGGGTAAATTATTTACCCCTCATTTATTATGTCATATGGCTCAGTCTTTTGTAAAAAATTTATTGTAAATGACTGCTATGTAACCTTCATTTATTGGAGAATTTTAAATGTCAGCCACATAAACGACGTGTATTGACTGTTATTTTTGAGCTAAAATAACCATCATTTATTCCTTTTTTTATAGTAGTAAATGTGGCTTATTGAAAATTCACCCTTGCTGCTATCAACCAGTTCAATGCACCGCAATGCAGGCGCATTACACAATGAGTAGTATGCCATGGTGCATTGAGTGCATGCTGCAGTGCGCCCCTTGTTTCTTTGCAATGTCGTTTGGTTTTTATGGAAATGCAATGCTTTAACTCTTTCCAGTATCCCCATGCTTCTATACATACATTTTACTTTGATTTTAGATTGTAAAACAATATCTAAGTACTTATTTAAGATTAAAAATTTGAGATCCTATTTATACAAATATTTTAAACTTGGTAACCTAATTGAATTAGTCTAAAGATTACCATGATTTTGAAGTAAAGTAAGTATTAGTAAGGGTGACCTTACATTCAAAGTGCATAACAACTTTTAAATTCCTATTTTATTTTGTTTTGTATGGTTTTAGATTATATGGGATCATTTGGCCTTTCACATTTATTCTTATTTATAAATGCTTGGGATCCCAACTTTTGAAAATATAGGTTAAAATAAACTAAAATTTATTTACCTTGGTAGTCATTTTTAAAGGGTAATTTATATTATATAATTTATGTTCCATTATTTTCTACCATGGTAGTCCCTTTTCTACCATGGTAATCCTTTCAAATTTAAGAATTGTTCTAAAAAAAAGAGATTAGTTTTCTTTTGGTTTACCCTTGTAGACTTTTTTTTTATCATGGTTAAACTAATAAATTAGAAGTTTTTTTTTGGGTGCTGCACTAGACATTTTGTTGTATCTTGAAGTCTTGGATATGGATGAATGTTTTAAAAATTAATTTTATTTTATTTAAATTATATTATTTTAATCATGACTATTTTAATTTCAGTTTGATCTTTGATTGGATCATTGACCTTTGAACTAGTATCCCAACGAATTCAATGGTCGATTTGATTTTTAGTATATTGATCCTCACTAATGTTATGAGTTACTCATAAGATAATTTAACACAATTATTACTGTTACATTATTATCTCTCTAAACATATTTAAAAGTTGAGGGACCAATATTGCAAATGAGAAAAATTAGAACAACTTAAAATGTTGAAAAAATATAAGGACTAATAACAAAATGCAATAAAACTACAGGCATCAGTAATTATGTTTTACCTTAATTATATTGCCCCCATTAACTTGAGTTCCTTATCAATGTAAATATTGATAAATTGATTTACATAATTCAAATTTTAATATGTGAAAAATATAATATTAATATACTCCATTTGTTGAAAAAATGTAAGACACTTTTAATGTTTTAAGTTATAATTAATGTGTTTCTTCTAAAAGTATCCATAATAAATAAATTATTTTATATTTATTTTAAGATGAAATATTATATTAAATAGGAATAAATTTAAAAAGTTAGTATTAGTTTTTAGACAATTAAATGCTTTATTGATGTAAAATTCAGTTAAAAATACTTTAATTTTTTAATGGAAGGGTAATAATATTATTTTCTTTCAAAACTTTCCTTAGAATATCAACAATATAAAATCACTGACAAAACCCTTACCTCCAACTATCCTTGAAAAACTAAGGATTTTTTTTTAACCCAATGTATCCTTACAGATTGCAACTAATATTATTACAAATTTAAGTGTCATTTACGGGGTTCTCATCTTCAAAAAAATTTCTTTTTTATATACACTTCTAGTAAAAAAAAAAAGAAAAGAATTTCATATACTCTAAAGTTGAGATTCATGTATTTGGATACAATTTTTCTCTAACAATTAAAATAAAATAACCCAGCGCCAAGAGTTGTTGAGAAACAATGGAATATCATCAATGGAAGTTTCAATTTCATTTCTTGATTTTTCATTCGTTCCAAATCAAAATCGATCCCCTACATCACTCAGCATTTTTTGCATGACCTTTTTTTTTTAAAAAAAATAATGAGTTAAACACTATTTTATTCTCTTCATGATTCAGCATGCATTAATTAATATTTCAAGACTTGAGATTTATACTAAAATGGTTTAAAAAGGGAAAATGACAATTAGAGAGCCCATAAAAATATTAATTATAATTATAAATCTTGAATTATTTTATGATCCTTATTTGCAATAAAGTATTTTTTGTTGATTGTTTTGAGATTGACAACTTATTTTTATAAATTTTCAACTATCGCTAAAAAAATTTAAAAGTACTTTTTGTTGATTTCCTCAATGATTTATTTATATACTAACAACAAAAAATTACAAATGATTCTCATAAATTTTTTTACTGACGTTACAAATAATTTCAAGTATATTTTGTAAATTTTTAAATGATTTTCTATGTATTAACAACAAAAAAACTACAAACAATTAGCTTACTATTTACAACTAACTCCTATAAATTCTCAACTAACGCTGTAAATAATTTTAAGTGTATTTTATTAATTTTTTAAGTGATTTATTTATATATTAATAGTAAAAAAATTAAAATCACAATTGACTCTCATAAGTTCTTAACATTATAAATAATTTTAATTTCATTTTGTTGATTTCTCAACTCACTATTCACATTTTTTAAATTGTAAGATCATAATCTATTATTAGAATTTTTTCAGCCAACAAAATCTATTATTAGAAGTTTAAGAATTCATACAATTATAATTGATGTTTTTAATTGTCGTTTTTCATTAAACTCCACTTAAATAAGAAAGTGAAATATAATGATATCCACTGGCAAAAAAAAAAAAAAAAGAAATATAGTGATATCCATATCCTCCGTACTGTTAGTTTTGTGGTGGGTACCATAGAGTATATTTATTATAGAATATTTCAGGACCACCAAAAGGTTCACTCATCATTTTATAGTACTCAATCACGAAAACGATTTGGCCTAATTAATACTATGTCTGATCAGACAGTGCTCTAAAAAAAAAAAAAAAAGTCTGATCCGAGAAATGTTTAGGGTCAACAGACATTAAATTAAATATGCCTGAAGCGGTAAAAGGATAACCTGCTTAATTAAAAAAGTAGCTGATTCAATTAAAATCAATAAATTTGTCAATGATTTTGCAAAGATTTTTTATTATTATCAAACTTTTCATCAAAATAATAGGATAAAAGTCCTCTGAATTTGATTGTATAAAGTTTCGTGAATTTTAAATCTTACTTCCTCTATCCCATGTTATAAGACATTTTAAAAAAAATTCGACGTTTTAAAATATAAGATATTTTGATAAAAATAAGACTTCATTCATAATTTTTTTAATATAAATGTTCACATTATCTTCTTTTTATTTAAATGGAGTTTTAAATGAAGAGTATTTTTAAAAAATATATTTTTATTTTTTTAAAAAAATAAGGTTGTAATAACTATTGAAATTAATGATATTTTAATGAGCATGGCTGTGTGTGACACTAGACAATTAAGGATCTTGTCTTAGGCCTCAAAAAATTTCACTTATACCTTATATAACCAAGCATTTTTTTTTCATTAAGCATTAATGTTAGCTATATATATATATATATATATTTCATTTAGAATTTATTGCCTGCTTATATCTTATATAATCAATCATTAAGAAAAGTGATATAAAGATAGGTAAATAATATTCTCATAGGTCCCTATTATAAGGTGATAACAACTACTCCTATAATCATATTTATAAATTATTTTTAACATGTTTCACTAATACTAAAAAAAATTTTAAAACCTATTAACTCTATCTTAAAATTTAATAAGTTCTTAATTTTGCACCTATTAAATATACATAATTTAATAATATATTTTTCTCTCCAACATTCAATAGAGGGTGAAAGAGAAAATTTGTGATGAAAGTTTAATGATGTGACTTATAAATAAGATCAAAAAATTCTTCTCTCTCTGCATTGTAAATAGGACCAGAGGGAGTATTTCACTAGAATTATGAGGAATGACAGTTAACTCATTTAATATGTTTTAAAATATTTTTTCAACTTCACCTCTATTAAAAATAGGAAAAGAGAGATACACGATATGCAACGAGCCATAAAATTAAATTTATAATCAGAGTAAAATTAAAAAATAATATTTAATAACCAGGATTGAAGGGAGGAATAAATTAGACTTTTTAGATAATTTTGCCTCATGCTCCAAAACTCATTTGCATGACCTTGTATGAGCTTTATTAATATATATAATTTTGTATTGTCTTATAAATTAAGATGGAAGAAATATTGGCTATTGATTAAATAAATTTTCATCATTGAATCACCTCTTAAAAGAAATGGCACTTTATTAAAATTATTGACTGGTTTCAATATAATATGAGTAAAATACTCTAACTATCCTTCTATTTTGCTTTAATTACATGGACATCCCCTCTATTTTGAAAACAAACAATTTAGTCCAATTTGTTAACATTTTTAGGAATATTCTAAAAAGATTCTAAACACTTAATTTTAAATTAAAATTTATATTAAAATAACTTGTATTTACTAATTTGCCCCTGACCTTACTAAATCCCTAAATCATATTATTTTGATGGTTGCATGAATTTCTTTGTAAAGAAGAAGAAAAAAAGCCATGGGGAAAGAAAACCTAAGAATCCATGGAGGTGGCGGAAACAACACAAGCCAAAAAGGTGCCCATCAAATATTTTCATACTCTTTTCTTTTTCTCTTAAATTTATGAGTTAGGCTTTTGAAAGTGTTATGCGAGCGAGGGGAAGGAGACTATCACTTGATAAGTGCGTTGAACGTGTTTGCCTCCGATGAGCGTGTTGCCTCCATTGTCAGTTGGTAAGTGCAAAACATTATTTTAATCAAATGTTGCTTTGATTTTCATAAGGTATGGAGGGTGAAATTTTATTTACTCCCTGGTAGGCATTGGCAAATATGCATATGATATCAATTAATGGATAATGATAATTAATTAGACAAGATTTTGATCGAATATGAAATCATTAGTGCTCAGTCTATTTATTTTGATAATGATAAACTCGTGTGATTTTCTTTGAAAATCTGATACACATACACACACCCCTAAATTTGATTTTATTTTTATTTTAACTTAAACATTTTCATTCAATGTAGGATAACATAACTTATGTTAAAAATATTGATAATTGAGATAAAAATGAGCCTCCTATTGATAAATTGTTTATGGATACTGAAGAGGATTATGCTAATCCTAAAGTAGAAGACAATGAAGAGAGTGAAGAGATTGTTGACGATTGTATTTTGAATAATGTAGAGGATAATGAAGGTAGTGATCTTGAAATTGACATTGATGGCATTCAAAATTCTACAAGTGATAGTGATGCAGAAAAGTCTCAAATCCTTGACATTGTCAAGAATGTCAAGGGAAAAAGATTTGAGTATGGTGTTAATGGCAAGGTGCATCTAGAAAGAGATTTATTGTTTATTGATGTGAATGAGTTTAGGTGTGTTTTGAGGGATTGTGTAATTCAAGAGTATTTTGACATAATCAAAGTACAAAATGAGAAATTAAGAGTGACTATTATTTGTGCTTCTAATAGTTGTCCTAAGAGAATCCATGCTTCTCCTACCCCAAATGGTGTAACTTCTATGACAAAGACATATGAACCTAGACACACTTGTATAAGGATAACTAATCAACCTAATGCCACATCTACCTGGAGAGCAAATAAATTGAAAGGATCTTTGAATACTGATCCTAATATGAGCTATGAATTAATAGATAATGAATTGACAACCAAATATAGAGTTAAGGCTCATTGAATGCAACTGTATAGGGCAAGGAAAAAAGGAAGAGAAAAATGTGAAGGTTCCCATGCTGCAAGTTACAAGAAGATACCAAAATATGTAGAATTATTGTTGGAAAAAAATAGGGGAAGCATAGTGAAATTAAGTTATCATGATAGGTTCTCATTTAAAGAAAGCCCTACTTTCAAAAGAATTTTTGTATGTTTGGCTGCTTGTAGATATGGCTTTTCAAAAGGTTGTAGACCTTTTTTTAGGTTAGATGGCTACCACTTAAAAGGTTCATATGGAGATGTGTTGCTATGTGCAGTTTCACTTGATGCAAATAATGGATTTTTCCCATTAACATATGCAGTAGGGGACAACCATTATATAATTATGAGTGACAGGAAAAAGGTAATAATTTTTATTTTCAAAATTATATATATTTCTCATCCATCATGTGCTATGATTGCATATTTATGTGATTTTGTTTTTGTTGGATGCAGGGATTGACACAAGCGGTTACAAATTTTTTTCCAAACTCCTGGCATAGACATTGTGGTAAGCATTTATTTAATAATTTTAAGGCTAAATTTCCATTGCTAGTCTTATGAGAACTTTTTAGGACAGTTGTTAAAGTTTCAAACGAATTTATTTTTAAGAAAGTGATGGAAAAAATGAGAAGACATGATGATAAGGCATACCATTATTTGATGTCTATTCTCTTAAATAGTTGGACTTGACATGCATTTCATGAGAGTTGCAAAAGTCCACATGTCACTAATAATGTTTGTGAATCTTTCAACGAGTAGATAAACGACTTGAGAAATATAAATGTATTAAATTTATTACATGGGTTAAGGTCAAAAATCATGATGAGATTTTATAAGAAGTTTCATTTTGCTTTATCTTGGAGACAAAATGTTGGCACTAGAATTGTGGATGAAATAAACAAGATCATGCGAGATGGGAGACATTGTAAAGTATATATAGCTGGCAATAATCTATTTGAAGTACATGATGGGTTTACAAGATTTCCTGTGAACTTAAATTCTCATACTTGTCAGTGCAAAGCATGGCAACATAGTAGGTTGCCTTGCAAAGATGGTGCAGCTGCCATTGTATATATAAGGGCAAAAGTATAAGACTACTATGATGCTTACTATAGCAAAACAAATTACATGGCCACATATTTTGGTACAATCAACTTGTTACTAGATTCAAGTATAGCGGAAGAAATAGATATTGTTCCACCTCCATTACATAGACTTCCAAGGAGGCCTAGAATTAGTAGAAGAAGAGAAAAAAAGATGATAGCATATCATCAAATGTAAGACGAAGACTATCAATAGTCAAGTGTGCTAATTGTGAAGGGTTAGGACACAATAAAAAGAGTTGTCAAAGAGCTCTGGTCAAAGTCAAAAGAAATGGACAAGTAATATATTACACCATAATTTCTCACCAACAACTATATATAATATTTTCTACTTTTATTTACACATTTTTCTTTACAGGGAGGTTCTGTAAATGCATCACATACTTTAGTTAAAGAAGTAATTCAAGAACATACTTCAGTGCAAGTAAGAGAAAAGTCAAAAATTGTAGCTAGATGAATAAAGAAGAAGGTTTGTATGACATCAAATTTGTCATGTTTGATATCTTTTGTAAAATATGTTGGAGTGCTTTATTAATAAACTTTTTATTTGATTTTGTAGAATATTAGGTCTGGTAGAGTTCTTAACAGTTCTCATTCAACTATTACTCTAATGCATCCAGATGCTCCTCTAGAATAGGATTTATCTCATGCTTTGTCTTTCTCATTTCAAATTCAAATTTAATTATTGGATATTACAAGGCCATTGAAATATAATTGTGTGCTTATTATGTATTTCACATTCTAGTTAGATTTTTCTAATTTAAGAGTTTCTTTTTCTTTCTTTTATTTTTTTAGAAAATAGTTTTTTCTTAATGTTTTTTTTGGCCAATTGATTAATGTTTATAGAAAATTGGGATAAAATCTTAAGTAATTTTAAGTTAAAGAAGACATCAAAAACTTGATTGAAAATTCAATTAATTTTTTAAAATTAAATTAATGCGTTTATAAATGTTTGTCAAGAATATGTTTTTAGCAATTTAAAAAAATAAATAAATTTGATAAATATTAAAATTATAAAATTTTATAATATAATAAAAATTAATAAATTTTATAACATAATAAAACTTTGAAAACGTAATTATTATATTTTTTTTAAGTTGTATGCAAATTTTTTGGAAATATATATAATTTTAGATAATTCTTATGTTTAAGAGGGGTATTTTGGTAACATAATAAACTTTGAAAATGTATTTATTATTATTTTTTAGTTGTATGCAAATTTTTTGGGAAATATAGTTTTTTAGATAATTCTTATGTTTAAGAGGGATATTATGGTCAAATTAAAATTTTTAAAGTCAAATTTAATGGTTAACTAACAGTGGATATCGAAAATGGAATTTCAAATATACAAGAAAGGTTCTTGTAACATATATTTTAATTTTAAAGAAAGTTTATATGAATTTTTAAAATATAAAAAAAGTTTATATGAATTTTTAAAATAGAGGGGAGGTTTGTGTAATTAAGATATAATAGAAGGGTAGTCAGTATATTTTACTCATATAATATTAATTGGTAACATATAAAAGAAATACTATCTAATTTTTTATTAAATGAAAATTTTATACCACTTGATTTAACTATTATTAATATTGTTTTAAATTTACATAATTTTACACAACCAAACTTAAGGGAATTTTAATCCAAAAATAAAAACATTGATCGGACTCTCGCCTAACTCTCGTTAGAAAACATGTCTAAGATTGTCCATGTGGCTTATCATAGTGATTTCATTTTAGCTCCTTTGATGGTTAAAAAAGTGATAATAAAATCTCTTTAAATTATTTAAATAATATTTTAATTTTTTAAAATGTCATGATTCTCTTAAAATTTCTAAAAACTTTTCTGTCATTAAGCAATTAATATAAATAATTAAATTATCCTTAATCAAATATTAACTGTCATTTATAAGTTTTGTTATAAGATTCACAATTTTTTTTAAAATTACAAGAATTCAACAGTAATTTACAAGTTTATATTTGAAATTATGATATTATTTAAGTGTTATAAATATCAATTGTCATTCATAAATTTTATTTCAAGATTTATAACTTTTTTTTTTAAAATTACAAGAATTCAACAAAAACTCGCAAGTTTGAATTAAGAGTAATTTGATCATTTATATTAATTTTTTAATGACAAAAAAACTCTTAGAAACTTTAGAAAAATTATCACATTTCGAGAGACTAAAATATTATTTATATAATTTAAAAAAATTTTATCATCATTTTTCCTTGATAATTTGATAGATTTTTTTTTTCGTTTCCTTTTAGTCTGTACTGATATTCATTTAGTAGAACCCAAAATATAATACTGCTTTTAGTTTCTGTTTATTTTCTGAAAGAAAAGAAAACAATACTAAGATCCAAGAAAATCAATTAGGATATATACATATTTATAAGTTAAAGGATAGAGAGTTTATTTTATTTATTCGTAAGTTATTTTATTAAATTTTCAATACATATTTTCTTTTTTTATCTTTTATTTAAATATATATTTTTTCAACATTTTTAAAATCAATTAGGATATATGCATATTTATAAGTTATAGGATAGAGAGTTTATTTTTATTTATTTATAAGTTACTTTGTTAAATTTTCAATGCAAATTTTTTTTTATCTTTTATTTAAATATACATATTTTAATAATATATATTTTTAACATTTTTTAAAAAAATGTTAAAAAAAATGTATTATTAAAATATATATATTTTAATAGGGGTGAAATTAATAATTTACTAAGTTCTGTGAGAGGGATAATGGATTTTAAATTTTTTTTTTTAAATGGAATAATTGATAAGAGACACGAACTTGAAACTGGCAAAGAACCTAGCAGCACGAGAATGGAGAGACGAGCAATACCCAACAGTGCTTCAATGGCGAGAGACACGATTGCTTTAATGGAAGACTGGAGAGAATGAGACAGTAAATCGGGAAAAATGGAGAAGGAGACAATCGAATCGACCTGCAAGAAGAAGAATGAACCTGAATGATCAGAGATCGCCATACACAGAGCCGTCCCGGAAATGAGTGAGACTGAACCATAGCGATGACATAGCGACAGTGAAGATCACGCTTGAAGAAGATCACGAAAGCTGATGATAATCACCTTCTTTGATTCCTTATTTTTCTCCGAATACTCAGCTTTGCGTTTCTGCTCTGTAAGACTGTAATAGGATTCGGTTACGGTGCTGAGCACCAGTTAACACTGCATTTTAATACCTGATGAGCCAGTTTAGCACTTATCATCCTTTAACGATAACCTTTAAAACAATTAACCAGCTTATTATGAAAAACTGAACTGTCACTTTTAATTATATTTTTAAAGATGTAAATAAATGCACTGACTTACTTGTACGGAAAACTTATCATAAAACTTATGATCTCTCTATTTACAACGAACTATTTATGAAATGTAGGATCATCCTTGATTTTGATGTATCCTGACTCTTGTATCCCTTTTAAGGTTTGTTCGTGTTTTTCATTCAAAAAAAAAAATATTGCATTTTAACACTGAAAAAATTACAAAAAAATGACTTAAAAAGTTTAGAATAAGGATTGAGTCTAGTATAATGAACCAGTTTCTTATTATGTAACAAAACAATGTTTAAATTTTTGTTAAAAAGAAGTACTTATATTTAATACCTAATGATGTCTTAAATGATATTACTTCTCAACTGTGCAAAATCAATAAAATAAAAAGTATTTTACAAAATATATTTAATTACAGTTTTAATTTTTTTACTACATGCTCAACTGTTTAGACTAAAATTTTTATCCAACTTGTTGAGGTTAAATTTTAAGAAGTTAAATTTATTTATTTATTTAATATTAAATAATAATTTATAATATTTATTTATTATTATAATAATAATTTTGTCATTTAAAAAAATAAAAGAAAAAAAAATAACACCGCAAATGCAGTGTTAATTGGTGCTCCGCACCACGGTGCACCGAAACTGGATCCGACTGTAATAGGATTTAGCAGAGACGCACGACCAAGGCGCAACGCGAGTGTGGAACCGACACGTGGAAATTTTGGAAAAAAAATAAACAAGAAGAAAGAAAAGAGAATTGAGTCAGCAAACTTGGATTTATGTGTCATGAACACAGTAGGGGAGCCCAGACAGAGCCATGGTGCACCAAGGGTGTAGGATAATTTTATAAAAATATTATTTTTTAAAAAAATAATTTACTAATTAAAATTGATAATTACTCTAGAATTAAAATTCTAATAACATAAATAAATTGATCATTATTTTTTTTAAAAATATTATATTGAATAAGTTGATGTATTCTTTATATCTTAGGTAGATAATTAAAGTATTATACATTTAATAATTCTTTGAATTTAAAATTTTTTATTGGATACAGAGTCTATAAAATATTAAGAGTAAATTGTTAAATGTTATAAAATTTATATACCTTGCGTATAATTTTTATCAACTCGGTCTGTCGCCATTTGAACACATCAGCATAGACCATACAGTGTTATGGCGCCATCTGGAGTCTTGTAGCTAGTTAGTTCATGAAGGACTGAAACTGTGAGGATCAACTCTAACAATATCTGAAACTATAAGAAGGATTCTAGAACTATGAGCACTGATTTTTCTTTTTCTTTTTTATTGTGCACAGTTATTTTTATGAAATACTACATAAAATAATTTTTAAGAGATTTGACATCTTAAAATATTAGATAATTTATAAAAATAAAGTTTTATCAATGATATATTTTTAATATTACTTTTCCTCTATATTCTATCTCTTCAATATTCTCTTATAAAATGAGTATTAAATGAATGATAATTTTGAAAGTTTATATTTTTATTTTTTAAAAAATAATGTTATAAAGTGTATATTTAATGAGTTTTATTGGTATATGTGATTTTATTTTTAAATGTATCTTATAAATGGCTAAAATGCATTAAAAAACCCTTTAATTTTGAGGTAATTTCATATGACTCCCACCAACTTTAAAAGTTTAAAATTAACTCCCTTAACTTTTAATTTTATTTTTCAAAGCCTCTACTATTAATTATATTATTTTTTCATAAGGGTTAAAATGTCATTCAACTAAAAAAATGCTATTAAAAAATATTATATTATAAAATTATTTATAATTAATTTCTTATATTTTTTGGATAGTTAAGACATTGATGGCAAAAAAAAAAAATATTAGTATCACTATATGAAATTTTAAATATTTACATTTATATTAACTTTATCCATGTCTTTTTGTTATCAGTGGTTCATAATTTTATTATTTTAAAGGATAAATTTTTATTTATAGTTTTAGATTAGATTAATGTAATGCACATGGTTAAAATATTTAAAATTTTAAATATTATCAGTATAAATTAATTTTTCTTTTAATACAAAAAGACTATGCAATGGATAAAAATAATACAAAAATAAGTATTTAAAATTTTATATGGTAATAATAACATTTTTTTTTTGCTATCAACACCTCAAATATCCAAAAAAAATATAAGAAATTGATTGGCTATAGTTCTACAATATAATATTTTGTTTAATAATATTTTTTTAGTTAAATGACATTTTAACCCTTATGAAAAAAATAAATAATTAATAATAGGAGCTTTGAAAAACAAATTAAAGGTTGGAGGTTAATTTAAAATATTTAAAGGTGAGGAGGGTCATATATAATTGTTTTAAAATTTAGGTAAGTTTTTATACATTTTAATTCTTATAAATTGGAACGGAGATAATATTACTTATATATTAGAATAAGAGAGTAGTAACTAGCACGAGATGCTTTAATAGCATTAATAATGATTCATTTGATTACGGTTTCAAAACATGAAATTCCATGGAGCAAAAATCTAATAAGCTAATTATTCAAACACAGGGAGCACAAATTTTAATAAGCTAATTATTCAATGGGCAATGAAATAAATGCATGATGAACAGTAATTTCTTGGTGGCTTATTAAATAATATTTTTGATTATATATACAAATGAAGTTTATTATGATTTTAGCATTTTTATATTTAGCTTGATATGATAAAAATTATTATGGAGATTATTCATATTTATTAGTACATTGTTAATTTTTAAATTAATTATGTTACCCCACTGACTTGAGGTCCTGATCTACTATTAATGTAAATATTGATAAATTGATTTACATAATTCAATTTGAACATGTGAAAAAAATATTATAATATTTAATTATTAATTCAATTTTAAAGATTCCATTACCCGGAAACTAAATAGGAAAGAGATGTCATTGATGAAATTTTTTGAGCTTTTTTGGTTTCTATTTTAAAAAACTATTTTGTAGTATAATTTTTTAAAATTGTTTTTCAAAACAAAATAAAATAAAAATTTATTTAGTTATGTTAATTTAAGAACCATTAGAATTAAAAAATAGACTAATAGTAATGACTATAGATAGTTAATTATAGTGCTTTATGATATAAATTCATTAAGATGACTATAATTTTTAATAATTAAATGTATTGTATTTTAAAAATAAGAAAAACAACATGAAAATAACTTGAAGTTGTTTCTATTTTTTGTTTTTAAAAATAAAAAAATGAAACAGTTATGAAAATAATTAAATTGAAAACACTTGACCAAACAAGTTTCTAAATTTTTTTGTTTTAAAAAATAATTTTTAAAAATAGAAAACAATTTTGATGGTACTCGTATAGCCAACTTGGGTGGTGGCACGGTGATTGCATGGTCTGATTGTTTTGAAGTTAATGTTCTGGAATGTACCCCAAAGTTTTGTCATTGTCATGTAAAAGTTTTTTCAGCTGTAAAGGAAATCATTGTTACCTTTTTTTATATGTTCCTCCTTCACTCTCCAATAGATACATACTTTGCAATTTGATTGAGCAAACTGCTATTAAGTACAGCTGATAAGCCTTGATTAATCATGGGTGACTTCAATTAGGTCTTTTCCAAGTTGGACAAATTTAGCAGCAATCCTTCAACATCTGGAATGGCTTCTTTCAGATCTTGTATTGAAAATTCACAATTAATTAATATACACCACCACGGGCCAAAATTCACATGCTCTAATAAGAGGAAATGATCTACAAATGTTGAGGGAAAACTGGATCTCACTTTTCTGTAATTCTCTTGGGTCAGACTTTTCCCTCGCACACATGCTTCTATTTTAGGAATGGCTGTCTCATATCATTCTCTGCTTGTCCTTCCAATTTCTATACCACCTTTCAGGAAGGCCAAATTAATGCGTTTTGAACCACTCTAGTATAATTTTAAAGAGTGCGAAGAGAGATCATTCTCAATTTTTGGAACAATCATTTTCAATGGATCTTCAACTTTCCAAATTTCAAATAAGCTCCAGAGTACTATTACCATGACCTCACTTCATCATTGGAGTAGATGTTCTCTGGGTAATCTACAAATGAGAATTCAGACTTTAGAAAAGAAAGTCCTTCGAATTTCTTCTGGCATTAATTCTGAGGGTTTTGAAGAGCAAATTTCAATTTTTCTTGACGAAAAAAGCACCTTCTGGAGTTTCTCTATGATTGTTAGCATAGTTTTTGGAAGAATTAAATGGAATGTTGGGGCTGAGAGAAACACTAAATTCTTTCATTCAATGGTTAGTAGGAGAAAACAAAAAACTTCGTTAGTTGTATTAAGAGAAAGGATGGATTGTGGACTAATTGTCTGGAAGAAATCATTTTCCTTGGCTTGGCATCATCATCACAAGTTCACAACATCTACTCAACCTCCAACTTCCTCTCAGTTGAACAAATTCTTGATCAATTGAATGACCTAGAATTGCCTCAACTTTCCACTTTTGATATCTCATCTCTTATCTCCCCTCTCACAGAGAGTGAAATCAAAGAAGTTGTCTTTAATCTCCCAATAGATAGCTCTCCTGGACTAGATGAATTTCATGCTTACTTTTTCGAAAACATTGGCATCTTGTTGGACTTGAGATCTCTAGTATGGTTCGTCATATGTGGGAGACTGAGTTCATCCTGAAGTCAACGAACAAAACTTTCATTACTCTCATTCCCAAAGGAAGTAAAGCATAGACATTCAAAGGCTCAAGACCCATAAGCTTATGCAATACCATTACGAAGTTTTTTCCAAAATTCTTTATAATGTCTTAAGTCTGTTTTGCATAAATTGATTCTTCCTTTTCAAAGTGCTTTTCTTAAAGGCAGGCCCATTTCTGATAATATTCTTTTGGTCTCCGAGCTTAAGAATCAAATTCATCACTCTTATGCTCGAAGAAAGAAACTTGCAGCTTTGAAGATTGATTTCTCTAAGACTTTTGACTCTCTGTCTTGGAATTTCATAATCGTAGTTAGGAGTAAGATGAGTTTTCCACCAGAGTGGATTAATCTCATATATCAGTGCATTTCCTTTGTCAGTTATCAGATTCTTCTCAACGGTTCCATTACAGGGTCAATCTCTCCTTCTTGAGATATTAAGCAAGGTGATCCATTATCTTCCTTGCTCTATATTTTGGCTCCTAACGTTTTATCATCACTGATCATTCAACAAAGGCTATTGACAAAGAAAACTGGGCTAACATTTTTGGTGTTCCAATTTCAGATAAACTAGGTAAATATCTAAGTTCTTGGGTTGACTTGGGAAAAGACAAGAAATTGCTCTATAGTCAACTACTTGAAGCTATTGACAAAAGAATAGCTTCATGGAAAGTCAGTCTTCTTTTGCAAGCTTCTAGACTCTCACTAGTTAAATCGGTCTTATTTGTTGCGAACATTTATCAGCTATCTTGTGTCAAATTACTTTCGTACATTTGTAAGAAAATCGATGCTAAATGCATTGATTTCTTTTGGGAAATGGATTCAAAAGATAAAAGAATGCATCTTGCTAATAAAGACACTCTCTTTAAACCAGTTGACTCTAGAGGACTTGGTTTGAGACTGACTCATCTGATGAACAAAGCCTTACTAATAACGCAAGTTTGGAGATTGTTAAATGTTTCTCAAAATTCAATCCTCTTGGACCCTCTAAGGCTAATGTGGATGAACCTTCTTTAGTTAAGGAGCACTCTAATGCATCTTGGATGTGGAAAGGAATTCTTGGTTACTCTGATTTAGTAACTTCAAAGTTAAAATGGAGAGTTGGTAATGGACAACAAATCAGGTTCAACATTGGAAGCCTGGCTTTCCCAATCCAGGAACTGAACTATGGCCAACTAAAAAGGTTTTAGATTTTATCATCAGTTCCTCTGTGCCTTGGCATCCTTTAAAATGGAACAAAGACTATATATATTGCCAAGCTTTATAATTTTCATTGATCTACATCAGATTCTTATGTATCCAATCTCTGCTCAAAATCAACAAGATAAGCTGACATAGCAAGGCAACTCTTCAAGTAAGTATCTTGTCAAAGAAGGTTTCTTACAAGCATTGACTCAGGAGATTTCTTTTGACGATACGGCTCCTTTTCCTTGAAAGTCTTCTGGAGACTAGGTTTACCCAGAACATTTCTTTTGCTCACATGGAAGATATTTACCATGGCCATTCCAACAGGTGATGTTTTAAAGCATTATCATTTACTAAATAACACCAAATGCGTTTTTGGTTGTGATGTTGAAGAATCTATTAATCATTTATTTTTTAACTGAGCAATCTGCTTTGGTGCTTTATCAGTCAGAATTGATGACTTGATACTACAAAATAATTTTCAGAATCTTATGGATCCTTGCATGCATTGCCGATTACTAGCTCCCCCTTGTAGAACTACATATTACCTGTTATGCTTCATTATCGGACTCCAACGGTAGAAGATCAAAGTTGTGTGGTCAATTCAGACATCTTCTTTCTTCAACACTACCCTCACTTTACTTTTTCCATTTCCATTTGTTTTCCTTTCCCTAGCCCACCTAATTCCAGATGCCTTCATCTGGAATTTTAAATTCTTAATTACTTTTAATGTACTTTTTACTTTTTCTTTTTTTATAATATAATTACGTTTGAAGTAAAAAAAAAAAACAAACAAACAAACAAATAACCCTTCAGTTTCAATATCCTCCGAAATCTGTTAGTTTTGTGCTGAGTACAATTAAGTACATTGATTATAGAACATACTTCAGGACCACCAAAAGATTCACTGTTCATTTTATTTATTATAGTACTCCATCATCACGATCACGATTCGGGTTAATTAACATGTCTGATCAACAGACATTAAATTAAATATGCCTAAGTAAAAGGATAACCTGTTTAATTAAAAAAAAAATCTCCCTCTATCCTTATACATAAAATGTTTTTACTCAAATCCTATGTATCAATAAAAATTTATTATTTAGTTAAAATAATATTTAATCACAATAATTTTTTAATTTATCTCTAATAATGTAAATTAATATTATGGTTGTGCTGGTAAATCACCCAATTAATATCATGGTTCAGGGTTTGCTCGGATTTCTTTGGGTTTTAAAGTAAAGAAAATCTTTTAAACTCTTAAACTTGACCTTGAAATTTTTTAAATTTATTTGAGTTGGCCTGTTGATCTTAGTGTAAATCATTATGTCTATTTACATCCCGTGCAATTGCGCCCTTGTGACAGAAAAATGATTTATATATAGAACCTAAATTTATAAAATTATAAACTTGTAAAAATTGGCAAGAAGCACCGAAGCATGACGTGGTCCATATATATTTGAAAAAAGGGAGAATCACATAAAAATCTGGCAAAAAATTTATTTACAAATTAATAGATACCAATATGAAATAGATTGTTATTAAGATGGGAACATTGACTCTCTTTTTTTTTAAATGAGACTTGTTATTAATTCTTATTTATGAATAAGTTTTTTGACAGGTCTTTGAATGTGATTCTCCCAATCCTTCAAGTGAGTTAATCTTCTAATTTAATTCATTTAACCTTAATTTATTTAATGGACCTTTGTCCTTCCTTTTTTCCAAATATATTTACCGTATGGTCTTGCTTACCAATTTTTGTGGAAAGTTTTTTTCTCCAGCCTGTTTTTTCGGCCTGTTTCTTGTCCAACCTCACGCACTTCGATTTTATAGTACATTGGAACATAAAATATATTGTAATCATCATGGTCAATGGACTTCTTAAGAAGATAAATATTCAGTTTCTACTTCATTATCTTTATAGCATGTTATTTTACATTTTCTTTTTATATTTGAAACCTTTTTTGTAAATCAAAATACTTACCAAGTCATCAAGTGCTTGGATAACAAAGCTATTAGAAGTCCTAAAATTCCTTTGCTAAAAAAAAAAGTCCTAAAATTCCAACCGAAGAAGTTTGAAACTGTCATGCTAAAATTGATTCGATCCTGACAAAAAAATTATTTAATCTTAGACAGAATTATTACAGTTAAGTTTTTTGAAAAAAAAAAAAACTCCAAAATAATCTAAGGGGTTCAATGTTAAGTGGATGTAATGAGTGATATTGAATGTAAGCATAAAAAGGTGAAAAGTTTAAATTTGGTTTAAGCATTTAGAGTATAAATACACATCCGTTTATATATATATTTCTAAAAATATATGATAATTATAAAACGTGCAAACCTATTATAGTAATAAAAAAAAATATCTAACTTTTTTTCTTATAAACATGTATTCTTTTACTGAAAAAATATTACTCAAAATATGGTTGTGCACTAAACATTCAACTTAAAGAGATTTCTACTTGTGTTAAAAAAAAACAAAAAAACAATTGCATCACAAGACAAAAGAAGCAAGTCCATGAGCTCATAGGCTCATCACAAACAGCTACATTTGTTTTCGGAGCAGCGAAAGCCCATCACATAAAGTTACATCAGAAAAAATACACATATAATGGCCTAAAAGACAAAGAAAAAGAAAATTCCATCTACATTTCAGATCATACATAAAAAGATGCTTTATTATTACAAATCCATTCTATCGAGGTTGATAAAATGGCAAGTGAAAGATCCTTAGCATGTCCCTCTTAATTAATTCTACCACTTACATGACCTATCGAGATAATGTTTTAAATACATTTCCTGAAATTTACAGCCTGGTACACCACTAACACTTTATACTCTTACATCATTGTCTATCAACAATAAATTTGGGACATTCACCTCTCCGAACCATTTTAAAAATGAGAGTCTCACCAGTTTTAAAATGATTTGCTTTGGCAAATTCTGACCACCCTTTACTGAATCTGGCAAATGTCCTTGTCCTTTTCATGTGAGGGAGTAATGTCACTTTCCATACTCCATCTATTGTCTCGATCTCCACCTCTTGTCTCTTGTTTTTCATATGCTTCTTGAAGAACTCTGTGGGAAAGCACTGCACAAGTTCCTCAAACAAATTAATCTGAGTATCACTTAGAATAACCTTAACATACATAGTACACCATGGAAACTTAGTATGAACTAAAAACATGAACCATATTTTGTTTGATATGCATGTCACATGAGAAACAAGGCATCATATTCATAATCAGTATACTTCTTTTGTTCATTATTATAAGACACTTTTAACTAATTTACACCCCTAGATATTGATCCCTTTTAATAGGTTGTTTCAATTAGAAAATTTTATTAATTACACTTGTCATTAAGGGTCCTTTTTGAAAAGACCGTATTAATTATATTTTGAAAGATCCAAAGTGTCTTATCTTTTTTAATATAATATTTCAAAAAACAAAAGTGTACTCTTATGACATTGAACGGAGGAAATAAGATACAATAAAACAACAAGAAGGTTGACCATATCAATTTTATTTCTCTTTAACTTGAATACATGCCTGGATTGCTTCTAGTCACTAAAAGACGCAATGAGAATGGAGTAAAAAAGAGCAAGACCTATCTGTTGGTGTGGCTCAAGGCTTCTCTTTCTCCCTCATCATTGATTCCTCTAGTATGATAAATGCATTTAATCATCACTGCTCTTTCTTCCTAGGATAGCATCTAAGAAAATAAATCAAGTGATATGAAGAACTAACCATGACACCCTTTTCTGCATAGGCTTGCTGCAGAAGAATTTTGAATGAAGGAATTTTCTTAGGGCTCAATTTGGGGGCTTCACTGGATTCCTTCAGCATTGGTCCCTCACACGTGCTTCCGTTCCCTAATTAATCAAAATGTGAGCTCAAATCTTAGCCTATATGCTAAATTAAATGGAAATAAACAAAAGTCCGACTCTATAATTGGCTAAAAAACTTGTTGCTACATAATTTTTACTCACTGATTCTGTAATTAGGCATAAGCTCAGAGTAATAAAATAAAATTTTGACCAGGATTATCAATGGAGAGCTATATTTTCATTAGCTTACCACTATTCCTGATAGGGCTATGAGATTCATGTTGTAAAGCAATATGCTCATTGCTTTGTTCTCTCTGAGATTCACCCTGCAAAGCAATATGCCCATTGCTTTGTTCTTCTTCAACTTCTTTCTGGGGAGCCCCAGTTCCCTGGTTAGAATTGTGATAATCATCATGATCTACTCTCTCCTCTGTGATCTCAACATTCAGCCCTGACTTTTGTCTATCTACATGAATTGGATCTATTTCTCTCTGAGTTTCTTGATGAAGTCGAGTTGTTGTTTGTTTATAATGCTGTATGCAGTAATTTTGATTTATACATGGCTGATTCTCAAGCTCCTTCTCACAGGCAGAGTTCCCATAGATCTTAACTTTAAATGTTGAATCCCCATCAAATTTGAAAACTAGAAACTGTGCAATTTCCAAAGCATTATCTTCTACAAATGTACTCCAACCATTCTTATAATACAACCTTTTGTCATCTTCTTCCTCAATATCAACCTTCCATGATCTGTTTGAAGAAGCCCTGATCAGTGTTACTCTTTTTGGGACAAGAGTAGAATATTTGGAGAGAAACAACAAAGGGATTCGCTGCAATTAAGAAAAGAAAAAAAGAAAGAAGAAAAGAAAAGAAAAGCGATTTAGAGAGATTTCAGCTGTTGAAATAAGCAAACGCCAATGAAGAAGAAAGAAAATTACCAATTTAGTAGTGTACTTGCTGTCAACGAGGACCTTGAAGAAAGAAGGCATTGACATTGGGGCTTTTCTTCTGAGGTAAGATTTTCCAAATATGTTAGCTTTAAATATTGAATTCCCATCGAATTTGAAAACTACAAACTCCCCAGTTTCTAAAGCATTATCTTCTACAAATGTATTCCAACCTCTTTTGAAGTACAATTCTTTGTGATCTCCTTCCTCGATATCAACCTTCCATGATCTTTTTGAAGAACATACAAGTGTTACTGTTTTTGGTGTAAGACAAGAAAATCTGGAGACAAACAGGGAAGGGATTCGCTGCCAAAAAAAGAAAAAGAAATTATTATATTTGAATTGAATTCTCTGTATTTATAGAGTTAGCATTTAAAAAAGAAGAAAAAAAACCCCACACCCATATCTGGTGTAGCATGAGTACACATTCATATTCTGACAATAAACAAAAAGAAAGTTTTCGGGAGAATATAATCGCTTTAAATTCTGAGATTTCATATTTTTTTATTTTTTTAAAATATCAAAAATCATTTCTAAAGGTCAAGATATAGATATCTATTAGAAAACAAATAAAAGTAAAAGTAAAATGACACATTTGGAATGCAATTGATTTTTTATTAGAAAACAAATAAAAATAAAAGTAAAATGACACATTGATCCTGGAAAATTTGCCCCCTCCGCCACCATCGTCCTTGAGGACACAACAGAATTATACACTTCACAATCACCCACAGATTACAAACACAAACACAAACACAGCACAAAAACACCAGCATGCAAAAATTTCCAGGATTGATTGATGCAATGGCAAATCGATACCCAAAAATTAGAAAAAGAAAAGCACAATGGAGATCTAATTGGCCGAACGAAGCTGAGAAGGGGGATAAACAAAATCAATCCATCATCAACCAACTGAACAAAACTAGAAACCGAACGAAGCTACCAGAGACGTCGGATCAGAGCCGACGGCAGGGATTACAGGCGCTGATAACAGAGAACGCAAACACATGCATAAACGAGGACGAGAAGTTGAGGACGAAGAAGGAAATCAATCAGAAGAAAGAAAATTACCAATTTAGTAGCGTACTCGTCGATGAGGACTCTGAAGAAAGAAGACATTGACGTTGACGAAGTCTTCTGTTATGGGGAACAAGAAATTTCTGTCAAAGCATAAATCGGAATCCAATAAGAACTCCAGTGAGAAGGAAGGAATCAGGCCGGTAAAGAAGCAGAGCTGATCGCAGGTACGGGTTTAACCGTGATCGTTGGTTCAAGTCTTCAAGACACTCAAAAAGATTTATATATTTATTTATCGCTGTTTATTTCTTATTTTAAGTAAGTTTCAATCAATATCCTTTACCCTCCATTAATTATTATTTTCAATGGCAATAATATAAATCTATTTAAAAATAACAGAACCATTTACTCGTAATTAAGATAATATAACCCATCTCAATATGACTCATTCTTTAAATTCAATTTAATTTAATTCAATAGATGAACATCGCAAGTTGTAGAAAACTTAAGTAAATGGATTTTATGTATTATACAAAATTTAAGAGATAAATTGCACTTTTCATAATTGATAAACAGTACAACCTGTATTTGAATTATACTAATATTGATATTGATAAATTGGTGGTTTGCTACATAATTCAAATTGGATACATGCAATAAATAATATAAATATAGTAAACAGTAATATTTAATTACTAATTGTTGAGTTTTAAAAACATTACTTATTTTCCATATTTTTTTCAATTTAATTTCTTAATTTTTCATTTGTTCCAAAACAAAGCACATCCCTCCTTACAATGACGAGGACCCTAAAGCAGTGGGGCATAATTATATAAAAATAAAAAATAATTTAATATATATAAAATAAATATTAGTTTTTAAAAATAATATTAGAAAAGGAAATTAAAATAATATTTTTATAAAAAATATAAATTTAAATATAATGTATTCAAAATTTAATATATATTGAATTTAAAGGAAATATAAAAATATCAATTTATTTTTTAAACTCATATTTTAGCTTCGATCTAGTGAGTTCAAAACTCTTAAAATAATAGAGGTAAATTTTTAAAAATTTCATCTTCTAGTAATTGCATCTGCTATTGCCTACATGACCCTTTTTTTTTTTTTTAAGAAAGATTTAAACACTAATTTATTCTCTTCATGATTCAACACGCATTTATTAATATTTAAGGACTTGAGACTTAGAGTCTTGTTTTTTGAGCCGACAAAGAGAGATTTATAGTACTTAAACAAGGATGGTTAAAAAACAAGAACTGCACTTAAATAAGAAGGCGATATAATATTATTCATATTATCCGAATCTGTTAGTTTTGCAATGGGTACAATAAAGCGCATTGATTATTGAATACTTCAGGACCACCAAAAGATTCACTGCTCATTTTTTGGTATACTCCATCACGAACACATTTGGATTTGTTGGAGGGGAAAAAAAATCTATTTGGGTTAATTAATTAATTAATTAATATTTTGATTGGACGTGTTTAGAATCATTGGCCAAAGAATAAGAGACATGTTTAGAATCAATAGACATTAAATTAAATATGTCTCAAAGGCTTAAACGTTAACTTGCTTGACGGTTTATCTCATTTAAGGGGTACTCCCTGTATATGTCTTATTTATATGCAGTGATAACTATTTTCTTATTTTTTTATAAGTTATATCATTAAATTTTTATTTAAAGTTTTTCTTTTTACTTCTATTAAATATTAATGAGAAAAACTGATTATTAAATTATGTATATTTAATTGGAATGAAGTTGAAAGCCTATTAAATATTTAGATAAGGTTAATAAATTTTAATACTATTTTTAATTTCAATAAAACATGTTTAAAATAATTTACAAATAAGACTAGAAGGTGCTATCTCTTAAATTTTCTCAAAGGTTACTCAATATTTTTCTTAATCCTAAAAGAAATTAAAGGGCTGTTTGGTTATTTATTTATTTGGCCAATGGGAATTTCTATTCGAAACAAAAGAAACACCAACAACATTTCTGCGAGTCAAAAGAAAGCCAAAAAAGCAAACTTTCAAAGGAAACGAACAGAAAACTACAGAAAGGAAAGATAGAAATAAATGACAAAACAAAGAAATGAATCAGCAACAGCAGCAGCATAAAGGATTAGCCAACACCATCTTGGTCTTGATGAGCTCCACCATGAACAAAAGCTGAATCAGAACTCTGAACCTCCACAGCTAGCAAGAAGACAAAGGAGATGATGGTGTTGGCAATATCTTAACAGCAAAGCAGAAGCAGCCATGAAGTTAGCTGCCCTGTTACCTTTGTGGGGCACAAAGGAAAGAGAGAACCCAGCTGTTGATGCCATAAGTTCTAAGATATCTTCCACAACACTTATACTCTCCAATCACCAAAATCAGTTTGACTTTTAGTAATGCTGTTAACAAGCATGAATCACTTTCAAAATCTACCTTATCATTACAACAACAACAACAACAACAACAACAACAACAAGCCTTTATCCTACTAGGTGGGGTCGGCTACATGGATTGCAAGACGCCATTGTATTTTATCATTTATCAAGCTTTTAGGAATATTATTAATTAAGAAATCGCGTTCAATAACTTCTAAGAGTGTTCTCTTAGGCCTTCCTCTACCTCTCTTAATCGGACTCAAAGTTATATGTTCCACTCTTCTCACTGGTGCCTTCCTTGGTCTTCTTTGTACATGCCCAAACCATCTCAACCGATTTTCTGCCATTTTTTCCTCAATAGGTGCCACCCTCACTTTTTTACGTACGTGCTCATTTCGAATTTTATCTTTACGTGTATGTCCGCACATCCATCGTAACATTGTCATCTCTGCTACTCCAATTTTATGCTCTTGCTGTCCCATTAGAGCCCAGCATTCACTACTATATAACATTGCCAGTCTGATAGCAGTGCGATAAAACTTTCCTTTAAGTTTATCAGGCACCTTACCATCGCAAATAACTCCTTTAACTTTTTTCCAATTAAACCATCCAGCTTGAATTCTATGTGAAATATCTCTACTGATTTCACCATCATTTTGAATAATGGCTCCCAAATATCTAAACTTTTCCACTTGAGGTATAATTTGATCTCCCAATTTCACTTCCAAATTATTGTTAAATAGTCCTTTACCAAATTTACAATATAAATATTCCATCTTACTTCTACTCAGACGAAAACCTTTCGACTCCAATGTCCTCTTCCATAACTCAAGTTTGCAATTAACCTCTTCTCTTGTCTCTGCTATAAAAACTATATCATCTGCGAAGAGCATACATTTTGGAATTTCCCCTTGAATATGTTCCGTCAAAACATTTAAGATCAAGTTGAATAAATAAGGACTTAGAGATGATCCCTGATGTAGTCCAATCTTTATAGGAAAATCCTTTGTTTGACCACTAGGCGTTCTTATACTAGTTTTTACCCCCTCATACATATCTTGTAGGGCTTTAATATAAGTAATCCGTACTCCCTTTTTTTCTTACGTTTTCCAAAGCATTTCTCTTGGTATACGGTCATAAGCTTTTTCCAAATCAATAAAAACCATATATAGATCTTTATCTTTACAACGATACTTTTCTATTAATCCCCTTAGTAGATAAATTGCCTCTGTAGTTGATCTACCTGGCATAAAACCAAACTGATTCTCAGAAATACTTGTCTCCAATCTCAACTTGTGCTCAATTACTTTCTTCCACAATTTCATTGTGTGGCTCATGAGTTTAATCCCTCTATAGTTAGTACAATTTTGAATATATCCATTATTTTTATAAATAGGAATTAATGTACTTCTCCTCCACTCATCAGGCATTTTCTTGGACCGTAAAATCACATTAAATAACTTAGTTAACCATCTCACCCCTTCTTCACCTAAACATTTCCACGCTTCGATAGATATATAATCAGGTCCGTTGGCTCTACCATTTGCCATTTTCTTAAGAGCTTCCTTTACCTCCTTATCACGTATTATTCGATAGAATGACAAATTTTGTTCTCCTTCACCAGTTACTAAATCCTCCAAGTTACTAGATGAACCCTCTTCATCATTGAAAAGTTTAGAAAAGTAAGTCTCCCATCTATTTTTAATTTCATTATCTGTAACTAAAGTTCTTCCCTCTTCATCCTTAATACACCTTACCTATTCTAGATCTCTTGATTTTCTTTCCCTACTCTTCGCAATCTTATAAATATTTCGCTCTCCTTCCTTCGTCTCAAGGCTCTTTTAAAATTCTTCAAAAGCTTTAAAACGAGCTTCACCCACAGCTCTCTTAGTTTCCTTCTTAGCCATGCAGTACCTCTCCCAATTTTCCTCATTGTTACACAAATGTATGGCTTTAAAATAGTTCTTCTTATACTTGATTTTATCCTGTACACTATTATTCCACCACCAAGACTCCTTATCTCTCGGACCAGAACCTTTTGATTCTCCTAAAACTACTTTTGCAACCTCCCGTATCTTTTTAGCCATATCCTCTCACATGATGTTAGCATTTCCCTGAGATTCCTAAATTCCTTTATCCAAAAGATTTCGCTTGAAAATATCTTGCTTCTCACCTTTTAATTGCCACCACCTAATCCTTGGTGCTACTATTTATCGACGTTTTTGGATTTTACTCATAATACACACATCAAGGACTAGGATCCTATGTTGTGTCGTTACAGCATTTCCGGGGATCACCTTGCAATTTTTACAAAGTCTTCTATCTATGTTCCTAACCAAAAGAAAATCAATCTGTGACCTTGAGGCTCCACTTTTGTAAGTGATGAGATGCTCATCTCTCTTCTTGAAACAAGTGTTGGCAATCTTAAAATCATACGCTAATGGGAAATCAAGAAGAGTGTGTCCTTCATTGTTTAGCTCTCCAAAACCAAAACCACCATGCACCCTCGCATACTGACCAGCTTCCCTCCCGACATGCCCATTAAAGTCTCCTCCAATAAAAATCTTTTCACTCTATGGTATGTGTCGAATCAACCCCTCCAGATTCTCCCAAAATAATTCCTTAAGACTGGCTTCTGTCCCGACTTGCAGCGCATAAGCGCTAACAATATTAACAGTCTCACGTTCAATTATCATTTTTAAGGAAATAATTCTGTCTCCAATTCTGCTAACTTCTACAACGTTCTTTTTCCACTCCTTATCTATAATAATGCTTACTCCATTGCATGCACTTACTTTTCCTGTATACCAAAGTTTGAAATCTTGAATATCCTTAGCTTCTTCTCCACACCATTTTGTTTCTTGCAGGCAAAGGATATTCATTTTTCTTTGAATCATAACCCCTACAACCTCTACAGATTTACAATTCAATGTCCTAACATTCCAAGTACCAAATCTAATTTTGCTCTCATGGACTAACTTCTTTAGCCGCGTGCGTCCAGAATGACGCGGTAGCCCTTACTCATTTAACACTACATCCGGGCGCCGATGCAGCGGCTCTAACTCACTTATCACTGTACTCGAGCCATGCAGTGCGTTACTTACAGGCAACGACCTAGCATTAACATTATAACGTCTATTGTTCATGTTCATGATAGATTCAACAAAGTTTTACATTGGCTATTGATGGCCTAACACAACTCTCCTCCTTTATCCGGCCTTGGAACCGGCTATAAACATAGGCGGAGTTAAAATCTACCTTATCATTAATGGCAACTTAATCCTGAGTCATCCACTTTCAACAATCATCAAAAGTATCAAAAATCTCATTATGAGGAGTTGAGAGATTAATCTGGAACATGTTTATAGAGAAGTAAACCCCTGTGTTGATCTTTTAGTTCACAAGGCCTCCAGCAATCATTTTGATACTACTTTATTTGATGATGCTCCCATAGATTGTAGAAGCATTTTAACTTCTGACATGATCTGATTTTGATCCTTTTACACGGTATTTTTACCGTGGCCTTGTATTAAAAAAAAAATTACCTTTTCATAACTTAGATCTCAAGCTAGTAAAAGTGCCCCTTTTAAGCCTAATGCCTCACTCATGAATGCCAAGAGAGACTTAACCTCATCAGCAAAAGCCCATAAAAAAATACCAGCAGCATCTTTACGGACCAAGCCAATTGCAACAGAATTTTGATTTGTTTTCAAACAATCAGTGGGAGACTGGGAGGGATGGACCAGTGAGGCTCTCTTGTGCTACTGTTAGCTTCAGGGACATTGTTCTGCACACTAACCCTTGACTCCCAAAATTCCAAAACTGCACGTCTAGCCCATAACAGTGCTAGGATTTGGTTCAAGAAGGTTTAAAATCTCATCATTTCTAGCTTTCCACATCAACCACAGCAACCAACAAATCTTAGCAAGATCAAATTCAGTGATGCCATTATTTAGAGAAGATATAGAGGACCACCACTGACTGAAATTAGTACTGCGAAAAGTAGTGCAGTGCAGAGGCAAATTACTTCCAAACCATACACAACGGGTCCATGGACATTGAAAAAATAAGTGCTCAATGATTTCGATGTCACCATCAAATTAGACTGACCTTGATATCTTCTTACCATGGCTTCATTTGTTGCAAGAGAATTGGAGAGGCAACACTATATGAAATTGATGATGCGAGTTATCGTCTTCACCTTCCATAGTGTCTTCCAAGTACCTCTAGGAATAAGTGAGGATGAGCTTGCTGCTGTTCACGTGACATTCTGCACCCTCATTGCTGTTGGATAGCCCAATTTCACATTATAGATGCCATTGCTTGCAGGCCTCTAGTATACTCGGTTTTGAATATTAACCACAGAAAGAGGTAAGGCGACAATGGCATTAGTTGCCTCTTCGCTAATGAGATAAGAAATACCTCTTAAATTCCATTGTCCATTTTCTATTAGAGTAGCCGCTGTAGTAATAGATTTCTTCAGCACTCGATCCTCAGTATATAATTTTTAGTTCGTTAAGGAGGGAATCCACCTATCTTGCTAGATGCGCACAGATGAGCCATTCCCTATATGCTAGAAAAGATTTTCATTGAGAAATTCTCGACGCTCTAGAATGCTTGTCCAGCACCATGAAGCTTTAGCACCTTTTTTAGCTTCTAAGAAATGAGAATAAGGTAAATAAATGCCTTTGAGTACCAAGCCCACAGATCGTCACAATTATTCACAAATCTCCAGGCTGTTATGGGAAGAAGTGCATAATTGAAGTTGACAAAGTCTTTGAAGCCCATCCCTCCTTCTTCCTTAGGTCTCTTGAGGTTCTGCCATGATATCCAATGCAATTTACGATTTGTTGAACTGCCGTTCCATCAAAAATTAGATAAAAGACTATCAAATTCTTCACAGGTGTTGATTGGGAATTAAATCATAGCATAGTAAAAGTAGGAATAGCATTCATGATTGCTTTGATCATTACTTCCCTCCCAGCTTGAGATAATAATTTCTTTCTCCAACCTAAACCCTATTACACATTTTCTCTCGAACATATGCGAAAGCTTGATACTTAGTTTTTTTCCATACACTATAAATGCCCAAGTATTTTACCTGGATCAGTGGAGTCCGCCAGTTCCAAAATACTACAAACCAAGTCTTTGGTTATTTACAAGGAAAAGGACTTAAAGGAATGTAATGTAGTATAATATAATTACTGTTACCTTATTTTCATTTTTTGATAGACTAGGTGAATCATGCAATGACTTTGGATTTTTTTTTTAATAAAAAAAGACTTTGGAATTGTTTGGGACAGTTTTGCCTATTTTTGTTGGGTTTAGCAAACTCAATCTTCGTGGATCAAGCTGTAGCCCAAAGTCCAAGCCCACATTGGATAGAGGCTTGTATGGATATTAATAAAATGCTAGGCCCTTAAGTGTAATATACCTCTTCTTTATTTGAAAAAGTGTGGGACCTTTTTTATTGGGAAAAATTAATTTGCATAAGGTTAACTCAATTTTAAATTGAATCTCTATAGTTTATTTTGTTCTAATCAAACTTATATGGTTTTTTTTTGCCAGTAAACTCTTATACATGTTAACTCTTAAAAAGTTAAAAATAATAATGAATTATTAAATTTTATAAATAAAAAATACTCTTGGAATTTATAGAAAATTTAATTTAATATTGTTAGCCAAAATTAAAAAAAATGATTTAGTACACTGCTTACATTTTTATTAATTTCTTATTAAAATTATATATGTATAAAAATGAAAAATTACGTATAGCTCCTGTGAAATAAATTTATTTATCAATAAGTCCCATGAAATTCAAAAACTATAGTTAGGTTTCTTAGGATGTGAGTGTAATTTAAAATTAGGTTGAAAAGAAAATAATACATCTATTAAACATATATTTCATCAATTAAATAATTAATTTATAACTACTTTATTAGTAATTTATAATTTTAATTTTAATTTTTTATAACTATAATTTCACATTTTCAATAATTAAACAATTATGTGTTATTAATAAAGTTTAATATTAATTATTTATAACTACTTTATCAGCAATTTATATATATAATTTTAATTTTTTATAGCTGTGACTTTACGTATTCAATGGTTAAACTGATCAGTTTAACTATTGGATATATAAAGTTACAATTGTAAAATATTAATGAAGTAGTTGTAAATTATTTAATGATGTAATGTTATTTTTTTATCCCAATTTTAAATAACACTTAAGTCTTAAGGGATTTAATTGTGGTTTCTAAATTTTATGAGACTTATTTGTAAATAAGTTTGTTCCATAAGATTTATATGTAATTTTTCCTAAAAAATATATTTAAGACAGTGTAATTATATAAATTTTGAGTTATAAAAATTATGTAATCAATTCTAAAGTTATATAATTATTTAATAAAAATAAAACATTTATTTATTATGTTTTTTAAAAGAAAAATTTTAAAAATTTAATTGATTAAACTATAAAATTTTAATTAAAAAATAAATTGTAAGGATCTAATTTAAAATTGAATGAAATTGTAAGGATATATATATTTTCCATAAAATAAATTATATTTGAGTAAAATGAATTGACATCTTCATTTTGTTATAATTATAAAATTTAGTTGAAACTTTACTCTCTTAAAAAGTTATACATTTTTCAAATGATACCTCATTTAACGCATTATATAAATATCTAAAAATGACAATTGAAATTTCAATTAATTATTTTTTGAAAAACAACAAATGAAATAAGGGTGTAATTGAAGAAAAAAATTATAAAACTGCTTTGAATTAAGTATGGCTTCTAAAAAATATCATATATTATAGACTAGAGGGAATATTTAAAAAGTTAGAAGAAATTTTATTATGTTAATTAAATTTCTCAGTCTATATGCATTGCAGAGAGAATCAGAGGGAGTAACAAATGTTTCCTTGATTTTGCAAAAGTTATGATATCGTCAAAGCTCATTTGCGTGATCTCCTAATTAGTTCCACCATTTACAAGACATATCATGAACAATTTTCACTTACATTTATTGGATAGGAAACCATTGCCTATCATGAAGTCCTGCACTTGAAGCTTGCATGCACATTCAAACATAGTTTTTTTCTGAATTAACTATACCATCTACATGACCTATATATACAGGTGGTCCACTGACTCTTACTTCTGCACATCATTGCCTATCAACAAAGAACTTGGGACAATTACCTTTCCGAATCATTTAAAAAATGAGTCTCTCCGGTTTTAAAATGGTTCGCTTTGGCAAAATTTGACCACCCTTCACTGAATCTGGCGAATGTCCTAGCCCTTTTCTTATGGGGGATTAATGTCACAGTCCATACTCCTTCTACTATCTCAATCTCTACCTCTTGTCTTTTGTTTTTCATATGCTTCTTGAAGAAGTCGGTTGGAAAGCACTGCACAAGTTTCTCAAACATATTAATCAGAATATCACTTTAATAACCTTAACATACATAGTACACCATGGAGACTAAGTATGAACTGAAAACATGAAACCATATTTTGTATGATATGCACGTGATATAAAAAACAAGGCATCATATTCATAATTAGTATACTCCCGCAGTTTATTATTATAAGGCACTTTTAACTAATTTACACCCCTCTGTTTTTATCCTATTATCTCAATCTCTACCCCTTCTCTCTTGTTTTTCACATGCTTCTTGAAGAACTCTGTTGGAAAGCACTGCACAAAGTTCCTGAATCTTATTAATCTGAATATCCCTTTAACAGATTTAACACACATAAATTACTGCACTATCATACCCCATGGAAATTATACATGAGCTAAAAAAACATGGAACTTTAGAAGAAGCAACATGACGTCAAATTGATAATCAATATAAGACTTCATGACTAGTTTAACCATGTCAATTTCATTTCTTATACTTCATTGCTTCCTCTATGAACTAAATATTTGAGTGATCTCAAGAACTAACCATGACACCTTTTTTGGCATAGGCTTGTTGCAGAATAATTTTGAATGAAGGATTCTCATTACAGTCCAAGTTGGGGCCTTCACTGAATGCTTCCACAATTGTTCCCTCATACCTGCTGCAATCCCCTAGTTAATCAAAATGTGAGCTCAAATCTTAGAATATATAATAAATGAGATGAAAAATAGACAAAAGCCTGATTTCATAACGGTCATAACACAAATTTTCCACCATTATTTGAACAGGAAAGGAACTTGTTTTAAGTCTAACATACGTTGAGATATAATTTCTATACTCACTAACTATGTTAATCAGACTTGATTCAGAGTTATAAAATGTGACAAAAACCAAAATTATCAATAGAAGGCTAGCTTTTTAATTGCTTACTGATTTACTCGATAGGATCTTGAGATTCAGGTTGAATAGCAATAAGCTCATAATTACTCTGTTCTTCTCCAACCTCTTTCTGGGATGCCCACGTTTCATGGTTAGGATTACAATCATCATCATCATGGTTTTGTAGATCTACATCTATTGGATCTTTTTCTTTCAAAGTTTCTTGATTATCTTGAGTTTTGTTATGTTCATGATACTGTATGTAGTAATTCTGATTGATACAAAACTGATTCTCAAGCTCCTTCTCGCAGGCAGAGTTTCCATAGATCTTAACCTTAAATGTTGAATTACCATCGAATTTGAAAACCAGAAACTCAGCAGTTTCCAAATCATTATCTTCTACAAATGTATTCCAACCATTTTTGAGATAGAATCTTTTGTCATCTTCTTCCTCAATATCAACCTCCCATGATCTGTTCTTCGAAGAAGTTCTAACAAGTGTTGCTCTTTTCGGTAAAATAGGACAATATCTGGAGACAACCAGAGTAGGGATTTGCTGCATTAGCAGATTTGAATTATCTGTATTTAAAAATTTTGCATTTAGAAAAGAAAACATAAAATTGGGCGAATAGAGAACACCCATATCTGGTGCATTAATACTGGAAATTTTGAAATTAGCACTATAAATACGGTTATCTTCCTTTTTCAACATGCATTTCTGAAGAAAACAAGCGGATCCTATGCTAATTCCTTTTGAAGGAGAGAAATACTTTAAAATGAAATTAAAAATAAATTGGAACACAAGGAATTAAGGTCTTCAATTATCCACATTGTATTCTTCAAAAAACTGTTGAATGTTAAAAAAAATAATAAAGAAATAAAAATTGGGACACCATGCTTCAAAGTGATCCTCTGTTATTATCAAGAGGAACACAAGGAAACATTTCTATCTAAGAATAAGAAAGAAAACAGAAAACAGTAGAGTCGAATTCTCTGTACTTAGAAAGCTTGCATGTAAAAAATAGAATGAAAATTGGGCGAACAGAGAAGAAGACCCATATCTGGTGCATTGCTACGGAACATTCACATTCTGAGATTAGGACGGTAAACATACATTTCTTCCTTCCGAGAGAAACTTCTCTGCAAAACTAAGCGGGTCCTTTGCTACTTCATTTCCGAGAAAAGAATTGGCTTAGATTCTCAGATTTCAAAGAATCACTCAAGGATTTAGAGAGAGTTCAACTGTTGAAATCAGCAAATGCCAGTGAATAAGGAAGAAAAGAAAGAAGAAAGAAAATTACCATTTAGCATTATAATCCCCAGTGAGGACCCTGAAGAAAGAAGACATTGAAACCGACGCTTTTCCTTTCTCGGGAAAACGACACCAAAAGACACCGACGGACTTCCGGCTGCCAGCTTTAGAATCGGAGCTAAAGAAGGTTCCGTCAAACATATGAAAAAGATTCAGGGCTGTTTGGTTTCGATTTCTAAATTTTTTTTTCTGTTTTTAAAAATTAAAAAATTAAAAAATTCATTTCGATAAATTTTGTAGATTTAATTATTTTCAAAATTATTCTAATTTTTTAAAAAATAAAAAATAGAAATGACTTAAGCTTTTTTTTATTTTATTTTTTAATTTTCAAAACACCCTATATTTAATTATTGAAAAATATAATTAACTTGATTAATTTTTATCATAAACCATTTTCATTAATCGCTTACAATTATAATTATCAGTCTATTTTTTAAATTTTAAAATATTTTTAATTAACATAATTATATATACTTTTTTTATTTTGTTTTAAAAAATAATTTTAAGAACTGCATTATAAAATAATTTTTTGGTCAAATATTATAAAATAATTTTTAAAAATAAAAAATGAGAACAGAAATCAAACAGACCCTTAATGATTTTCATAATTACTGCTTAAATTTATTATTTAAGAAAAGAAAATGTCATTAAAATGATAAATAAAAAATAAATAAAATTTAAAAGGATAAATGATATTAATCTTAATCTTATATATTTAATATATTTTTTATCAAATCAAATAAAAGCAAGTGAATTTTAAAAAGTTAACAATATTAATAATAATATTTTATTATAAAATAAATAATATATAAAACATTCACACATCTTGAGACCAATCCATTATGGTGCTCACTAAAGTGGTTTTTAGAAAACTATTTCTAATCTTGGTTTTGCATCTCATGATAAATAAATACCAAGAAAAAAAATATCATTTTTTATCCATGTAAAAGACTAAAATGCTATTTCGACCCACCATTTTAATCAACTATTATTGGATCTCCATTATTGACAACAATACCAATAAGTAATTTAAAACTAATATTTTTGTTTTAAGGGTAAAAGAACAATATATCCCTTAAACTATAGGTCAAGTACCATTAGAAATACTAAACTCATTTAGTATACAATTTTTTTACTTAACTTTTAAATTTATAATAACCTCCTCCTAATATTTAATAGATGATAATAGCCGTTACATTATAGTGGTGAAGGCCACTGGTTCAAACATATGACACTCATTTGTACTTGATATGTGGACAAGCCAATAGGCTCCCACCGCCATAAAGTAACCACTGTTTTCCTCTACTTAACATCAAGGGGAGGTTATTATGAATTCTAAAGTAGAGAAAATAAATAGTATAATAAATGAGGTTAGGATCTCTGATGTTACTCAACCTATTGTTTAAGAGGTATATTGCTCTTTTACCCTTGTTTTAATACTATCTTATTAAAACATTGATACTATTAATATTTAATAATCTAAATATTATTATAGTATATAAATCTTCCTCCAAAATTTACAAGTCATCTTGCTTAACTAGTGTGTTCAAAAATGGTTAAAGTTGTAATTTTCTAGGTCGTTTTGAAGTCCTTTTTTGTATTTTTTTTAGTCAATTAATGATTAAATTAAAGTTAACATTATTGATTATAAAAGTGATATTGCATCATTTTTAAATGTTAAATGGAATATTATATAAAAAATAGGATATCAGATGCTTTTATGCAAATAGTTTATGGACAAAATACCTTTAACCCATTTTTATGAATTGAATTTGTTAAACAATTTTTTAAATAATAATTGGGTTAGAGATGCAAAGTTGCCTAGAAAAGTTTTTAGCTAAGTGCAATTAATTTTTTCATATTTTGATTGGTAAAATATTCCCCTGAAAAAATTTCAAAAATTGTGCAATGAACTCTAAAAACATTTGAGTAACCTTGATGGTTAATTAATTGAACAATTTTTAGAATTAAAAAAGGAAAGATAGTTTTGCATCGGAAGTTTGTTTGAATAAGAAATTGATACTATAAACTTTCAATTGGTGTCATGTTTTTATGTTATCAAGATTCAAATAAGTAGAGTGACCAAAAATTAAAAGAAGATTTTGAGTTAGATTAAGACTTAATGCCTCAAGATCAAAATTTAAGATAGAAGTGACACATGTGACCACTATATATGTTTGCCAATCTATAGTAGAAGCCTTGGCCTACATAGGTCTCCGATTCAAGACACCAATAACATAACATTATACAGTATTAAACCAGTTGAGATTCCAACCATTTCCATAGTAAATGAGCTTAGGGTAGTTAAATCCCAAATGAAATAACTAACAAGCAAAATACTATTGTACCAAATCAAATCATATTTCATTAAAATATAGGATTAAGGGGAAAAAATACCTTAAAATTTTTCTAAAAGGAACAATTGGTATCCTCACCATTTTAAAAGGAGTAATAATGTTCCCCTGAAATTGTTAAAAGTAGAGCAATGTTACTCTTTTCTTACCTCTAGTTCTGTTGACTAATAGAATTTTGATAAGCTTTAAAGATGATATAGCTGGCAAGCAACATGGTAATCATGATTCACTTTAAGCACCAGGAAGGCTATATGCTTTAAGTTCTACTGGCACAACACAGCCTTCTCCTCTCCCCTTCTTTACTCTAAGAACTGGAGAGTACTCTAGCATCATTGTTTCCTTCACCACCTCTGTAAACACCACCTCAACCTTCTTCTCAAGCTTTGATGTCTTAAAATCAACCCTTTCCTGGTCAATAAAGATATTGACCAAAGCATTAGCAGTAGCAAGTTAAGCATCGAGGGAAGCAAACTCCTTCAATTACTTCAACAAAGGAAGAATCCCACTTTATTCCATAATAATAAGCTTGTTGTGTTCATTGTCTTTAGTGATTGAAGCAAGCTCGTTAGTCATCTCAATTTAGTCCTTGAGCTAACCCATTTGAATTATGGTTGTGAAGGACTAACCCAGGCAAGAATATGGTTGTTGCTAGCAATCGAAGGGAGAGTCAATTTAGTATTGTCGTCTAAATCAAAGATGCTAAGAAGCCACTTCATGTTATTAATAAAATATTCGAGAAGGTTTAAAACCTCTTGGAAGTTAGCGGTAAAGGTGATATAGAAGAAGTGATGAAGATCCTTACTGTGTTTCTTACGCTACTGTGTTTCTTACGCTTGCAAGCAAGGGTTAGGGTTTGTTTGAGGTTCTTGGAGACTTTAGTGACAATTCGATGAACGAGTTGCTTATGGAGAGAGGGAATAATAAGGGCAAGTCAGATGATGGACTAAAGCATGGTAGAGAGGTGTTCTACTTGCTTAATGAGTTTGGAGCAATCTATCTTTAAGGATTCGACCTTTTGGGCAGCTTTAATAACTCTATCTACTAGCAAAATGGGAAAGGAGAGTTCTTTTTAGATGGTCCTTTCATCTTTAAGGTTTTCTATGGGAAAGAAGAAAAAGCTGATGGTAAACACTATGCCACATTCTATTAGACTTATGTGTCATTTAAAATGGATCCTGTGACAAATGGAAGATGTCTGTCTTATCCTCTAATGGTGTAGGGCGAGATTGCTTTACTTTAACATTTCCAAAAACATTGCTCATGCTAAAAGCTAAGGATACCAATTGCTTCTTTCAGTAAACTTTTAAGGTATTTTTGCTTCTTAAGCCTAACATATAAGTTAGGTTTAACAAAATATAGGGCTTAACCCTTTCAGTGCCATCTAATGTTTTTAAAACTAAGTTGGATATTGAACTGAAAAAGCCAGCAGTTTATAGTTTGCATGGTTCAACTGAGTTAGACCAATGGTCAAACTGGTGACATAATAATTAAATTAAAAAATTATATATGTATATAATAATCTAAATATAAGAAATAAATAAGAAATAGCTATTTAATTTAAAAATAAAATCAAATATTTTAAATTTATCATGACTTAATAAGCCATATGATATAATATAACATCAAATGATTTATTGAGTAAATTGAGGATAATTAGATAATTATAAGTGTTCATTAAATTAAGGATGGTTAGTGATGGCTAGTGAGCCTATTGTGTAACACCTTGAATTTTTTTTCAAAACAATTTAACTCAACCATAGTAGAAAAGTGTCTATCATGGTATATAGAAATCAACTTATCCTATTTTTTTTAACAATTCTATAATTTAAAATACTACCATGGTAAAAAACGATAAAACATAGTCTTATAAAATATTTCACCTTATAAATTAGATACCATGGTAAAAAAAATATTAAACCCCTTTTTCAAATAATATAAAATAATTTTATACAACTAATACACATTTACAGCCATAGTTGGGTTACAGCCACCCAACATACTTTATATCAATAAATTTAATATAAAAATATTTTATAATTGGCTTAAGCTTGCACAATACAACATCTTAGATAAATTTTTTACCTCCCACATGCCATTAGGCTAAAACCATAATTTTCATCCTTATACTCCTAATAAGTGCAAACTATAGACCAATAACTAAAATAAACAATTTAATTAATTTTCAAAACAAGCAAATTATTTGGCCTCATAATCATGCTATTTCAAACCATCCAAAATAAATCAGATATCAAAGTTATAGTCATCTAAAGTATATCAAAAGTAGAAATAGTTTGAGGGGCATGATTACATCATTACATTCATATAATTGTCAATAAACAAAAAGTCTTAATATTAGCAATATAACACATAAAAATCATAAATCAAATACCCAAAAGAAACAGTAAATCTATACCATTAAGTCTCAGTAACTCCTCCATGTACCACTCATGGCTCTTTTTCTGAAAATTGTTAACTACATAATGAGACTCAAAAGTCCTAGTAACCAATGCTAATTTATGATAGTGTATACAAATAGTTAAATGTGTATTTGCTAAGTAGGGAAACAACAGTCATATAATTCCAACAAAAATACAAGAAATATTGCAATGCATAACAAACAATCACCCTTATCTCTCTCAATTAACCTCAAGCCGTAACCCTCACTCAGTGCTAAATTACCTAGCCAAAGGTAGATTAGCCCGAGCCCTTACAAGCCACCTATTGAGCTCCAATAGGGGCATACAATGTGGCACAAAAAATACAACAACAACAACAACAAGAAGTCTCCCAACATCTCCCATAATAATTACACAAATTCATATCAATATTGTACAATTATACAATATTACAATCTTCACAATTTTTTCATTTTCAACAATATTACAATATGACATCCCACTTGACAAAAATACTTCAAAATGCATATTCATAATTTCACAATTGTTCTCAATAGTGACGCAAATAATATGAAGCAACACTAATCACAAATTAAAATATGGTTACCTTATGGCTTTTTCAATAAAATATTTTTTACAATTTCTCTTCCACCACAATCTTCACTAACAACACAATCTACAATAATAAATTATTTACAAATATTAGTTTCAATTATTGAAACTAATAAAATAACTCTAATAATAGAATTAGAGGATATAACATAATTTCTAATCTCAATCTTAATAGAAATCTAGAGTTAATACCATCAAGTAACATTTCTAACTCCTCTTTTAGTCATCAACAAACATTAATAAGCTAAAATCAACCTCTAAACTAATTTCTATTATCAAATTTTTTTTATTTCATAAATCCGCACCTAAAATACCCAAAAATTAAAAATTGAGTTTCAAGCCTAGAATCATCATCCTATAACCATAATAATCCATTTTTCATCCCAAATAATTATCTAAACCTCAATAAATCAATATATATTTTTGAATTTGATGAAAATATAGTATAGGGTTTGATCCATAAGTCTCAAATTCAAAGCTCATCAATAAATTTATACTCTAGAACATTTATTATACTACTAACAACTTTAACAATCATATTTATTCAATATAAATTCATCCTTCTTTTAAACTTTAGATTTTCTACCATCACAAAATCAGAAACCAAAGAAGAAGGATGGCTAAGAAAAATTTTTAGAATACTTAAATAGTCTTAAAAAATTTAAAATTACACCTTAAATATCCTATTAGTAACCTTAACCTTTAAAACTCAAATCCCTTCTAGCCGACGACTCACGTTCTCTGGTCTCTGCTTGCGCGCAAGAAAAGGAAAGGCTAGATGGAAGGAATGAGAAAAGTAAGATGGAAGGAATGAGAAAAGTAAGAGAGGCAGGGGATATTTAAAAAAGTGTGGGTCCCACAGCTTTTTTTTTACCTTCATATCTCTTTTTTTATTTATGTGTGTGTGTGTGTCTGCACACATGCACGCAATCCGCCCCCCTTTTTCTTTTCTTTTTTTAATTTATTAATCTCTCTCACTCTCACTTTTACATTTCTTTTTATCCTTTTCCAATATTAATAATAATAATAATAATAATAATAATTTCTAAAAATCTTAGCTTAGAATTATTTCTTGAATTAGTCTAATAATTATCTCTCAAATAATTTATTTACTTCTAAATATGTTCCAAAATTTTTATAAAATTTAAATTGGATGTTACATATTGGGTTTGGTTACATTCTTTAGATCAAGTCCGGAAGCTTATTAAGCTAATTGGGCCAAAATGGAGGAGCAAAATTCAACCTTTAACTATATGTGTCATCCACCATGATGAATGTAGCTTGTGCTATGGCAACTTGCTAATTATTTTAAATTTGCAACGATCAAGATCAATGAGTTGTCAAATGACAGTTCAATGTTGTCAAGATCTGTGCAATGTGCCGCAGCACATTGTCTCTATGCCATGGCGGATGACTTATATAGTGAAAAAAATGATATTTTTATCCCTTTTATGCAAATGTTTTCAAGCCAATTTGGTATTTCATGCTTTTGTATGTTTTGCTACTTTGATTTAGATTTATTTTGACCTAAATCTTATTTTCAATTGAAAACTTGGGATCCTATTTTTCATAAAAGAATTTCTATTTGCCATGGTAAATTTAGATGGCCCTTGCTTAATTACCATGTTGAGGTTTAATTTAAATTGTTAAGCATATGGTTTGATAAGGTGATATTACATCCGGTGTTACAAAGCATTTCATGGCTAGGGCCTTTTATTTGTCCCCAATGGCAAATTAACCATCATGCTACAGAAAAAAATTATTTCCCAAAATATTATAATTTAAAAATTATTTACCAAAATACTATAAGTTAAAAACTTGGCTTGATAGGCACCGATTTTTAAATTTTCTCTTTCATTTCCTATCTACAAAAGTTGGCTTGCATCTCATCGAGTTTATATGTTAGATTCTTGCCTATTTTTTTTTCTTGTCTCTCTCCTTCGCGTGATGCTACTTTCATGACTCTGAAAAGTGTATTGGTGAAGGGTATTAAAATAAGAGAGGATAGAGGTGGAATATTGAAAAAGTCATGAAGACTCTAACATCAGACACTATACTTCTCGTGCATCATGGGTAGTTTTTTTAATATTGATTAATGATTGGCAAAAAACTAAAATATTACATAAAAATTAATTATTAAAATACTATAAAAGAAAAAATATTTTTTAAGATGCTATAGAACCAAAAATTAATTTAATAGGAATGTACACAACTTGATTTGATTGAAGTCAATTTTCACACTTTATTCCCTACTCACCCCTATCCTAATCCATCATTAGTTAATAATTAATTTTATTAACATAATCATGATGATAAAATGATTATTTTTATGATTACTAAATTATTTTTTACAAAAAAATTGATGGGATAATCATTAATGAAATAATGAGCTACTAAATAGATTTTTATTATTTTATATAATGATACTTTTTTGTAATTAATTTAGATTGAAGTAGAATAAATAATGATTTAAAATTATAAAATAATAAAATGAATCAATAATAACAAAAGGCTATTGTTTTTTCAGAATAATTAAAAATTAAATATTTTTACATTAAAAAACATAATTTATACATAATGGCTTACTGTGCCACATTTTAGTTTCCTTATAACATGGTGTGTTACCCTTGTCTTATAGGCTCTTCGTGTTGAGATTCTGATGATTTTGTGATTGGTACAATTAGTGGGGTATTCAAATAAAAAATAGGAAATTTTGTAGGGGAGATCAAATGCTGTGGAGTCGTAAATATTTCATTCGAGAGCCTTCCATGTTCAAATGTGTAATCATTGTATTCGGCTACAAAAAACAGTGGATCATCAAATAAAGAAATGAATGAACCAAATTGTTCAAAAATGGTGGACTAAAATAATTTTTAAAAAATATATAAAATATAATAAATATTAATTAATTCTTTAAGTTTTATATTATTTTGTACTAAAATACCATATATTTGAGTGTATTACTATATTTATTTTTAAACTAATTAAAAATATTTATATTTTTATTATTTTTAATTAATAAAATATTTTAAAATAATATTTAAAATATATTTTAATATTAATTTTTATATTTTAAGACCTAATTTTTTTAAAAAAATTTTTAGTCCTATACATCCTTTGTGTATATAATTTTAATAAAATAAAATGATTAATTTTAAAGTAAAAATAATATTAAAAATAATTTTAAAAATAAAATTTAAATATATATAATTTCCTAAATCTACTACTAGATAAACATAATAAATAAAATAATATTTTATGATAATTATTTGGTTATTGTCCAAACTAGACTTCATTAAAAATTAAGAAGAAACTAAAGTAAATACCCCTTATATGTAGGGGTTAAACAATATAAATAGTTAAAAAAATAATTTCAAAAAATATTATTTTACTCATAATTAAATAATTTTGTTTTATATAATATAATGATGGTTATTTTTTTCATATTCTAAAAAATAAAAGGTACATTTTACCCAAAAGTTATAAAAATTTTGAACTAATTAGGGCAATAATTTTAAATTAGTGGTCAAACTGTAATTGAATTGAGATCAACTTGATCATAATTAAAATAATATAATTTAATTAAAATATATAAAGTATTTATACCTAACCATGATAAGAGAAATAATTAAATAACTAAGACATTAATTTACAAGTAAAGAAAATATTAATAAATAAATTACATAACAAAATAGTAATAGAGTTACTTAAGTATAAAATTAATAAGTTATTACTTTTTATTTTATTCTTTTAAAGTTAAAATAATATTTTTTGCTTAACAAAATTAATTTAAAAATTAAAATTGATTCAAAAAATTAAAAAAAAATCTTTAAAAAATTTTGGGTATTTGAGCAAGCCCGAATAAGGCTGCAACTTGAAGATGTTGGGGTTGGGTTAAGCTATATAAGCTTTTTAAAAATGATAAAATACTTTAAACTCAATCTGAACAAGCCTGATCCAAATTAAGCTAGACTTGAATAAGCGTGGTCTGCCTGAATTACGGGCTCTATTTAAAAGCATATCCACATATATTTTTTTATCATGCATGGAAGTGATATTTGAATTTTTAAAGTTTTTGGCAAAATGATAATAAACTTTCTCGAATTATATAAATGATAATTTAGTCTTTCAAAATATTATAATTTTACTAAAGTTCTTAGAGAATTCTGTATCAATAAATTTTAAAGTAAAAAGATCATTTTACCCTCATTGAAGATAATAAGCCTCAATTATAATTTTATTTAAAAAATAACAACTTCACAAGAGTTGAACAATAAATTACAAATTATTTAGTGTAATTTTTGGCTCAACAAATTCATCTATTGGATTGTCGTACTAAAATAAATGTTACTATGTACAGGCTCAATTTTTAACCACAGTAGACCTTTTTTTTTTTTGATAAAGTAGACCTTTGTTATTAGATATTTACTTTTTAACCATGGTTATTCTTTGTATTAGTCAAATTTGTTCTTCTATTGTAGTCTATCTGTTGAGCTTGTTCCTTTTAATTTCTACCATACATAGTAAAGTTGCAGTGATTTTCAAACTGTAATTATGTTATAAAGGGGTATTTTGTTATTCTTAAACCATATTAAACTTTCAATTATTTAGTTTGTATCTTTTTTTACTATGGTTAATTACCATTATTCATGTAAATGGGTTCAATTTTTTTTAATTATCATCATAATCCTTCTGTGTTTTAATTCTTTTTTTTTTACCAATGCACAGATAAGTGTCCGTATGATTTTAGAGGATATTACAAGGAGGATGACCTTTTACACATACAAGTCCTTGGTTTGTGTCTCGGAGTTCTGGCGTTCTTTATGGTCTTTAGTGACTTCTGAAAGAAAGATAGTCTTGCTATTCTAATTCTTCATGTTCGATCTAAAGATTAAAATTAATCAAGTAATTAATATATATATATATATATATATATTCGTTTAGTAATTACACTCTGTAAACGAAGACCGTTTCAATATATATGCATGGATTGAAGATTGTGGGTGTATTTTAATTTTAATTGTGTATAATTGATTATGAAAAAATTTGATTAATATGATTGATTTTGAATATAATTGATTATGTTATGAGGTATATAATTAATTTATAAAATTGATTAATAATATTGATTTTAATTAGATTTGAAAAGTGAAATTCAAAAGCATAGAATTAAAAATAAAGTGAAACCATAGTTTTGTGAAAATATATCATGTTACATACTAAAATCAATTATGAATATAAAATTATGTTTTCCAAAAATATCCAAACACCAATTACACATGTCAAAATCAATTATAAATTTAAAATTATAGTTTTTTAAAAATATCCAAACACCTTATACATGTCAAAATCAATTATAAACTCAAAATTATTATTATCTCATAAGCTATTATTACTTATTTTTTTAATTCATATTTTCAATCATACTTTTTGTCCTGATGACCTTTTCAATTGAATTAGTGTCCACAAATGTCAATTCAATTCTAAATATCAACTCACACGGGTCTTCGTTGTGATCCCATATGCATCTCACAATCAATTCAGCGTGCTAATTAAGCTTTATTCCAACTGACTTGTTCTTGTTCATTATTTTCTAAGTCCACTTTTCAAAGGTTGCATAATGATCCCAACTTGTTGACTACGCCAGGAAGTTCATAGGGAAAATGTTAAGGAAGTTAAGCAAATTAAATAAAGATACTGCAAAGAGGGAGCTTATAATTAGATTAATATTTAAGTAATGTTACTAATGATCTTGAAACAAACATATATTTTAGGGAGAATAACAATTAAGGACCATCTTAATTTTAGGTAGAATAACAATTGTGTAGCATTTGGATGGATGGATTTGGATTTAAATTTTAAATTTTGAATCTTGTATTTCAAATCTCATGTATTTAAAATCCTTTATTAGGGTAGTCTAAAAAAAATTTCAAGTAAAGAAGATAAATGAGTTAAGATTCAAAAAATGAAAATGAAAAATTAGAATTAAAGAGATGAGTTTACCTATATTTTTCAATCGATTTGAGATGAGAAATTATATGAGAGTCATAGATATTTTAATAGTAAAAATATAAAGAGAACAAGCGGTTTCAAGTGGCTAGAATTTCAAATGACTAAATTATAGAAATAATTTAAAATTATAAAAGAAATATAATAAGAGATAGATTTTGATTTGAATCAAATCTAAATTTATAAATTTGTATATCCAAATAAGAGATTAATCCAAATTCAAATCTAAGTCTCTGTTAATTCAAACACACCATTAGGGAGAATAACAATTAAGCAAATTAAACAAATATTTTTTTTTAGATTTTCAATGCTAAAACATATTACTTCTAGAAAAATGTAAATTAGTGAGAAAATTTGGTGAAAGATTGTCTATTACTCTCTAAAATACTAAATTAGCAAGGAAATTGGTAGGGGATATTGATTTCATAGCTCGACTTAAAATTAATGAGGAAAATAGTAATGAACTTTTAATCATTATCTAAAATAAGAGAACTAGCGAAGAAAATAGTGATGGACTGTCAATCCCTATCTAAAATAAGATAATTAATGAAAAAAATAGTGAGATATTGTCAATCCATCTCTAAAATAAGATAATTAGTGAGAGATTTTGTAATGAATTCTATCCCTAGCTAATTTCTGCAAAAAAATTTAACTTTTAACAATGACTTTTAATTATATATTTAATTATTTTCATTTAAAAGTAAAAGTTAAATTTAAAAATTAATTAAAAATTAAAAATTATTTTATATTTAATATTTTTTTATTTCGGGCCCATATTTAGGGCTAAAATTACAATCAAACACATTTAATAGACCTCTCTAACCACACACTATATTAATTTATTTAATTACTCTTTTACTTAACTGAATCTTGATTAGTTTTTCCAAGATGTTACACCCTTAATTACCTCAACTTGGGAGTTAATTAGAGATTAGTAAGAGGGATATTACATAAATTATTGATAAAGTAGCTGTAAATAATTAGTATTAAACTTTGTTAGTAACATATATCAATTTAACAGTTAGATATGTGAAGTTACAGTCATAAAATATTGAAGTAATAATTGTAAATCATTGATGAGATAATTGTAAATAATTAGTGTGTTAAACTTTGTTGGTATTGCATGATCGATTTAACTATTAGATATAAAAAGTTATAATTATAAAATGTTGAAGTGATAGTTGTAAATTATTAATAAGATAGTTGCATGCAATTATATTAAAATTATAACGCTAATCAATTTAACTATTAAATATATGAAGTTATAATTATAAAAAATTAAAATGATAGTTGTAAATTACTAATTAATTAGCTATAAATTATTTGATTGATGTAATTTATTTCTAATAGAAGCATTATTATTTTTATATCTTAATTTTAAATTACACTCAAGTTTCAAGGAACGAAATTGTGGTTTTTAAATTTTACAAAATTTATTTATAAATTAGTCTACTCCACATGACAAATACATAACTTTCCCTTTTGTCTTGGCAAAGTGAGCATGGATTTAAAATGAGTATGGACAATGAAATAATACCTTAAACTGGTGCCTTTTAAACTATATAATAACACCTTATCGTTTGATAAACCAACTATAATTTAATAATTAATAATTAATAGTCATTTAAAATAATTTTTTTATAAAGAGTACAACCTTTTTAATATGTAAAGTTTTCTTAAAATAATACTTCGTTTTACCAAATAGAGGTTACTACACTTTTTAGTTCGGCAATCTTTAAAAAAGGCTTTTCAGAATTAGAGAGACATAAACATTTGTGACTTTTAACACTATAACTCTACAAAACTTATAGAAAAAATCTTTAATTTATAAGGATATGATAATTTTTTAAAAAAAAATATTTATTTAAAAATATTCCAATATAAAATGCAAATAGCCTACACATAATCTCTTGCAAACGTTTGTCAGCGGCTTAAGGGTCTGAAGTATGCACAACCAGAATAAATTGTCGGCATGCATAGTATCGTGTGCGCGTGCGCGTGCGCGTGATGGGCGGGCGTTCGCGCATGGATTTTATATATTTTTCTTTTTATTGAACTTGAAATGACAATATTTTAAGTTTAAGAATAAAAATAAAATCGCCTGTCATATTTGAGCTTCAGTAACCCTGTTTTGTTGGTTTTATTTGAGCTTTTTATTTAAATATCATTCTTTTTAGGATTATGTATGAATAATTTTGTATATTTTTTTATTAAACTAATTATTTTAATTACAATTGGATTGATCCCAATTCAACCATGGTTTAGACCACTTATCTTTGAATTATTATCTCAACTTGTTCAATGATCAATCCAGATTTTAGTGTATTAATTGTCAAATGTTTATAAGAAAAAGGGAGATGTAGTACTCCAAAAAAAAAAGCCAACAAGATACTAATAAAAATAGACATCAATAATGATTTTAAAATTGAACCGGACCAAATGGTCAATATATGAAAACCATTTTGAAGGTTAAGTCAGGTTGAACCGTTTTGAACTAGCAGTCGGATCGGAAACTAGAATCAAACTGAAAATCGGATCTGATTTTCAAGAATTGGACTGTTTAAATTTTTTTATTTTTTATTAAATTTTTTTAAGGAAATGACCAATTTTTTAAATCATTTGATATTATATTATATTATGTGACTTGTCAAGTCATGATAAACTTAAAATATTTAATTTTCTTTAAGTTAAGTAACAATTTCATATTTATTTTCTATATTTAAATTATTATATACATATATACTTTTTTAATTTAATTATTACATCACCAATTTAATTTAACGATTGAATTAGGAGGAAGGAGTAAGAATATATAGAGATGGCTGTAGAAAGGGTTATTGGATATTTGGATGTAGAGAAAAGATTTTATTTTTGATAGAATTATTATTTTACAAGGTTGACAGTTTCAAGATTAGTAAAAACTAAAAAGTAAAAACTAGACTTCACTTGTAATGCTTTCAGTATAACTCCACCACTAGCTTGCTCGTCTCTTGAGAAGTGATAATATTTAAAATCAATGTTTGTTAATTAAGAGATAACATAATTATTTCGACACCTGAGAAGTGATAATAACTAGTTTTGAATATACAGTGCTCATCATTGAATAATTCAAATTCAAATGTCATACTTACAAGTTATAAATAGTACATCTCATTCTTCATATTTTATAAGTAATTATATTACATTGTATGTGCAGAATAAGCTAAGATATAAAATTATTCTCACATGCATTAATTATGTGATACTTAATAAGGGTCATTTTAGGAAAAAAAATTAATTGGAGAGAAATTTGATAATTCAATCATTTTGACTATTTGTTAAAATCTAGTTATTTGTGATCTATAATTACCCGAGTAACTATGCCCCTGCACCTGCAGTTCAAATTCAAACCTTAGAGCCTGATAAGTACAAGATCCAAAAAAGAATAAATAATGCTAGTCATTTTGCACTATCGTCTGTTAAGCTTTTTATATATATTTTTTATTATTCTCGAATTGGATTCAACATAAAAGCTCTAAGTCATTTCCTTTTGTTCATTAGAAAGAAACCTTCCCGTATATATGTGTCATCGATAATTAATTAAAAAGAGACAAAAGAAGACCTTCCCTATTTATTTACAAACACATACTCATTGGGGATACAGTAATGCATGCATGCAGAAAATCGAGCTACACATGAGCCTTTTCGGATACATATTGGGACCAGAAAAAATCCATTTGCAGATCATATCATAATGCAACATTGTTTGAATAATATTATATGCCCAAACTCAAATTAAAGTACATTTGAAATATGCTCAAGAGTCCATCCACACAATTGTAAATAGGTCACAAGCTTCAAATCAACTTGACAAAGTAAAGACTAGTCAGATTTCACTGGTAACACCTTGATTATCTTCAATTAGCCCACTTAGTCATCTCTTGCAAAGTTCGTTCAGAAAGACAACAAGAACCTGCATAATATACAAATTGAAAATAATTGCAAGAGCACTACTGCAACTCGAAAATATATTATATGTATGTATAGAATATATAAACCATGCCATGTCTATTACGTGCCAAAATTAATTATTTATTATGTAAATATTTGTGATCAAAATAGAAAATGCAAACTAATATTATACGAATTAGCAAATGTACTAAGATTTCAGAATAAAAAAAAACATTCAAACACAAGTTATGAGGAGTTTGTTTCACTAATTACCTTAATTTGTCCGAGGTTTTCAATTGAAACGATTCAACGTGATGGCCATCATGACATAAAGTTTGTCTCTGATGCCATACAAGAATCTGAAGTAAGAATGTCTGACACTTTTATTGAAAAAAATGGCACCACATACTATCCAAAAGGCAAGAGCAAATCCAACTCCTGACCCAATGTAGAAGGAAGTCAAAAATTCATCTTCTTCACTGCCATTTTTTTCAGTGGGTTTCAAATCTTCATTGTCTGTGCAATTGTTCGGAAGCGGAGCTCCACACAGATTCGGATTCCCAATATAGCTTTGGACATCAAACCCTCGAAGTTGAGTTCCTGATGGGATTTTTCCGATGAAATTGTTGAAGGAGAGGTTCAAGGTTCCCAAAAAAGACAATTCACCCATACTGGAAGGAATTTCACCTGAAAGTTGATTTCTTGAGAGATCAAGAGCCTCCAGGTTTTTCATGTTGCCGATCTCTTTTGATATGTTTCCATCAAATTCATTGTGGGACAAGTTCAAATGTTGCACTTTAATGAGGGTAAATATTTCTGGAGGTATTGTTCCAAACATTACATTACTTGATAGATCAATAAAACGGAGCAAATGCATGCTTTCCCCATAGCTTAATTCTTGGCCTTTTGCATGCAACATAAGATTGTCACCACCCATTATGTAAGTCATATAAGGAGTTCTAATGCAAAAGATGGCAAGCTGATCATGTGAAGGGGGATCCATTGTCATGGCTTTCAGATTAAATAGGCAAATAGGTATTGAACCTGAGATTTTGTTATCCGCCAAATCTAATATTATGAGGGAGGTCAATTGGCATATTTCCAATGGGATATTTCCACTAAATTGATTGGATCTTAATTGCAGAACTTTTGTATTGTACCCTATCCAATTTGGTATGTTTCCTGAAAGGTTATTTCCTCCCACATCGAAGATTTGTAGGTTGTGGCAATTTTCCAGTGACAAAGGTATCTGCCCAAACAAGTTATTATTATTGAGATGCAAAGACTTTAGATCAGACAAGAAACCCATTGATGGAGGGATTGTGCCTGCTAGACTATTGTTGCCTAGCTTAAAAACAACCAATGATTTCCAGTTCAACCAACAATTTGTAAGTCCTCCAGACAAAAGATTATTTGACATGTCCAAAAACTTTAACTGGGTTCTTCCATTCATTTTCTTGCACAATAATGGAGAAATAGATCCTTGTAGAGAGTTGTAGCCCACATTGAATACAACAACATTTGGTGATAATTGAGGGACCCCACCTTTTAAGTTATTTGAAATCAAATTTATGATTGTAGAGTTTAGCAACACATTGGATATGTCCCCATTAATAATAATGTTATCTTGCAAATGTAAGTAGGGGATAGGAGCTATAAAGTGCCAAAAGTTGTCTTGAAAATCAAATGAAAATTTTGATCTGGTAATTATAAATCTCTCAAGAGAAGTTTGCGTGTATATCCATAGAGGGAGTTTAGGGACTACCATGTGAACCAAATATATAGTTCGAAGCTGAAAAGGAGGAATCCACATAGAATTGAAGTCAAAGCTTAAATCTAGTGCTCCTATTGAGAGGAATTTTAGATTTGAGAGCTTGACAAAATTTCTTTCAGACACATTCCCCATCAGGTGATTATCAGCCAAATGCAACACCTTCAACGATGACAGATTTCCTAAAGTTAAAGGAATAGGACCAGAAAATAAATTTCCAAATACAGAAAGAGATTGTAGATGTTCGAACTGGCCTAACCAATCAGGAATTGGTCCAATCATTTCATTGTTTTCCAAATACAATTCTTCTAGTTTTCGAAGTTTTAATAACTTCTTTGGAAGTTGGCTTTGAAAATGATTAGACCTGAGGTCGATAGTAGTGACATCACTAAGATTGAACAACCAACCAGGAAAGAAATCAGAGGTGAGACCATTCTGAGAAAGTGTAACAACTTCAATTGAAGTAAAGTTTACATACTTGAGAGATGGATTGATGTCTCTAAGCTGACAATCATCCAAGTGTAACTCTGTAAGAGAAACAAGCAAAGTTGATATTTGAACCCAGGCATCTGTCCCTCGAAGATTAATGAAACTGAGGTCAAGATATTTCAAGGAGGGAACATGAGAGAGCCAATTAAGACTATCGATGTGAAGATCCTCATTGGCCGATAAATCAAGATGATGAAGACTGGAGAAGTTTTGACATGGATGAGGAGGTTGGACTGTAGATTGGTTATTGCTATTTGAGATAACAACATAATCATTTTGGACAATATCTTTAAAGTCATGATAGGACAAGTCCAAGTAAATTAGACACTCAAGTTGAAGCAAAGAAATTAGGTCGAGTTCACCGGTGAGATAGCCTGGTGTGTTCTCATATGCACAAATATGAGCTGAGACTTCTGTAGAATAAGGAAGACTGAGCTCAATGACTCTGCCAGTGGTATTGTCACACATGACTCCAGTCCATTCACAACAATCTCGCTCATCAGACCAACTAGAGAGGATGGATGATGGATCAACCAAAGTGTGTTTGAAGTTTAAGAGAAGGTGATGGTCTTTTTCATTACAGTGCAATCTTATACTGCACGTGCATTTGGGGAGCATGATTTCAAATATGAGGAAGCATAGCAGCAAAACATTAGCAACGGAGGAGGGCAATGAGGTATCCATGGTCACTTATGGGATGCTTCAGGGTGGGAAGGGATTGCCCGAGTGATAAATATTTATAAAAAAAACAATGTTTATCTTCACACAAGTGACAAAGAAGGACCAAGACTCTCTCTTAGTGGGCCCCGCCCCTATCATGTGAGGGCGGGGAGGGAGGATGTGCCAAGAGAAAGTCTTCCTCAATAAAGAATTAGCAAATCACTAATTGCACCGACCAGAACAATTTAACTTGGCCAGCCAAATATGCTTTTCTCAACCTTTTTTTTTTTTTATTGGGGAGGGTTTAACGGCAAAGTACTCCCTCCAATCTTATATATATACATATATAAAAGTTAATGTGTCTCAAAATATAAGAAACTCTACTCTTTTGATTTCTCTAGTTCATTGAAAAGGTTGAATAACAGCTTGTCACCACAGTGATTGCCCGACTCCCTACTATTTTTATATTTCTTATTAATAATTCGATTTCTCTATTTGTTCGAAAAAATTCTATTTCTTTATTTTTCAAATTAACAATTTATATATATTTTAGCTTACTAATTTCATGGTTTTAAATTTTTCATAACGATTGAAGGTAAAAAAAAAATTTCATAAAGATAAATATTATAATTCTCATAGATTATCAAAACTGAAGATAAACAAAAAGCTAAAAATTTTGAGTCACATATGGGGTAATATCAAGAGTTAGGCTCTTAAAAATGGACTTGACTTGTCTCCATCACCCTTCCTCTGCATTTCCTCTCCATCACCCTAAAATAAAATCTAGACTGTTAAGATTTGGTACAGATTAAATATGAATGGTTCAGATTTAAAATTTTTATTTTTATTTTTATTTTTATTTTATACTTATAATTTTTGGATTCTTCAAATTAAATTGGAATTGTTTTGATTGGTGATAAAATAAATTCATTAAAAATTTTAATTTTTATTATAAGTATAAAATATAAATATAAATATAAAATAAAAACATTAATTCTGAACTGTTAAATTTAATCCACGCCAATTCTTGATGGCTTAGATTTTATTTTAAAGCAGTAGGGAGGAAATGGAGAGAAAGAATAACGGAGATAAGTCAAATCCCTTAAAAATATCCCGTAACCCCTTGCTCTCGAGTGGTCCTAATTATTTGATTTGACAGTTCAAGTCAATTTACTTTGTCGTCTATAAACCAATTCCACTTTAAAAGCATATCCACATATTTTATTTACCGTGCACGGAAATGATACTTGAATTTAAGTTTTTGGTAAAATAATAATAAAATTTCTTAAATTATATATATATATATATATATAATAATAATTTAGTTCCTTAAAAAATTATAATTTAATTAAAGTTTTTAAAGACTGCTGTATCAATAAATTTTAAAATAAAAAATTTTTTTACCTTTATTAAAAACAACAAACCCTAATTATAATTTTTATTTAAAAAATAACAATTTTAATTTTGTAAATAGTAAGAGTTGAATAATAAATTATAAATTATTAAGTATAAATTTTGGCTCAACAAGTTCATCTATTGGATTGTTGTACTGGAATAAATGTTATTGTGTACAGGTTCAATTTTTAACCACGGTAGACCTTTGTTATTAGATTTTTACTTTTTAACCATGGTATTCTTTGTATTAGTCAAATTTGTTCTACTACGATAGTCTTTCTGTCGAGTTTGTTCCTTTTAATTTCTACCATATACAGTAAAGTTGTTGTGATTTTCAAACTGTAATTACGTTGTAAAAGGAAATTTTGTTATTCTTTAACCATATTAAACTTTCAATTATTTAGTTTGTATCTTTTTTTTTACTATGGTTAATTACCATTATTCATGTAAATGGGTTCAGCTTTTTTAATTATCATCATAATCCTTCTGTGTTTTAATTCTTTATTGCCAATACACGGATAAGTGTCCGTATGATTTTAGAGGATATTACAAGGAGGATGACCCTTCACACATAGAAGTCTTTGGTTTGTGTTCGGAGTTCTGGCGTTCTTTATTGCCTTTAGTGACTTTTGAAAGAAAGATATTAAGATAGTCTTGCTATTATAATTCTTCATGTTTGATCTAAAGATTAAAATTAATCAAGTAATCAATATATATATATATATATATATATGTTTAGTAATTATAATCTATAAACGAAGACCATTTTAATATATATGTGCATGGATTGGAGATTGTGGGTGTATTTTAATTTCAATTGTGTATAATTGATTGTGAAAAAATTTGATTAATATGATTGATTTTGAATATAATTGATTATGTTATGAGGTATATAATTGATTTATAAAATTAATTAATAAAATTGATTTTAATTAGATTTGAAAAGTGAAATTCAAAAGCAAAATTGAAAATCAAGTAAAACCAAAGTTTTGTAAAATTGATTAACAACAATGTTGCTTCACATGTAATCTTGGTAATATCCCTATCAAGATAGCTGAGATCAAAGCTATTCAATTTAGAGTTGAGACTTGCAGAAACATGAAAATCGAAAAAACTCATATTTTTTCATATTCACTTGATGCCCTCAACTTTGTCTATGGAGGAGCTCCAAGTTCTCACCCTTTCTAGGATGAGGTAAGATCTATACAAGATTTGATCATCACCTAACAAGATTACAAGATCCTTTATACCCCTCGTGAAGCTACTTTCTATGCTAACTTTCTTGCCAAGCAAGGCCATCATCGTCCTTGTAGATTGATCCAATTGTTTGAAGCCCCAAGAGAATGTGAAACCTATCTTTTAGCTGGCAAAAGTGAGATTATGCCCACAGCTTGCAATCTCCTCTAGTTTTAGCACTAGCCTTATCAATAAAAAAAAAAAAAAACATGATTTTGGGTTGAAAATTGATTTGGCATGCATAATAGGTATTTGGATATTTTTAGAAAAACATGATTTTAGAAACATAATTGATTTTAACATGTAATAGAAGTGTTTGAATATATTTTCACAAAACAATGATTTTGACCTCAAATTGTTTAAAGAGATTATCTAAACAAACATTGTATATTCAAACAAGTCCGACTTAAATCCATAACTAAGTCATCAAAGAACATTTTAGTAAATGCTTTTCCTTTCAATGGCAAATTAATTAATTTCAATTTAAATGAACAAAATATTTGTTCCTTTAATTTTCTGGCCTTATAAAATGGGGCATATATATACTCAATGTTCTCGCAAAGGATCAATGGGTTTATTCTCTTCTTATATTTTCTTTGGTCATTGTTTTCCGCAAAATAATTCTTTGCTGGATGGTTGATTTCAAATTTAAATAGACAATAAATTTGTTTTTTCCGCAGGAATTCCATATATTGAAAAGTCTCTCAAAGATAAACAAATAGGAATGCAAGGACCATCATATTCAAGTTTTATATTTTTGTCCCGATGACCTTTCCACTAGAATTAGTGTCCACAAATGTCAATTCTAAACATAAATTTATATGGGTCTTCGTCGTGATCCCATATGGATCTCACGTTCAATTTAGAAATTAAGGTGGCTCCATATGTTGTCAACTTCGTCTATAATGAATCCATCTCACATTCAATTTAGCGTGCTAATTAAGCTTTATTCCAACTGACTTTTTCTTGTTCATTATTTTCTAAGTCCACTGTTCAAAGGTTGCATAGGGATCCCACCTTGTCGCCTACGCCAGGAAGTTCATAGGGAAAATGTTAAGGAAATAAAGCAAATTAAATAAAGATGCTGTGAAGTGGGAACTTATAAGATTAATATTTAAGTAACATTACTAATGATCTTGAAACAAACATATATTTTAGGGAGAATAATAATTAAGTAGCATTTGGATGGGTGGATTTGGATTTAAATTTTAAATTTTAAATCTTATATTTCAAATCTTATGTTTCGAGTTCATATACTTAAGATCCTTTGTTAGGGTTATCTAAAAAAATTCAAATAAAGAAAGAAATGAGTTGAGATTCAAAAAATGAAAATGAAAAATTAGAATTAAAGAGATGAGTTTGCCTATATTTTTCAATCGACTTGAGATAAGAAATATAGAAAAGTTATAAAGGTTTCAATAGTAAATATATGAAGAGAAGAAGTAATTTAAAGTGATTGAAATTTTAAATGACTAAACTATAGAAAGAGTTTGAAATTACAAAAGAAATGTAATAAAAGATGGATTTTAATTTGAATCAAATTCAAATTCATAAATTTTTGTTCATCCAGACAAAGGATTTGATCCAAATCAAAATCAAAATCTCCATTAATCCAAACACATCATTAGAGAGAATAACAACTAAAAAAATCAAGTTAGATTTTTTTTATTAAGATTTTCAATGCTAAAACATATAGGCATGAGCACTGGATTTGAAATCTAAAGTTATGATGAAATCTTTATTTGACATTAATTTTTTATGAAGTCTTTAGTTGCCATTCTCCCAATACCTTACTCTCACATCAAAATCATTTGTTTCATTACTTTCCACTTTCCATTGAACTGCTTGGCAGCTAGAGCTCAACAAGAGGGGAGGGAGGAGATCTCCCCTTGTTTGGTTAAACAACTTTTAATCCCCTCTCCTCCTATCTCTCTCTAATAGAAGTAGGGGTTCTTGGAATTTAGACTTTTAGTTGAAGCAAGTGGTAACAATATTACCCTTATAATAATGATAAATTCACAAAATTAAACGATCTCTTTTCTTTCCTTTCCTCCTCTTTTTAAAATTATCTCTTCTTTCTCTGACAAGCCAAATGCAATGTAAATGGTATTAAGTAAATTAAGGTAGAGATGCAATAATTAAGTGGTCATGTTGTAAACAATAAAAGAAAACAAGAGATTTGGGATGGAATTTTGTGACAGAATATAAAAAGTCACAAATGCATCTTAAATTTGTTCAAAATTCAATCCCAAATATTTGTCATGGATTTTAGGACACCAAATTTTGTCTCAAATTTTTGGGATACAATTTGGGATACCATTTGGTGTTTCAAATTATTGCCACTAAGTTTGGGACAACAAATGGTGTCCCAAATATGTGGGACAAAAAGTGTGAGCAATTTAACTGTCCCAAAAATATTTGTGATAGATTTTTGAAATAGAATATTCCTTCACAGTGAATTCTGTCCTAAAGGCATGACAAATCCGTTGCAAAATACTTAATGATACATATTTATATATTTTAATTACAATTATTTTTATAATAAATATGACAATGGGTCCAATTAATTAGTATGAAATTATATTTTTTAATTTTTATTTAATGCAAATGTAAATTTTAATTATATTTGAAAACAAACATATATTTTATACTAATTTTTGTTGATTAATATACACTATATATGCATTATTATTTTTTATTATTTAATTATATATTATTTGGTTAGAACAATATGTTAGTGACTATAATTAAAGTTAAAATGATGAAACATGGGCTCTTATAAATTTTTAGTTTGAAAATTATTAACGTTAGCTAATAAAAATAGGTAAAGGAAAATCTTTGATTACATTATTCTCTGTATAATTAAAATACAAGGATACATTTCAGTCTCTAACTATAAATGATTTCCATTTCAGTCTCCGTATAAGTGAATTTTAAAGTTATTTATAATATGTGTTCTGAGTTTAAGAATATGTAAATACACATTATTAACAAAACAGCTGAATAAAAAATAAAAATAATTACTGATTTTTTAATTATAGCATAAATGATAAAAATAAACTACAAGCATAACATGGCAATGGTTCCGTGAAAAGTAAGAGAAAAAATGGAAAAAAAGTTGTACACAATGTCTTTTATGTGAGTCATACTTTTTTTTTTGGGCTTAATTTCACCCTAGTTATTCAAATTTTTGAGTGCAAATCTAGTTAATGGTGAATTTCCCTGCGGAATAAAATGAAGATATAGTTTGTATCCCTGAGATTACAATACTCTTTACAAAGTGATAATTTAATTTTATTTTTGATGCTCTAAAAAAATAAAAGCAGTAAGTATTGATTTTTCTTTTGGAGGAAAATTATGTATGTGTAAGTTTCATGAGTCAAATTTATTTATAAATAAGTCCTGCAAACTTTAGAATCACAGCCAAATCTTTTGAAATTTGAGTATAAATTGAAATTGTGGTACAAAGATAATACTGCCCTTACATGTAATGCGTAACCAATTTAATTATTTAATATGCGATATTACAGTTGTAAAAAGTTAAAATAATAGTTATAAATTATTGATAAAGTAATTTTAAATAATTAATGTTGAATTTTGTTAGTAACGCATAATCGATTTAACTATTAGATATGTAAAGTTATAGTTATAAAATATTAAAATAATAATTATAAATTATTGATGAGATAATTATAAATAATTAGTATTAAATTTTATTGGTAATGCATAATCAATTTAACTATTAGATATGTAAAGTTATAATCATAAAATATTGAAGTGATAATTATTAATTACTAATGAGGTAGTTGTATGTAATTAATATTAAACTTGTAACGCGAAATTAGTTTAACTATTGGATATATAAAGTTACAATTATAAAAAATTAAAGTAAAAGTTATAAATTATTGATTAATTAGTTGATTGATGTAATATATTTTTAATAGGAGCATTATTATCTTTACATCTTAATTTTAAATTACACTCAAGTCTCAAAGAACTTGGCTATGATTTTTAAATTTTACAAAATTTATTTGTACATTAGTCTATTTGATAGGACTTATACATAATTTTTTCTTTTTTTTTTAGCAAAGTGAGTATAGATTTAAAATGAGTGAATTTAAAATTAGTGATCCTTAGTGCATTTATGGAAAATGAAATAATACCTTAAAGTGCTGACTTTAAAACAATATAATAGCACTTTGTTGTTTGATAAACCAAATATAGTTTAATAATTAATAATTAATGGTCATTTAAAATATTTTTTTACAAAGAGTGCAACCTTTTTAATATGTAAAGTTTTCTTAAAATAATACTCCATTTTACCAAATAGTTGTTACTACACTTTTTAGTTCTATAATATTTTAAAAATTCTTTTAAGAATTAGCGAGACATAAACATTTGTGACTTTTAACACCATAACTCTCCACCAAACTTTTTTTTTTTAAAAAAAAATCTTTAATTTATAAGGATATGATATTTTTTTAAATATCTGTATTTTAAAAATATTCCAATACAAAATGCAAATATTAGCCGACACATATAATCTCTTGTAAACTTTTGTCAAAGGCTTAAGGGGTATAATTGAAACATGCACACAGGAATATGCATGGATTTTATATATTTTTCCTCTTTATTGAACTTTAAAAGACATCATTTTAAGTTTAAGAATAAAAATAAAATAGCCTGCATATTTGAGCTTTAGTACCTTTGTTTTGTTGGTTTTATTTGAGCTTTAGTACCTTTGTTTTGTTGGTTTTATTTGAGCTTTCTCATTTAAATATCATTCTTTTAAGGATTATATATGAATATTTTTATATATTTTTATTAAACTAATTATTTTAATCACAATTGGATTGACCCCGATTCAACGATGGTTTAAACCACTTATCCTTAAATCACTATATTAATTAGTTCAATAACCAATTCATAATTTAGTATATTAACTGTCAAAAGTTTATAAGAAAAAGGGCAGGTCAGCCCATTCATCATTATAAATGTGTTTGATTGGGGCTATATAATGGGTCTTCTTTTATCCAAAAAAAAATTTGGGCAAAAGAGGACCCGTTACATAGCCCCAATCAAACATGTTTATAATGATGAATGGGTTTAATATTACTAAAAACATGGATACTGAGAAATTGATCCATGGAACTATTCTTTGATTGGGCTTGGACTTGGACGAAAGGAGTAAGAATATAAAAAAAATGATAGTTAGGTTCCAAAATATTAAATTAACATCAATTAAGTTCCTGATAAATTCTTTTGTCAAATATTAAAATTATTTTGTCAAAAGTTAAAAATATCAATCTAAATTATTATAAATTCAAGAGTTTTAATTGCAAATACATATTTAAATATTAAATATAAATTTTAGATTGTAATAGATATTTTTGTTTGTAACTGCTTGAATTAATATTTATAATTTTTTATAAAAAATTTTGTTAGAAGACTTAACTGATATTAATTTAATATTTTTGGGACCTAACCATCATTCTCTCAAGAATATATGGAGATGTAGAAAAGGTTATTGGATATTTGGATGTAGAGAACATATTTTATTCATGATAGAATTATTATTTTACATAGTTGATGGTTTCAAGATTAGTAAAAACTAGACTTCACTTGTAATGCTTTCATTATAACCCTACCACTTCGTCTCTTGTAAAGTTTTGTCAAAGACTTAAGGGGGCTAAGTGAAGCAAGCACAACAAGAACCTCCATTTTATTATAATATATAATATATAATATATAAAATACGTTTTGACAATATCAATTGACAAACTTTTAACAATTGACTAGCAACTCTAAACATGATTAGATATGTTTTGGTAACAAAAATAATGTCAATTACTCTATATTATTAAATTTTAGATAGTGAGTTACTTCATTATAAATATCTTGAAGGCAAAGATACTCCTTAATCTAAAGTTAATATTTAACGTCAATGTACATTAACCAAGGGATAACATAATTGTTTCGACACTTGAGAAGTGATAATAACTAGTTTTGAGCATCTAGCGCTCATCATGAAATAATTCAAATTCAAAAATGCAGTTTAACTCAGAATAATTTAGTTTAAAATAAAAATTTAAAGTATCAAGTTGATTTAAATGTTATATACTCCCTCCGTCCTAAATTATAAGATACTTTTAAATAAAATCTTATACACATATAAACTTCATCAAATGCATTTAACAACCTTATTTTTTTAAAATAAAAATATAAACTTTTAAAAATACTTATAATTTAATATATTAAAAAGAGAAAGGATAGAAATTAATTATAGAGAGAAAGAAAGAGTAATATTAGAATTGATACATTTAATGAAACCTTAATTTACCCAAATTATTTTATATTTTGAGACAAAAAATTTTTTTACAAGTATTTTATAATTTAGGACGGAGGGAGTATAAATTAATATAATTGTCATAGTTAAGTAAATTAGACAAAATGTTAATTTTTTGGTTGAATTTAATTTGGGTAAATTATGACACTCTAATCCTTTGCAGAAGTGACTTATCCAGCTTATTTAACTCTCTTCAATGAGCTTTAATCATCTCACTTCCACTGCAAATGCAGGGGACATCTCAGTTTTAGATATTTGCTTCTCAGATTTCAGTCTTACTTCGATTTGCAGCCAAAGGATAATAGTTATGGACTTGTGATCCTTACTTTATTCTCTTCTTCCGTTGCTAGTCCTCTTTTTTCTTGTTCAGGAAAATGACAATTAGAAAACTTATAAAAATATTAATGATAATTACCCATCTTGAATTTTAGAATCATAATAAAAGATCATGATCCTTATTTATAATAAATTATCTTTTATTAATTAGCTTAAAATTCATAAAGGACTTTTGTAAATTCCCAACTAACTCTAAAAATATTTTTAAATATCTTTTGTTGATTTTCCAACTCTCAACTAAATTTACAAATAATTTTCAAGTGTATTTTTTTAAATTTCTCAAGCAATTTATTTATATGTTGACAGTAAAAAAATTACAAATGATTAATTTGCGATTCACAGCTGACTCTCTTAAATTTTTAATTAATATTATAAATAATTTTAAGTATATTTTCTTGATTTATAGAGTAATTTATTTGTATATTGATAAAAAAAATCAAAATTCACAATTAACTCTCATAAGTTTTGAACTAACACTATAAATAATCTCAATTGTGTTTTGTTGATTTCCTAACTTATTATTCATATTTTTTAATTACAAATAAGAGCTATGGTTTATTGTTATGATTTCAATAATTTATAGTTTGTAATTATCATTATACCATCATAGAATTCCTAATTATCATTTTCCCTTCTTGATGCCCATCCCAATGAAATGATGATGATCTGGATTTACTTTTATTTATTTTAAATTTTAAAATATTTTAATTTTTAATGTTATTGTTTATGATATTAAATTTTATTTATTTTTTTAAATGCTAAGACCTTGACTCATTTAAATAAAAGTTGAAATTAAAAAAATGGTAACTTAGGAGAAACTGTGTTTATAGGCCTCAGCCCATATGAGCCGATCCCATGTTTATTGATTTTAATTTTTAATATTCAATCATGCTTTCAATTTTTTAGTTAGAAGGATATCTCTAAGGGAGAATTACAATCAGATTGCATATAAAAAAATTAATTACTGCAAGACTCATTAATAATTTAACTAAACTGCATTGGCAATATATGTTAATATAGTTTAGTTTAGTTATCAATAAGTCTTGTAATAATTAATTGGGAGAATGATAAATAAGGACTTTGTGAAAATATTAATATCACATTAGGACTTTTCAACATTGATGTTCCAAAATTTCAGTACTACTTCTACCATATTTTAGTATCAAAGTTTCTTATTTGACATTAATGTTCTCACAAGATCCTTATTTGCCATTCTCCTTAATTAATTTTCTTGTATGAGACTTTAATGTAATTCTCCCTATTTCTAAACAATAAAAAAATAATTTTATTTTCAATTTTTTTTACTAAGCCCTCTTATTAGTTATCAATAAAAAATACTTATTTAAATGTTAAAATTTATAGAAATTTACTATAACATTTTAAAATGTAAAAAAATGTTTTCTACCCATAATTTAAAATTGGGCTTTGTAGATTTAAAAATGTTATCTACACTTAATTTTAAAAAAAAGTTTGGGCCACATGTAAACTTAAAAATAGAGTTGAGAAATGAGAGGGTTCAGCTCATTAGGACTTGAGTCTTAACTCTAATTTTTCATTTTTTTACTTCTTTTTTGAAGCTTAACTCTTAATTAAAGGGTTTAAGGTTGGGCCCGCAAGCCTTGTTCTGAAAAAAATTAAAAAAAATTAAAATAAAATTAAGCACTATAAATTAATTAAAATATTTTAAAATTAAAAAAATTAAAATTTTCATAATTTTTTAAAAATTAAACAACATACATTTAAAAGTCTAGTAATAAAATTTAAATATTGGTTAAAAAAGTTCATTTTTTATAAATATACAAACATAATAATTAAAAAAATAAAAAAATATTAAAAAATTTATATTATACACTAATGTTTATTAAATTATATTAAATCAATTTTAAAATAAATTAAAATTAATAATAATATAATGTGTGCAGTATCAAGATTTCTGGCGAGCACGTTTTTAACTTTAAACCCATGTTTCACAAAAAAAAATTAATACTTATATAACAGGGCTTGAAGGGCTGACCAGGCTCGAACCCTTTTTTATACTACTTATTAGAATCAAGCCTTTAAACACGGTAACTTTAAAAAAATTATTTTTAAATCTTAAATATTTATTTAAACAAGGCCTTCAAGCCTAACATTTTAGACCCAACTTTTATTCCTAACTCTATTTAAAAACAACCATTGCTTTTTTTTTTTGGAGAAAATTACACCTAAATTTTATATAAGAAATTTATTATTGAAAGGTCTTATAAAATTCATAAAATATTTTTAAAACTTAAATTTTAATTATTTATAACTTGATATAGCAAGTTATAAATACTCATTATTCAATTATAAATACTTTTTATTAAGTTATAAATATATAAAATTTGAGCCTTGGTCTTTCATGAATTTTGTGGGATCTTTTATTGACATTTTTGTTTTTTTTTTGTGTTTTTTTTTTTGGAGAGCTTGGTGTAACTTTCGTTCTTTTTGCCTGCACCGGCCCTCCATTTTAGCTCCATCACCATTTAAGAAGCAGCTTGAAGACGAACGGCGAGAATGCAGCCAGTTCTGGGATTCTCTCTACTTAATAGGACGCCGTTCCGCGACCCTACTCAACTCTTGCGCTTTGAAAGAGGAAAGCTCCCGTCTCAGTGCCCTAGCTCCGATGATCCTTGACTCCACTATCCAATCTGCGTGTTACCTGACCTCTCTCCGATTTCTGAGATTCAAAGATTGTTCAGAGGGCCTGGAGATCATTTACAATCCATTCTCGTCCTTTCCTAAACCTTCTTCATTCTTCCCACTACTGTAAGTCCTCTCATATTCCATACCTATGTTTGTAGCATTTGAATTAATCCTTGGAAAGCTTGCTCTGTTTCTCTTTTCTCGTAGCTCTCGAGTAAATCTCAAGATATGCCTCTTGACATTACTTTGCATCTACACAGAACAAAAGTTTCGTTGGCGGACACATGCCCCTTAGTTTTGTATATAATTCTTGCATTGTCAACAAACACCATAGGTGAGATTGCAAGATTTTAAGTTGATATAAGATACACACAGTGTAATGTAATAGAAATGGAAGCACTAGTGCAAGAGATCACGCTACAAATTTTATTACTACTTCAGAGTTATTCGATGTATCAAGATTCCCTACGTATTCTTAGTGATCTAGAAAATGCACGTGTAATTTGAACTATCTAATCTAGACATGGATGCCTTAAATCCTCTTAGAATTAAAAAATAATAACAATAATAAAATTTGGATAGTCCAAAGATGATTTTGACAATCTAAATTAGACAAGTGACTTGAACATATCTATTTTTGTTTACAGGAACTTTTGACCTGCTAAAATAAGGACATGACAGAACAGATTGTTTGAATTAGAGTGAGCAAAAGGAGAAAAATTGCAGCAAAGAAAGATGCTATTTTCCAAGGAGTGCTCAAGTACTCATTTTTAAAGATTGCCTTATAGTTGTGGTAAGGATTCTCATAAAACTTGTTCAGTTCTTAACGCAGAGAGAGATAATCACCATTGCAAGTCATAAAGACATTGTTTTTGTCAAGATTGTTGACTAAGGAAGCCACTTCTTCATTGTTACCCAACAAGTTGTCCATGATTCCCTTCTTAACAAGCACTTCAATATCTTTTCCAGTGTCAAAAAGATAATTCAAGAAGGCTATGTATTTAGTCACATAGCTTTCAAGAGCAAGGTGACATTGCTCAAATGCAACCAAATTTCTGATTATAGTCTCAGTCCAATCACTTACTTTGGAAATATAGTATTTTCATCACTCCCTCTGAATATTTTAGCTCAGTTATGCTTTTGCATTGTTCATTGACCCAAAATTTGATTCCTGCCTCATGTAGTTGGCTTGCACAATATATAGGCTTCAGTCTGCCGTATTCTCTTCTTGGTAATTGATCCGGAAAGTAAAAGATCCTTAGCATATCATTCAGGTGATGGATCAATTTTGTGAATGTAGGTGATTTGGATGGAGTAGTGCTGACCAGCTGTTCAAGGTAGTTTTGCTGAAAATAGTTAAAAGTAAAGTCCATAATAATTTCCTTTTTTGGACCAAGATGTTGCAGGAACACCCTCCTAAAAAGTTGAAGGCTATTTCAACGAATGAAAATCTAGCATTGAAGCCTGTGGGAAAACTTAGGTCAAATAGGCCTTTGAGAACAAAAAATGGCAGTTGATTCCCAAGTAAAATAAAGTCTTGATTTATATCGCATGTTGGCCATAATTTGAAACTCCAAGGGTTTCGTTCTAACAGACCTAAACATGAGATAAAGTACTCAATGATGAAAGAAGCATCAATTAGGATCATGTTTGTAAAATCATCACTCTCCACTGGAATGGTGTCTGAATAACAGCATCGAATTCTATCTTCCCAATCTCTTAGGGCTTTAACATAATCCTCCAACAATTTCTCGAGTCCTTTCTAGAAAGTTGTTGAGGCACCATAGTTTTACCTTTGCCATTGATTCCAATCTCTTGTCTCCATGGTGAAATGGCCCAATTGAAACTAAGGTAGGAGAGCAGGCTTCTTCACTCACTTCCTGAGTTTTTGGTGGAACTTTGTAGATGCAGCATCCTGATGCTGAGGGAAGCTCTCTATGCCTTCTAATTTGGCTTTTAAGGAGCTTAACAAATCAGGTATTTGTTCTCTTTTGTTCTCCATTACCTTCATTTTCTTACGATCATTTGATGGACCTGAAACACAATTAAGTATTGAAGTGGGAAGAATTTAATCCTAGGGTCTCCTTTTGAGCCATAATAAAATATAGCCAACAAATACTGGTTCAACTTGTAAATGTTGGTCTTATGTCCTACAGGGACTTGAGTTTTAATGTTGCTGTTGTTGATGTGAAGGTCTTGTGAGTGTGAGCATTCTTTGAAACTATAAAATCTCGTTAGCTTGTGTGAAGCTTGTCCTCTCTAATAAGTCTATGATATCCAACTCATCATCAAAGCATTGCATTTTTTTTTTAAATAAAATACAATTTCTATGTGGAAAAATTTTCTAACCCTTCTAAAGAATTTTCTAATACTAGTCATGTGAAAAGACGGACTTGGCTATCCTAGCAATATAGCTACTTTGTCATTTACTCTACATTTCTTATTCACTCTCAAAAGTTTAAGCATATGATAGAAAAACTTATCCTTTTTGTTGCATGAATCTGATCTTTTAGACTCTTGAAGTTCAAAATCAGCAGTACCATGTTTTGTTGCAGATATGTTACAGTAAGAGATACAAGGAAGAGGTACTTAACCTGATGTTTTGAATGATGTAGCCCTGTAACTGAAGAGAAGAGCATATCACCAATCGGAAAGACAAGACCTTACTCTATCAATTTCTAAACTCATCGAGCGATCAAAGCTTTAGGCCTTTTGTACACTCTATAGTGCTCAAGTCATCAACTTGAAGTCTTTGGAGACACAATAATACAGTTCAAGTCTGACAGAGTCAAAAACATGTGGGGTCCAATCTTAAAGTCTTGCCACCTTAAAACGAGCGTTCAATTTGCCAATTTGCTTTTATGACTTGTGCTTTCAGTCTCCTTCATGAAAACTTGTGGTCATGCTAGGATTTTTTTGTCGGTCTCCTTCCTTGTTGCAACGTACAACTTAGAATGATGTACCTTTGCAAATTCTCTCTTGATAATGAAAATATAGAAACATGAGAAAAGGGAGCCTATGCTTCCATCGAGTTTGATTGTAGTTTTTTTGAGGTTTTTTTTTTTTTTTGAAAACATAACTTTAGTTCTATACACTTTACTTGAGTTTTGTTAAAGGTTTCTGATTTTTTTTCCCAGCATTCCAAGCCCCTATAAAATAAAAGTGCATGGACCTAGAATATTGAAAAAAAGTATAGGGATTTATAGCAAAATTCGAGCAAAGTGCAGGGATTCAAAATTATATTTTTCCTTTTTTTTTTTGAAATCCCAATCCCTGTCCTTTGCAATGTTAAGGACGTTGGTTCTTTTACTTTCAAAATCTCTACCAGAGGACATTCACGTAAACTAGAGATTGGGAAAATATATTTTTCCTTTAAAAACTATTCACTTCAGCTTTGCTATGAAATTTTTTCTCTTTACAAAACTTGCTAGATTTTTAGTTAATATGGTTACGTATTTCTTCAGGTTCTCATTTTCTTCACAAAATTCTGTTCTACTCCGAAGGGTTAACTTGGACGAAATCCTCATATGTGGTAAGAAGTTTCCCCATATCAAACAAGTCACGCATCATAAGTTTCTTGAATCTCAGATAAATTTTTTTTTTTTAGCATGTATATATTTACCATATTGCTTTCAATTGATTTAATAGAAAAAACAAATAACTTTCATGCAAGAGTAAAAAACGCTTGATTTTCTCACTGATTCACCTGACCCTATAGCTGAGGTTTCATGTTTTTCAGTTGATGTGAGTTTCATATCAGTGTTTTCAGAACCGGACCGGACATTGAACCGGAAAAGTCAGCGGTTCACGGTTCGCATGGTTCAACCGGTTGGACCAATGGTCCAACCGGTGACGTAATAATTAAATTAAAAAAAATTATATATGTATATAATAATTTAAATATAAGAAATACTTATGAAATTGCTATTTAACTTAAAAAACTTAAATATTTTAAGTTTATCACGACTTAACAAACTATATGATACACTATAATATCAAATGATTAAAAAAATTAGTCATTTTTTTAAAAAAATTTGATAAAAAAAAAAAAAAAGTTTTTTTTTGAACAGTCCGGTTTTTAAAAACCGGATCCGGTTCCCGGTCCGACCGCCGGTTCGAAACGGCTCAACCCGGCTTAACTCTGAAAATGGTTTTTTCCTTTGAACCAGACTGGAAACCAGACCGGTCGACGGTCCGACCGGCCGGTCCGGTCCGGTTTTCAAAACAGTGTTTCATATAGTGTAATTTAGTAGGGAAGGAGCATGATGAGAAAGATCACGCAGCAAAAATAATACTTGAGAGTTATTCAAGGACCCTAAATTTCCTACCCCTTTCTTAAAGATATACAAGATGCATATCTAATTTGGAACCATCTAAATCAGATATGAATGGTTTAATTTCTTGTAGAATAAAAAACTAATAAAATTAGGATATTCCAGAGAGGTGATTTTGACAATCTAATGTTGTACAACAGCTTTTGATCTAGTGAAATAAGGGCAGAGAGAATATTGTTTGAATTAGAGTGAGCATAAGGAGCAAAATTGCAGCACTGAAAGATGCCATTCTCCAAGGGGTGCTCAAGTACTCATGCTTAAAGATTGCTTTATACTTGTGATAACGATTCTCATAAAACTTGTTCAGTTCTTCACATAGAGACAGATACTCACTATTGCAGGTCATGAACACAGTATTTTTGTCAAGTGTGTTGACCAAGAAAGCCACTTCATCATTGCTACCCAACAAGTTGTCCATGATTCCCTTCTCAACAAGCAGCTCAACATCTTTTCCAGTGTCAATGAGATAGTTCATGAGGGTTACATAATCTGTCACATAACTCTCAGGAGCAAGGTGACACTGCTCAAATGCAACCATGTTTCTGATCACAATCTCAGTCCAATCACTTACTTGAAAATATGGTATTTTCAGCACTCCCTCTGAGTATTTTATTGCTGGTATGCTTTTCTCTTGTTCATTGACCTGAAATTTAATTCCTGCCTCACGTAGTTGGCTTGCACTATATACAGGCTTCAGCTTGCCAAATTCTCTTCTTGGTAACTTATCTGGTAAGTAAAAGATCCTTAGCATGTCATTCAGGTGATGGATCACTTTTGTGAATGTAGGTGATTCAAATTGAGTATTAATCGGTTGTTCAAGGTAGTGTTGTTGGAAATAGTTAAAAGTAAACTTCCCACGAACTTCCTTTTTTGGGAAAATATGGTGTAGGAACACTCTCCTAAAAAAGTTGAAGGTTATCTCAATGAAGGAAAATCTACCATTGAAGCCAGTGGGAAAAGTTATGTCGAATAGGCCTTTAAGAACAAAAAATGGCAATTGATTCTCAAGTAGAATCAAGTCTAGATTTATGTCACATGTAGGCCATAATTTGAAACGCCAAGGGTTTATTTCTAACATACCTAGACAAGAGAGAAGGTACTCAATGATGAAGCAACCATCAGTTAGAATCATGCTTACAAAATCATCGCTCTCCATCGGTATGGTCTTTGAATAACAACGTCGAATTTCATCTTCCCAATCTCTTAGAGCTTTAACATAATCCTCCAATGATTTCTCTTCACTCCTCGTTAGGAAGTTGTTGAGGCACCATAGCTTGACCTCTTCCATTGATTCCAATCTCTTGTCTCCATGGTGAAATGGACCAATTGAAACCAAGGTAGGAGTCTAGGCTTCTTCATTCACTTTCCGAATTTTTGGTGGCACTTTGTAGATGCAACATCCTGATGTTAATGGAAGCTCCAAAGAGTCTATAGCTTCTAATTTGGCTTTCAGGGAGCTTAACAAATCAGGTTTTTGTTCATTTTTGTTTTCCAATATTTCCACTTTCTTACAATCTTTTGATGGACCTGCAACACATTTAAAAAACAAAGTGATAATAAGAATTTAGCCCTACGATCTTCTTTTCAGCTTCAACAAAATTTAGCTGACAAGAATTTGTTTCTAAGTATGTTATTGATTCGAATATTGTATTAGCAGGTAATGTATATGAACTCCTGTAAACCTTCTTTGAACTATAAGATCCTGCTAGTGTTAAGGTTTATCCTAGCTTTAATTAGTCTCTGTTAAGACTTAAGACCCACCTCATTGCCAAAGCATTCAATTTTTCAAATTCTAATGTAATATTGTTTGGTATACGGAAAATGTGTTTTCTGGAAAAAATGAGAAATTTTAGAAGAACACTGTTTTTTACCTGCAAACACGGTATAAAATGACATTATGGAAAAATTTTCTTATGAACTTTATCTTCCTTTAACTCCCTGATATTAGGGGATACTAGTAGATTATTCCCCTGAAGGACCAACCTAGCTGCCCGAACCCCTAGCTAGCTACTTTATAACCTCTTGGAAGTTTAAGCATATGATAGGAAAATTTGTCCCTTTTGGTCTCTGAATTTGATCATTTTAAGCCTCTCAGAGTCTGAGAATAACACAGAAAGATAATCTGAATAAGCAGCATTGAGTTTTGTTGCAGATATTACAGCAAGAGAGACGAGAGGGAGAGAAAGAGAGATACACACACAAATACACACTTAACCGGTGAAGAAAATAGCAGATATCGCCGGCAACACAAGACCTTAATTTCACTTCTGAACTTGTCAAGTAGCTTTTAGGACAATTTAAAGTGGTCAATGAACCTCAAGTCTCAAGTCTCCGGTGATTTGGTAATATATCCTTTATTTTGGATGACACACATGGTGCAACAGCTTTTATTTATTTTGATGTCATTGGATTTATTTATTTAAAGTAGGACGAGTTCCAATCCAAATTAGTGTTAATTAAATACTGTATCTGGTTCTATTTATAAGATACCTTTTAAAAGTAATTTTTAATTTAAAATATGATACTTTGTAATAATTAAATTACTTTTTCAATTTTATTTCTTTTTAATTAACGTAAAAGTATTTAATATAGTTATGTTATTATTTAAATTTAAGAGTAAAAATAAAAGTATATATTTTTTTATAATATAAATTAATTTTCTTCTAGAAGTAATTTTTAATTCAAAATATGATACTTTGTAATAATTAAATTATTTTTTCAATTTTATTTTTTTTAATTAACGTAAAAGTATTTAATATAGTTATGTTATTATTTAAATTTAAGATTAAAAATAAAAGTATATATTTTTTTATGATATAAAAATTAATTTTTTTTAAAATGTGTAAAATGATTAAAAGTGTTATATAATAAAAATAAGGGGAAGTATATATTACAGTGACCGTGCCAGCTCTTCTTGTTTAGAGTTCAAATTTTATAATATTTATGTGTTTTAAAATTCCGCATATGTTATGTCAATACAATATTTTAAGCACGAATCCCTACTTTTTGGGGCTAACAAAACTAAAAATACGAAAAAAAAATTCTAAAGGCAACAACCGACATGTCACGTGTCTCCCGTTGAAGTTTGGATTATATCAATGTTTATTTAATTATTTATTGACCAGAAAGATTATACCAATAATGTGTGTCTAAACTTTCAAGAAAGTCTGGCGCCTTAAAAGATTATATACAAGTGAAGTGGCCAAGCCAACAACTATGGCGCTGGCCTAAATATTTTCTTATTTAAAAATACATAATAATACATCCTAACAGAACAAATCTATGGGAATGAAATAAAGAAATTGGCCAAAAAAAAAAAGGAATGAAATAAAGAAGAGAGAATGACATAAAGTAAGGGTGTATAGGGGATAAGATGGGATGGGCACACCTTTATCTCATGGCCTGTTTCAAAAAAAAAAAAAAGATTGAAATTAAATTTTTATTTCGGGTCCTTTCTCGCCCCTAAAGTCATCCCATCCCATTAGAAATCAAGACAAGACCCAAACGAGATTGAGATGTTCTGTCGTCTTGATAAATCAGGCGATGTGGAAGAAAAATCTAAATAATAACATTTATTTAAATTTTAAATTATGTAATTTATTAAATTTAAAATTAAAATAACATAAGTACATATATTATAACAATTTAAAGTCAATTATTAAATTGTATTAATCACAACTGTACATTATGATAACAATTATAAGTGATATCTAGGCTATAATATAAGAGTAGCAATAACAGGCATGCCAAGCACAATATCAAATCATTATTTTTTTACTTTAATTGAGATGTGTTAAGTTAATTACTTTTTTGAAAATAAAGTAAGAAATACGATATAAATTAAAATTATTAAATAAATAGATAAAAGAATAAATTGTATTAATATAATTAATATATTATAAAGAAATATATCACCCTATTTACTCTATATGTCATTAAAATTGTCAATATAAAAAACTTTAGTTTTATATAAGAATTACAAGTATTGAAATTATAATTGATATAATTAATATAAATATAAATTATATTAATATAATTAATATATTTAATGTAAATAAAAATAATATGTATTTTTATATATAATATTTGGTATAGGAATGTCCTGATGGTAATTTCGTATTTTGTCCCGTCTTGATTGTTTTTGGGTCGGAATGAGATTCGTCCCAATATGATTGAAACGATATCAGGCTAGTTGGGATGGGTATAAGCTGAACGCCCCTAACATAAAGGTCTTAAAAAGATTAATTAATTTAAGTTATATTTTAAGTATTAAATTTTAAGAATTTACAACTAAATTTCTTAATTTTTCAACTATAATGTGATGAATTTGCAACTTATATTGTAAATTTTAACATGAAAAATAATTTTTTTATTCTTTAACCATATTAAAATTTAAAAAATAAATTATAAATTCATCATAACGTAATTATAAAATTGAGTGATTGAGTTATAAATTTTTAAAATTTGATAGTTGAACCTAACTTAAATTAAGTGATGCTTTTGAGATTTCTTTATCATCCTCCCAGTAAAGAATAAAAAGAAGAAACCTAATACTTGAAAAGGAGATTATTTGCAATGTTAAAAAAAAAAAAATCAGATGATTGACTTGGTTGATATACCAGTTCACGCCTTATTGATTAAACAATATTGGTCAGTTCATGAGAGAAGTAGTTATTATTAAAATACTATATTTTCACTTTACATCAATTACTTCATATAATAGATAATAAAAGAAAGAACAAAATATTAATTATCATGTAATGATTTTTTTTTCAAATTAAAGAAAAATACTAAATAGCAATGTTTTTAAAAAAATGGACCCAGCATTAAATTAAATAAGACACTGATTCAAAAGTTAATAGTTAGACTGTATTTGAATCATTGTTAGACTGATTATAATTAATTTAATATTTTTAAATTATATATATAAACCATAAAATAAATCCAAATATAACCATAAATATCATTTAATAATATTAAGATGAAACCATCCATAAATAATTTTATTTCCTTCTTATTTGATTATTTCAAATCAATCCCCACCTGACGCGCAGTGAAAATTTGCAGCTTGCTGGTTAATATACTGCACACTTGACCTGCAGATTGCAAGTTTGAATTGGCAGACGTGAAAGAAAACAATAAAAAAAATAATTCCCACCTGATGCTCATTTTTTAATATGATAATATTAAAATGGAGCAGTCACGTTAAGAGAACGGATTGCAAGCATCCTTCCTCTTCATGGGGCCCACATTATCGAAATACAAAAAGTTAAAAAATCCCATTTTCATCCGAACATCCGTCTTCTTTTCTTTTCTTTTTTTTTTTTTTTTGGTTGCCCACGATGACAGTGAGTCTCAATACTCGACATTTAATGAGGGGATTGTAGCATTTATTATAATAAGTTCATTTGTATTTTTACACTCATTTAAAGATACGAGATGTTCTTAGAAAAAAAATTTATTTAGGTTTTTTTTATTCTTTAACTTGATATCTTTCATCATCTCCATCATTGTTTTCTCTCACACCCCTCCCTTATGTTTTTCTTCTTGTTTTTTTTTTTTCGTTTAGATCCTACCTCCTAAACTGGCTGAACTAGTTAGCCAGTCGGTTTTTTTGATTCATTGACCATTTTGTTGGTTCTTGATTGATTCAACTAATTTTTGGTTTTTCTGCCTCAACTAGATTGGACCAATTATAGATTCTAGGTTCAACTGATTGAATCAGACAGTTTAGTTATTAAAACTTTAATAAATAGAATTAGGAATTGATTTGTGTCATTTTTTTTTTTACACGGAAAGAGAAGCACATATTAATCGAGGGAATGAAATAGAGTTCAACAAAAATAAATGAACAAAACTAGAAAAAGCAGCAACAAAACATCATACGCTAAAAATGCAGAAGCACCAGAAACTATTCAACAGATGGCTTCGTTATCAGCTTCTCCCAACTGCTCGTTCATAAAAGAAAATACATGAAACACTTAAGCCATCGAGTCTCTGAGAATCAAATCAGCTAAAGGAGGTGGTTGTGATAACACCCAACTAGATTATTCCAATTCCCTTGAAGCCACAGTAGCCATCTAGCTGGCGACACAATTCATATCCCTAGGAATGAGAGAAAAGGAGACAAAATTCAAAAACTCAATTTCAACAAGCATATGTTGTAATACACGTTGGCATACCCACTCACAGGAATGAAGGTTCTCCTTAGCCAAAGCATTAAAAAGGTTCGAGCCGTCAATTACAATAATGAACATCCAAAGTCCTGGCCTGAAAGTTTTAGCAATCTCCAATGCCTTCCCCACACCAAACATTTCAGCAATAAAGATTTGTACGTTCCATCCACCCTTTAATTAAGTTGTCCTCATGATTTTTGCAAGGCATGCCTGATAGAGCACGGGTCTCACATGTCCAACAAACTCGACACAGTCCAAAGAACCACAATCCACAACCCAAGAACATAAGAGGATGATATGGATGATTGCATAGATGATGACATGAATGATTGACTGTATGAACAATGATAATATATAGCATAAGAAAGACCACTCCTAAAGTCACCATTAGTGAATTTCTAACAAGACAAAAGCCCAGTACAATTATATGCACATGAATAAATCCAAAGGTAAATGTACATTTTTGTCCTTGAAGTATTTTCCAACGAACATTCAGCGTCCTAAACTATTAGATGTATCATTTTTCCCTATAAAGTAATTAAAACATAATATTTGCCACCTCAACATTAATATGTTGAATTGGGCCCAAATGCATTGTCTAATAAACGGGAGTTTATGACCGAAAATCAAGCTTACTCAAGCCCAAATGGCTTATACATGTGTATGAATATGAAGATTAATTTAGAGGGTTCAAGAAGCTTCAATAAGGGTCCAAGAATGATCATTATAATGATAGAAACCCAACAAGATAATGTACAAGGCCCTTATACAGTTCAGATTGAAGAATTCACTTAAAATAACATGTGACAAACATGAGCATTAGAGGGAAAATGATGAGCATGTCCAAGATCCTCTAGAAGCATCATAATGACGTCCAAAATGCATAAATTAGGATTAGATTTTGTTTTTACTTTATTTCCTAACACTACTACAAAAATTTGAATATAAGATGCCACAAAAATGACAGTTAAAAAAAAACACGTCATATATGAGAAAGGTGAGTGATAGTCAAGTAATAAATGATAAGTGTTTAAACACACATCATTTATTCTCATACCTTTAAATGATGGGTGTTTAAATCACCCACCTTTTAAAGGTAAAAAACCTTTCAATCTCTTAATTTAAAAAAATAAAAAAAATTAATCTTTAGACGACGGATGTTTATAACACCCATTATTTATTGTTTCCCAACATCTCATTTTTTAGAAGTTAAAAAAATAAAAAAAATTTAAACTTTAAATGACGGGTGTTTTAAACACCCGTCAAAAACACCTATCAGTTAAAGTAATACCACACTTGTCATATATCGGTATTACTAATGCCTGTCATTTATTTTGTTTATTAGTCAGTTTGTTGTTCATTTTTCATTCCCACCTGTTCGTCTTTGTGTCTCCTCTCTTCTCTACTTGCATATGAAATCGATAGAAATCTCTCAATCTTCCTCCATTGTTGTCTTCGATTGTCATCATCCTCTCCGATGTGAAGGTGCCACCACCTATGCTGTCATTGCCATCTCATTTTCTTCCTCTTTGAGTTTCAATCCTCTCTTTTTCAAGGTATGTTAGTGTGTGATTTCTATGATTTTTCTTCATTTTCTTCCAATATCCTTAGATTTCTAGGTTATAAGATTCATTTATTTAATGTTATGGATTATCTTATACTTTTATTAGTTGATTTTCTTGTTTAAATTTTTGCTCATTTGTTGCCCATTTTGGAATTAAGGGGTGTCAAAAATTGTTAATGTTTGATGTGTTATTAACTTGAGAATGATAGTAGATGATATAGTTAGCCTTAGGATGATTGTTAAGATGAAAATGAGTGATCAAAATGAGATATTTATGATGATTGTATTTTTTTATGAATTTTGACTGATTTATTTCAAAAATTTTTAATTTAAATTCCATACCTTGCTTGATTAGAGTAGTTTTATCGTTCAAAACTACATATTGAATGATTTCTATTACAATTGGAGTTAATTTAGGTGACCAAAACTGACGCGTGGTTTCTCTAAAAATCATTACTATTTTATTGAGATTTTTACATTTGCTAAAGAATGATTTTTTTTCTTGACTTGGGATTGCTAATATAAGATATGTGTAACCTTAAAATGATCAATAAGATAGAAAACATTAATTGAAAATGATATTTATCATGTTTTTCTTTTTTCTATGATTTTTTAACGAATTTTAAATATAATTTTATAATAATTAGAATTAATTTGAAAATGTTATTTTGTGGGCATTTTGTTACTGTTGTGATTGTATATGGCTGAAATTAGTTTGTTAAGTGAGATATCAAGATTGAAAAGAGCATTTGACCTTAGGAAATACTTTCTTTATGCTATTATGCTACCAAATTTTTTTGTGGTTGAAGGAATATGTGAATACTCATGTATTGTGACTCATGATTCATTAATTACACTATATTATATGTACAGTAGTCAATATCTTTTTTTTTTTGATAATCTTTCTATCATTTCTTTCCTCTCCATATTCATGAGTCACTGATCACATTTCCTTGAATGAGTTTTTTTAGATTAAAGTTATAGATAAAGAATGGATGTCTGTCGATCGATTAAGTAAAGAGTATTTGAATGGTGTGAAAGAGTTTACGAGATTTTCTCTTGAGCATGTGAAGACCCTAGAAGAATAGTGTGTCTTTGTGTAAGATGTGGTCTTGTAAAGTAAATTAGTGCATATGAGTTGGAAGACCATTTAGTGTTCCATGGAATTGATGAAAATTATAAGTGTTGGCATAAGCATGGATAAACTAGAGACAATAAGTGTACTAATAATTGAGGGTATAAAGGAAGCTTTGAATTAAATGATTATGACATAAATACTTATGAAGGTAATTGTCTTGAAGAGATGGCCAATGCAATTGAAAAGGAACTTGAGGATTGTTCTAAAATGTTAAAGATGTTGAAAAGTGATGTAGAGAAGCCCTTATATGCTGGTTGAATTGAATTCACAAAGTTGTCGGTGGTATTGAAATTGTACAGCTTGAAAGTGAGCAGTGGATGGAATCATAAGAGTTTTACAAAAAATTTTACACTTATAAAACAACTTCTACCTGTGAACAATGAACTTTCAAGGACTATGTATGAGGTAAAACAAATGCTACACTCAATTGGCATGAGTTATGAGAAAATACACACTTGTCCTAATAATTATATATTATTTAAAAATAAATATGCATCATTAACAAAGTGCCTAAAATGTAATTCCTTGTGCTATAAAGAGAACGGGAAGAGTCCAAAGAAGGTGTTATGGTACTTTTTTATTGTACTTAGATTTAGACAATTGTACAGTAGTGCAAAGGATGCAAAAAAATTGACATGGCTTGTGGATAAACAAATCAAAAATGGGAAGCTTTGACATCCAGCTGACTCTTCTTAATAGAAAAAAATTGATCTCGATTACCCTAACTTTGGAGTAGAAGATAGAAACTTTCACCTCGTATTATCTACTAATAGAATAAATCCACACAGGCTTTAAAGTAGCACTTATAGTACATGGCCAGTTATTTTGGTAATTTACAACTGACCTCTATGGTCATGTATGAAGCGAAAATATATGATTCTATCCATTTTAATTTTGGGGCCAAAATAGCCTAGAAATGACAGACATATATTTGGCTCTTTTAATTGAAGATTTGAAATTGTTGTGAGAGTACGGTGTTGAGATCTATGATGGATATAAAGAAGAAATGTTTAATTTAAGAGCATTGTTGTTTGGCACTGTTGCTCACCACAAGTGCATGGGTCATAGCAAGTAATATAATGAAAGTAAAGTATCGTTCCCTCAAAGATTTATTCAAAAACAATGATCAAGCAAAAGACTAAGCAAATTCAATCAAGTTGAGCTACACATAGTTAGGTAAAATAATTTTGCAAATGAAACTAATACTATAAAATAAAGAAAGTGATTGATTTACAAACTTCAAACATAAATTGAGATCTAAGATTATTTATCCCTTTTGCATTTCATAACACCAAAATTACCTCCTCTCATAAATGCTTTTAATGAAAATAAAGGCTAATCTAGGGTTCTAAAAATACTTGGACAAGCTCTCTCAAGTCATGAATAAGTGTTTAGTTAAATTAATTGTCCAATCTCTTGTTACAATTAATAAAACTCAATTTTAAACACCAACCTTAATGAGGCCATGCAAGGCTAGTAAGTATATCTCTCTTACTAGAAAAACCATCCATTCAACATGCAAATATCAAGTTCTTGCACAATATTACCCAAGTTCTACACTCAACCTAGCCCTGTCAAGCATCAATTAAGTGAACCCAACATCTAAATAGTGGCCAATCACTTAGAAGCATTAAGGAAAGAGTAAAATAAACACATATATATCATTAATCATAAAAAGAGAGGAGAAATATAGTGTTAATTCATACAAGGGTTCTAAATAATCCTAGAACAAAGGGTTTAGCTACTCATAATCATCCACAAGCTATAAATATATAAAATAAGTAGACCTATTTTAGATTACAAGAGAGGAAAGGGAAAAGGAATAGAAAAACCAAAGAAAATGAGCTCCAAATGTTTTCAAAGCTTCAATCTCTTGATCCCAACTCTTCCAATGCCCAAACCCTAACACAACCAAGCTCTAAATGTGTTTAAAAGTCTAAAGAATGCATTCTGGGTCGAGCTTTCAGCTTATATGTGTTCTAGCCAACCAATTTCTGATATATGAAATGCAGTGTTTTTTTTAACAGCGGCGAAATTTGCAAACGAAAGTCATGACTTTGGGACAACTTTGGCAGTTTTGCACTGTTTTTATAGCTAACGAAAATCATTCATTTTGTGCTTCATTTTTTCATCCAAAAGCCTGCCCAAAAACATCCACAAAGCTTCAGAAATGTTTCTAATCAAAATTTCAACCAAAATAACATGAAATTAGGCTAAAAATATCAAATTAAAGCTAAGAATACAAACCTAAAACAAAATGCACATTTTCTTAATTTGGGCAATAAAAAGATACACAATTGAGCTAAAATGAATTAGAATTTAAGGAAAATGTGATGAAATAATATAAACTTCTAGAGGTTAACATACCCCCAAACTTAGATTTTTACTTGTCCTCGAGTAAAACAAGTAATAAAACAACTAGATTGACCAATTATTTATCTACTAAGCATGCATGAAAATATCCTCACTAGTTGATCCAAATGTATATCAAAGAGGATAGTAGTGAAATATAAAGGAATGCCCGATTCACAAATTAAGATTATACTTTCCAACAATTTAGAAATGTGTGTGTGTGAGACCAGAGAATGATTTTTCTGCAACTATCAAGTCAAGATGGAACAACTCAATATGCATGAAACAAGCTCAATATCAAGACTTCATATGCCTAAACTCTTCTTCTCTCTTCACTAAAAGATCACTTCACATAATTCAAAATCAATAAGACTTTGTAAGCTTGTAGCATGGCCGAAGGTTTTGAGCTAATTGAAATGAAAGGATAAATGAAATTTAAAGAACTTGAGATAAATGACAATGAAAAGCCAACCATTCCATCCTTGCTAGCTAAATACTTTCCCTTAAACTTATCTCAAATACCATTCCTTGTACTCCAAATTTATTGATATTGAAAATCTTTTTTTTTTCATTGCATTTTTTTTCTTTTCATTTATATTTCTATTTTTTTATACTTTTTTTAAGAGCACAATTAGTAGAATTCCAAACTTCATTTCCATTCCTCACACCTAAATTTACAACAACAACAACACCTCCTTTAACAACTAAACCAATCTTTACCACTAACACAAATTTTATTTTTTATCACTTATCTTAAGAGTGAGGTAATTCATAATTTTTTAAGTTGTAGAGGCTAAAGTCTAATGTGGGTTTCAAAAAGAAAATACACATGATTTTTAATTCAAGGCTTAAAAGGGGTTCAAGTGGAAATGATGTAATAGGTAGGCTTGAAAGGCTCAAATGCATTTAAAAGAATACCAAAATCATATTTTAATATCATGCGAAGGGATTAAAATGCCTCAAGAGATTCCAAGATAGGTTCTAGAGTTTCTCAATTGAGAAAGAAAATGCATATCAACTTGCATAAAATTTCCTAACAGAGGCATTCAAATCATTTTCTGATTCAAAAGTGCAAAAGAAAATTTCACAAATTACCAGAAAGCAAGCCTTAACCCTACAAATCAAGCATGCTAAAATATTGATCACAACTTCCTATAAAACATACAGTTTAAGCAACATTCTATCATTGGATCACACATTCTGTTCAATAAATAATTTCTTAATCTAGCTCAAATTTCAAAAACGAGGAATAGTAAATATCTAAGCTTCAAAATAGAATTTCATGTCAATTCAGCCAAAATAATACCCTCACCCTCAAACTTAAAGTGAACAATGTCCTCACTGTCAAAAGAGAAAAGTAAGGGCCTTTTCTCATGCAACTATACAACCAAACAACAATAGAAAAGTTGCATGAGAGGCACAAAAAGCACAACCTATAACAAAAGAGTATTTCAACAATATCCACAGGTAACAAAACAGCCATAGAACTAGAATTAAGACAAGCTAATCTATGTGATCTCTTGGGAATTTTAAGTTAGAGAAGAGGATGAATGACAAATGTGATTCATGCTAAAGAAGAACGAAAGTGGACAAAGCTCAGGTGACTAGAATTATGGATAGTGACAAGGGAAAGAACTTGAAATATTTAAGGGGAAAAGGTTTGTATTGAAGTGATTGAGTGATGTTAACATTCATTGAGGGTAAAAGTTTGGGCAAGAGAAAAAAAACAAGGGGAAAAAATTCTCTCTCTCTCTTTTTTAATTTTTAATTTTTTTTTGAAAATTTTTTCAAAGTCATGACTTTCATATTAGGCTTAAATCCAAAGTCAAGATTTTTATCTTCTTTGGACGCCTATCAGAACTTTTGACAACAAAAATTTAATAGCAATCTGTTTTCAAAAATTTGATTTGTTTACCCTTTAAAACCTTTTCCAAGCACTATATTCATCCAAAATCAATCTCTAACCATCATTCATCATCCATACACAATTTTCTTCAATTAAAATGCAATCAACCCTCTAAAAGAACTATTTTTCATGGGAATCAAACCACAAAAAATTGCACTTAATTCAATAAGCTCAAAATAATTTCAAAGACAAGTTTATAAGCATAAAAACAACTTAAATAGCTTGACTTCCCTGAAATTTTCCTTTCTTTTATGCTCTTTTATTCTTTTGCCATATTTCTTGCTTCTCCAAAGGCTCACACTTCTTTATATCTCCATGTTAACCTATAAAAGACACAAGATCACACATAACTTCACCAAAACAACTAAACTACAAAGGAAAAATTAAAAGATGAGGTTTAAAGCTTGGGTTGCCTCCCAAGTAGCGCTTGGTTTATAGTCCTATAGCTTGACTCTTCTTCACAAATACCTAATCATAGGTATCAAAGATTGAGATCACCTTGTCTTCATTTCTCTTCATATGACAAGGCTTCAACAAGAATGGGCATTCATTAAAACAAGCAACACATGTTTTCTTAATCAAATTTGATTTTCAGGTACATGATTCAAGAAGACCATTGATAGGCTCTAATGTAATTTTTTCACAAATATCATTCAAGGCCCCCAAATATTTTAAAAACCCAATGAAATCCACTTGACTCTCATCAGTAAGAGTCAAAACATCAGTAGGAGCATCAAGTGTATAAACTCTTAGAATTTCCTTTCTTCTCTCTTCTTCAAAATTTAATGGATAAGGCTCCACAATTGGAGCATCAACCAAACATTCTCTGTTCCCTTCCTCATTAATTTCCAACTCACAATCACCCTCAAAATCATTACTAGCTATTGGAAACTTTTTCACACAACCCATAGTCATTTGTTCACTTAATTCCTCATCTTTTATATAAGGATCATTTGAAATATCATCAAGAACACCTTTTTAATTCAAAGACTCAAAGGTAGAAGCCATTTTACTAGCTTGGAGTGTTAAATTTTGAAGAGCCAATGCATGTTCATTAATTTTATTTTTTTGCCAAGCTCTCATTTAATTTTGATTATCTAGGATACATTAAAGCATATCCTCTATTATTGACTTCTCCTCATGAATGTGGGTGTTTTCATCCACATGAGTATTGTGTGATGTATGAGGATGTGATGTATATGAGGAAAGAGAATGAGTAAAATCCTAAGACAATGCTTGTTCATGATTCCATCTAAGGTCAAGAGTATTATCATGAAAGTTAGTTTGGGCCCTAGCATAATCTTCCTCCACATAATTCAAAGGTGAGACATGGGAGCATTGCTCATTATAGTGATCAACCCCATAAAAATTACAACAAGTATAATCATATTGGGATTCATAAGCATTAGTGGCATGACTAGAATTTATATGAGCATCAGACTCATATCCTCCACTTACCCTATTAGTCCACCAAGGAGAATCCATACACCAAGGGAACAAAAACACAAACTAATTCTTAGTGCAAGGAAAGCATAAGATGAAAAAATAGAAAACACAAAAACACACAAAAAGAACAAACATAAACAAGAACACAAGAAAACAAGCAATAAAAGGAAACACAAATACAGAAGAAACAATATTTACAATGCTCAAGCGAAATCTACTATCACTAATCTAAGGTTGACCAAAATATTTTCAAAACCAAATCCCTAGCAACGGTGTCAAAAATTTGTTGCTCACTGCAAGTGCACGAGTTGTAGCAAGTAATATAATGAAAGTAAAGTATCGTTCCCTCGAGAATTTATTCAAAAACAATGATCAAGCAAAAAACTAAGCAAATTCAATCAAGTTGAGCTACACATAGTTAGGTAAAAATGATTTTACAAATGAAACTAATACTAGAAAATAAAGAAAGTGACTGATTCACAAACTTCAAACACAAATTGAGACCTAGGATTAATTATCTCCCTTGCATTTCATAACACTAAAATTACCTCCTCTCATAAATGCTTTTAATGAAAATAAGTGCTAATCTAGGGTTCTAAAAATACTTGGACAAGCTCTCTTAAGTCATGAACAAGTGTTTAGTTAAATTAATTGCCCAATCTCTTGTTACAATTAATAAAACTCAATTTTAAATACCAACCCTAATGTGGCTATGCAAGGCTAGCAAATATATCTCTCTCTTACTAGCAAAACCATCCATTCAACATGCAAATATCAAGTTCTTGCATAATATTACCTAAGTTCTATACTCAACTTAGCCTTCTCAAGCATCAATTAAGTGAACCTAACATCTAAATGGTGACCAATCACTTAGAAGCATTAAGGAAAGAGTAAAATAAACACATATATATCATTAATCACAAGAGAGGAGAAATATAGTGTTAATCCATATAAGAGTTCCAAATAATCCTAGAACAAACAGTTTAGCTACTCATAATCATTCACAAGCTACAAATATATAAAATAAGTGGACCTATTTCAGATTACAAGAGAGGAAAGGGAAAAGGAATAGAAAAATAAAAAAAAATGAACTCTAAATGTCTTCAAAGCTTTAATCTCTTGATCCCAACTCTCCCAATGCCCAAACCCTAGCACAACCAAGCTCTAAATATGTTTAAAAGTCTGAAGAATGCATTCTGGATTGAGCTCTCAGCTTATATGTGTCCTAGCCGACCAATTTCTGATAAATGAAATGCAGCGTTTTTCTGACAGTGGTGAAAGTCGCGAACGAAAGTCACGACTTTAGGACGATTTTGGCAGTTTTGTACTGTTTTTGTAGCTAACGAAAATCATTCATTTTGTGCTTGATTTCGTCATCCAAAAGCCTTCCCAAAAATATCCACAAAGCTCCAGAAATGCTTCTAATCGAAATTTCAACTAAAATAACATGAAATTAGGCTAAAAATGTCAAATCAAAGCTAAGAATACAAACCCAAAACAAAATGCACATTTTCCTAATTTGGGCAATAAAAACATTCACAATTGAGCCAAAATAAATTAGAATTTAAGAAAAATGTGATGAAATAACAAAGACTTCTGGAAGTTAATAGGCACAATCAATGATTTTTCAGTATATGGTAATTTGTCAGGGTATAGTACCAAAGAAAAACTCAAATGCCCTATTTATGAAAAGGATACACATGCAGTTAGATTAGAACATTGGATGAAAAATGCCTATCTCAAACATCACAGATGGTTGCATCCTAATCATTATTATCAGTGCCTGAAAAAAGCTTTCAATAGAAATTCAAAAGAATATAAGGTACCTTTGCCACTAACAGGTGAGCAACATTTTGATAAGGTGAAGAATTTAAATATCGAGTTTGGCAAATCTTTTGCAAAGCATCTTGGGACATGTGGGTAGAATAAAAGGTCTATTTTTTTTACATACCACATTGGCAATCTTTATATGTAAGATGTTTTCTTGATGTCATGCATATTGAGAAAAATGCGTGCGATAGTTTAATTGGTACATTACTTCATATTTCAGGAAAGACTAAATATGGCATCAAGACAAGACTTGATATGATTTAAATAGGGATAAGGGAAGAGTTGGCTTTACAAGAGAAAGGAAGTTGCACATTTCTTTGTGTAGCAGCTTATACACTATCTAGAAAAGAAAAGAAGACATTTTGTGAGTTACTTGCTTCTGTTAAAGTTCCAGAGGAGTACTTTCAAACATTAAGGGTCTTGTGTCATTAAAGGATTTGAAGTTGAAGTGTTTAAAATCACATGAATGCTATATGTTGATAAAAAATTTTATTCTAGTAGCTATACATTCTATTTTACTTGATACGGTTCGAGCCACGATCATAAAATTGTATTTCTTCTTTGAGTCTATATGTAGTAAAGTGATTGACCTAACAAAATTGCCAATATTACAAAACCGAATTATGTTAATCTTGTGTGAACATGAAATGTATTTTTCGCCTGCATTTTTCGATATAATAGTGCACCTCACTATTCACATGATTAGAGAGATACAAAGCGTTACATGAAAATACTAAAAGGATATGTGAAAAATTAGAGTCAGTTTGAAGGTTGTATCATTGAATGATACATTTGTGAGAAGGCAGTTGAATTTTATACTGAGTGCTTATTAAATGTCAAACATATTGGTCTTCCAACTTCTCGGCATGATGGTAGAACTAATGGAGAAGGAATTATGGGCATAAAGTAGTTACAATCTCTAACTTACAATGGAAACAAATACATTTATATGTACTACACAACTCTGTAGAGGTTGAGGAATATGTAAAGATGCACATAGTTGAGCTTAAGCAGGATAACCCTAATAGATTGGAGATTTGATATGCAAACAAGCATAATAAGAGTTTTACAATTTGGCTGAAAAAGCACATTCTTGAAAAGTTGACTACCAATCCTAATTTAGTTTCTGTAAAATTAAAATGGTTGGCAAGAGGTTCAAATAAACAAGTTCTTTCTTTCACTAGCTATCTCATTAATGGGTATATATTTTATCCCAAAGAGCAAGATGATTAGAGCATAATGCAAAATAATGGTGTAACTTTTATAGCTCAAGCAATACATATATCTAGTGCTAAAGACAAAAATCCCTTGTATGTAAAAATGCCATACTTTGGAGTAATTAAGCATATTTAGGAGTTAGATTACATCAAATTTCAAGTTTCAATTTTTAGTTGTAAGTGGGTTGATCGTAAAAATGGTCTTAAAATTTATGACTTGGGGTTCTTAATAGTGGATTTTAATCAAGAAGGTTATAAAAATGAGCCTTTTATTTTGACTTCACAAGCTCAACAAGTGTTCTTTATTCCTAATTCAACTAAAATAAATTAGTTTATTATTTTATTAAGCAATAAAATAAATAAAAATATGAATGATTCTATAGTTGAAGATGATCCCTTTATAAGGACATCATTTGAAAGTTACGTCATTAAGGATGAGACCTTTTATATGATAAATGATCATAATGAAGGTATTTGAAATTAACCAAAAAAAAAAAGAGGTAAAAGCATTCGAGCAAAGAAGAAGAGCAAAAATAAGGAACGTTCAAGAAAAAGAAAATGAACAACTTAAACTTGTAGGTTACTTGTTTTGTGCAATTTAATTTTTTATTATTTATTATGTGTTTTATTTTTTTATATTTTTATTTATTATTTATTTTTTTCTACTTTTGTAGGTAAATGACTTCTGAAAGGAGTGTTGGTCTTAGTGGACCTAGCAGTGCTGATCCTAGTATTGACATGAATAACTAACAAATTTAGCAAGAAGCAAACCAAATAATAAGAGAATTGACATTAATGGCCTAGGTGAATAGAAGAAGGGCTACTAGACAAAAATATGAAGTTGAATGGAATTTCAAAAGTCAACCTATCAAGACCAACAAAAATAAATTCATCAGCTACATAGGGGTTATGGTAAAAGCAAATATGCCAATTACAATTAGGCATTGGAATGATGTTAGTCCAGCTACGAAAAATTATATTTGGGAGCAAGTAGAGGTAAAATACTTTACTCATATCATTGTACTTAATTGAAATTACTTGACTGAAAATTTGATTAATTGTCTTGGTTTACAATCAACGTTTGCAATTGATGCTAGTCGAATGAAATTTGTCACCCAACAAGTTGGAAAAGCAATGTGGACATTTTGGTATTTTGTGGGAGCAAAATACATTAAAAATCAAGAGGAAACATTAGTGTTAAGGTCCCCCACTTGATACGGGCATTAGTTTCACAAGAACAGTGAAATGAATTTATTGCTCAATGTCTCCAGGGACAATTTTAAGTAAAAACAATGAGATAAATTAATTTTTTATTATTGTCAATATATTTAATTTTATTGATATGATTCTATGTGTTTTGTATAGGAATTAAGCCACAAAAAGAAAGAGTTGCATGAGAAAGATTTATACTCTTACAAGAAAGGGCGAATAGAATATGCAGGAATTGAGCAACAATTAGTATGTTAATATTTATACTATATAATTTTAGCTTATTTCATGGATATATGTACTATACTAACATTCAAATTTATTTAAATTCATAGATCGAGTAAGAGGGTTCAGGGGCAAGCTCAGTTTCACGTCACAGACTCTTTATAAAAGGTCAAACCAATAAACAAGGAAACATTATTGATGAACATGTTTAGGAGCTTGCTGACAAGTGTGCAAGTACATTAACTTACATTTTTTTTATACTTAATCAACTAATTTAACTTTCTTACTATATATTGCACAAGTTGAGATTGAGAAAAGTGGCACACCTAATGATGATGTTTTGGGCAAGGCATTGGGTAATCTTGAACACCCTAGTTGAGTTAAGGGATATAGCTTTGGTATTTTGGAAAAATAAATAAAGAGGAGCTATCTAGGCAACGAGACATGATTGAAACTTTGCTAAAGGATAAGGAGAAGCAAAAGGTAGAGTTTCATATTAGTCCTAGTGGGAAAGATAGTTATAGTATAATGCAGCCTGTTAAAAATCTCCTTGAGGTAAAATGTTATTAATTTATTTCATTTATGTTTCACTATTTTTATTTTTCATAACTTTAATATAATATATGACTTATCAATATAGGGTGAGAGCATATGTGAGTTATTGGCAAATAGCCCAAATCGTCATGTGATTGCTATTAGTCGGGTGTTTAATTTGTTAGGAGACATGCTACATAATGTGCCACTTCCTTTGTCCTATGTACACATTGTTATTGATGTGCCAAAAGATTTAAAGTATCCACAACCTATTCCCACAGAGGATGTAGGGATTATTGGAGAGGCAATGGGCAGTTTTGTTGGATAGCAAGCTAGTCAAGTTAGGATGCCAAGTTCAAAAAAAAAACTAATAAAGATGCACAGTTTGAGAAAAAGATGATACCTCGATCTTGACTCTCCTAAAAAAAGGCAGTCTTCCATAAAGCTATACCTCAATAAGTGCCTCAATTGCCAAGACAACACAAAAATTTACTCTAGGCATATACAATAATTCATAGGTCTAATCCTTTGGTCCTACAAATCTCGTTCGAGGTTGGTATATATGGCGAAGACTAATATGATATGTTTTCGATTAATGCTATTGATGAAATGCTTCAACATGATATGACCAGTCTCACTGTTCTCAGCTTCTATATATAGTAATTCTTTTCCATATATGAATAGTTAAATTTTAACTATAAACTAATCCATTTGTAATATTTATAATAGGTACTTGTATAAAAAATTTATTATCCCTTTCAATCTACAAATGAAGTTCATCTTCATTGGTCCTCATAAAGTAGGTGCACATGCCTTAATTAAAAGTGACAAAATTTTAGAACAAGTAAAGGCATTAAGTGAAAATTTCAAAGCAAAGGCTTAAAAGGGAACATAATTCATAATACCATACTGTCAAAAGTAACATACTTCTCACTTATCTTAATAATTTTTTATTTTTAATTTAATCAATTAATTATAATTTTATGATACTTGTTAATACTATTAGGGATCATTAGATATTGATCGCTGCCGAACCATTTGGCAACACTCTAAAGATATATTATCTCAATTCTCTAAAGGGCAATCAGGTAGTTGACAAATTTTATTGGAGTTAATTAATACATAAGTGCATAAAGTATTTCACATATTTATTTGTTTACTTAAATTACATGCTAACATATTTTTTACTATTTTATTAGGTCAATTGTGTTATATCGCACTAACACAAAATAATCAATTCTAAGGTTCTTTACAAATTTTGATGCGGCCTACACTTGGAATATAATAAAGGTAATTGAAATCATTTATTAAATTGAAATGTAATGCATTAATACATGTTTATCAATTTTTTAATTTTTAGTGTCTAAGAGAAAAGAAAAATAGCTTAGATTGTGACTTTTGTGTCATGAGATTCATGAAGGACATCATTATCTATAATGAGAGCATAATTCTTGAGATGGTATGTCAACAATATTAACTTTTAAATTAAAAAATTAATGTGTTAAAATTAATTTATGGTGGATCATTTTTATATTGTAGTACTATGACGATTATTATACTGAAGAATTCAAGAATGTAGAAATAAATGAGGTAATTGAAGAATGGTGTCAATACATTTTTCAAGTGTGAACCTTATACAAAAAAAATTAATAAAACCACCTCAAAAAAGTAGCTAGGATGTTTATGTTTTTAATAGGTAATTTATTTTTGAAAATAGTTTAGTTTATATAATTACATTTGTTTACTTGATATAGATTAGTTAAGAGATGTTTCTTGATTAATTTTAAAATTGAATATAATAAATTTAATTGATATTCAAATCTGGAATGGCTATTTATTACTATTTTGATTTTTTTTACAGAGAGACTAGTATAAAAATAGCTCCCTTTTTTGACAAAAACCATATAGTGAATGATAGTTATCTAAGTAACTGTCATTTATATGACAGGTAAATCATTTACCCATCATATATTCTAACTTTAAATGATAGGTAAATCATTTACCCATCATTTAAAGTATGGTAAATTCCATCCTAGACCATACTTTAAATGATGAGTAAATAATGTACCTATCATTTCTTATCTCATATGGCTTAGCCTCTTGTCAAAATTTTATTTGAAATTATGGTTATATAAATGTCATTTATTGAAAAATTTTAAATGTCAGCCACATAAATTATGTGTATTAACCATCATTTATGGGCTAAAATAACCGTCATTTATTCTTTTTTTTATGCAGTAGTGTAATTTATTTTTAGCACATGTTCTTAAGATTATTGATAGTTTTCTATTTTGTACTTTTAGCATGTAACTAAATCTCTTTTGGTTCTTAGCATTTATTAGGATGGTTTAACTTCATATTTAAGTTTAGGTTTTAGGAAATCCTTTAGAATGTCTATTAATTACTTATAATTGGTGAATCTTCATGAATTAAGAAACTTTCCTAATATGTGAAGCATTAGGCGTCTTTCTTAAAGAGGATTCTAAAACTTAGGGTTCTTTTAGTCTTCCTTTCCTTTCATATATATGTAGCATGGATTTGTACTCATTTGAACAAGATTAGTGAAGAGAATTTTATTCTTTTAAAGTTTATAACTTTGTATTACAAGCTATATTCTTTTACAAACTTTATTGAAAAATTTTAAATGTCATTTCATTTAGAGATTTTTACAAATTATGATGCTCCTAAACAAATTGACTAAGAAAGAAGGATGATCCATTTATTTAGACTAACAAGTGTGAAGCCACTTTCTAAGAGTTAAAGAAGAGGTTAACCTTTACTCTGGTACTCACGATTTTGAAACTAGAAGTGCCATACACCCTATACACTAATGCATCACTGAAAGGTTTATGATGTGTGTTAATATAAAATGACCAAGTACTAGACTACTCCTCTAGGAAACTAAGGTCATATGAAGAAAATTATCCAACTTATGATTTAGAATTGGTTGTAGTCATGCTTACGTTGAAGATATGGAGGCTTTATATGTATAATTTGAGGTTTAAGATCTTTAGTGACCATAAAAGCCTCAAATATTTATTTAATTAAAATGAGCTCAATATGGGACAGTGAAGGTAAATGGAATTGTTAAAGGACTATGGCTTTGAATTGAAGTGCCACTTGAGTAAGGCAAACATAGTTACCAATGCCTTGAGCAGAATGACCATTCATGCTACTCAAATGATAGTTCAAGAACACTAACTTTGGAAAAGTTTCCATGATGTTCCTGTTTATGTTATAGAGCATAGTTGGCTGTACTACATATAATTGAATTTGAGAGTAAGTTTTAGGATGACATCAGAGTTATGCATTAGGAAGATGAGTACTTGTTAAGCATCAAGAAGGACATTGAAGTTGGTAAGGCCATAAATTTTACAATAATTGATGATTTAGTACTAAGATATAAGGGAAGGGTATATATACCCAGTAACACTTAGATAAGAATGACACTCCTTATGGAGGCTCATTGGAGTAATTACTCCATTCATTCAAGCTTGATTAAGATGTACTATGATTTGAAGTGTGATTCATAGTGGCCAAAGATGATAGAGGACGTGACATAGTTTGTTACACAATGCTTGACTTGCTAAAAGATCGAGATTAGACACTGAAAGCCTACTAGTATGTTGCAATCATCGGATATCTTGGAGTGAAAATGAAATAGTATCTTTATGAATTTCATTATAGGGTTAGCCAAAACAACCTCAAGTTTGGATGCCATTTGAGCGATTGTTGATCGAGTCATGAAATCAACCCATTTTATGGCAATCAAGGCTGCTTATCCCCTCAAGAAGCTAGCATAATTGTATGTGAAGGAAGTAGGTAGACTACATGTGTATTACCTAGCATTGTGTTTGACTATAACTCAAGGTTTATTTTGAATTTATTCATTCCCTTGATTAATATATGCCTCTGTCTGGCACGACATGCATGTCAAAATTTTAATCAAGCATCTATCATGAAACATATTAAAATGAGAGATTTTTGGGTGAAGTTTAGCTGTGCAATTTATTGCTTGCTTGGGTTTTGGTAGGCCTATTCATTAATCATGAATTTAAAGCTTCAAAGACCCAAGGCAACCTCCTTAATGTCTCATTTCTTCCCTCTAATACTTCTCTTTAGTTAGTTTAAGTAAAGAACATGTTAAGGTTTTAGGTTGAAGTGAGGTCCTAGCTATTGGTTTGAGTTTTAAGGTTTATTTGATGATAGATAAGTGTATAATAGATGATTTTGATGATAGTTAATGTGATGAGTGGGTTAAATTTGAAACCCTAGATAGATTGTTGGGTGATGATTTGGGTGAAAAATTTATGTTAGGAGCTCATAAATAGTTATTATAAGTTCAATGATGGTAGGAAATATTAAGTTTGAAGGTTTAGAAGTATGACATAGTGTTTGGGTATTGAGATTAATTAACTTAACCTTATGATTATGTTGAGATTAAATTTAAGCATAATATTAATTATGTTTGGTATTGAAATTTGTGTAGATTGTGATATTGGTGGAGATTGTAGTGATCCACCACTTGTGTGGGGAAAATTTTTAGTTAAGAGCCAATGTAACCACTATTAATTTGTGATTGTGTGTGTTGTGTGATTGGTTCTATGCTTTTTTTGTTTTGAGATGTTGTTCGAAAATGACAATGATAATATGTTTTGTTTGTGAAAATATTGCCAAGTAGGATGAAAATGTATATGTATGATGATAAATTATTTTTGAAAAAAATATGACTTGTTTGAAATCATAAATATTGTTTGGATTTGTATTTCTTTTGTAAACTTGTACGCATGACTTGTTTGGGTTTGAAAAAGGTGTTTAGGGATTTATTGCTCAAAAATTGTCTTGTGTCATATGGTATGCCTTCATTAGACCTAATGAGAGGATTGTTAGGGCTTGGACTAACCTATCTTTGGTTGGGTTAGTTAGTGCCAAATGTGGACTTAGGCATGGAAAAAAGAGGAGACAAGGTTGCTGTTCATGCATATTATTGTTTGTATTGTCCGAATTGTGTTTTGAAATTGTGTATATGCCCTATTTAGTAACTGTATAATTAGTTTCATGACATATGCATAATTGCATTTTAGTTTTGGTTACTGAGACTTTCAAATTTCATTCCCTATAGTTAACATTTTTACAAATGAGGGTCTAATTGGAGAAACACCAAAAGCCCACACCACCCTTTTTGTTAGGCTTAATTTATTTTGTAAATGATCTATATTTGCCAACTTAGGGCATTGACATTGTAAATGAGCATTGTGACTCAATATTTTTGATTAAACTTGTTCATGGCCATCCTGAGTTGAATTTTTGGCACTCATGGTTATACTTTGTTAAGATTTGGATGATTAAATTATGTATGAGGATCATAATCTAAATTATGAAGTTATTGTGTTTTTATTTATACAAATGGTGTTGGGTAGTTGCAATCCAACTAATAGATTTATGAACTTGTGGGCAAATTGTTGATTGGCAAAGTTATTTTATGTGTTTAGAATGTGGTCAAGTGGTCCTTTATTTAGTATTGGCTTTGAGTTTGTGAAATGGGAGTTGTTTAGAAAGAAAGTGCTGTTTTATGACCACAAATTTGTTTTGTAGATAAAGTTATTATTTGAGGGTACTTTTACATTAAACCAAAGCCAATAGCTAATTCTTCATGAGTTTTGTGTGGATACTTAAAATTATTAAATTTGGAATTGTAAGTAAAAAGTTATGCCTAAATGAAAATTATTATTACCAAAGTACTGAAAATTAAATCGATCAAAATAATGGGTTAAGGGTATTAAGGGTCAACCTGGAGTCAAATCGATCATAATTGAAATAATATAATTCAATTTATATGCATAGAAATATTCATATTTGAATATGAAAAATGAATATTTAAATAAAAAATCATTTTTTCTACTTAAATAACCCTAAAAAAATCAATGAAGAGAAAAAAAATCTTATACATGTCAACACAATCAAAACAAAAATCTAGCAAACTTAGTAAAATCCTAATAAAAAATTAAATAATTTTTCTCAAATGAAACAAAAATTTAACATAAAGAGAAATGATATCATCACAATGAATATTTAAATATTATTATGCAATCCACTTTTTGCAAATCTTTTACATAATGTTATCATATTTGCTAAATTTATCAAATATGTTATTAAAATAAATGGAACATAATAGATTGGGGTGAAACATCGAGTTATAACTGAGTTGATCGAGTCACCTCTGGTTTAACCCTACCCATAGTTAGATCACAAATTGAATTGGCTAACTACTAGGTAGTTTATCAAGTTATTGATGGAAATTATAGGTCTGGTCTAGTTTTTCACATTGGTTATTACTGTCACATTGTCAAAATGCTAATATGGCACTGTGCACTGTGGCACATGTATTGTTGGCCACGGCTTATGACATGCATTGTAGTGGATGAAGTGTCAATCATGATATGTGAACAACCCCATTTTCAGTTTTGCCCGTCACCATATTTATACTTTCTAAAACAGCCCTACTTGGCTCTTTCACCCTTAATAAAAATGTTTTTGGACCCAATTACCCTTAAATGCCTTGTTTAAATATTATTTGAGAATTATTTTAATGTTTTGGATTATAAACTTCTAATTTGTTGCAAGATCTCATTTTTGATACACTTTATTAATTAGAAAACTTCTAATTACCATATTATGTTTATGTTACTAATTTAAATTCTTTCTATGATGGTAGACTCATTTCTATCATGGTAGTTGATTTTGAAAATTGATTAATTGTTTAAGAAAAATCATTTTCTCCTATAGTAAGGCTTTCTAACTTAGTTTGACTCTTTTGTATCATGATAATATTTTGAAATGAATGTGTTTGATTTTTTCTACCATAATAGCTCCTTTTCTATCATGACAGTGTTTTAAAAGATAAAGTTTTGTTCCTAATTATCATAGTAAAGTTAAATGTATTTGGAATTAGAAGTGCATTACATTTTGGTATTTGAGCCTTGTGCTTTGAGGCTTTATGTGTTGTTTGATGATTGTTCATTGCATATAACTATTTTGGCAATATACATATTTTATTATGGTGCTCTCTTCTTGTGTGGATTATTGTCGAGATTAGTGCTAACTTGTTTTTGTATCATGCATCCTTTAGGAGAGGAGAAAAGATGGTGGTACACACTAGACATGGAGACAATATCAACCCAAATACGAGAGTTCACACTCTAAGCAACAGTAATCTCCATCTTCCATTAACAAGGTATAACACAACTTTAGGAAGGTCAACCTTCCTACATTTGATAGTAATGTCAAATCATCTATGGTTGAGGACTGGATTGACCACTTGGAAACCATATTTTGATTGGTTGAGTGCATGATGATCAAAAGGTACAAATGGATGTGGTCTTACTAAAGAAAGGGGCCAAGAAGTGGTGGGAAACTACAGTTCACAAGGATGAGTTCATACTCAGTTAGGAGGATTTTAAGGAAAAGTTCTTTAAACACTATTTCCCCTCTGTATTGAAAGCATAAAAGGAAGCTGAGTTTCATACGTTTAGGCAAGGGAACGTCAATGAAGAGGAATTTATTGCTCATTTTTAGGAGTTTTCCAAATACTCGACACACCACTAGAAGCATGATGATTTTGAATGAAAGGCTAAGAGCCTATTAGAGAAGGTGAGGTCAAAGTTGAGGGAGCAACTAGCTCCATTTGAAATCAAGATGTTTGATGAAAAGTGTATGAATATTTGGATTATAGAAGGCTAAGATCTGGATTTTGAATGATAGGCTAAGAGCCTATTAGAGAAGGCAAGGTCGAAGTTGAGGGAGCAACTAGCTCCATTTGAAATCAAGATGTTTGATGAAAAGTGTGTGAAGATATGGATTATAGTTTGAAGGAAGAGAGAACTAAGGATAGATAAGAGATTTTCATAGTAGGCCCCTTATCTATGCGAGTCTTACCATGGTAGAGCTAAATAAATGTGTATGGAAAAAGAAGTGTGTTATACACTCAAAAACATGATTTGTAAAATAGTTTATATGATTTTTGGATAATTTTTTAGAAAAGTATGGATGTGTTTGGATGTTTGTAAGAAAAAGATTGATTATGAAAAAAATTTATTGATATGATTGATTTTGAATATAATTGATTATGTTATGTGGTATATGATTTATTTATAAAATTGATTAATAAGATTTATTCTAAGCATAATTGAAAAGCAAACTTGAAAATCAAGTAAAACTATGATTTTGTAAAAATATATCCAAACACCTCTATTACATGTCAATATCAATTATAAACTCAAAGCTATAGTTTTCTTAAAAATATATTAACAACCATTAAGATGGATAGCCTAAAAGAGCTACTTTTTCCATATGGATAATGAAAATAGCAATAAAAAAACAACAATTAAACATCATCTTATCAATGGCATCAGAATCAGATTTAGATCCTCTCCCCACTCTCTCTTAATGCATCCTTTCATACTTATCCATCCATTTAATTATTCATTTGGTTTAATGGTGTTACATTGCTAATTATGACATCAAAATACATTTATAATTTTATAAAAATATATCCAAACACCCTGTTATATGTCAAAATAAATTATAAACTTAAAACGATAGTTTTCTTAAAAACAATTCAAACATCTACTTACAAAGTTAAGGGGCAAATTTGTTACACGTAATAAAACCAATTAGAAAAGTAAATATAAGGAAAAAAATTGATTTTTATAGATACTATATATTCCCTCCCATCCCAATTATAGCAAAATTTTTGTTCATGATATAGGATGCTTAAAAAAATCAATAACATTAAGTTATTCTTTTACATAAATACCCTTATTAATTTTATTATATATAGAAATTAAATGAAAAATAAATTAATAATAATTAAAATTGATTGATTTTAATTGGAAGGTGATCTTAAAAATTTTAATAATTTTGTACCATTTTAATTATGGAAAAAATTAGTTTAAAATATTTTTTAATTTAAAGTATTCTTTTTTTTTGATAACATAGTTTAAAGTATTATGTGTTAATAGAAGTAGGGTTAATGAGCAAAATAAACATTGAACTCTTACTCGAAAAGCACTCTAAACCCTAAACTCTTAAAATATGCAAAATAAACTGTAAACTTTTAAATTCATAGCAAATTAAACCCTACCATTATTTTTTTTAATGCTGTTACTGCTCAATGTAGGCTCCAATTAATTAATGCCACAGGCCCTAAATTATTATGCAAGTAGGATCGTGGACCATGAACTTTAAAATTTTAAGAAAAGTATCCCTATTGTTTATGTATAGAACATTAACTATAATGTAGATCAAATTAGCCTTAGTTTAGTTCGCCATGGCGAATGCATTGTTGGCCATGGTGAACAACTCATAATTTTATAAATGACATTTTTTGCCCTTTTTTTGCAATGTTTTTCAAATGATTGGTATCTCATGCTTTTATATACTTTATATAGTCTTATTTTGAATAATGTTCATTTCTTTAATGATGAAAACTTATGATCTCATTTGAAAAGAAGTTTAAGTATCATATAATTTTACAAACGATGAATGTGAAACCCGACGATTTCATCAACGAATTTAAAACCCAAAGTAATTGGTTAATTAAAATTATTTGATATTTAAACTTCTTTTCTTATAAAATCTCAAGTTTTCACCATTAAATAGATAAACATTATTCAAAATAAGATTAAATTAGAGTTATAAAGTATATGAAACTATGATATACTAATTGTTTGGAAAACATTACAAAAAAAAAAGGGTAAAAAATATCATTTCACAAAATTATAGATCGTTCGTCACGGTCAAAAATGCATTCACCACGGCAAACCACTTCTGAGGCTAATTTAGTTTACATAATAATCAACATTCTACTCGTGTAATAGCTTAGGATTTTTTGTGCTAATTAACTGGGGCCCATGTTAAATAGTAATTATGAATAGTACAATGTTAAAAAAAATAACGATAGGGTTTAATTTGTTGCGAAATTAAAAGTTGAGGACTTATTTTATATATTTTAAGAGTTTTAAATTTAAGGTACTTTTCGTATTAAAGTTCATAATTTATTTTGCTTATTAACCCATAAAAGTATGCGTTAATTTTTCAACAATTATATATTGGGTGAACGCTTAAAACATTTTGTTTTGGGCCTACCTAGTGAACCTACGCTTCTTTCTTTCTCCTCATTTTCTTGTTGGTCATTGGAGGAAATTTAGGCCTTTGTCGCAAAGTGCCTCAACCCTGTATTAAATCCTGGAATTTGAAAGACACGACTGTACCCAAAGAAAGAAAAAGAAAAAAACAAACAAACAAACCAAGAAGAGAAAGACACGAATGTTTTAGGAAAAATAACATAAAAATTTTAAAATAATAAATTATAATAGTTAGGTCCTGATAAAATTTTTTGTAAAATTAGTTATAAATATTAGTACAGATATTAAAAAGTCTAGAAATTTACAACTGTTTGAATGAATATTTGTGATTTATTTTTTAAAAAATTTTGTCAAAATCTTAACTATGGTAAAATCTGTATTTTGAAAGTTTATTGTGATTCTCCCAATGTTTTAATGTATAAAATCTGTATTTTGAAAATTTATTGTGATTCTCCCAATGTTTTAATGTATAAATAATGCCTTTCACATTCTAGATCAATTCATTGGCCGAAAAAACAGTTTACGAGACTTTGTCTTGCCTTTCAACAAGCCACAACATCTTTTTTTTTTTAATTATTAAAAAAAAAAAAGCGGCTGAGTCTTACGCTTAGAGCTCTGATACATTGTGTTAGATTCATGCTGATAGAGTATAAAAAAAATATTGCCACTAGACCAACCATAAGATCTATTCTTTCTAAATTATAATATAAAGTATTGATAATTATTTTACCATTATAAAAAAATTTATAAAATCTTAATCTCTTAAAAAAATTTAGCTTACAATTATATCTTCATTATATAAATATCTTAATAATAACAATTAAAATTTTAATATATTATTCTTTTAAAAAGAGTACGAAAATGGGGGTATAATTAGAATCCAGAAAATTCCATATATTATTTTTCCTTCAATTCAAAATATCAGCAGATTTTGAAAAAAAAAATTCATACAAATAAATTTCTCATTGCTATAAAAAATTTATTATTTTTTCCCTTTAGTCTCAATTACCAATGCACTTTATAATAAGTAAGAAATACATTTACATAAAGATTTAGATTAATAAATATAGGGCATGAAAAAAAAAAAAGTTTTATGTTATACTTTACTCAAATTTTGCTATAGGTTCTTGTATTTTTTTTAAATATTCTTGGTCCCCTACGATCAATATTATAGGAATCTAAAATATTAAAAAAATTATAGAAACTTAAAATAATAAAAAACGGTGTAAAGACTTATAATAAAATTTGAGTAAAGTACAGTATCTTAAAGTTACAATTTTTTTCTTAAAAAAAGTTTATATTTTTGACACGAAAGAGTAGTTAGAGATAAGGTTATTAAACTCACAAGTTTAAGTAAACTCATCACAGGAATGTAAACTCGAAACGTAGACATGTTAAAGTTTACTTCTATTAATAAATAGCCTTTAAAAGTATATACTTGAATAATTAAAATACAAAATATGACTATAATTTACTTTAAACATATTTTAAATATAAATTATCAAAATTAAATCCATCTACATTCATGAATTATCATATTCAGCATAGAAATTTCAAAATAAGGCATTTTATATTTGGTATTGTTTATTTTCTTTTTATATTAATATTAGTTTTTGTTTTGTAGTTTTATTTTTATTGAACTAGATGTTATCATTTCTATAAATCAAGTTTTACATAATACATATCTATTTTATTTAATGAATTTATGAGTGGGTTGATATGATTTTATAACTTAAAAATTTAAAAATAATAAATTTATAAAGTTAATTTATGAGTTTAATTAAATTTTATTTAATTTAAATTTATAAATGAGTTAATATAATTTTATAAATTAAAAATATAAAAATGATAAATTTATAAAGTTAATTTGAAAGTTTGATAAGAAGACGTGTACATTCTTAGAGAAGCGTCTCCAACACGACAACACCCGCGTGGTCTCAGGAAGACATTCAAGCGAAACAGGTCAGATACTGATTAAACAGAGGAAATAGCACTGTCAACTGTCGTGTTGGCGTTGAGGTTTGCGTCGTCCCATGTGTCATCTGTTCGAATGGACATTAAAACGAGGAAATAGCACTGGGCGTCTTTGAACAGTACTGAGATGAGGCCAAACTTGCCTCAAGGAGTTTTTGGACATTTCACAGGACAAGGGTTCGGCGGCCACATGGAGGTTTAGTCCTCAAACACAAGTCATGAATCATAAAAGACCAACTCCCACTCCCCACTCCCTCAGCCTTCCTCAGCGGCAAGAAGTTCTACACCAGTTAATTAATATTTAATGCATCATATCTCACCACGTTATTTCATATTAAAATAATTTAATTATAAAAAATAATTTTTATACCTTGTTTCCCTATTTTATGTATGCATATATATTAGAATAATGATTTAAATTGATTTTTTTAATTTTCAAAACTTGTTTTTAAAAATTACTTTACAGATTTTTTTTAAATACTCCCTCCATTTAAAAATATAAATTTTTAATTTTTTAAAATGTAATTATTGTCTTTTTTTTAAAGGTGTCTCTATTAATAAATAACTTTACATTTATTATAAGTTGTTTAATAGGGGTAAATATAAGAAGATAATGTTAGTTTAAAAGTAAGTAATTACTTTATTGAGGGTGATATTCGATTAAAAATGCTTTCCATTTTTTAACGAGAGGAATATATATTATTAAAATTTGAATAAGCCAGACTATATAAATATGAGTTAGCTTGCAGGGACTTACAGCATGTTTCATTCAAACCCTGGCCTAATTTATTTAACAAAAACCTATTTAACAAAATTTACAAAGTAATATTTTGGGCAAGTTTCGAAAACAAAAAATAAAAGAGATTAGTTTAAATCATTATTCTAATCTATATATATATAAAATAGTGAAAGAAAGTGTAAAAAACTTATTTTTTAAATTAAATTATTTTAATATAAAATGATGTGAAAAAATATGAGACATTAAAATATGGATTAAAGGGTGAAGGTGCACCGTGGCTGAGGGATGGTGAGGGAGTGGGAATGTAGGAGCTGGTTCCAACCCACACATGCAAAGTGCTAAATAAATTCTCTGAAGGCAAGTGGAAGGCTCCTTCTGCAGTGGCATGTGGTCGTTGGTGATTGAAGTTCTGATTTCTGACAAATTATTCGTGACTTTGTTGCAACTTTGTCACCCACTTTTCTCAATGCATGCACTCAGAAACACTTTGATTCAAATTAAAAAATTGCTCCACATTATTTATAAATCACTTTTTAAAATTTATTATTTTTTTAAATTTAGTAAATTACTCCATCCACCTCAAATTATAAAATATTTTTAAATAAAATTTTATATGCTAATACCTTTCATTAAATATATTTAATAATTTTATCTTTTTAAAATCAAAATATAAACTTTTAAAAATATTCATAATTTAATCTATTAAAAAAAGAAGGGACAGAAATTAATTATAAAAATAAAAAATGTAATATTAAAATTGACATATTTAATAAAATTTTAACTTATCCAAATTTTTAATATTTTAGGATAGAAAAATTCTTTTAAAAATGTCATATAATTTAAAACAAAGGGAATATTATTTTTGTTCCTATTAAATATATATATATATATATATATTAATAATATATTTTTCTCTAATATTTAATAAATATAACAAATTTATAATAAAAATTTAATAATATGACTTATAAATAAGATAAAAAATTTATTCTCTTACCTTATAAATAAGAGTGATGGGAGTACTTCCTTTCTCTATATTTACTTGTAGAAAAATTAATCATTTAATACTTGAAGTTTTGATTAAGTTCTAACTCAATTCTTAAATTTTAACTCATTGTAACTCATTATTTATAGTTTTTACTCAATTGTAATTCAATCTTTTAATTTTGACTCTTGCAAATCAATCCCTATAATTTTAACCATTTAAATATTGGTTATTATATTTTAAAAAATAAAATTATAAAGATTAAAATTATGTTACAATTTAGGACTAATATTTTAAATTGCTAAACCCTTCAAATATTTATAAAGATTAAAATTTTAAAATAGTTTTAATCTTTATAATTTTATTTCTAAAATTTAAGGACCAATATTTAAATGATTAAACCTATAGGGACTGAGTTGCAAGAGTCAAAATTAAGAAACTGAAATCAAAACTATAAAGATCAAGTAATAACAAATTAAAATTTAAGAATTGAGTTATAATTGGAGTAAAACTATAATGACTAAATAATTAATTTTTTTCTTTTCTTATCCTTGTTTATACAAGAACACTTTGAAGAAGTTCTGTTCAATCGTCCCTGGACATCACAATTTATAAAGATATAATAACTTTTGTAGGTTAGAAGCTGGATGCTTTATAATATATTTTGCCAGATTTATTCCTCATTTAATGCCTCTACAATATTATAATAATAAATAGTAAATTAGTCTAATGATAAAACAAGAAAAATATTATTAATTTTTTTTAATTTTTCTTAAAAAACTTGTAATATGAAACAATTCTTAAAAACACAAATATCATGAAGGGATCGAGGGAGGGAGTATAAAATAAAATTATTTATGTCTAATTTAACATTTAACAACTACTCATTTAACATGTATTAGGGAGTGACTCATACATTCGAATAAAGCTATTCTTAACTATTTTTCTTAACAACAAAAAAATTTTAACAATTATATTTATGTCTTAACTTTTTTCCTCTTTTCACTTTTGTTCCCAATTAATGCCTAGCATGTTTTCAACGTGCATGGACTAAGTCTCTTTAATTCATTGATCAGGAATATTGTTTTAAAATATATTAATTGCTCCTTGATTTCCAAGTTGTACTTCTAAGTCTTTTTCTATTAGAAAAAAATTATATAATTAACTTTATATATTCAAAGTACATGTTTCAATTAAATCAAAACATATGAATATTTTATATATTATTTATTTTCCAAAAAAATCTTGATATTAATATTATTTTTAATACCTTTAGGCCTTTAAATATACTTGTTTTAATTTGATTAACAAAAGTATATTATATATGAAACTAAATATTTAAGACTTTTTCACATCATATCAATATAACAGACTCTCTCCATTAAAAAATATAAATTATTTTTTGAGAAATTAGATGTTAAAAAATATAAGGCATTTTTAATCTTTTGAGATATAATCATTACCCTTTTTTTTTTCAAAAGTGCCCCTATTGATAATGATTTTATATTTATTGTAGGATATTTAATAGGGGTAAATATGAAAAGATAGGATTAGTTTAAAAGTAGATAATAATTTTATTAGAAAGTGAGATTTGATTAAAAATATATTATATTTTTGAATAGAGGAAGTACTTAGCATAAGTGTTTTCAATTAAATAAGATATATATCTTTAATGACTTCTTTGACCTATGTTAAATACCACTTTTAACCCGCGGCAACACTCATTCCAAACTCCATTTAAGGTGATATGCTTACATTTGTTGTTCAATTATATTTAAAATATAATTGTCTCTGATAAAAAGATGAATAAATTTGAAGTATTGTAAAATTTTTGAAATTAGACTATGAAGAAATGGGGAGAGTTTGGATTTCTTTTATAATATTTTTAAGCATTTAATAAGAGTAAAAGGTAAAGCAAAATCTAGAAAATAGTGAAGTATTCTATAAATATGATCAAAATTAATATTCACTCTCTGCTCTATAAATAGGGCCAGAAGAGCTAATATAGGACTTCCTCCATCCTAATTTATAAGGCTATCTTAAACAAAGGGTTGAAGTACAAAAATACTTACCAAGTGGTCGGCCAAGAGCATCTATTAGTTTAAAGTGAGAAAAAAAGATAAAAATATTTATAACATTATTAGAGTTGGTGCACAAGTGACCAAATAATTAATTTTGTCCTAACACCATTAGTATCTAGTGTTAAATGCCGATTGTGCTTGCCACATGTCAGTTTTTGTTAACGTGGACTAAAAAAAGGGCAAAAATACCCATGAAGTTGTCGGCCAGGAGTATTTAGTAGCCTAAAATACAAAAAGGATAAAAATACACATAATATTATTAAAGTTGGTGTAAAAATTACTAATCCATCAAATCTCTTAACTGATACTAAAGCAGAAGTTGACCGTTGTTTTGCTAATATGGACCAAAAATATTCTCATGTGAAATTCTATAGAGGTTGATCAGTCATCATATTAATATTATGTGAGAAAAATGTCATTTTGACCAAACATTAAATTAAATTGCTCGCTTTTTTGTAGCAATTGTGAAAACCATATGAGAAGTTTAAACCTATCATGAATAAAATTGTTTAAGATTGTAACAATGTTCTTAAGATAGGTGGCATAAGAAGTGTGCTTAGTCTCAATCTTTGATTGTGTACAACCTATCTCACTATGCTGATTAAAGTTTTATAGATAAGAAAAATGTGTGGAGAGGGAGGGAAGAAGGGGGCGAGATATGTGACTATGGAAAGAAATCACGTGGCATTAATTTTGACGAATTAATCATTATTGGACCTACTAAAGTAATGTTATGGGTACGCATACGATAATCGATCAACCTCTGTAAAAATTCGCCTAAGAATATTTTTTGTTTATGTTAGGAAAAAAATAGTCAATTTCTATTTAAGTGTCAATTAAAAGGTCAACATTTAAGAGATTTGATGAATTGGTTACTTTTACACCAACTTTAATAATGTTATGGATATTTTTGTCCTTTTTCTCATTTTAGGTTACTTGATGCTCCTAGCAAATGACTTTGTGGTTATTTTCACACCTTTTTAATTCACGTCATTAAAAATTGACATATGACAAACACAGTCAGCATTTAACACTAGAAATTAACAGCATTAGGAAAAAATTAATAGTTTAGTTACTTTTGCACCAACTCTAGTAACGTTAGGGGTATTTTTGTCATTTTTTTACTTTAGACTACTAGATGCTCTTGATCAATCACTTGGTAGGTATTTTTGCACCTTAATCCTTAAACAAAATCACAAATACAAATAGAGCTTATTAAATACACTTTACTACCTTATTTTTTTCAAAAAAAAATTTTAAAAATTTCTTTCATTTTATACTCTTTTTTTAAAAGAATATTAAAAACAGAGCATATAATGAAAAGAGTAATGTTTAAAAGTATTATTAATAAAATTTTATTTTTTAATCAAAATATTTTATATTTTAAAACATCAAAATTCCCCTAAAAATATCTTATAACCTAAAATGAAGGTAGTATTCCATTATCCCATTTTATAAATCATTTTTGGTGGTAAAATTACTAATATCAGTTAATCAATAAATACAATGTGAAATCACACACTTAAATTTTGTCCCCCCCCCCCCCCCAAAAAAAAAAAAGAAAGACAATCACATTCACACACATACGCATATTAGTCAGACGAGTTTTTCCCCAACTCTTTTGTTAAAAATTGAAACATAAGTTGCAAATGGTTCATAGTATACACTAAGGGAGAACAACATTTAAGATCATCAAAAAGAAATTTATAGCAATAAAGGTCCAAAAATTTTGTATTGAATATTGTCTTGTGAAAATATATATATGTTGTCATTGAAAGCTTAATCTTAACTTGTATTTTTTAATTTATTAGGATTTCCTTATAAATTTAAAAAGTGTTCAGCTTTTAACAATTATACATGTGTATTTTTATAAGAGAATATTTGATGCAAAACTTATGTGCCCATATTGCAATAATTTTTTTAAGAGGGTTTTAAATGTCATTTTCCCATAATGTCAAATTTTATATGATTAGTGGAAAATACTTGCACATATACATACATACATATATATATATATATATATATTAGTTAATGATTTTTTCCATTTTTCACGTTAAAAATAAAAACATCATTTATAAATTTTTCACATGTTAGTGTCGAATTTCAGAAAATCAATACTGTAATTTTTTAAAATTTTTATATGAATTAAAAAAATTATTTCAGTGAAGAGAATATAAATTTTCTTCATTTTATATTAATTAAAAATTTATTGATAAGTATAAGGGGTAGACTTTGCCGACAGCATATAATAACTCCTCATAAGTATTGGGAGTAATGTGTAGACCTTTTCAATTAAATTACTATGTACATGTACAAAGTCAATAAATTGAAACCCAAACCACTTGCATTTTTGACAAGATTTTGTACCACTTATGTCAACTTTAGTTAGTTACTAATTAGAAAATTTATATCAATATAAATTTATATTTATATGTATTAATTAAAAATTTCATAAAATCTAAAATATATGCATTAATTTTCTTTTTCCATGAAGAAAATACATATGTGGATTGAATCAATCTGTCATGTTAAAATATAAAAATCAGTTAAAAAGTTTTTCACATTACAGTGTCAATTAAATTTCAAAAATTGAACAAATTTATTTAATATATTATTACATTGATTTGTTGACACTTATCCTTTGAAACATTTTAAAGAGACAGAAATTAAGTTTAGTAATTTCATTCTCTACATTTTATTAAAGACTTTTGATCTTTGATTGCAATTTTAAAATGTTTTCATTCTAAAGTTTTATTAAATTAATGTATTAATAGTCCTTTTAAAAAAAGAAAGAAAAAGAGACAATTTATTTAAATGAACATTAATCTCTTACAAACAAAAGGCCGCCATGAAAGTAACAATAAAAACAAAGAATATTTTGGAAAAACAAAAAAAAACTTCAGCGCAACATAAACAACATAAAAAACCCCCATAAGTTAGATCAATTATGATGATACCAACAGCAAAAAACAAGCAGCTGAAAAGTTGATGGAGAGCCAAACGCGAAAAATGCATCATATGCATGGATGAAGAAGCTTCGTCTCCAATTGAAAAGGCCCCTAAAAGGTACAGACAAGAGAACAAACTGTCATCGAAGAGAAGGCTAAAAAGCCAATGAACTTCAGCTGCCCACTGATACCTAAAATCATGCATGAGTAGCCTCGCGAGAAGAGGATTGTGACACTACCTATTTCACAATCCTCTATGTTCGGCACGGTCACTAAGATTGAAAGGATCAGAAATAGGGACACCATCTTCAAATCCTGGCCAATCAGCAGCAGTAACACCCACCAAAATTCGAATCTGCATAAAGATGTCCGTAAGCCTATCGTGAATCAATAAAGCATCACATCACGATTATCGGATGGGTAAGATAGACGCAACTTTTTTCGAGGCCAGTGAAACCAACCCTTGCATGCATAAGTTGGCGGAGCCAGGACCCAAACTCAGGTACAATATAATTAAAAATAAATTATTTTAAAAATAAAATATAATAGTTACTAATTAATTTCATATCGTATAATTGTGATTTCATATTTAAAAAAAAATTAAATATGAAATTAAAAATAAATAATTTTTAAAAAATTTCTCTGAATATTTTTCTTTGATATATGAAAATGAAAATAATAATGGCATATTCAATATAAAATCAGAGAGTTTGAAATTTATATTTAAAATTTATTAGGTTGTGATATGTGAGTTAAGTTATGACACAAACAAATATGGTATGTATAAACAATTATTTAAATAAACTATATTTAGATATAAAACAAGAACAAGTGACTTCAAATAATAAGCATAAGGTGTGCAAAATATCATGAATAGAAAATATAAAAACCTAAATATTACAAAATCTAGGGGTAAAATAAAGTATATGTATTTTTTAATGTAAAATAAAATTATCTTGTAAAATGAATAGAAATGATGCGAAGAGGACAGACTAGCCAAGCGAGGTGCACGATTCCAGCTTTCTCTTCCTTACATGGCATGATTATTCTCAAAATTTAACCATTTCTAATTTCTCACTCCATGGCCATGCCTCTTATACATGTTAAATTACACCAATTGAGGGGTGCATCTGCCCTTCCCCCGGAATTAGGGAAAATTACAATAAAGTTTCACACATTAAACTTGAATACTCCTTGGTCTCATGAATAAGGTAAATTATTATGAAGTCCCATGGTCCTTTGGGATAAATAATTTTGAAACTAAAAAGACTTATTTGCCCTTAGCTTATTAAAAGGGAAGAAAAGAAGGAAAGAGGAAAGAAGACTGGTTTTCGCACGTGATAAAGGCAAGAACAGCTTAGATGCATCTCACAATCGTCTTTAGAATGGTGTAGGAAGGATCATCTTATAGCTAGAAGATGAACCCATTCTTACAATCATCTTTAGTTTGAGGTATGTAAGAGTTTGTGAAGGAAGAGGGCCTATGTTTGAACAATCTTGCACCCAACTTTGAGCTTCAAAGAATTTGATAGTGTGACCTCACGGAAGTAAGTAAATGATGATATTAGTTTGCATATACTCCCTGTTAATCATTTAATCTAGTGTTTTATGGTCTATTGGTAAAATAGGGTTTTTTCTTTCTCTCCTTATAAGTATATGAGTCATGGGTAGTCTCTCTCTCTCGATCGATATAGCTGTCATGGGTGGTCATTGGAGTTGCATTAGTAATAGTGTATTCAAGAATCTAGTGCTACTTGATTGAGTTGATGAGTCTATCATGAGATAGTAAAATATGTTATTAATAGCTGACGTACAAGTTGTCAATATGCTATGAGTAGTTGTCAATATGTTATGTGTCATGTAGGTCAAGAATACCTTGTATGTGTTGTTAATAGATGAAGTTTAAGTTGTTAATATGGCATGGGCAGATGTCAATATGTTGTGTGCAACATAGGTTGACAATATCTCATATGTGTTGTTAATTGCTGAAGTTTAAGTTGTTAATATGCTATGGGTAGTTGTCAATATGTTGTGTATTGTGCAAGTTGACATGAAAGATGGCTAGTACTTTCGGGAAATATCTATTATGTTTTTTTCATATAGAAAGGAAAATTGCATATGATAGCCAAGTATGCAATATGTGGGTGGGAGTGTAAGAACAAAAAGTATAAAGGAAGGGACAAATTATGAAGAGATGAGAAGAATGTTATCAACAATTATGGGGTGCAAAAACATTCGAAGTAAGATGAAGTTTACACTCAACATTGACAGAAACACACTTATAAATATTCTTGATGATGATGCAGTAAAACATTTAATTAAGTATAATGAAGAAAGTGAACATGTACATATAGTTGTAAATGGAAATGACATTGCATAAGTATCAATGGATGACCCAACTGAGTACCAATATGTGTAAGTTGTGTTAACTGTTTTTGTTAACATATATAATATTAAAATTTAGTATTACTAATGTGCTCGAATTGTAATTTTCTACAAGATTGATAATTTATTAGGAGGTTCAGAGGGAGGGTTTTTATCTCCACCTAGTTTGTGTCCTAAGATTGAAGACTCGCTATTAGAATGTGCTGTATAAATGGTGCCTACACCAATACTTAAAATGAATTTAGTGAAATGGAAGGACTTATTTGTAGGTAAGGGGCAAATGTTTACCGATGCAATAGCCTTTAGACAAACTTTGTATAAGTATAGTATTGGGCACAAGTTTTCATACAAGTTTAAGAAGAACAATATAAAAAAGGTCATTGCTAAGTGCAAGGTTGAGGGATGTCTATGGAATATTGCAACATATTCAATAGAAAAGCATAGTATGTTTTTGAGGTAACAAGATTCAATAACGAGTACATCCACAATACACAAGACAAGCTTATTGTTTTATATCGGACAAGGGCATATTTAACTTCACTAATCATTGCTGATGCTTTGAGGTCTAGTATAGATAAGAGTACGAATGAAATTAGAAGAGACTTATATAGAGAGTATGGTGTGTGATTAACATACAGTCAAGCATATATAGGAAGAGGTAAAGCATTGTGAGATATACATGGTCTTCCATAAGATTTTTATATGATAATCGCTTGGATTTGTGATAGATTAAGGAAAACTGATCCAATGACAGTTGTGAAATGGGATGCCTCCGATAGCAATAGATTTGAGAGGTTATTCATTGTATATGAATGCTGTATTTTAGGTTTTCTAAAAGGTTGTTGACACATACTTTATATAGATGGATGCTTTCTAAGCGATTCATACAAGGAAACATTGTTGGCAGCTTTTACTTATGACGCGGACAATGACCTATTTCCACTAGCATATGCTATTGTGAGTAGGGAAACATTTGAAGATTGGTCTTTGTTTCTCAAAAATGTCAAAGACATCACAAGATCAGTTGAGATAACATTAGTCTCTGATAGGCATAATGCATAATGCATAATGCAAGCCATTTTTAGTGATGAGAGACATGCATATTGCTACCATCATGTGAAGGAAAATTTTAGTATTGAATATGTAAAAATCAACAAAGGTCAGAGGAGGACGTCAGGGAATAGCAAAGAGGCTATATATACTTAAATTGCTTGATCCTGTTGTTTATGCTAGGCATGAGGAAGAATTTAATATTGCCATAGGAAACATTAGATTGTTTAGTCCACAATTAACACAATGGGTTGTAGTTCAAGGGGATGTAGATTGATGGGCATAATGTAAGTTTTCTCATAAATGATGGAATAACATTACAACAAATCTTGCTGAATCATTTAACACTTAGATTGTGAAGGAGTGAAAGCACAATGTTAATGTTTTAATACATGAGCATCGAGAGAAATGGGCAAACAAGATGCTGGCATCTAAAATGGCTATTATTCATTGAAAAGATGGGGTAGGACCTAATATAGAGGCAAATTTGATCGAGTAAGTTATGAGGGCTGCAAATTTGCATGCATAATTTTATGGAGAAAATTGAATCTCAGTACAAACCTTTTCTCTTAATGGAATAATTCATTTAAATGTAGATATTGCAAAATATGAATGCATTTGTTTGGCATGGCAAATGAGTGGAATACCTTGTGCACATGCATGTGCAATAATAAAGCTGATTTATGGAAATGTTTACACATTTGTGAATAAATTCTATAAGTTGATATCACAATAGAAAATTTATGCTTGTAGCATGAGGCCTGTGTTCACACATGATATTCCACATCCAGGTGCATTAACAATGACAAATATGTTAACCCAAATATTTTTGGAGCCATCGAAGACTAGAAGGCCTCTAGGAAGACTTAAGACAAAAAGACATGAATCTCAATTTTAAAAGAAAATGCCTTATCATTATGGAAGATGTCATGAGGCTAATCATACTTTCAGGACCTGCAAGAACCTTAATCCATGCTGATTAATGTTGAGAAGATGTAATTTTTTTGATTATGCAATTGATATTTTTTTGTAATTGCATATGGTATTTTTTTTATAAATACATATGGTATTTTTTATAAATGCATCTGAAGGTGTAGTATATCCATGCAGCCCATGTAGTTATTTTTAGAATGGGTTGTCAATATTATGTAAATGCATGGATGATAATGCTTTTATAGCTGCTCTACATGTTCAAGTTGTAAATACTAATGTAAGCCCTATTGACAATGAATGAATAGGAAGTTATGATTCCCCCTACATGAATTGTCAATCCTCCTTTCCCTATTGTCATTCCCCCTTGCCCAGTTGTTAAAGATAATTGTGCATTTTCTCAGGTCCTTATCACTCGTGAAACAATATAAATTGTGAATACTCCTCACCTAATTGTGATTCCCCCTACATGACTTGTCAATCATCCTTTCCCAATTTTCATTCCCCCTTGCCCAATTATTAATAATAATTGTACATTTGCTTAGGTCCTTGTCACTCGTGAAATAATGTAAGTTGTAAACGCACCTCACCCAATTGTAATTCTCCCTATATGACTTGTCAACCCCCTTTCCCAGTTGTCATTCCCCTGCCCAGTTGTTAACAATAATTATGTATTTGCTCAAGTCCTTATCACTCGTGAAACAATATAAGTTGTGAATGCCCTTCACCCAATTGTGATTTCCCCTATATGACTTGTCAATCCCCCTTTTCCAATTGTCATTCCCCCTCACCTAGTTGTTAATGATAATTGTGCATTTGCTCAAGTCCTTGTTATGCGTGAAACAATGTAAGTTGTGAATGTCCCTCACCCAGTTGTCATTCCCCCTACATGACTTGTCAATCCCCCTTTCCCAGTTATCATTTCCCTTTGCCCAGTTGTTAATGATAATTGTGCATTTGCTCAAGTCCTTGTCACTCATGAAACAATGTAAGTTGTGAATGCCCCTCACCCAATTATCATTCACCTACATGACTTGTCAATTCCCTTTTCCCAATTGTCATTCCCCCTTGCCTAGTTGTTAACGATAATTGTGTATTTGCTAAGGTCCTTGTCACACCCGGAACATGGTAAGTTATGAACGCACCTTTCCCAGTTTTCATTCCCTTACCCAACTTGTCAATCTCCTATTCCCAATTGTTAACAATAATTGTGCATTTGCTAAGGTTCTTGTCACACCTGGAACATGGTAAGTTGTGAATTGTCACACCCCAAAAATCAAGTGTGACCAACACGGGATATGGGCACAAAACTCACATCCCTTAAGCTGTGATAGGAGAAACTCTGAAGTTAATACGTTAAACACACTAATATGGTAATTAGAAATTGTTACAATATTAAATTAGATATTCAATTTTAAAAGAAATGTGAGGGTCCTACCTGTAGTCTATGTGGAGAACCTAAGGCCAAATGCCAACTTAAGTATAAAGTTTAACTTTTCATCAAATTAGGGTTTGACTAAAATAATTTTTCCACTTCAATTCAGCAATAAAACTCCTCAGTAGATACCTTGAGTCATGAGTTCAACTATACCATTTGAGACCGAAATATCTTTTCCAGTGAATAACATTCCAACAATATTTAATTAAACATGAATAAAAGAAAAGTTTGAAACAATTATGCAATTTAAAGAAGCAATGATTTTCATAAAAATTTAATAAAATTTAGAAATAAAAGGATTCTATAAAGTTTAAATAAAATTTTGAACTAATAAAATATCATATCAAATATTATTATCACTTGATTGTAAGGAAGTAAATAAATAAAATAAATAATTATAAATGATTTACTAATTAAAACTAATGGAATGTAAAATCATCAAATAATCAAATTAATATTACAGGGACTTATCAGAACAATTAACAAATGTGGACACACAGTCCATGACGATAAATAACCAAACATAGCTCTTTCCACGAAGACAAACGTGGACACATAGTCCATGAGGATAAGTAACCAAATGCAGTCAAAGCCACGAAACAAACGTGGACACACAGTCAACGAAGGTAAGTAACCAAACACAGCCGAAGCCACAAAACAAACGTGAGTTTGATGCTCACAAATAACCATCCCTCTGTTCCATATGCGTTAGCCATTGTGCAGGGCTAGAATCTCCTATAAACACCCTGCTAGCTAAGTGAACCATGGCATGCCAAGGGCTAACGGAATTGCCATTAGCAACTAATGTTCTATATAAAGTCTCTTTTTAAATCTACTTTCAAACATGTGAGAAAGTCATTACTTGCAAAGTATAATTTCTTTTCTCAGTATCAAACTCACATGAAACATATAAAACATCAATCTTTGTAAATATGAAAATTCATAATTAATATTTCATAAATTGTTCACTAATTTTCATAGTTGGCTTTATCAAATAACAGACTACTAAACTTTGTAAAAGTATTTTCGTCAATCGAAAAAGTATAAGTCATGACTCCAAGAAGTAAAACAATTTAATTAATAAAAGGAACTAATGCAAGAGAAATATATAATATCTATAAATTGTTAAATCAATATTTTGATAAAGAAAATTTTCTAATTTATAAATTGATTGGGACATTATTCACTTACCTATAATATTCACAAGATTCGTAACTCACTTCTCACAACTTCAATAAACTCTTCTTTCCTCTAAATACCCTATCCAATATAAAAGGAAGGTTTAATGGTCTTATTCCAGTTAAATAAATTATCTTTCAATATCAGCAACGCCATAATTAGTCAGGCTCCAAGTCATCATAATTAAATCGACCAAGTCTTAGATTCTTCAATCCTTTCAATACTTTACATACCCACTCCTCTACTCAACCATACAACTCTCAAGAATCTAACTAATTACATACTAGTACCCTTATTAACAAATTTCATGCAAAACTCAAATTATCTTCATAATTAAATAGTATCCAAACCAAATAGGTTACATAATTCAATTTTTTCATGATGGCAAGCTCAATTCACAAAATAGTAGCACGCAAGCTAGTTATATTTTTTAGGATATTTAATGAGATTTTAGAAAATACATAACTAAGCAAAACTTTTCCTGCAAGCATCAATACTCATTTATAATACCAAATTTCTTTCTCTTAAATTTCCTTTTCAAAAATTCTCCAATTTAATCATTGGAATCATTCAACTTCCTAAGTTTTATTCCTAAAATAAGATCAATCTCTATCTCCAAGAAACACCAATTCAAGCTTGAAGAAAATCAACTCGTCTTCCTCTTATAATAATCAAATTTTTCAAGTGAAATCACATATTAAAGATGTGCTTTTAAAAACATGAATATTTAGCCGAACTGAATCCTCACCTCCACATTCACGAACAACCACAGAACTAGGGAGAAAAATTTTAAAAATTTCATACTCCCAACACCCACGCACATACGCAGGTCTTCCAAGGCAGAGGAAAGAAAATGGAACAATATGCACCCTAAGAGCATAGGAGAAATGAAAAGGAAGAAGTCAAAACTCCCTCTACTACACCAGTGCGGCACGATGCAACATCAAAGGAAGAAAAAGGTCTCTAACGCATCTTAGCAAGAACATAGGAGAAGGAGAGGTTTGAATGGCTTGAAACATGACCAGGGAGAAGAGGGCGACGCACGAACAAGGGAGAACAGGGGAGGAGGATGAAGAATTTTGTCACACTCACAATCACAGTAATGATGCAAAGGTAGGGAGGAGGATAAATCGACTATAATGCAGGAATAGGGAGGAAGAGATCGGGACTCTTTTGAAGCTCCTTGCTACAGCCGACGGCCATCTCCTAAACACACACACTAGTGACGGGGAAAGGAGGAACAAAGATGAAAGTGATGGGAGGGCTGTCTTCCAGTCAAAGCTTCTCTCTCTCTCTCTCTTTATAATTCTGGAAGGAGTCAGTAGATGGGAAATGAAGATTGAAGCGTGCGTTTTAGTCTCTGTTTCTTGTATTTGTTGTTTTTTACGAAGGGACATTATGGTAACTTCACTATAGTCTAAAACTAAAAGAGGAAAAAAAATATTTCCTAGCCTCATTAAGATCAAACCTAAAACCTCTTTAAAATATATAGGTCACATGAAATCCCCTAAACCACTATCATCTCTTGATGTATCTGCTCTGGAATTAATAGAATTATAATCAAATAAATTATCACCAATTTGTTGTTGTTATTATTGTTGTTGTTGTTGTTGTTTACTATTTTGGGGTTATTACAATAATTTTACTAAAGGCTAAAAAAAAACACCTCTCTAACATTAGCAAAATTTTTGAGCCAATGATCCAATAGATGAGTTATTAACACAATTTTCACTACACTCAACATTCCCTCTTGTCTTATTTGTTCCAAAAATTAATATAAAAAAATACAATCAAATAATTTATCATTTATTTTAATCTTACTTAAATTCCTAGGTTATTATAATTTACTCCCAAACTTTAAATAAAATACAATTAAAATTTCTTATCATAAATTTTAACTCTACTAAAATTCTAGGGTTATTACATGAATGCACCTCACCCAATTGTCATTCTCTCTACCCAACTTGTCAACCCCCCTTTCCTTGTTGTCATTCCCCCTTACCTAGTTGTTAATAATTATTGTCCCAATTAAAAATTTCAATGACTAAACACCATGACATAAGCATTAAAAATAGTAATCAGAATTAAAATTAGCATTTACAAAGTGCAATATCCAAAATTGTAGACTCTATAAAGGTGATGACACTGTGTAATTAAGTAAGTACAGCTTTGGTACATTTACAAAGTAAGAACATTTACAAGGTGCAATTTCACAATTAGCACTATCCTGATTTGATCTTAAATGATATGCATAGCTTGAGTAGTCCTTCTATCTTCACTTCTTGTCTTTAATTTGTGGGATCCTGATAACATAGACATCACAGCGGGTTCTTTCTCATTATTGCGATGATTGACAAGCCACCACAAGAGTTCAAATTTCTTATGTTAGAGGTCGTCTTTCAGGAATAAAGCAGTCATATTAGAAATATCATGAGTTTATAGTTTGCAAGTTATATCTAAGTGGTTCACAAGACATTCATATGTCTTAGTATTCTGGCATCACATAATCGTTCTCATCCAAGTAATTGTTGTCCTACGACTGTAACCATGTGATGACGTGTACACCACATGAATGATTACAATTAAAATTTATGACAAAAGTTATCATGCCCCAAAAATTAGATATGACCGGCACAAGATATATGCACAAACATACATCTCTTAAGCCTTAATTAAGAAAACTTTAATCTAATACTTTAATTAATTTAAAATAGGATGGAAAAATATGATTGTAAAATTTTTTTATAAATAAAAGATTCGTAAACTTTTTGTAGAAATTTTAATAGAACCTCCTCTATAAATAGGATTTCCTAAAATCTTTACAATAACAGTATACAGTTTGAATCAGAAATGCAAAGCTCTGCTCCTCTACAACAGATAAATAAATAAATAATAGATCAGAATTATATCTATAGTTAACATGGAGCACCTACTCATAATTTAAAAGCATAATACCTACTTAAACATTTACATTAAAAAGATTGTATCTCCAAAAATTCTTATCATCAATTCAACAATAAGCTCTCAGAGATCAGCCAAACATAGATCATCGACTATGCTATCTAAGACAAAAATATATTCAGTGAATAACATCCCAACAATAAACAATTGAACATAAATAAAAAGAAAGTTTGAAACAATTATGTTAGTATAGGAGGCAATGATTTTCATAAAAACTCAGTAAATTTTAGAATAAAATGGCTCTATATAACTTTAAATGAAAATTTGAACTATTAAATTATCAGATCAAATATTATTGTCACGTGATTTCAAGAAAGAAAATAAACAAGATAAATTTTTGTAAATAAATTACTAAATAAAAAAACTAATGAGATGTAAAATCACCAAATAATTTAATTTATCATTATAACCAAACGTAAACACACAATCCATAAGGGTAAATAACCAAACACGGCTTATGCCGAAAACAAATATGGACACAAAGTCTACGAAAGTAAGTAACCAAACACAGTCGAAGCCACAAAACAAAGGTGGACACACAGTCCATGAGGATAATGCTAACCAAACGTGGCTTGAAGCCACGAAACAAATGCAGGTATGAGACCTACGAATAACAAACGTGAGAACAAAGTTCACGAAAATCGAACTAACTAGTCATTGACTATGGCGCGCCAAGGGCTAACAGAACTGTCGCTAACAACCAGTGTTTTGTAATAAGTCTCTTTTAAATCCAATTTCAAACATACGAGAAAATCATCAATAATAAATAAAGTTTTCATTTTTAAAGTCAAATTCACATGAATTATTCTCTGTGTCAATCTAATATTCGATAGAATAAAATCTCATAATCAAAGTCCAAACTTATATTTATTAATTAATTAAAATTTCAAAACTAATAAAGGTAATTTCACAAAATAAAGAAATTTGATAAACAAACTATTCAATAACTACATCACTGTTACTAAAATAATTTGCATAAAAATGTACTATTATAGTAAATGAAATTTTTATTGAAAATCAGTTGGGAAGCTATCTACTTACCTGTCATATTTTCAAACATAAAATTTACTCCTAATTGGCACTCTTATGTGAATGCTTGATCTCTAAGTTCCTAATATCCAATTAATATCATTGTCATTTTCTCTCATATGCTTTATCATTCAAAATCTCTAGTAAAAAAAATTTAAATAAAAGGTAAAAATTTTAATTTCAAACTTTCTCAAACATCACCTCAAACACTCCATAAATATTCCAAAGATGAATACATATATATATATATATATATAAACAACAATTTGACCTTTGACTCACTAGCAAAATACCTTTCTAAAAAAAATCTCAAATCCTAACTCTTTCATTGTAGAAAATAAGTGTCTTCTATGTCTATAAATTACTTAACACAAACTTTTTATTGAAACACCAAATATACAGTAATTCCAAATTTCTCCATAAAGCTTTTTAACATTCAAATGTCTTGTCTAACGATTTCTTAACAACAGAATAACTTCAAAGAATTTAACTAACTATATTATATTTATAATTAAATTTCTTTACAATACCAAACTCAATTCAATAAAATAATAGCATTCAACCCATTTATGTCTTACAAGAAATTTAATAAATTTTTTAGGAGATTCACAATCAAGTAACTCTCCTAACAAGCATTTTATTTTTGGTAAAAAAAAGCATTTTATCAAACATTTTATAGGCACCAATATATAGGTTTCATATCCATGTTCTTTTATCCAAATCTCATCTTACCCAATTCTTCAATATCAATCAATCTAAACAAAACTAATTTCACTCAAAAATTCTAACCCACACTTATCATAATTATGCTTTCAGCACATAAAATTTTAGCTGAAATTCTTCCTTTTTTTTCCTCCCTCAAAAGTCATAAATAGCAGCAAAAGTTCAACAGAAGAATTGCAACTTCAACCCTATCACATCTTACCTTACACTCACACAGATTTTTCAAGGAAAGGAAGAAATCATGGTTCCTCATCTCAACAGAAACAACATGACAGAGAACAAAAACAACACGATAGAAAAGCAAAAGGAGAGGAATGTCAGAATCCCATACTAGAATGCAAACAGAGAAGAGATATGATGCATCAAAACTGAAAGGAGAAGAGGAAAAACTTGATACTCTAAGCCACAACAGCTCAAACAAAGGATGAGAAAAGAAGTTCAAGGTGAAAAACAAGGGAAGAGGAAAAAAATCCTGATGCACGCGCAGCTACATGAACGAATAAGGAAGAATAAACTTTAGCGACGTGGAGCAGAGGATGATGAAGAAGAGAATCCCCAGCAGCGCTGAACAAAGGAGAAAGTGATGGATGATTTGATGATTTAGAACAGCAAACACTTAAAGATGAGCCAAGGCAAACCAGCTAGCACCCAAAACTGATAATGAGAAGGGAGAGTGACAGCTAAAAAAATCCTAATGCTCGCACACTTTCTGGCACAAAGAATTCTAGAATATTACAGAGCATTTCCTCCCTTTCCTTCCTTGATCATGATGAAAATATCCAATGGGAATTTAAATGACTAAAAAAACCATGGTCAAAGATACAGAAGAGTGGTGTTTTGGTAAATTAATAATTATTACATAATATTAAAAATTTCCTTTTTGCTTTATCCTGATTCAAACATTAAACATTAAAATAATAGTCTAAATACATTCCACTTGCTATCAAATTCTCTTCGTTACACCATTAGTATAAAAATTTATATTTTATATGTAATATAATAAAAGATCCAATTACCTTACTTTTACGTTATATATATATGTATGTATATATATTATAATAATTTTTTAATTTAATTTTTTTTAAGTCATTACAAAAGTACTAAATCAGCCAACTCAATAACAGCCACAGCAAAATCAAACATAAGCTAAATCTATTAACTAAATAACATTCATGTATCCTTCTACACTCGAACTTTAGGCCAAATTACATTTAGCTTCATGTCATCATTAAATAAATCTAGTTTAATAGCCAGGAGCATTTGGTGGAAGCAGTCCCTTTGCATAAAAGTTAACAATGTTCATTAACAACTATGCATAAGGAAATAACAAGTCAATATGAAGTAACTGACAAGTGCAAACATACACAAGCATGTGCTAGCTTTTCTTTTACATCCATTTGTCCTGTTTTTTTTTGCTTCTTCCTAGCAAGCTTTTTGCCCTTTTTAATATTCTCATCCTCTTTCTTTCTCCGTTCATACTCAAAAATACTGACCAACGAATCTAAGACATAAAAGTTCTCTATCATGGACTCAAAGACATAGCACCACCAATGATCAATGAATAGGGTAGGACCAAAAATGAAGTCACAATCTCTAATATTATATCTCAGGTACTTAGGTAGTATTTCTTTACTGTTGTCACCAGCAGTCCAGGACCAATAGTTGTTTACCATTTTTTCGATGAACTCTGAACTAAAAATGTGCCTCTTAACTCTGCCTTCATTCTCTTTTTGATCTCCAACTAATGTCCTGGCGACCATTGTCATAAACTAAAATTGGCAAAATAGAATCATAAGAACAGTAAGTTAATGTTTGTATAGTGGTAAAATGATTTCATTGACTACAAATTTCATACTTTATCACTGATCCATCTAGTTCTACCAAGACATTGAGCTCAGCATGAGTTAAGAAATATCTATACATCTACATGAAGGTCTTATTAAAGAAAACAAAAACCATTTGGTTAAAAACAAAGTTTAGGTGGTGTTTTTTTTATCCAGTGTGACAACTTAGCTCCCTTCCTCGTCTTCATCACATGATGCTGTGCACATCTAAAATAAATGCTCCTTCTCAGCTAGTTTCTTCTTCTGACTAGGTCTAACCTAAGGAGACTTCACGGCAAGTCTTTTATACCTTTGTGATCTCCTAGGCTCTTGTACTTCCATAATTTGTAGCTCTTTAATCCCTTCTACAGCTTCTTTTCTTCTGCTTTATCGTCATGTTTACTTAACTCTCCTACTTCCCCCTCCGCTTCCTTCTCTTCATCCATACTCTCATGCACATATTTTAGCTCCTCTCCTTTTCCTACTGCTTCTTTCTCTTCTCCTTCATCCTCATCCCTTTCAAATTTTTCCTTATCTTTCTCTTCACTCAATTTAGCATTCTCCTCATCTCCTTACTCATCTTCTTCTTCACCTTCTATAGAGATTTTCTTATCAGCCTCTTCTAAATTATCCTCATCATCCTTTCCTTTACCTTCTTTATCCTCATCAGCCTCTTCTAAATTATCCTCAGCAGCTTCCTCTTCCTCTTCTTCATCCTCCTCTTTAGAATCTTTATGTGTTTCTTTATCTATTTCATCACCCTCTCCTTCTGTCTTGTCAATATTTTTTGAATCCTGTAGAAGCTTCATTTATAAGTTCATCAGCTCCTCACCAAGTGTAGACACTACTCTTACATACATCTTCCTTATTTCCTACAAAATAAATTATGTGTCAGTATGGAAAAATTGGTAAATGAATATAGGACTACTTTCTATACATACTAGGTGATTAAAAGCACTTGTTGGAAAAAACTTGGTAAAAGAACTACCATCGGCACTCATGGGATCATACAATATGCCCCAGAAACTTGGTAAAAGAATTACCATCTGCACTCATGAGATCATACAATATGCCCTGGATGCTCTTCTTCTTTACCTTTACCCTTTCAACAACTTTCTCCTCCTCCCAATATGTGAGGGCATTATCGAGCTTAGGTGCTTCTTCTTAGCTAAGAGGAAAATAATGGAAGCAATAAACCTATATAAATTTTTACACGTTACTTTTAAGATATAAATTACAACTACACACTTACCATGAGGAAATAGATACATCCTTTAACATTCTTCCTTCCAGTTATCTTCCCTTTATTGAGTTGTTGCTTCCACATGTCCACATCATTACATAGTTCATTCAACAGATGCATTGCCCAATCGTATTTGCTAATTCCTTTACATGTTTCATGTACAGTCTTCAAAACACGATCACTAACCCTTATACTTATTATTGAACACAGCAAAGTTTTCAAAGTATACATTAGAAATAACAACTCGAACTGAGCATCCTCTTTCTCAGATGTTATCATTTTCAAAATATTCTTGTAGAGCATTCTAAAGTAAGTTTCCTTCATTTTCTTGAATAATTTGTCATTAATATCTACTTCTTTAGTTATCTCCTTGCCTTCATTCCTTATGCCCATTAAATTTTGTGCATACTTTATATTTATTTTTCTTACTTTTCCTCTAATGTATATTTCTTGGGTTGGGGGGGCAAGGGCCTGTATCAACTCTCCACAAATATCTCTGTGTATTTTCTTGCATCCTATACTGAGCAATTTATCAAAGACAATCTTCTCGCACCTTTTCCTTAATTTGTCTTTTCCCTTAACATACATTGCAACCTCTAAAAACTGACTGGGAAAGTAATGAGTGTGAAAGGGTATAGTATATTTTGTAGCTATTTCTCCTATCTCCTCCTTTACTTTCTTTGAGTACTCCTCCTTCTTTGCTGGTGTGACAACTTGTCCTATGCTTTTGTCAAATCTGCCTGTCCTTCGCCAATTGATTTATACTTCCCTTGTTCTTCTTGTAGAATTCTTCTACAAACTTTGCATAATTAAAAATATTGACCTTCCTTTCTCCCTTCATCTACAATTGATTGAAAATTCATAAATTTTAATTTTAGTGAAAATCAGAATCACAACATGTATGGCACACATTAACTACCTACATGTACAACTATATATGCATGCTTGTCAATTTCCTAAGACAAGTTGTTAATGTCCTAACCCTACTTATCATCAGCAAATAACCATTTAGTTGTTAATGTCCTATACACTACCTGTCAATTTCCTAAGTGAAGTTGTTATTGTCCTTACCCTATTGCAGACATGTATCAGGTAATATGGATGAGCCTTTTTTAAATCCTATTTATCAATTTCCTATGTTTGTCTGTGTAAAAGTCATGTGTTATTTTGCATATAGGGCGAGTAACAAATTTTTGAGCTTCAATTGCCATTTGACCTCTAGTTTGTCCTTGTAAATAATACAGTAGTTGCAAGATAGACTTTCTAAGGCTGAGGATTCAAATGAAGAACTGGTGACAGTAGGGAGGGAAATAGTGGATTTTCATGGAGAGATGGTTTTGCTAGAGAACTATAAGGCACTTAATTACACAGGTAATTTTAAGGGGCTGTGTATTAGCTTTAAGATATGAATTCTAGTTTTGTTATCAGATGATAAAATCTTTTGATAATGTAAAATCTTTTGCAAGGATGCTAAGCACAAGTAAAATATATAGCTAGATGACTGTTAAGGTAATGTGGATTATACTTTCACACTTTCATTTCTTAGAATATTCTATTAGAGAGTGGTGTGTTACTCTATTTGTAAGGCTACTGAGCATATATGATATTTGTAATTTTTTAAGTGAATGAATTATTTAATCGTAATATTATCTAATTTGAATAATTAGGCGGTATCTTTTATTAATTATTTTTAGGAAAACATGACTTGGGATTGGAAGTGAGGGGTTGATGGTGACTGTTAGGGAAAGATTTGTATTTTTATTATCTTACCTCTTTTTCTTTGAGCAGGTTTAGTGAAGATAATAAAGAAATATAATAAGCAAAATGGTGCATTAATTCGCTTGCCTTTTATCCAATAAGTCTTGAACCAACCTTTCTTTAAAATCGATATGCTTGACAAACTTGTAAAGGAGTGTGACGTGATGCTAGGTTATATTTTCCTTAAAAGTAAGGCTCCTAGCGAATCCTCTTCCTTCAAGGAGGAAGATGGGTGTGGTTCCATGATAGGGAGTGGAAACAAAAATAAAGAGACATTGAAGTAGGTTCCCAACGAACTTGCTAAAATCAAGCACATGGAGAACGTGTAAACCAAGCTAACTTTACAAGGCCTCTAGACTTTAGATGAGATTCATGGTAGAAGCTCTACTATGAGCATCTTCTCATTGCCTCCTCTACACAAAAAGTTTTTGGGGGAGGATTAGAAGAAAATAACTTCTCTAGAGCAAGAAGCTAAATAAATTCATCAATGTGTTTCTTTCTCCTTTTTAGTTTTTCTTAGCATTTTAAACTTGAATTAGGCTACTTGATAAAGAATGAACAATTTCATGATTTAGTTCTGTGATTATGGTTACAGTAGTTTAACTAGTGTGTAATGTATTTGTGTGATGCTTTTTAAGGTTTGACATTTATCATGTTGCCTTTCATGTGTCTAGACTAGTGTCCCTACTCCATGCTTCAGGTCAGCATGTGTGAGTTGTCAATTTCTTAAGCGAACTTGTTAATGTCCTAACCTTACTTATCATCAGCAAATAACCACTCACTTGTCAATGCTTGGTACACTGCTTGTCAATTTCCTAACTGAACTTGTTAACACCCTAACCTTACTTGTCATCACCAAATAACCACTTACTTGTTAGTGCCTTGTATACTAGTTTTCAATTTCCTAAGTGAACTTGTTAATGTCCTAACCTTCCTTGTCATAAACAAATAATGAAAATATCAAACTTGTTAATTCTAAATGGAGTTTTAGAGGCAAAGAAGGTTGAAGAAAAACATAGGTATCATGTGTAGAAACTGATAGTTTAATAACACTTCTCACTAAAATCGAATCAGACCCAAAAACTAACACATCAGAGTAAAAGTAAGGCAAAACAATTACAACACCACACTAATCTTGTACAGCAAATCAATCAACCTCTATGTTTAGGGAAACCAGAATTGGGAATTCTAAGGTGGAAGTCCCTTTTGGGTTACTATAGTTTTAATTGATTCACATGAATTGATCTATAGTAAATTGGGAAGTGCTCCACAATTTTCACAAGTGATACACAATGTCATACTTTGAGAGTTTCAATTTTATCTTTTTTAACCAAAGGTGTAGTTGGAAACAAAACTTGCAAGCATTTATACTTCAAGATTTTTAAAGCTTAAAATCTCAATCAAACACATACAAGAGCACAAGAGGTAAAAATTGTAACATAGATAATTAAATCATACACCCACGCATATAAGATCAACAACAAGAGATGTTCAATACTTTTGCTTCTCACCTTAATCAGTATTGATAGATAAGGGAAGGAAAATGAAGAAGCCAATAGAACAGGGGAGAAGAGAATTCGTGAATCAAACTTCCAGTAGTGACAAACCACCCCCTACACTCTTCTACGATAGACAGATCGAAAAGCGAGAGAGGAAAACTTGATGCATCCATGCAACACGAACAAAGGAGACATAATCGATACCAGTATTCATAATCGAAGAAGAAACGAGGACCTTGAATGGCAACATGTGCACAAGAATAATGTAAGAAAGTTTTGGTCTCAGTGTCTCTCTCACTTTAAATCTTCAGGTGTAAACGTAAGATGAAAATAGAGGAGAAGATTATGCTTCCTAATCAGAAGGAATTCGATAACTGATTTTAGGCAGAGTAGGAAGTTTCAATCATGCCTTAGAATTCAAAATAAGAGCCTTTATCACGTGCAAAAATAGGTTTTTGCTTCCTCTTTCCTTTGTTTTTCCCTTCAAATCAGCCAAGGGTAAATTGGTCCTTTTACTTTTAGAATTAATCACCCCTAAGGACCATGGGACTTCATAATAATTTGCCTTATTTGTGAGAGCTGAAAGTATTTAACTCTGATTTGTGGGACCTTATTATAATTTTTCCCTGTAATTAACATGGCTCAACCACTGGATGAGACCTCATGCAAGCAATCACATGAATATTTAGCTTCAAGAACATTAGAACTAAAGAAAGTCAGTTGTGAATCTTCAGGAGAGGTGGGTCGAGAAGAAAGCCCAGTATCTAGAGACCCCTTTAAAAAATAAGTAGGCCTAACTAAAGAAATGGCTACCGACTTAAAGAAACTCGAGTAAGAGACCCAAATGTCCTTTCGGTCTAAACTCTGGTAGACTGACATTAAACAACCCAAAGAGAAGTGATCGACATGCAAACATGATGAACAAGCACAATCGACATGCTTAAGACAAACAGAGATATAAAAAGATTTACCAGAATGGGTGATGACCTCCATGTGTGGAAGACAAAGCTACCCGATGGGAATAAAAAGAAAAAGAAGTAATTAAAAATATTAAAGATTTGAGAAGATTGGAATATCTAATATATTTTATTAAGATATTTTATTAATTAGGAATATTTTGTTTTAATTGTCATAGTATTTGAATTATTATCATCTTTTCATTTAATTTTAGGATTTTAAGAATTTCTCACATTTAATTCTAGGGTTAAGGTTGAGGCTTATAAATAGTGCCTTAACTCATTTGTTTTGCAAACGTACATTTGATTAAATAAGAATTATCGTTATCTTGTCTTTGCTCCGTGTTTTCTCTTCTTTCTATTCTCTCCACTGATCCCTTTGTCTCTTTTCTATATATTGTTTGCCCTTCTCCTTCCCCATTCTGCATCAATTGCCATCAGAGCCAAGATTCCCACACCACTTCTATTACCAAACCCATTATAAAATACCTTCTCAGTACCAAGAATTATCATACAAAAATGCTTTGGGAGATAAGTTTATAACTTAAGTCTCCTTAAGCTATTCAGTAAGTTTCTTCGATCTTAAATTCTATGTCCCTTACTATTTGTCTCTTTTCCTTATTCCTTTTTTCTATTATTCTTGTTTATTTCCACTTTCCTTCACTTTAAGCTATTCTACCATATTTCCTTCTTTTTGATAATATTTTTTTTCCATATTTTGTTTCTTCCTTCCTTTATTTAATTATTATTCCATTTTTCCTTTCCTTCATTCACTTGTTCAATTTTTCCTTTGATTTAACCTTAAAAAAATTCACCTTATAAATAGTTTGGCCTTATACCTAGGTCAAAATCTACCTTAGAGTAGTCGAAGTTTCTATTAGTTTTCTTGAGGGGTTTCTAAGCCCTTGGAGGTCATTAGGAAGACTTCACTTAAGTTGTTACTTATTTAGCATGTTTGATTCTTGAGGAACTTTTGAGTTACTAAAGGGTTAGACTTATTGAATATGGTGTTCGCCTTTTAGATGAGGACAACTTGAAAACCTTTTCTCAAATAGGATATTAGAGCCTCTTAGTCAAAAAAAAAAAGGATCTCACCTTCCATTGCCTACAATCACAAAAAATGAAAACACATTTAATTGTAATGTTAAGACCTCATTTAATTACTGATATGATTATATTGGCCATCATCAATATGATTATATTGATTGTCATGGATATAATTATCATTGTCATTATGATTGTGCTTATCATCACTACTATAATTACATCAATAATCATCAATGTCATTATTAATATGATTTGGTTGATCAATTAGACTTCAATTTCATATGTTCACGCCTTGAACTTGTGAGAGATAAAATTGAAGAACTCCAAAGCTCCATTCAATTCACATTAAAAGAAAGGCATTGCCATCAAGTTGAGAAAGAGAAGTTATATCAAAAAGAAATAACTCCTAATCCTCTTGATAGTATCTTAAAACATTATAAAGACCCTAATCTTTTGACTTTTAAAGGAGATAATATGCCTAACCAAGACCATGTACCTATATCAGTGATGCTTGCGAGTGATATCACTACTAATTTTGAGAGAAATTAATAAAGTCCAGTTAAATCATATTGATGTTTTTGCTCCCACCCTAAAGATAAGCATTGTTGAGACTTAAGAAGCAACTCTTAATTAAGAAGAAGAGAAATTGTGGAAGTAAATTCTACACATAGTAGCTGAAAATTTTGAGATGATTAATGATGGTATCCAATTTCAGCCTGCTCTTGCTCTGCCTAATTCGTCTACTATGCCCTCTAGTGCTGATGTTATTGCAAATATGGAAGCACGTACTATTCTTGAACCATATGGTCCTCTCCAATACTATTTTATTCATTAAAAATGATTTCCAGATTTGTATGCTGTGTTTCTACATGCTCATATTGTTTGCTGTTCACTTGATGCAATTTATTGATATCTGATTTGCTAGAAAGAGTTTCTAAACAGAGACACAACTTGAAATTTCTCAATCCCATCATACTTTAAGTCGGGGAGAAATTATGGGAAGATCGAATATAATTTATTAGGATATTTTGTTAATTAAGAATATTTTGTTTTAATTATCATAATATTTGAATTATTATTGTTTTTTCATTTAATTTTAAGATTTCAATAATTCTCACATTTAATTATAGGGTTAAAATTAAGGCTTATACATAGCACCTTAATTCATTTGTTTTGTAGTCGTATATTTAATTCAATAAAAATTATTGTTATCTAGTCTCTCCTCTGAATTTTCTCTTCTCTCTATTCTCTCTACTAACCTCTTTCTCTCTTTTTTATATTCTCTCCTCCCTTCTCCTTCCCTGTTCTGCATCACTACCTTAAATTGAAGGCCAATGCTGGAAGAAAGACGATTTATCAAAGAAAACAAAAGAACCTAGATTATTACCGATAAAGGAAGCAACAGATTCAGATAAATAGGCCAGAGGAAGCCCATAGACTCGACACCATACATGAAAGGAAGGAAATCAATCCAAAGAAAAATTAAATTAAATTAAATGACTCAAACCAAGGATAAACTGAATGAGTAAATACTTGAAGTAACCAAACATCTCTGTCTAAGACAAAGTTATGGTCAGAAACAGAACTAAGAAACACAATAAAAGAGGGACCCTGACTCTGAACCACTCTAACTAATCCACAAAGATGCCAATAAACCTTAAATAAAGCTTGGAGTTTGGAGGCATGCAAATTTCGTGAATCCAAAAGCTTAAAAATAAGAAAGTGATCACAGCAAAAGGAAATATGAGAAGGAAGGAACATGTTTAAAAAAGAGCCAAACCAGAGAACTTGAGAAACAGAGAAGGCTGAAAGGAAACGAAGGAAACCAGAGAAAAGAAGACACCAAAAAGCAGAAGAACCTGCCAAGAGAACCAGAGAACTCGCAAGAGAGAAAAGCTCTCTTCCAACTCGCAATTAATGTATTATTAGTCTGACGCTGTCATACCCCAAAAATTTGTAATGTAGATTCACACAAATAACGGTGCGCTCCCTCAGCTCCATTTTATGTAAGATACTTTTTAATGTTATTTGGTGTTCCAAAAATATAATGTTTTGGGGAAAAAAATATGACTTCATTAATTATGATTATCCCATTATTACCCTCATTATTTCACCTTTTTAATATATATATATATATATATGTTCCACTAATCATATTAATTTTGACATTGATGTATAAACCATTTGCGACTTATGTTTCAATTTTTAACATAAAAAGATTTGGGAAAAATCAGCGTGAATGTGATTTTTTTTTTTTGGGGGACAAAATGTGAGTGTGTGATTGTCTTTATATACACACACAGTTTTTATTTGATTCATCTTCCACGCTTGTGTGTGTGTGTGTGTAATATTTATACTTCTTATAAAATATGCCTATTATATATAATATACTTATTATATATATGATATATATTATAAAGTATATAATTTATTAAATATATTTTTATTATCATTAATTTTTCATTGATAAAAAAAATGGTGCATGATGTTTATATGAACATATTAGTATCTTTTATTCTTTAGCCTGACAAATTAAATTATTTGAAATAAAACATCATTTTTAAGTTCGTCCTATGTATGCCCAAATTTTTGTTTTAAATATTTTAAAAAATTATTTTTATTATTTAATTAATTAGTTTTAAATTACTTAACTAATAATATTTATTAAGTTAAAAAACTTGGCCCCCTCAGATTTGAAGCCTGGTCAGCCCCTGCGTTATTGTACAAATGCCACATTTAGTGTCAAATATATGGCTCATTAACGCTTGGTAATAATAATATAAGTATGCCTTAACACAGAAACGTGCAATTCAACGTTATATATGTGTGTGTATGGGGATTTCGTGTCATTTGCTTTTACAAAGAACCAGGTGAGATCTATGAAATTCGATAATACATGCACAATAGACTAGTCAACATGGTTACGAAGATTTACAAGTTGAAACTTCATTCCAATCAAACAAAAGCCCCAAATTTAAAAAAAAAAAAAAGATAGAAATTTAATTCCTGTCTTCTCCTGCTTATAGAAATTTAATTCCTGTCTTCACCTGCACTGAACTGGCTTCTTAAAAAAGAAATAGTCCACTGATTTAATGAAGGCTGGAGAGTCTTACAAGAGCTTAATTTGGACCTAATTCTGAAATAAGGCTATGACAGAAGATATTGTCTGCACTAAGGTGAGCAAAAGAAGCAGAATTGCTCCAAAAAAAGATGCTATCCTCCAGGGAGTGCTCATGTATTCCTTCTTAAAGATAGCCATGTACCTGTGACACGAGCTATCATAAATCTTGTTCAATTCTTCAAATAGAGTGATATAATCTCTATTGAATTTTACGTAGCGAGTATGTCCGCCCAGTCTGTTGGTTATGGCAGCCACTGCATCACTGTCCCCTATGTTGTTCTTTACAATGCCCTTTTCAACAAGCATTTCGACATCTTTTCATGTTTCGATAAGATGTTCCAAGAGGATTATGTAATCAGTCATGCTTCTTGACGAGGGCAAGTGACACTGCTCGAATGCAACCACATTCCTAAGCATGGTCTCTGTCCCATCATTTACCACAATTCTTGGTATCTTCAACACTCCCTTTGGATGTTTCAGATCAAGTAAGCTTAGTTCATCTTCATTGACCTCAAATTTAATTCCTGCATCATGCAGTTTGCTTGCACTGTACACAGGCTTCATTGATCTGGAATCCAGTTCCCTTGGTATTTGATCAAGTCTTACGTAGAAGACTCTTAGCATATCACACAAGTGATGTACTTGCACAGTACCATCAGGTTGTCTTGGCAGATGGTGTTGTACAAAGTATGAGAACGTAAACTTGCTGCGAAGTTCTCTGTTAGCAAATATAGTTCTCAGGAAAGCGCTATGAAAATAGCAGAAGGTAACGGACTCAAATGAATGGTTGCGATGGTAGCCATTGGGAAAAGTTAGGCCAAACAGGTCTTGAAGAACAAAAAATGGCAGCTGATTTTCAAGCAAAATCAAGTCTAGTTTTATGGTTAATGACCATAGCTTGGAATGCCAAGGTACGCTATCTAAACGTAGAAGAAAATATTCAATGATGAAGCAAGCATCAGTTAGAATCATCCTTACAAATTCATCGCTCTCCATTTGGATGGTCTCTGAATAACAACGCCGAATTTTACCTTCCTGATCTTTGAGGACTTTGACATAATCATCTAACAATTTCTCTTGATTAATCCTCTTCAAAAATTTGTAGAGGAACCATAATTTGACCTCTTCCATTGATTTCAATCTCTTGTTTCCATGGTGATATGGGCCAATGGAAACTAAAGTTGGAGTGTAGGCTTTTTTATTCATGTTTCGAAGTTGTGGTGGCACTCTGTAGATACAACTTGATAGCGTGGGAAACTCTAAATGGTCCATACTTTCTAACTCAGCTTTCAGGGAGATTAATGAATCAGCTGGTTTTCGTAAAGCACTTTTCTTTCTCCCCATTCTATGGGACAATTTGGCAGACAGCTGAAAATTAAAAGATTTTATAAATATCTTCAATTACCTTTAATAATAATAATAATAATAATAATAATAGCAGTAACAGCAGCAGCATAAGGAGCCACTCTGACTGGTCCTAAACTGTGAAATGTAACTCCTCCTGAGCCAGCGCTAGTTATAATATAACCAACGTACACATATAATATGCATATCATGTAGGTTCTTCTCCTCCTCCGTTTTTGTAATTTTTTTTTTTTCCTCCCCATGTAAAAGTAAGAAATGAGCACATGTTTCTATAGTTGTGACAACCATATAACGTCCACAGTGAAAATTCTTAGAGCGCTAAGCATATTTAGCACTCTTCTGGCAAAAGCAAAACAAAATAAGAATTTAATTAATCCCCCCTCAACTTCCTAGCTTTAATTTTATTGATTTTTTTAAGAATATATATTTCAAAAGAACATTTCTCTTTTGTTATTCTTAGTAAAAAATTCTTTGTAAAAATCTCTAATGACCAAGAATTTTCTTCATTGATGATGACTAACAAATCAAGCTTTTCTAAACTTCTTTCTTTTCCCTTCATTCTCTTGGGACAATTCGGTACATGTACAGCCTGCCAAAGAAAAAATATTTTACAGACGTGAAAGACATGTAAGGTACAAATTGATTGATAAAACAATAGAGTGATAAGAATTATTTCTTCTATTTTCTTGCATTCGATTTATTGAATTTTTAGAATTCTTTCGAGAGAAATTTTTTGGGAAAATCAATTCTAAGTCCCATAGAAAAGAATTAATTACCAAGAGGTTTCATGATGAAACACACAAAATATTTTCAAGTCCCAATTTTTGTACATTAGCAACTTAATGAAGAACATTTACAATTGAATAAAAGACATTTATAATTTGCTATTAAAACCATACCCAAGTTGTCACTTTTCTTGGTCCAGTTGTAAATGCATGGGATTTAGGATTTGGGATTATTTTGTGTACTCTATAAGACCTCTTAGTAATTTTTTTTTTTTTGTAGAACCTAGGTGTAATTTTTCCAAACTTTTTCCTTTTTTTGGTAAGAGAATTACAATTTTTTTTGGTAGCTAACAATTTTCTTCCATTCTTATGAAATTAATTTAAAAAATGAATAACATCCTGTCTTATTTTTCTTTAGTTTAATGTTATTAGCTTTCTTTTATTGTTGCTGCCTAAAATAATATCGACCGACATCACTATCAAATTCAAAAGCCCAAATCAAAGCCCATACAGAAAATCAGTTCATGAAGTGAAAAGCATGGGCCTCAATTTACAGTTAAATACTTTTGCTTATAAAGAATGTTCAGTGGAGTTAGATTACATGACTTACGGAGAAAATTTAGAAGTACACGTAAATTATTCACGTATCAATAAAATTCTTACATTAATAATGAGATCTAAACCCATATTTTTATAAAATAAGGGTCAACAACTAACCAAATGGACCTAAATATTTTTATGGGGCATCTCAAGTGAAAATAGCTTCTCCTGTCCTAAATGTAAGATTTTCTTAAGTAATTTAGAGAGTCCAAAAAATAGATATGTTGATTACTGATAATTAATATGTAGAGAAATCGTCACAGTTTTTACCCGCATCCATTTAAATATTAAAACTTAATGCGTGGAGATACAAAATTCCCAATAAATAGGGATATTATATATAGGGAAAAAAATTAATATAAGAGATGATAAAGAATAGGACCTTATAATTTGGACCAAACTCAAACCCCCAAATAAAAATTATATTATATTTAGAACTAGATGACGTAGTACCTCTAGGCAGCATATTTTGACGTATAAATTTTAGTATAAATAATGATAGTCGATAATAACAACAATAATAATATTAACAAACCTCATTTTATTTGGTGGATTTTTCTTTCTGGTAATGCTCTAAATCTGATCTTAAAGGCGAGTAAGCTATAAGATGGAAAAAAGGAGATAACACAAGGATTTCAAAATTAGCATCTGCAAATAGAGAGTATATTAAAAAAAAAAAACACACACACACAGAGACAGAGAGAGAGAGACATAAACTAACCGCCTGACGATGGTTTTGATTATTGAACTTGAGGAAATGAAAGAGAAGATCAGCAGATAGGAGAAGAGATCGATCACGACCAGTCAAGCTATAAAACCTGAGGATGAAGTGCTTGATGCCTTATGCTATGCATTGTATAAATAGGAGTCAAGTCAATCTCAAGTCTTCCCTAATTAGGAGCCCTTCCTTCTTCATGGCATGTCCGCCTAACCTGACATGGCTCAGCTGAGTAGTTGGGACTTTTTAATTACATACATTTATGACAAAGTATATATACGTCTCATGAAATAAATTTATTTATAAATAATTCTTATACAATTTAAAAATTACAATTAAATCTGATGAGACCTGAGTCTAAATTGAGGTGCAAAGATAACATTATCTCTATTAAAAATGCATTACATTGATTAAATAATTTACAATAATTTCATGAATAATTTATATATAACTATGTCAGTTCAATGTTTTATACAAGTTTAATACTCTCTCCATCTCTATACATAAGAAGTTTTTTAAAAAATTTTTTATCCTTAAATATAAGAGGTTGTTAGCATATTTTTTAATGAATAGACTATTTTATCCTTATTAAATTAGAAAAAGAAAAATATAAGTACTCTTATTAATTTACTTTAAAGAAAGAGATTCATTTTTTATTTACAATAATTAGGGGTAAAATTGAAATGTTACTGTGCTTTTAATTAAATAATCAACTTTTATTTATTTGTATAATTCGGTTAAAAATATCTTACATATAAGAACAGAAGGAGTATTAATTTTATACAACTACTTCATTAGTAACTTATAATTATGACTTTAACTTTTTATAACTGTAATTTCATATATCAAATAAGTAAGGGCACTATTATATTTGCACCCTAATTTTAAATTATACTTAGGTCTCAAGAGACTGGCTGTGATTTTTAAATTTTACAGCATTTATTTGTAAATAAATATACTTTATAGGACATATATGTAATTTTTTTTTATTTATTTATTTTATGTCTCCAAAATGACATCATCACTGACGCTTGTAAGTTCGTCACCGCTGCTTGAATCATACTTCCTCACATGCAAATTTTAAAATATTTTTTCTCAGATAAATTTAATCTAAATATTTTAATTTTATTTATAAAACACTTTAATGGTTATTGTTTTTATCTTTATCCTTTTGTCCATATTAAATATTTGATTGATGAAATTACAGAAAATAATTCAAGAGAGATATATTGGGATAAAAGAAAGAGATGTCTTTTCTAGTCTTATTTATAAAGCAGAGAAAAAAATTTTTTTATCCTATTTATAAGTCTTGTCATCAATTTTTTTATTATAAGTTTTTTTTACCTTCTATTAAATGTTAGTGTGAGAAAATATGTTATTAAAGTAGGTATGTTTAATAAGAGTAAAATTTAAAACTTATTAAATTTTAATATAGATTTAATGAATTTTATGGTTGTTTTTTATTCTAATAAAATCCATTTGATTTAAAAACCATGGCCAGCTACCATTCTTTGTTTGTTATGCCTATTCGACCTAACATTTTCCCTTGGTTTCAATATATATTAATTTGTAATAGGCTCAAAAAAAATTCAATGATTTTTTTCATTACCATACTAAAGGAAGTTTTTTAAATAATTGAAGTTTTTTTTAAAAAAAAATGGTATCTTAAAATCGCCTACGCAACCATTAAAGACAAAAAAAAAAGAAAGAAAGAATTCGCATGCTAATAAAGTGTTTATTCTCATAAAAATATGTGTTATTTTCCTGTTTTAGCCTTGCTCAATTACCAATACTGAAATAAATTAAAAATGACGATCCTTCCTATAAAACGCTTACCAATAGAATTGCTCCCTATGAAAGTATGGACGTCGGGTGAACACAACGAGCGCTGCGAGAATGAGGTTGCATTTGTTCCAAGAAAGTCTTTCCAACTTCATCTAACGTGGTTGTATAATCCAAGTGCGTGCATGCATTCATACTTTCATAGTAAACCGTGAAGCGAGAGATTTAGATAAAAATTTAGGTTCATAATTACAAGGATAAAATGGGATTTTTTTTTTTTTACTTGTACAAGGCTACTAATATTTTGAATCAAGTTTAGCTGGGAAACTGCTTATATTTTGGACTGGAAGGAGTAGTAAGCATACTCTATATTGTCCTAATTATTGGGCTAAGTTAAATAACATTACAATTTTTTAGAGATGATAATTAAAATTAATATCCTAATACTTGGAAAAAAAATGTTGACTTTTCAATTTTGTCCTTAATTAAAATTAAGATTAAGCTAAAATATACAAAACTTTCATCAATTTTAAGATAGTTGCTAAGGATCTCTCATTTTTTAAAGTTTAAAATTAACCTCCTTAACTTTTTTATATTCACAGGCTCCCCTACTATTATTTTTAAATTATCTTACTAACAAAAATTAACGTGTCATATTGAGAAAAGACATGTTGCAACTTATGTGACATTCAATGTAAGTTTAAAATAATAAAAAAATATAAATAAAATTTTTTTAAAGCTATTATTTAAAAACAATGCAATGTTATCCTTACCGTTCACAAAATGTATTAAACTTTGACCATTAATTTATATGAAAATAACAGAAAATGATTTCAAAAATTAGAGAAATGCCTTTTTTCTCATTTTTGAGCTCTTTCTCTATCATTTGCTTAGTCTTTTTTAGTAATTTTTTTATCAATTAACAAACAAAATTAATTTTTGTTAGCAATAGGGGATACATTGCACAAAAAACATTGCAAATAATAAGTTCAGAGTCCTAGATGCTCCTAGAGATATAGTTTAGGGGCTAAATTGTCCTTTAACTATTTTATTTTTATAAAAAGCTTTAGAATTAGGGCAAGGAAACACTTTATAATTAGGACTAGAGAGCAAATGAATCTTGTATATGTAAGGATTCTTGTACTGTGTTTTTGCTTGCATTTCTATTTCTATGTTTCTTTTTATTTTTTCTATTTTTATTTCGGTTTAATATGTAATTTGGACTATGAACTATAAATTTAGAGATGATTTGAACTCTAAACTTTTATTTGATAAATTCTAAAACCTAAATAATTAAAATTGATAGAATTTCACCCCCACCATTAAATTAAAAGCAAACATCCTTTATTTTTTTAAAAAATGGGGCCTAATATGCAATTTCCTGAAAGGATGGTATGTGAGAGAGAGTGTGAAATTTGATAAAAAAAACATGTATTACGGCACATTTTTTTAAAAAAAATAATGGAGGTTTGCTTTAATTTAATAGTGGAGGTAAAATTGTACTAACTTTAATTGTTTAATGTTCAAAATGTATCAAATAAGAGTGTAGGGTTCAAATCGCCCTTGGACTTATAATTCAAGACCCAAATTGCATATTAACTCTTCTATTTTTTCTTTCAATAAATGCTTGGTTGATATAAATTCAATGTCGGGCTAGGCCAAGCCCGACTATTATTTATCTATATTCATTATTCAAATACTTTGACGCCAAATATTGTGATGCCCATCTCTTCAAAGTGTATAATAATAAGCACACGTTATCTGAGTCTAGCAAGAATGGACTTCATGATTTGGCTTTACCAAAAAAAAAAAGGAGAGGAGATATATGAAATTCAATAATACATGCACAATAGACTAACAAGCCAAGATAGTTAATTAATTACGAAGAAGTACAAGTTGAAACTTCATTCCAATCAAGCAAAGGCCCCAAATGGGGGAAAAAAAAAGATAGAAATTTCGTGTCATAGATCACTTCGTTTGAACTGGCTTCTTAAAAAAGAAATAATCCACAAATTTAATGAAGCTAGGCTTGACAGTCATACAAGAGCTTAACTTGGACCTAAGTCTGAAATAAGGCGATGATAGAAGATATTGTGCGGATTAAGGTGAGCAAAAGAAGCAGAATTGCTCCAAAAAAGAATGCTATCCTCCAGGGAGTGCTCATTTATTCCTTCTTAATTAAAAATAGCTATGTACTTGTGATATGAGCTATAATAAATCCTGTTCAATTCTTCAAATAGAGAGATATAATCTCCATTGAATCTTGTATAGGCAGTATGTCTACCCAGTCTCTTGGTTATGGTAGCCACAGCATCATTCTCCCCTATGATGTTCTGCAGTATTCCATTTTCAACGAGCATTTCAACATCTTTTCCTGTTCTAATATGATATTCCAAGAGGATTATGTAATCTGTCATACTTCTTGAGAAAGAAAACTGACACCGCTCGGATGCGACCACATTTCTAAGCATGGTCTCTGCAAGATCATCTATCACAATTCTTGGTATCTTCTAAACTCCCTTTGAATATCGCAGCTCAAGTAAGCTAAGTTCATCTTAATTGACCTCAAATTTAATCCCTGCATCATCATATAGTTTGCTTGCACTATATACAGGCTTCATTGGTCAGAAATTCCGTTCCCTTGGTGTTTGATCAAGTCTTACATAGAAGACTCTTAGCATATCACACAAGTGATGCACTTGCACAGTACCATTAGGTAATCTAGGCAGGTGGTGTTGTACAAAATATGGGAACGTCTACTTTCTGGGAAGTTCTTTATCAGGAACTATAATGGTAAGGTATGCAAGACAAAAATAGCTGAAGACAATAAAATAAGTGTTCGTCATTGTAGCCATTGGGGAAAGTTAGGTTAAATAGGTATTTAAGAAAAAAAAATGGAAGCTGATTTTCAAGCAAAATCAGGTCTAGTCTTACATTGTCTAGTGACCATAGCTTGGGATGCCAACATTCTGTATCTAGATATAGAAGGAAGAATTCGATGATGAAGCAAGCATCAGTTAGAATCATCCTTACAAATTCATCGCTCTCCACTGGGATGCTCTCTGAATAACATTGTCGAATTTTACTTTCTTGATCTCTGAGGACTTTGGCATAATCGACAAATAGTTTCTAACTCAGCTTTCAGGGAGCTTAATGAATCAGGTTTTTGTAAAGCACTTTCTTTTCCCGCCATTATTTGCGACAATTGGGTACACAGACTGAAATTAAAGTATAGAGGATTTTTTTTATAATAAAAAATATAAATGAGTTAAATCTCAAAAGATCACCAAAATCAAGATATACCTCCAGGCTCTAGATTTAAAGAGCGCTTATAAAATTAAACTCATAACCTTATGAGTCATGAGTTAAACCTTTGTCAACTGAACCAACTTTTGCTGGTCAAATAAAAAGGTTCAATTCCTTCTCTGATGACAATTAACATTTATTTTAATTAGATATAATAAAAGTTTTTTATGTATACTATTAGATCTTATAATGGTCAGGTGTAAATAAATACATATTGCTAATATTTTATTGAAATGAAATAAATAATTATTTGTGTCATGTGTATTGATTTTTTGGTCACAAAATATGAATTGAATTGAATTTTACACATAAAAATCCATATTTATAAACGGTGAATAAGCACCAAATATTTTAAAAATAATTAATTACTAAATAGCTATTATTATAACTAATTAATTGATTAATTGAGTGTATCAAAATACTGTAAATTGAAATGTGCAATTCATTTATCCATGATTGCATATGGTACATATAATTAAAAATAAAAATCATATGAAAGACAAGAATATTATAAATTATTTTCAAATATTTAAACGTAGAATACAACAAAAATTATTTTCCGGAGTTATTAAGGACAAAAGATAGGTTGGCCTAACTAGGTTAATTATTATACCCACAAATGTTGGGAAAAATTATAAATTATAGAAGACTACAATGCATGGGCAGACAAGTGAGGGGGTATATCCGTATATGCATGAAAAATTATTAAAATTATTTTCCCCTTAAATTCACACCCCTCCCTTTCATATTCTCCACACTTTACTTTATACAATGAAGATTAAACTCACTTGAGTCTCACTCTTAATATAGATCCCAAATTTAATTTCAAACTTTTTAATTCACAGCATAGTAATATAATACATATATAATTAATTTTAAATATAAAGTCCTAGTTCTACCAAACATGGTTGACTTTCAAACTCCTAACCATTTGTTAAAGTTTATAAGAGTCCCTACTACTGACATTTTAGTTGGTTATTATATTTTATTTATTTGTCATATAAGCAGCTCTACTTCAATACATTATTTATTAACCTATTAATTTGTTAATAAATCAATAAATTAATTAATATAATTTTAATTTAAAATTTTATTATATTAATAAATTTTAGGAATCATATTCGTATATATATTTATAAAAATATCATAATCTATCCCAAATAAACTAATTTATTTTTAAAAATTTGAATTGAAAAATTATCTAAATTATTATTAGATTACTACTTGTATGATTGTATAATACTTTCTTTGGTCCTAAATATAAAACAAAGTCAGAGTAATTAATGTTTTTTTCCAATCTTACCCCTTGCTTATTTATTGTCTCATTTGTATTATTAAAAAAATTATTGTCTCATTATTTGAATTCCTAAACAACAATTTAGCTTAAGCTTTGGTCCTGAACTTACTCCTAAATAAAATCTTTAATTTATTAGGCCTCTCAACTAAAATTTTTACAGTATGCTTTGACATATAAATGTTGAATATAAGCACTAATTGCCAGTAATGGGAAAAAATAATTTAAATTTCTTATCTACACAATATTTTTTAACAATAATATTACTAATCCTACATTTTCGTTCACTCATAAAGGTTTAAGTACATAATTGAAAAGTTTATCCTCATTGTTGACTAAACTTTTGAATCTGATCTTGAAAACTGACTGTGTACATAATGGTAGAAATTATAATACATGCAAGAAATTGAAGGTTAAAAAAAAGATAGAGATAATTAATTGCTTTAAAGCCCTTGAATGCATATTATATGTTATTCAATTTAATCTCAATAGTAGAGGAATAAGGGCACTACATCATTAACTCAAAACCTAAAGATTCAGGTTTATATATATGTCTTTTCACTTTATTATATATTATATATTAAGCTCAATTTTGTTTGTTATGAGACATCTTATCAATTTTTTTAAAAAATAACTTTTTCCTTATTAGAGAGTTACAAAATGGGTCAATTTTTTGCTGGACTTTGAATAGCTTGTATTTTTATAGTTTAGGTACGTAACAGAAAGGTTTGTCTTTTCTGCTGCTTGAAAACCAACCTTTTGTATTAATCTAGATAATCTTTAAGATTGCATGAGTGTGTTATATCTTTTTATGATAGAATAACAGGACAAGATATAAAACTAACATGTTTGATTACAGAAATTACAAGACATGCATATAAAGGATGTGGGAATTAAAGAGATATAACTAACCTGATGGTTTGGTTAATCTTCAGGGAATTGAAGAGAAGAGCAGATGGCAGTGATCACAAAGAGACCAAGGCGCCTATGAGCTCCAACTCTGATCTCTCCCTTTCCTTCTGCTATTATATAGAGATTATTTAGTACCAACATATGGCGTAAAAATTTGCATGTAGAAGGACAATATATATTTTTTTTTTGGGAACAAACAGTATACACATAAAATATGTCCAAGAGTCAAGTCAATAATTAATCATAAATTATTAGAACAATAAAATGAATTTGGATTTGGTGAGTGGTCTATGTCCAATCATTCAATGTCAATTACAGCCATTGCATTTAATCAATATACTTGAAAATTATAAGATACATTTCCCTCCAAAAAAAATTAAACAATTCTCACTACCAAAGCACTCCTTACATATGTTGTCCTTGTCAAAAATTTAAAATTTGATACTTTTTGAATACTATATGGTAGAATCTCTTTCAACTATTTGATTAAATCTAACGATTGTTATCATACTAATTGAAACACTCATGAGTGAGTGGACTTATGTCTCTCACCAAATCTAAAGATGAGTAAAATGCACGGAACTCTCCTTTAGTTAACTTTCATTATTGAAAAAAAAAAACCTCATTTCTATTTAAACAGAAAGCCTATATAAATCTTTTTTGAAATCAAAAGTTTCATAACATTGATCTTGTAATGCTTGCCCTGAGTATTAACAAGAATACACTACAAGCAAATAAACTAAGTATGGTTAAGAAGTTGATCTTAAAACCAACTTATAAAAGAACTATTTAAATTACTAAACAATTTACATAATAGTAAAACACACATTTAAAACCTCTTAGAAAAGTCTAAAATATTAATATATAGTGCACAGAAGAAAATTAGGCAAAGAACCTGTCATGATAGTATTAATTTACTGTCATGGTGGCCCTCTCGACTAAACTTTCAAAAGGCACCATTTCACCATCTGCCTCCAATTGAAGTGATTTCAAAGCCCACACATCATTTTTAATGAATATCAGCAGTGTTTCAAATTTCGAAAAAAATTTAATGGTTGGATTAAAATTAAGACACATTACAAAATTGAAAAATGTTGCTGTCACGACAGTTTTATTTAGTTGTCAAGACAGCACCTCTAAATGAATTTCTAGAATGCACCATTTCATCATCCAACTTTCAATCAAAGTGATTTTAGATTCCACACATTACTTTCAAAGAGTATTACCAGTGTACCAAAATTTAAAAATATCCAATGGACAAATTGAAATTTGTGTGTGTTACAATATCATTCGTTGTTGTTGTCATGAAAACTTTATTTTGCTATTATGACAGCACCTCCAGATAAACTTTTGGAGTGCACCATTTCTCTATTTGACATCCAATCAAGGTGATTCCAAAGCCCACACAAAGGTTATAAAAAGTTTCTCCTAAATGCATGAATGCATGACATAGCGGATATAGCCTTTCTTGACTAGCAAAATGCCCCCTGGTGTTCTTAGCTCATAGGTAAATCTTATACCCACTTGTACATCCGTAGGTACAAAACATAATTTAAGGTATGATCTAATCCACTGAACTTTCTATACCCTTTTGATGTGAATCCTGAGCAGTTGAAACTAACTCCCTCCCAAAGCCAACCCAACTTACTCTCCATGTAAGGGCTACCTTGGCTTAGCCACTCAACCTCACACAACACATGTCAGATTCCCTTCCCCACTAAAAGATGTCGAACACTCAATTCACTAACCCTTTTAGTGAATTGAGCCCACAAATAAGTATTGCAACACCAAATAATAACAATGAGCCATAGAATATCATAAGTTCACATCTTCCTATTAGTGAATTTCTACTAAGATCATGCCTCCTACCTTTTATACTTTCCTCAAGTATTAACTACTTCAACACTCTAAGGTCATATAATATAAATAATTCCCCCCTCAAGTAGTTCCTTAGCTTATCTAAGGTACCAAACTTAGTTATATTTTCTTAAGTGCAACTTCCTGTCTCTATGAACATAATGCATGCTATCAATCTCGTTTCCGTAAAGAACATTATTGTTAAACAATTAGGAAAAATAAATGCACTATTATCAAAGTAATACCCCATAAACCCTTATAAAACACATTTAATTGTATTTAATTATTTAAAACATGTAATATATGATAACTAGTATTATTTATTCAAAAACACCATCTATCATATAGTGCCTTATACAGAACTATCTGAATACTAGCGTGATAGTTATTATTGTAAGAAAATTCTATAAAGGCAAATGCTTATCCTAGTTTCCTTGAAGCTCTAGGGCACACAATCTCAACATATCCTTTAATGTATGGATCGGCCGCTTAGTCTATTCATCCATTTATAAATGATAGGATGTACTATACTTCATATCCGTACCCATAGCCCTTTGCATAGCCTACCATACAGAGGATCACAATCTAAACCAATATCCCTTAGTATCTCGTGCAGTCACACAATATCCCTTAGTCTCTCCTACTGCAAGACCGTGTCAACCTTATGCAGATCAACCGAAATACCATCTATAGACATGATATGTCCTCAAAATCTAACCTCCCTCATCTAAAACTCACACTTACTAAGTTTGGTATATAGCTTATGATTTTGCTGAAACCTTAGGACATTTCTTAAGTGTCTACCATGCTGCTCCTCATCTTTGCAATAGATCATTATATTATCAATAAAAACTACCACAGACTGATCCAAGAAAGGCCAAAAGATGTGGTTCATATAATCTATGAAAATCACAAGTGCATTAGTCAACTTGAATGGCATAACGAAGAATTCATAATGGTCATATCAAGTCCTAAAAGCCATATTCACCATATCCTTCTCACTAACCCTTAACTGGTAGTACCCTGAATGAAGATCAATCTTTGAAAAAATTGCAACACTGACCAATTGATCTAAGAGATAATTGATAAAAAGTAGTAGATACTTGTTCTTCACTATAACCTTATTCAACTACTTGTAATCGATATATAATCTCAAACTACCATCCTTCTTCTTCACAAATAAGACAGGGGGCCCCTAAGGAGAAACACTGGGTCTAATAAATCCCTTATCTAGCAGCTCCTCAAGCTACTCTTCAACTCAACCAACTTTGAAGGAGCCATTCTATAGGAAGCTATTAAAATTAGCTACGTCCCAGGCTTCAAGTCAATCAAGAATTCAACCTTGTGCTTTGGAGGTAATCCTGATACATCATTTGAAAACACCTTTAGAAACTCCCTAACAACCTCAGTCTCATCCACTTTACTTGCTTCAGACCCTTGGGTAGCGAGCACTACCACATAAGCCTGACAATCCTACTTAATCAACTTCTTAGCTTGTAAAGAAGAAAGAAAACAAGAATGGCCAGGGTATTCCTCATTCACCTTTGGCACTTCTGCTAAAGTCACAATCTTAACCACACAATCCAAGATAGCACCATAAGCTGTCAGCTAGTCTATACCAATGATCAAAGGCAATTTGATCACATTTACCCAAGTTGACTGCCCATTAAATGTCATTTTAGTCCTATACACCACGTTGGATCGACAGACTAAACCAAAAGTAGAGGAAACTTCTATATCATAGGGCAATTGCTCGATAGGCATACTCATTCTATATAAGTGCTTGACATAAATAAAAGAAGGTGTCACACCACAATCAAACAAAGCTTATAAATTTAGGCCACAGATACAAACCGTACTAGTGACCAGATTTTATAAAAGGTGCACATAACTTAAGACTTAGATTATCACATTAACTATGATTAATCAAAGACTAACCTAAACTGATTATCTTATAAGGGATTAACCTAAACAAATCCCTAACATGTATTTTCACAAAACTATATAAAAGAAAGGGATCTTAAGTCTTTAAAATATTTCAAGAACTCATATCATTCAATTAAATATATGCTGAAGCATGACGAAAGAAACACATCTCAAGATGGGAGAAAAAAATTCCCCCTTATTTTCACTCTATGCCCAAGCCTACATAATATTTATATTCAACAATATAACACTTGGCCACTCAAACCCTTCCATAACTAGCAGCAAGCCAAGGTCTCAATCACCTTTATCCCAATAATTATCAACTAGACATCATACTCTATATATCATCTATTCATCAATAGTTTATCACATGCATGAATTTCTCTTTTTATTTATATATGATTAATATCAACTATTCACCCTTAAACATCAAAACACATGAGGAGGCCATAATAATATTTCAATTCTCAAATCATGCATATAATAACTATTTCTACTTGCACCAATATTTTGGCCCACTAATATAAATATAAGCACCAAACCACATTATCAAGGGCCTAAATCACGTTTCCACCCAACATAAAACCCATAATGCAAGTGAATCAAGAATATATTATTCTAGTTGGCAATATCATAAACTAAATACACATATCAAAATAAAAAGTAAAAGGCCTACAGAAGTGATTATTATCACTTGGCTTAATGCTCCTTTTCTATGTTCTTTCTAGATGAGCTAGCTCTTGTAATATGTTAAAATAGAGGGCTGAGTACTACCACTTAGTAACCAAGACACATCTAAGTTATACAAATGCATGATAATTAATCATAAATGTAGGTGGCTAATAAATTCATCAAGATGACCATCTAAACAATCATATCAAGATCTTGCTAATCACATTAACACCTAACTCATGTGAATAACCTCAAGAATAAACTCAAGTATAAAATTGGCACGATTGCCCATAAGTACTAAATGTTCATAAAAAATTGGCATAAGTGGCCACATATACATTGTTCACATATTTACCATAATGTTCTCATTTTTACAATTACAATCATAGTCTCAAACATAACCATCAATCACTCAAATAGCATAATAATACAATGCATGATCAATCTTTTCCTTATATCTCCCCTTATTTCTTTTAACATGAAATTTGTGGTCCAACAACCTAAAGGGATCATCCATGTGGTGAGACTACCTAAGGTCTTAATCATCTCGTGAGGAGCTACTAGGCTAGGGTTACCTTACTCACTTATGAACATGGTTTCTTCCAAATCACACATTGTGATGTGTCAAACCTAAGATTAGCTTTACCCAAAACTCTAGATAGGCCAGTAAGGTTAAGTCCCTTAATAGGAATAATTGCTATAGTACCTTACAAGGTAAGTAGTGGCTATAACCCTTGGAATTATCGATTAACAGCCAAGTACCATACGAAATTTGTATAACCTCTAACTCCTTCACTAAAGCAAACTCTTGCCATATGATCATGCTCCTGAGAAAATAAATTTCAATAACTCATATGTATAATTCACAATTACCCATATGTTCTTCAATTTTTCATGTCCAACCATCAAGAATCATCATATCAATCATGTCTCATGCATCAATTTTCATGTTACTGCATAAATCACATTGGCATCATATGAAAGCTCAACATGCTCATACATAGTTTATCACCATTTACAATCCACAATTTATAATTAAGAGCATGTACCTAATCATCAACCCTCAATCTCATTTCTCAAATTCTTTACATGTGTCAAAATTACCTTGGTCACAAATTATAGGATTTCAACAAGGCCACATATGCATTACAAACAACAATTTTAAGATTTAGATACACACACACACACATACTCATTTGTTTTACAAACATAAATAATTAATTAACAAACAAATACATAAAATAGATTTTCTCTGGTTACCTCAAAATTTGAGAGGTCAAAAGTTACTCCTCAAGTTATAATACTTTCAAAGCTTTTCAAAGCTTGATTGGTGCCAAAGAACAATTAATCTACATTTAATTATATCATAATGTGTCAATAATATTATTAATGTTGGAAATTGTGCCCTAGGGCCAATCATTGTATTATGCACATTGTTATTTAATGAATTTCTCTTTTGTTATCATAACAATTGCATGTTCAATATGATAACTGTATCCCTGGATAAACTATAGTGATTGTCCTAAATATTCCTAGTCGGTCATCTTTAAGGGATCATAGATGAAACAAGATTGGTATGAATTTGATTAATTAGAGAGATATAAATTAAAGTCATAGGCAATTAAAAGAGTATAAGGTGCTGGACCGACCCGCTATGAGAAAGTTGCATGGTACAAATCATAAGCTTATCTCATATGTAACTATATCACTAAACCTTTTGACCTAAGATCATCATGGATTCTTATATAATGACCACTGAACTTTTTAGTCAAAAATCACCTTTGACCGGGTGATCATAAAGGCTATGATTGAGTTTAATGATATTCATACGAAGGAATATGAGTGTTCAAGATGAAATTTGTCCCTCATATTAAGTAAGAAATATTAATGGGCCCTTCGATGAATAAGATTGAGAAAATGTATGGACATACTACAATGAAAAGGGTTTTTTATTGCTACTATCAGTCTATTCAGAGATCGAGAAAGTAATGATCAGGTAAAGAAAAATAACAATTTCATGTCTCATACTTGACCAAAATATTGCATGACAAAAGGAATATGATATGGTTACATGATAGGTTACATTGGATCATTAATGCTCATGTGAATTGGGTAGTTGCAATATCTTGCTAGAGGCTACTTGTGAATTATGAGCTAATAGCATAATTAGCCTACTGTCAATTTCATGTGGGCCTACAAGATCACACACAAGAACAGCCTAACTCGAGCTACAATATTCAAGTTTATTGAATCTAGAATATGTCTAAATTCAATAAATGTAATATAGGGTGAATAAATTATATATATATATATATATATGTTTGAATATTTATTTGATAAATATCTATATATATATTTATATAAAATATAAAATTTAAGATATAATTATATATATATGTATGTATGTATATTCGTATATATATAATATAATATGTATATGTGATATATATTATGTTATATTATATTATATTATATTATGTTAGTTTTAAATTTAATTTTATATGATAGATTAAATTTAATAACTAACATGATAAGAGAGAAATCATATCAGTTTTATAATTTGAATTTATTCAAATTAGATATGATATTATGGATTAAATTTATGAGATAAATTTAATTAAATTTTTGTGGGCTTTTAAGTGAAAGATGAAAATCCTTATCTATATACTATATATAGATAGGGATGTCTTTTATGAAGGATGAGAGAGTCAGAAAAGTTATGACGGCAAAAACACTCTGAGAGCCACGAAACATTTTATAGAAAGGAAAATTAAAGTTTAAAGAAAAACAGACGCTGAGAGTGCTAGCATGCTATTTGAGTTAGAAAGCTGTTTGTGTGGATACCAGTAGAGGAAGCAGATCTACGTTGTCAACTCCTGAGATCCAAACTCTTGAAGAGAATATGTGCTAACTTCAAAGAATTAAAAGGTAACTTTTCTATCCACCTTGACTTAAACAAGTTCATTCGATCCATGTCAGGATAAAGACTTTAAAATTTTAATTTTTCGCTGCACCTCTCTATTCAACAATTAACACAATTTTCACTCATATTCTAACATTTAAGTAATTTTTTTTTCAAGACCTTAGTTTTATCCTCTTGAATTCTAAAATTCAATTTCATATATTTAAACATATCCACTTGATCAATAACACTCAAACTAAATGTATCTATCACAATAACTAATGATTTCATAAATTTAAAATATTCAAGCAAAACTCTCCTAGGGACATTTTATCAAACACTTATCATCCATTAATTCTTAGACTAACACCAAACCTCTTCCTTTAAATCTCATTTCCTACAAATCACAAAATTGATATTGAACTCAGTCAACCAACCCAATTCCGATTCCTTAAAAGGAAAAATTCAATTGGACCTTAAAGAAAATTAAATCTAATTCTTCTTCTTCAACATAAGTACAAGTGCATTTATCTACCAAAAATCTTACTTCTAGAACTAAATTTTTAGCTTGTTTAGATTCCATTACTCCTCCTATTTACGCATAGCAGTAACAAGAAATAAGCCACAACCCAACCTCATGTAATGGCTCATGAATTTAGAACTTTGCTGAATATATAATAAATATATCTTTTTTAAAAAAGGGAATAATTAGACTTCCCATTTCATATTTGCATAAAAAAATAAAATAAAATAATAGATTGTTCTTCTAAATATTTTAACTTTCTTTTTATAAAATTATTGGGTGGTTATAATAAAATGAATTAGTAGTATAATGTAATTTTTTTTGGGTTTCAAATTGATGATTCACGATTCCAACTTGGGCAGTGGCAAAAGTAATATTTTATATTTTCTTTAGTATTCTAAAATTACAAAAATGCCATTGCTTTAAAAAAAACAGAGAGGTCATCAGATTTTTTTTTTCCATTACCGACTGAGTGTCAAATATAAGCAACAGAGAGGGAGAGAGGATGGGAGGAGCAGCTGTGGATTGAGAAGCTTTCATCCTCCATTCTAAGCATCCGTTGTCTGTGAATATGGGTGTGCCGTCGGTCACTACTGTGGGTTCTGTGAAGATTGTGAAATCTCTGCTCTTCCTCCTCTGTTTTTGCATATAAGGCCCTTCTTCTTCCTTCCACTGTTTCTGCATCGCCACTGTTTTGGGTGAGGGAGGGAATATCAAATCTTTCGATCCATTCCTCTTTTACTCCTTGGTGAGTTCAAGCTTCATCCTCCCTCTTCCTTAGGTTAGATTTGTGTGTTTTATGCTTTAGGAGGTTGCTGAATTTTTATTCTTCCCCTGTATTAGTTGCTGTGCGTGTAAGGTAAAGATTGAGGTTCTAACAAGTTTAAATTTAAGACTAGAAAAAATCAAATTTTTTGTTTGAATAGAATTTTCGTTGAAGTTTCAATTTTTTTTTATGTTCTGCTACTGCTCGTGACAGTTTAAGGGGGAGAAGAGTTAAAATAAGCTGAAAAATTTGTATTGAAGCATGATGATGACACATATGGATTAGAATTTATGAGTTAAATTAATTTTTGTTTAAATTGGTTGCTATTGAATAATTGGTTAGGATGAAAATTGGAAGAAAAGAGCGTAGATATGAAACTTAAAGATTGATGCTTATAAAATGTTTGTTAAAATGCTTGTTAGAGGAAGTGATTGATTGTGTATATCCTAAAATCTCATTAAATTCCTTGAAAAACATAATTAGTTTGGATGCTATTATCTTGAGAATTGATCTTAATATTGTGTACAAATTTTGATTATGAAAGTGATATGTTGTTAGTTGAAGTCTTTGGAGCTATGGCTTTGGAGGGATTTTTATGTGTAAGGTCTTGATATTAAAAATTTCAACTCTATTATGCCTAAATTGTGATAGCAGCAATGTTGGAAGGAAATTATTGAATTTATTAACAGTTCTTTCAAGTCTTAAAATGATTTTTAGGGTGTTTGGAAAAGTAAAAATGTGATTGGAGTTAACAGGCGATATATAAAATAGGGTCATCGTTAAAGAGAGTTGTTGTTTTGTTTTTTTTAGATAGTGGAGTAGCTAAAGGCTTTTGAAAGGTGCTTAGCAGGAAAAAACCATTATCTTTAGAGCTTATCGGGTAAGTGGATAGTGTCTCAACTGATATTCCAATAAAATTGTTTACTGAAATATTACATTTTTATATAAATCCTTTTTATAGCAACAATGTGATTATTGAATATTTTGTTGATTAAAGTACTTTATTTTTGTGAAGTTATCTTTACCAGATTTGATAATTTTAGTTTATCAGTAAATACAAGTTTAGATTTTAATTATGGGATTTTCATTATGAAAATTATTGAATTGTTACAAAAAAACGATTCATGCGAGTTTGACATTGAAAATGAAAATTTTATTTAATAGTGATTATATTCTCACATGTTTGAAATTGGTTTGAAAATGAATTTCAAGGGAACTTTATACAGAACACTGGTTGTTAATGGTAGTTCTGTTAGCCTTTGGCGTGCCATGGTACATCTAGCTAGTAGGATATTTATAGGAGGTGCTGGTCCTATGCGATGGCCAACACACGTGGAATGAAGGGATGGTTACTTGTGAGCATGGTACTCACGTTTTTTTGTGGCTTCAAGCTGCGTTTTATTAGTATTACCCTCATGAACTGTGTATCCATGTTTGTTTTATGACTTCGACTGTGTTTGGTTACTTACCCTCGTGGATTATGTGTTCACATTTGTTTTTATGGCATAAGCCGCGTTTGATTATTTGCCCTTGTAGACTATGTGTCCACGTTTGTGAGCTGTTCTGATAAATCCTCAAAAATTTAAATTTTTATTTAACTGATGATTTCACATTCTAATGATTTTCAATTAGCAAACGTTATTATTTTCATATATATATATATATATATTTAATTATTTATTTTAATTTGTCAATATCAAATGTTAAAGCTACTTTGTTATTATAGCTTTAAATGTTATTGTGATGAAGTTCTTTAAAATTTCTATTCTGAGTTTACAACTTTGTTACATTAAATTGTTTTCTCATTTAATTTATGTAATGGTCATATTTTTTTCATTTTGATTCTACAAAATATTATGGTTGGGATGTTATTCACTAGAAAATATTTTTGGTCTCAAATAGTTTGTATCTCCATCAAATCATTCAAGGGATTTTTCTCCTGAATTGAAGTTATGACACCATTGTGGTTAATCTCTATTTTTTTGGGTACAATTTTAATCTATATGTTGTACTTTTATAAATAATGTTATAGGTGCTCCACATAGGCTATGTAAAGGTCTTTATTTTGTAAATATTTTGTCTATTGGCTAAGAGGAGTTAAGCTCCAAGATGTTGTAATATTTCTTAAAAAAAAAATTGTATTGTAGAACTTCAAGAAAATCCTATTCTCAAGGGAGATTATGTCAAAATTCTTACATAAATATTAATGTCTCATTTAAATGAAAAGTTATTTTTAAAATAAAAATTTATTGAATTAGGTTTACGGGATGTGTGTTTAGTGTATCTTGTGCCGGTCACTCTCATATTTTGGGATCGACGGTGAAGGAGGGAGAAGAAGGAATCGGTGAAGCCTGAAAATGGAGCGAATATATCAACTTTGAACTAATTCCTTACAATAGCAACTCCCGGTGACTAGAACCCCTACACCAGCGACCAATTGAAATGGAAGATGTGAGCAAAGGATGGAGGATCAATTTGAGCACTCTCTCTCTCTCTCTCTCTCTCTTGGCTGCTCCAGATATTTCAAAAATAAAAATGAATATGAAGAAGGAGCAGCTGCCTGATTTAATCCTTACCACTTCTTCTTTTTTCAGGGGCAAAATGTTACTTTCATGCAATTAAAAAAACAAAAATAAAGCCTGCCTTTTTGTGCATGGTGAAAACTTAGAACCCCAAACTTGGATGACAATGGCCAACAGATATACCACTAAGCCACCAATGCATGTTGTTATTCTTGCCCCAACAATTTATAGAAATACCAAAATTTTATCTTATTAATTAATCTAGCTTTATAATTATAATACAGGTTATTACACTTTTCTTCAATCTCGGCCTATCTTCTTCTTCTTCTTTAGTCTTCAATTCTTCTTCTCATACACGTTTTGATTTTTTTTTTAAGAAAGTCAAGCTAAATGGCTGACCTAAATCCACCCATACCCACCCATACCCGTTTGGACCTATTTAAAAAATGGGTGTAAATGGGTATATGCGGGTATGGGCGGGTGGCCACCTATTTAGTCATAAATGGGTAGGTAACAGGTAATGGCACGGGCGGCCCTACCCACCTGTGTACACCCTTACCTGCATGCAGTTGCAGTGATGAGTTTATAAGTGCTAGTGTTGATTCTGTTTCTTTATCAACTTCTGTCTAAAAGTTTGATATTGAGTGATGGAATGGAATAATAACAAGAGAAATTGAAAAAAAAAAAAAATTCAAAGTTAGTGAAACAATGTTAATTAATTACATAAATTTAATAAATTACAAGTTAATAAATCACAAGAAAATAGACAACTAACGTACATTTTGATCAATGCAGCCCGGAAACAAAAGTGTAGAGCCAATCCTCAAATGTTAATTAACCAGCTCCATTCTAATTATATAGCAAATTGATTCATTCTTTTACAATGTTGTCTAGAATCTTCCTTTTCTTTTTATTATTCTCTTTTTCTTGTCTTCTTCAATAAGAGAACAGAAAAAGTACTGAATCGTTCTTGAGGGTATTAAGCTAATAATGTTGCTACTAATTTCTATGTTCTACTCTGCTTTTAAGAGATGTTCTTCTAATACGCAAAATCTTTTGTGCCATTTTTCATTTTAGAGTAAACAGATCTTTTGTTGCTATTGTACATTGCGTGAGATTTAGACGCTCCTGGTTTGAAAAAGAATATATTGCTGAAAATTATTTCTATATATTTTGTGTTATGTTCTGCGTTAGCATTTATTTGGTGCTCATTAGCAATCTGGGTCTTTCATTTTATCTTAAAAAATCTCTGTCATTCATTTAAATTAATTTTAAAGTTTTTTTAATATTATATTTATTAAAACAAAAAATTATAAAAAAATTTAACATTAAATTTAGATTGTCTTCAATGCTAATCTGGGAATGGGCATGCAGCTTTTTATTTTTATTTTTATCAAGTTTATTTTTTAATAATTCCATTCATCATCAATTTAGCCAGTACAAACTTAGTTTGACATACTCACTTAATATTCAAATTTTTTAATTTCATAATTTAACTATTCGGATATATTTTGGATGGTACAGATATAATTTGAATGATTTAATTTAATATTAAAGTTTTATAATTTTTATAAATTAATTATCTAAATGTATCATGTAAAGTATAGATAAAAGCTTTAAGTCTGAAAAGTTTAAATCTCATTAAAGGTAATAAGTAATATAATGCTAATCCCTTGATGAGTATTGAAGATAGTCTAGATATAATATTAAGCTTTTTTTTTTAAATTTTATTTATTTTTTTAAAGTGGTGTGGGCTTGAGCCCATAAGGTTCAAGCTCATATGGAGCAGTATCACTCATTCCTTGATTTTAATTTTTAATGCTTGATTATATTTTAAATAAGATTATTTTAAAAAGAGAATATTTATAGGTAATAAAAAATATTTTTTATTTTTTACTGAGCCCACTTGTTAATTATCAATAAAAAATACTTATTTAAATGTTAAAATTTATAAAAATTTATTATAAAATTTTAAGAAGTAAAAAATGTAATCTACCCGTAATCTAAAATTGGGCTTTGTAGATTTAAAAATGTTATCTACCCGTAAACTGTTTGGGCTGCAAGTCAAAACCAAAAACAGAAATTCCCTATTCTGTCCCCCCCCCCCCCCGGGGGGCACTGAACCTTAATTTTAGCGCCATCCCCACTGAAGAAGAAGAAGCTTGAAGACGAGCGGCGAGAATGCAGCCAGTTCCTGGTTTCTCTGTACTTAATACGACGCCGTTCCACGACCCCGACTCAACTATTGCTCTTTGAAAAGGAGGAAAGCTCCCCTCTCAGTGCCCTAGCTCCGATGATCCTTGACTACACTATCCAATCTGCGTGTTACCTGACTTCTCTCCGATTTCTGAGATTCAAATGTTGTTCAGAGGGCCTGAAGATCATTTACAATCCATTCTCGTCCTTTCCTAAGCTTTATTCATTCTTCTCACTGCTGTAAGTCCTCTCATATTCCATACCCATGTTTGTAGCATTTGAATTAATCCTTGGAAAGCTTGCTCTGTTTCTCTTTTCTCGTAGGTCTCGAGTAAGTGTCAAGATATTCCTCTTGACATTACTTTGCATCTACACAGAACGAAAGCTTGGTTGAAGCATACATGCCCCCTAGTTTTGTATGTAATTCTTGCAATCTCAACAAACACTATAGGTGAGATTGCAAGATTTTAAGTTGATATAAGATACACAAAGTGTAATGTAATAGAAATGGAAGCACTGGTGCAAGAGATCATGCTACAAATTTTATTACTACTTGAGAGTTATTCAGTGTATCAAGATTCCCTACGTATTCTTAGAGATCTAGAAAATGCACGTATAATTTGAACTATATAATTTAGACATGACGGGCTTAAATCATCTTATAATTAAAAATAATAATAATAAAATTTGGACGGTCCAGAGATGATTTTGACAATCTAAATCAGATGCGTGACTTGTACATTTCTGTTTGTGTTTACAGGAACTTTTGACCTGCTAAAATAAGGAGATGACAGAACAGATTGTTTGAATTAGGGTGAGCAAAAGGAGAAAAATTTCAGCAAAGAAAGATGATATTTTCCAAGGAGTGCTCAAGTACTCGTGCTTAAAATTGCCTTAGACTTGTGGTAAGGATTCACATAAAACTTGTTCAGTTCTTCATGCAGAGAAAGATAATCACTGTTGCAAGTCATAAAGACATTGTCTTTGTCAAGATTGTTGACTAAGGAAGCCACTTCATCATTGTGACCCAACAAGTTGTCCATGATTCCCTTCTTAACAAGCACTTCAACATCTTTTCCAGTGTCAATAAGACAATTCAAGAAGGCTATGTAATCAGTCACATAGCTTTCAAGAGCAAGGTGACACTGCTCGAATGCAACCACGTTTTTGATCATAGTCTCAGTCCAATCACTTACCTGGAAATATGGTATGTTCAACACTCCTTCTGAATATTTTAGCTCAGTTATGCTTTTGTGTTGTTCATTGACCCAAAATTTGATTGCTGCCTCACGTAGTTGGCTTGCACAATATATAGGCTTCAGTCTGCCATATTCTCTTCTTGGTAATAGATCTGGCGGGTAAAAGATCCTTAGCATATCATTCAGGTGATGGATCAAGTTTGTAAATGTAGGTGATTTGAATGTAGTAGTTCTGACCGGTTGTTCACAGTAGTTTTGTTGAACATAGTTAAAACTAAATTTCATACGAATTCCCTTTTTTGGATCAATATGGTGCAGGAACACTCTCCTGAAAAAGTTGAAGGCTATTTAAACGAATGAAAATCTACCATTGAAGCCTGTGGGAAAACTTAGGTCAAATAGGGCTGAGAACGAAAAATGGAAGTTGATTCCCAAGTAAAACAAAGTCTCGATTTATATCACATGTTGGCCATAATTTGAAACGCCAAGGGTTTTGTTCTAACAGACCTAAACATGAGATAAAGTACTCAATGATGAAGAAAGCATCAGTTAGGATCATGCTTGTAAAATCATCACTCTCCACTGGAATGGTCTCTGAATAACAGCATCGAATTCTATCTTCCCAATCTCTTAGGGCTTTAACATAATCCTCCAACACTTTCTCTTGAGTCCTTTCTAGAAAGTTGTTGAGGCACCGTGGTTTTACCTTTGCCATTGATTCCAATCTCTTGTCTCCACGGTGAAATGGGCCAATTGAAACTAAGGGGCCAATTGAAACTAAGGTAGGAGAGCAGGCTTCTTCATTCACTTCCTGAGTTTTTGGTGGAACTTTGTAGATGCAGCATCCTGATGCTAAGGGAAGCTCTCTATGCCTTCTAATTTGGCTTTTAAGGAGCTTAACAAATCAGGTGTTTGTTCTCTTTTGTTCTACATTACCTTCATTTTCCTACGATCATTTGATGGACCTGAAACGCAATTAAATATTGAAGTGAGAAGAATTTAATCCTAGGGTCTCCTCTTGAGCCATAATAAAATATAGCCAACAAATACTGGTTCAACTTGTAAATGTTGGTCTTATGTCCCACAGGGACTTGAGTTTTAATGTTGCTGTTGTTGATGTGAAGGTCTTTTGAGTGTGAACATTATTTGAAACTATAAAATCTCGTTAGCTTGTGTGAGGCTTGTCCTCTCTAATAAGTCTATGATATCCAACTCATCATCAAAGCATTGCATTTTTTTTTAAATAAAATACAATTTCTATGTGTAAAAATTTTCTAACCCTTCTAAAGAATTTTCTAATACTAGTCATGTGAAAAGACCAACATGGCTATCCTAGCGATATAGCTACTTTGTCATTTACTCTACATTTCTCATTCACTCTCAAAAGTTTAACCATATGATAGAAAAACTTATCCTTTTTGTTGCATGAATCTGATGTTTTAGACTCTTGAAGTTCAAAATCAGCAGTACCATGTTTTGTTGCAGCTATGTTACAGTAAGAGATACAAGGAAGAGGTACTTAACCTGATGTTTTGAATGATGTAGCCCTGTAACTGAAGAGAAGAGCATATCACCAATCGGAAAGACAAGACCTTACGCTAGTAATTTCTAAACTCATCGAGTGATCAAAGCTTTAGGCCTTTTGTACACTTTATAGTGCTCAAGTCATCAACTTGAAGTCTTTGGAGACACAATAATACAGTTCAAGTCTGACAGAGTAAAAAACATGTGGGGTCCAATCTTAAAGTCTTGCCACCTAAAAACGAGCGTTCAATTTGCCAATTTGCTTTTATGACTTGTGCTTTCAGCTAGGTTGCATAGATACGGGTACGAGTATCTGATACGATACGGCATGATACGGGGGTACGGAAAATTTTTAAAATTTTAAGATACGAATACGGGGATATTTATAATGTATATTTCAACATTTTATGATATAAGTATAGGTATTTTGATTTTTAAACAAGAATTTCTAGAGTAATATAAAGATATTTATAGTAATTAACTAAAATATTAAGTGTTTTTTTTAATTTTTTAAGTGATATAGTAAAAAATTATTGAAAAAAAATCATATCATAAATGTTAGAATATGGGATACGTAAGCAGAAGTATCCTACAAGTATCGTATCGGATACAGGTATGTTTGCTTTTTTGAAGTATCCGTGCTACATAGGCTTTCAGTCTCCTTCGTGAAAACTTGTGGTCATGCTAGGATTTTTTTGTCGGAAGTTTCCTTCCTTTTTACAACGTACAACATAGAATGATGTACCTTTGCAAATTCTCTCTTGATAATGAAAATATAGAAACATGAGAAAAGGGAGCCTATGCTTCCATCGAGTTTGATTGTAGTCCTTGGAGGGTTTTTTTTTTAGAAAATATTACTTTAGGCCCTTACACTTTGCTTGAGTTTTGTTAAAGGTTCCTGATTTTATTTTTGGGTGTTCGAAGTCCCTATAAAATAAAAGTATATGAACCTAAAACATTGAAAAAAAAGTATAGGGACCTATAATAAAATTTAAGCAAAGTGTAGGGATCTAAAATTATATTTTTCCTCTGTTTTTTTTTTTTAAATCCCATTCCCTGCCCTTTGCAATGTTAAGGACGTTGGTTCTTTTACTTTCAAAATCTCTACCAGAGGACATTCACGTAAACTAGAGATTGGAAAAAAATATTTTTCCTTTAAAAACTATTCACTTCAGCTTTGCTATGAAATTTTTTTTCTTTACAAAACTTTCTAGATTTTTAGTTAACATGGTTACGTATTTCTTCAGGTTCTTATTTTCTTCACAAAATTCTGTTCTACTCCAAAGGGCTAACTTGGACGAAATCCTCATATGTGGGAAGAAGTTTCCCCATATCAAACAAGTCACGCATCAAAAGTTTCTTGAATCTCAGATGGAGATGAATTTTTTTTTTTTTGAGCATGTATATATGTACCTTATTGCTTTCAATTGATTTAATAGAATAAACAAATAACTTTCATGCAAGAGTGAAAAACACTTGATTTTCTCACTGATTCACCTGACCCTATAGCTGAGGTTTCATGTTTTTCAGTTGATATGAGTTTCATATAGTGTAATTTAGTAGGGAAGGAGCATAATGAGAAGGATCACGCAACAAAATAATACTTGAGAGTTATTCAAGGAACCTAAATTTCCTACCCATTTCTCAAAGATATACAAGATGCATATCTAATTTTGAACCATCTAAATCAGATGTGAATGGTTTAGTTTCTTGTAGAATAAGAAACTAATAAAATTAGGATATTCCAGAGAGGTGATATCTAATGTTGTACAAGAGCTTTTGATCTACTGAAATAAGAGCAGAGAGAATATTGTTTGAATTAGAGTGAGCATAAGGAGCAAAATTGCAGTACTGACAGATGCCATTCTCCAAGGGGTGCTCAAGTACTCATGCTTAAAGATTGCTTTATACTTGTGATAAGGATTCTCATAAAACTTGTTGAGTTCTTCACATAGAGAGAGATACTCACTATTGCGCGTCATGAACACAGTATTTTTGTCAAGTGTGTTGACCAAGGAAGCCACTTCATCATTGCTACCCAACAAGTTGTCCATGATTCCCTTCTCAACAAGCAGCTCAACATCTTTTCCAGTGTCAATGAGATAGTTCATGAGGGTTAAATAATCTGTCACATAACACTCAGGAGCAAGGTGACACTGCTCAAATGCAACCATGTTTCTGATCACAATCTAAGTCCAATCACTTACTTGAAAATATGGTATTTTCAACACTCCCTCTGAGTATTTTATCTCTAGTATGCTTTTCTCTTGTTCATTGACCTGAAATTTAATTCCTGCCTCACGTAGTTGGCTTGCACTATATACAGGCTCTAGTTTACCAAATTCTCTTCTTGGTAACTTTTCTGGTAAGTAAAAAATCCTTAGCATGTCATTCAGATGATGGATCACTTTTGTGAATGTAGGTGATTCAAATTGAGTTTTAATCGGTTATTCAAGGTAGTGTTGTTGGAAATAGTTAAAAGTAAACTTCCCACGAACTTCCTTTTTCGGGACAATATGGTGTAGGAACACTCTCCTAAAAAAGTTGAAGGCTATCTCAATGAAGGGAAATCTACCGTTGAAGCCAGCGGGAAAAGTTAGGTCGAATAGGCCTTTAAGAACAAAAAATGGCAATTGATTCTCAAGTAGAATCAAGTCTAGATTTATGTCACATGTTGGCCATAATTTGAAACGCCAAGGGTTTATTTCTAACATACCTAGACAAGAGAGAAGGTACTCAATGATAAAGCAACCATCAGTTAGAATCATGCTTACAAAATCATCGCTCTCCATCGGTATGGTCTCTGAATAACAACGTCGAATTTCATCTTTCCAATCTCTTAGAGCTTTAACATAATCCTCCAATGATTTATCTTCACTCCTCGTTAGGAAGTTGTTGAGGCACCATAGCTTGACCTCTTCCATTGATTCCAATCTCGTCTCCATGGTGAAATGGACCAATTGAAACTAAGGTAGGAATGTAGGCTTCTTCATTCACTTTACGAATTTTCGGTGGCACTTTGTAGATGCAACATCCTGATGTTAAGGGAAGCTCCAAAGAGCCTATAGCTTCTAATTTGGCTTTCAGGGAGCTTAACAAATCAGGTTTTTGTTCATTGTTGTTTTCCAATATCTCCACTTTCTTACAATCTTTTGATGGACCTGCAACACATTTTAAAATACAAAGTGATAATAGGAATTTAATAAAATACAAAGTGATAATAAGAATTTAGCCCTAAGATCCTTTCAGCTTTAATAAAATTTAGCTAACAGATGTTGGTTCCATTGGCAAGAGCCTATCTTACCCCACAAGAATTTGAGTCTAAGTATGTTATTGATGTGAACATTGTATCAGCAGGTAATATATGTGAACTCCTGTAAAACTTCTTTGAACTATAAGATCCTGTTAGTTTTAAGGTTTGCCCTAGCTTTAGTTAGCCTCTGTTAAGACTTAAGACCCAACTCATTGCCAAAGCATTCAATTTTTGAAAATCCAATGTAATATTGTTTGGTATGCGGAAAATGTGTTTTCTAGAAAAAATGAGAAGTTTTAGAAAAACACATTTTTTACCTACAAACACGGTGTGAGATGACATTATTCTGTGGAAAAATTTTCGTATGAACTTTATCTTCCTTTAACTCCCTGATATTAGGGGATACTAGTAGATTATTCCCCTGAAGGACCAACCTAGCTACCCGAACCCCTAGCTAGCTACTTTATAGCCTCGTGGAAGTTTAAGCATATGATATGAAAATTTATCCCTTTTGGTCTCTGAATTTGATCATTTTAAGCCTCTCAGAGTCTGAGAATAACACAGAGAGATAATCAGAACAAGCAGTATTGAGTTTTGTTGCAGATATTACAGCAAGAGAGACGAGAGGGAGAGAAAGAGAGATATAAGAACACACAAACACACACTTAACCTGATGTTTTGAATGATGTTGCCATGAAACTGGTGAAGAAAATAGCAGATATCACCGGCAGCACAAGGACCTTAATTTCACTTCTGAACTCGTCAAGTGGCTTTTAGGACAATATATAGTGGTCAATGAACCTCAAGTCTCAAGTCTCCGGTGATTTGCTAATGTATCTTTTTTTATTTTGGATAGCACATGGTGCAACAGCTTTTATTTATTTTGATGTCATTGGATTTATTTATTTAAAGTAGGACGAATTCCAATGCAAATTAGTGTTAATCAAATACTTACTCTTATTCTATTTATAAAACACCTTTTAGAAGTAATTTTAGTTCAAAATATGACACTTTATGATAATTAAATTATTTTTTTTAATTTTATCTTTTCTTGATTAACGTGAAGGCATTTTATGTAGTTATATTATTATTTAAATTTAAGGATAAAAATAAAAGTACATTTTATTTTTTATAACATAAAAAAATTAACTTTTCTTAAAATATGTGAAATGGTTAAAAATATCATATAATAAGAATTGAAAGGAGTATATATTATAGTGATCATGCTAGCTCCACTTGTTTGGAGTTCAAATTTTATAATATTTATGTGTTTTAAAAATCTGCATATGTTATATCAATACAATATTTTAAGCACGAATTCCAACTTTTTTTGGCAACAAAACTAAAAATACGAAAAAAATTTTCTAAAGGCAACAAGCGACATGTCACATGTCTGTCGTTCAAGTTTGGATTATATCAATTTTATTTAATTATTTATTGACCCGAAAGATTATACTAATAATGTTTGTTTCAACTTATAAGAAAGTCTGGCACCTTAAAAGAAAATACATAAATGAAGCGGCCAAGCCAACAACTATGGCACTGGCCTATATATTTTCTTATTTAAAAATACATAATAATACATCCTGACAAAGTAAACCTATCAGAATGAAATAAAGAAGAGAGAATGACATAAACGTTTTAAAAAGATTAATTAATTTAAGTTAAGTTTTAAGTGTTAAATTTTAAAAATTTATAACTGAATTTTTTAATTTAAAATTATATTGTAATGAATTTACATCTTGTATTGTAAATTTTAACAAATTTTTTTTATTTTTTAATTATGTTAAAATTTAAAAAATAAATTATAAATTCATTACAACTAGTTGCAAAATTTAATTATTGAATTATAAATTTTTAAAATTTAATAATTAAAATTTAACTTAAATTAATTGGTGCTTTGAGATTTCTTTGCCATTCTCCCAATAAAAAATAAAAAGAAGAAACCTAACACTTGAAGAGGAGATTATTTGCAACGTTAAAAAAGAAAAAATAATCAGATGATTGACTTGGTTGATGGACCAGTTCACAATTGTCAATTCCCAACAGAACTCGGTATAATTAAAATACTATATTTTCACTTTATATCAATTGCTTCATATAATATATAATAAAAGAAAGAACAAAATATTAATTATCATGTAATGAATTTTTTTTCAAATAAAAAAAATAATACTAAATAACAATGTTTTAAAAAATGGCTCCAGTATTGAAATTAATAAGACACTGATTCAAAAGTCAATAATTAGACTGTAGTTGAATCGTTGTTAGATTGATTATAATTAATTTAATATTTTTAAATAATATATATATATATACATAAACTATAAAATAAATTTAAATATAAATATAAATACTTCTTTTGTTAAAAATGTAAGATATTTGTTGAGGAGTTTGATGTTAAAAAATGTAATGTATTTTTAATCTTTTGATATATAATCATTGTTTTTTTTAAAAGTGTCTCTATTAATAATAATTTTATATTTATTATAGGGTGTTTAATAAAGGTAAATATAAAAAGATAAAGTTAATTAAAAAGTAAACAATTACTTTATTAGAGGTTAAAATTTAATTAAAAATATTTTATATTTTTAAATAAAGAGAGTAGTATTTAATAATATTAAGATAAAATCATAAATAAATGATTTTATTTCCTTCTTATTTGATTATTTCAAATCAATTCTCACCTGATGCGCAATGAAAATTCGTAGCTTGCTGGCTGCACACTTATCCTGCAGATTGCAAGTTTGAATTGACAGACGTGAAAGAAAACAAAAAAATTCCCGACTCATTTTTAATATAATAATATTAAAATGGAGCAATCATGCTAAGAGAACGGATACGAGCATTCTTCCTCTTCTTGGGGCCCACATTATCGAAATACAAGAAGTGAAAAAAACCCCATTTTCATCCGAGCATCCGTCCTCCTTCCTTTTTTTGTTTTTTTTTTTTGTTTTTTGGCTGCCACGATAACAGTGAGTCTCAATAGTTAAAATTTAATGAGATGAGGATTGTTATATTTATTATAATAAGTTTATATGTATTTTTACATTTTTGTCCACTTAAAAATATTAAATATTTTTAAAAAAAATTATTAAGTATTTTTGCCCTTTAACTCGACATCTTTCATCATCTCCATCTTTATTTTCTCTCACACCCCTCCCTTATGTTTTTCTTGTTTTTTTCTCTTTTAGATCCTACCTCCTGAACTGGCTGAACTAGTTAGCCAGTTGGTTTTCCTGATTCGTTGATCAGTTTGCTGGTTCTTGACTTATTCGACTATTCTTTGGTTTTTCTGCCTCAACCAGTTCGGACCAATTATAAGTTCCAGGTTCAATTAATTGAACCAGATGGTCTGATTTTTAAAACTTTGATAAATAGAACTAGGAATTGATTTGTGTCATATTTTTTTACAAGGAAAGAGAAGCACATATTAATCGAGGGAATGAAAAAGAGTTCAACAAAAATAAATGAACAAAACTAGAAAAATCAGCGACAAAACATCATGCACTAAAATGCAGAAGCACCAGAAACTATTCAACAGATGCCTTCCTTATCAGCTTCTCCCAGCTGCTCGTTCATAAAAGAAAATACATTAAACACTTAAGCCATCGAGTGAGAATCAAATCAGCTAAAGGAGGTGGTGGCGATGACACCCAACTAGATTTTTCCAATTCCCTTGAAGCCACAGTAGCCATCTAGCTGGCAACACAATTCGCATCCCTAGGAATGAGAGAAAAGGAGACAAAATTCAAAAACTCAATTTCAACAAACATATCTTTTAATGCACTTTGGCAGACCCACTCACAGGAATGAAGGTTCTCCTTAGTCAAAGCATTAAAAAGGTTCGAGCCATCAATTACAACAATGAACATCCAAAGGCCTGAAAGTCTTAGCAATCTCCAATGCCTTTCCCACAGCAAACATTTCAGCTTTAAAGCTTTGTACGTTCCATCCACCCTTTAATGAAGTTGTCCTCATGATTTTTGCAATATATGCCTGATAGAGCACGGGTCTCACATGTCCAACAAGCCCGACAAGGCCCAAAGAATCACAATCCACAACCCAAGAATAAAAGAGGATGATATGGATGATTTCATAGATGATGACAAAAACGATTGACTGTGTGAACAATGATAATATATAGCACATGAAAGACCACTCCAAAAGTCACCATTAGTGAATTTCTAACGAGACAAAGCCCAGTACAATTACATGCACATGGATAAATCCATGGCTAAATGTGCATTTTTACTTTTAAAGTATTCTCCAACAAGCACTTGACATCCTAAACTATTAGGTGTATCATTTTTCTTCCAAGAAGTAATTAAAATGTAGTATTTGCCACCTCAACATTAATATGTTGAATTGGGCCTAAATGCATTGTCTAATAAACAGGAGTTTTATGACGGAAAATCAAGCTTACTCAAGCCCAAATAGCTTATACATGTGTATGAACATGAAGATCCATTTAAAGGGTTCAAAAAGCTTCAATAAGGATCCAAGAATGATGATTATAATGATAGAAACCCAACAAGATAATGTACAAGGCCCCTATAGAGTCCAAACTGAAGAATTCACTTAAAATAACATGTGACAAACATGAGTATTAGAGGAAAAATGATGAGAATGTCCAGGATCCTCTAGAAGCATCATAATGACATCCAAAAATGCATAAACTAGGATTAGATTTTGTTTTTACTTTATTTCCTAACACTACTATAAAAAATTTAAATATAGGATGCTACAAAAAATGACGGTTAAAGAAAAACACATCATATATGAGAGAGATAGGTGATGATCGGGCAATAAATAATGGGTGTTTAAACACCTGTCATTTATTCTCAGACCTTTAAATGACGGGTGTTAAAAAAACACCCGTCATTTAAAGGTAAAAAACATTTCAATTTCTTAATTTAAAAAAATAAAAAAAATTAATCTTTAAATGACAGGTGTTTATTATTTGAAGGCCTAAGAATAAACGACAAGTGTTTAAATACCTATCATTTATTATTTTCCAACATTTCATTTTTTGAAAGTTAAAAAAAAATAAAAAAATTGAACTTTAAATGACAGTTGTTTTAAACACCCATCATTTAAAGTAATACCACACCCATTATATATTGGTATTACTAATGCCTGTCATTTATTCTATTTATTAGTCAGTTTGCTGCTCATTTTTCATTCCCACTTGTTCATCTTCGTGTCTCATCTCTTCTTCACTTGCACATGAAATCGATAGAAATCTCTCAACCTTCCTCCATTGTTGTCATCGACCATTATCGTCCTCTCCAATGTAAAGGTGCCACCACCTATGCTGTCATTGCCATCTTGTTTTCTTCCCTTTTGGGTTTCAATCCTCTCTTCTCTAAGGTATGTTAGTATGTGATTTCTATAGTTTTTCTTCATTTTCTTCCAATATTCTTAGATTTCTAGGTTATATGATTGATTTATTTAATTTTATGGATTGTTTTATTAGTTACTTTTTTTGTTTAAGTTTCTACTCATTTATTGCCCATTTTGGCCTTGTGGGGTGTCAAAAATTATTAATATTTGATGTGTTGTTGACTTGAGAATGGTAGTAGATAATATAGTTAGCTTTAAGATGATTGTTAAGATGAAAATGAGTGATCAAAATGGGATATTTATGATGATTATATTTTTTTATGAATTTTAACTAATTTATTTCAATAATTTTTAATTTAAATTCCGTGCCTTGTTTGACCATAATAGTTTTATCATTCAAAACTATATATTAAAATGTACTAATGTGCCAATTTTCATTATAATTGGAGTTAATTTAGGTGACCGAAACTGACACGTGGTTTCTCTAAAAATCATTGCTATTTTATTGAGATTTTTACATTTGCTAAAGAATGATTTTTCTTGGCTTGGGATTGCTAATATAGGATATGTGTAACCTTAGAATGATCAATGAGATAGAAAAAATTGATTGAAAATGATGTTTATGGTGTTTTTCTTTTTTCTATGATTTTTTAACGAATTTTAGATATAATTTTATAATAATTAGAGTTAATTTGAAAATGCTATTTTGTAAGAATTTTGTTGCTGTTGTGATTGTGCATGGTTAAAATTAGTTTTGTTGAGTGAGATGCTAAGGTTGAAAAGAGAGTTTGAGCTTGGAAAATAATTTTTTTATGCCATTATGTTCCCAAATTTTTTTTCGACGGTTGAAAGAATATGTGAATGCTCATGCATTGTGACTCATGATTCATTAATTACTCTATATTATATGTAGAGTAGTTAATTTTCTTTTAGATAATCTTTCTATCATTCCTTTTCTCTCCATATTCATGAGTCACTGATCACATTTTCTTGAATGATTTTTTTTAGATTAAAGTTATGGATAAAGAATGGATGTTTGTTGATCGATTAAGTACATAGTATTTGAATGTTATGAAAGAGTTTATGAGATTTTCTCTCGAGCATGTAAAAAACCTTAAAAGAATAGTGTGCCCTTATGTAATATGTGGTTTTTTAAAGCAAATTAGTGCGTTTGAGTTGGAAGACCATTTAGTATGTCATGAAATTAATAAAAATTACAAGTGTTGGCATAAGTATGGAGAGACTAGATACAATAAGTGTACTAGTAATTGAGGGTATAAAGGAAGCTTTGAATCAAATAATTATGACACAAATGCTTATGAGGGTGATTGTCTTGAAGAGATAGCCAATGCAATTGAAAGGGAACTTGAGGATTGTCCTGAAATGTTAGAGATGTTGAAAAGTGATGCAGAGAAGCCCTTGTATGTTAGTTGAACTGAATTCACAAAGTTATCAGTGGTGTTAAAACTATACAACTTGAAAGTAAGTAATGGATGGAGTGATAAGAGCTTTACAGAAAATCTTACACTTATAAAACAACTTTTACCTGCGAACAATGAGCTTTCAAAGACTATGTATGAGGTAAAACAAATGCTACGCTCAATTGGCATGATTTATGAGAAAATACACGCCTATCTTAATGATTGCATATTATTTAGAAATAAATATGCGTCATTAACATAGTGTCCAAAATGTAATGCCTTGCACTATAAAGAGAACGGGAAGAGTCCAAAGAAGGCATTATGGTACTTTTCCATTACACCTAGATCTAGATGGCTGTACAATAGTGCAGAGAAAGCAAAAATTTTGACATGGCATGTGGATGAACGGATCAAAGATGGGAGGCTTTGACATCCAGCTGACTTTTCTCAATGGAAAAAAATTGATATTGATTACCTTGAATTTGGAGCAGAAGATAGAAACATTCACCTCGTATTATCTACTGATAGAATGAATCTACATAGGCTTCAAAGTAGCACTCACAGTACATAGCCAGTTATTTTGGTAATTTACAACTTACCTCTATAGTTATGTATGAAGCGAAAATATATGATTCTATCCATTCTAAATTTGGGGCCAAAACAGTCGAGAAATGACATAGACATATATTTACTCTTTTAATTAAAGATTTAAAATTGTTTTGAGAGCACAATGTTGAGGTATATGATGGATATAAAGAAGAAAGGTTTGATTTAAGAGCATTGTTATTTGGCATAATTAATGATTTTCTAGCATATGGTAATTTTTCAAGGTATAGTATTAAAGAAAAACTTGGATGTCCTATATGTTAAGAGGACACATATTCAATTAGATTAGAACATGAGATGAAGAATGTTTATCTCGAACATCACAGATGGTTACATCCTGATCATTATTATTGGCGCCTGAAAAAAGTTTTCAATAGGAATTTAGAAGAAAGTAAGGCACCTTTGCCACTGACAGGTGAGCAACATTTTGATAAGGTGAAGAATTTGAATATTGAGTTTGAAAAATCTTTTACAAAGCATCTTAGGACATGTGGGTGGAAGAAAAGGTATATTTTTTTTGACCTAATCATATTGGCAATCTTTATATGTGAGACATTTTTTTTGATGTCATGCATAGTGAGAAAAATATGTGTGACAGTTTAATTAGTACATTACTTCATATTTCGAGAAAGACTAAAGATGGCATCAAAGTAAGACTTGATATGATTTCTATGGGGATAAGGGAAGATTTGGCTTCGCAAGAGAAGTGAAGTTTCATATTTGTTCATGTAATGGTTCATACATTGTCTAGAAAGGAAAAGAAAACTTTTTATGAGTCACTTGCTACTATTAAAGTTCAAGAGGGGTACTCTTTAAACATTAAGGGCCTTGTGTCATTAAAAGATTTGAAGTTGAAGTGTTTAAAATCACATGATTGCCATGTGTTGATAGAAAATTTTATTTCAATGGCTATACATTTTATTTTACTTGATATGATTTGAGCCACGATCACAAAATTGTATTTCTTCTTCAAGTCGATATGTAGTAAAGTAATTGACCTAACAAAAGTGCTAATATTGCGAAGTCAAATTGTGTTGATCTTATGTGAACTTGAAATATATTTTTTACCTGCATTATTTGATATAATAGTGCACCTCACTATTCACCTGGTTAGAGAGATACAAAGCATTGCATGAAAATACTAAAAGGATATGTGAAAATTAGAGTCAGCTTAAAGGTTGTATCATTAAATGATATATTTGTGAGGGGATAGTTGAATGTTATACTGATTGCTTATTAAATGTCAACCATATTGTTCTTCCGACTTCTCGACATGATGGTATAACTGATGGAGAAGGAATTATGGGCAATAAAGTAGTTATAATCTCAAACTTACAATGGAAACAAGCACATTTATATGTACCACACAACTCTGCAGAGGTTGAGAAGTATGTAGAGATGTACACGGTCGAGCTTAAGCAGGATAACTTTAATAGATCGGAGATTTGGTATGCAAAAAAGCATAATAAGAGTTTTACAATTTTGCTGAAATAGCACATTCTTAAGAAGTTGATTGCCGATCCTAATTCAATTTTTGTAAAATTAAAATGGTTAGCAAGATGTCTAAATAAACAAGTTCTTTCCTTCACTGACTATCTCGTTAATGGGTATACATTTTATACCACAGAGCAAGATGATCAAAGCATAATGCAAAATAGTAGTGTAACTGTTATAGCCCAAGCAATGCATATATCTAGTATTAAAGACAAAAAATTTTTATATGTAAAATGTCATACTTTAGGGTAATTGAGCATATTTGAGAATTAGATTACATTAAATTCAAAGTTTCAATTTTTGGTTGTAAGTAGGTTAATCGTAAAAATGGTCTTAAAGTTAATGACTTGGGGTTCTTAATGGTGAATCATAATAGAGAAGGTTATAAAGATGAGCCTTTTATTTTGGCTTCACAAGCCCAGCAAGTGTTCTTTATTCCTGATTCACCTAAAGTAAATTGGTCTATCATTTTATTAAGTAGTAAAATAAATAAAGATATGAATGATTCTACAGTTAAAGATGATCCATTTATGGGGACATCATTTAAAAGTTATATAATTGAGGATGAGGCCTTTTATATGAGAAATGATCATAATAAAGGTATTTGGATTTTAAAAAAATGAGGTAAAAGCATTCGAGCAAAGAAGGAGAGCAAAGATAAGGAATGTGCAAGAAAAAGAAAATGAACAATTTAAACTAATAGGTTACTTGTTTTGTGTGATTTAATTTTTTGTTATTTATTATGTGCTATATTTGTTTTATAATGTGTGATTTACCTTAAACCTGTAAATTACTTATTATGTGCTTTATTTTTTTATATTATTATTTATTATTTATTTTTTTTCTACTTTTGTAGGTAAATGGCTTCTCAAAGGAGTGCTAGTCTTAATGGACCTAGTAATGCTTATCCTTGCATTGACATGAATGACTGGCAAATTCAACAAGAAGCAAATCAAATAACAAGAGGATTGACATTAATGGCTGAGGTAAATAGAAGAAGGGCTGTTAGATAGAAATATGAAGTTGAATGGAATTTCAAAGGTCTACCTATCAAGACCAACAGAAATAAATTCATCAGTTACATAGGGGTTGTAGCAAAAGCAAATGTGCTGATTACAATTAGACACTGGAAGGATGTTATTCCAACTACAAAAAATTATATTTGGGAGCAAGTAGAGGTGAAATACTTTACTCACATTATTATAATTAATTGAAATTATTTGATTAAAAATCTAATTAATTGTCTTGGTTTACCGTCAACGTTTGCAATTGATGCTAGTAAGATAAAATTTGTCATCCAATAAGCTGGAAAAGCAATGTAGACATTTTGGTATTTCGTGGGAGAAAAATACATTAAAAAATCAGGAGGAAATATTAGTGCTGAGGTCCCCGACTTGATAAGGGCATTAGTTTCACAAGAACAATGGGATGAATTTGTTACTCAATGTCTCGAGGGACAATTTCAAGTGAGAATAATGAGATGAATTAATTTTTTATTATTGTCAATATATTTAATTTTATTAATATGATTCTATATGTTTTGCATAGAAATTGAGTTACAAAAAGAAAGAGTTGCATAAGAAAGATCTATACCCTTATAAGAAGGTGCACATAGGATATGCAGGAATTGAGCAACAACTGGTACGTTAATATTTATACTATATAATTTTAGCTTATTTCTTGGATATATTTACTATACTGACATTCAAATTTATTTAAATTCATAGATCGAGCAAGAGAGTTCAGGGGCAAGCTCAGTTTCACATCACAAACTCTTCATAGAAGGCCAAACCAATAAAGAAGGAAACATTATTGATGAACACGTTCAGGAGCTTGCCGACAAGTGTGTAAGTACATTAACTTAACATTTTTTATACTCAATCAACTAATTTAACTTTCTTACTATATATTGCATATGCCAAGATTGAGAAAAGTGACACACCTAATGATGATGTCTTAGGCAAGGTATTGGGTAATCTCGAACACCCTAGTTGAGTTAGGGGATATGGCTTTGGTGTTTTGAAAAAACAAATATTTGGGTCATAAAAGAAGGCAAGGTCAACAAAGAATGTGAGTGCAAGGGCTAAGATTGCCTCCCTAAAAAAGGAGCTATATAGGCAACAGGACATGATTGAAGCTTTGCTAAAGGACAAGGAGAGGCAGGAGGTGGAGTTACATACTAGTCCTAGTGGGAAAGATAGTTATAGTGTAATGCATCCTATTAAAAATCTCCCTAAAGTAAAATATTATTAATTTATTTCACTTATGTTTCACTGTTTTTATTTTTCATAACTTTAATATAGTATGTTACTTATTAATATAGGGTGAGAGCATATGTGAGTTATTAGCAAATAGCCTGAATCATCATATGGTTGCTATTAGTTGAGTGTTTAATTTGTCGAGAGACATGCTACATAATATACCACTCCTTATGTCGTATGAACACGTTGCTATTAATATGCCAAAAAATTTGAACTATCCACTACCTATTTTCAAAGAGGATGCAGGGATTGTTGAAGAGGCAATAGGTAGTTTTGTTAGATGGCAAGCTAGTCAAGTTAGGATGCCTAGTCCAAAAAAAAAACTAATAAATATACATAGTCTGAGAAAAAGATGATACCCCAATCTTGACCTCTTAAAAAAGGCAGTCTCCCATAAAACTATGCTTGAAGAGCCTTAATTACTAAGCCAATACAAAAATTTACTCTAGGCATATGCAATGATTCATAGGTTTGATCCTTTGGTCCTGCAAATCCCGTTCAAGGTTGGCATATATGGTGAAGACTGATATGATATGCTTTCACTTGATGTTATTGATGAAGTGCTTCAACATGATATGACCAGTCTCACTGTTCTTAGCTTCTACATATGGTAATTTTTTCCCATATATGAATAGTTAATATTTTAAATATAAACTAATCCATTTGTAATATTTATAATAGGTGCTTGTATGAAAAATTTATTGTCCCTTTTGATCTACAAAATTCATCTTTGTTAGTCCACATAAAATAGGTGCATATGCCTTAATTAAAAGCAACAAAATTTTAGAACAAGCAAAAGCATTAAGTGAAAATTTCAAAGTGAGGGCTCAAAAGGGAACATTATTTATAATACCACACTGTCAAGGGTAACATATTTCTCACTTATCTTAATAATTTTTTATTTTTAATTTAATCGATTAATTATATTTTTGCAACACTTGTTAATACTATTAGGGACCATTGGATGTTGATCGTCGCCGAACCATTTGGCAACACTCTAAAAATATATTATCTTGATTCTCTTGGAGGGCAACTAGGGAATAGATAAATTTCATTGGAGTTAATTAATACATAAGTGTATAAAATATTTCACATATTTATTTGTTTACCTAAATTCCATAATAACATATTTTTTATCATTTTATTAGGGTGATTGTGTTATACCATACTAATATAAAACAATCAATTTCAAAGTTCTTTACAAATTTTGATACAGCCTATACTTGAAATATAATAAAGGTAACTGGAATTATTTATTAAATTGAAATGTAATGCATTAATACATATTCATCGATTCTTTAATTTTTAGTGTATAAGACAAACAAAAAATAGCTTGGATTGTGACTTTTGCATCATGAGATTCATGAAGGAAATTATTATTCATAACAAGAACATAATTTATGATATGGTATGTCAACAATATTAACTTTTAAATTAAAAAAAATTAAAGTATTAAAATTAATTTATGGTGGATCATTTATATATTGTAGTACTATGATGATTCTTATATTAAAGAATTCAAGAATGTGAAAATAAATAAAATAATTGAAGAATGATGTCAATATATTTTTCAAGTATGGACCTCATACAAAGAAGATCAATAAAACTACCTTAAAAAAGTAGCTAGGATGTTTATATTTTTAATAGGTAATTTATTTTTAAAAATAATTTAATTTATATAATTACATTTGTTTACTTGATATAGATTAGTTAAGAGATGTTTATTGATTAATTTTAAAATTGAATACAATAAATTTCGTTGATATTCAAATCTAGAATGACTATATGTTATTATTTTGATTTCTTTTTGTGGAGGCACTAGTATAAAAATAGCTCCCATATTTAAAGAAAATCATATAATAAATAATGGTTATCTAAATAACCATCATTTATATGACAATATATGACAGGTAAATCATTTACCCGTCATATATTCTGACTTTAAATGACGGGTTAAATGATTTATCCGTCATTTAAAGTATGGTAAATTTCATTCTAGAATTTATCATACTTTAAATGATGGGTAAATAAATTACTCGTCATTTATTATCTTATATGGCTTAGTCTTCTATTAAAATTTTATTTTAAATGATGGTTATATATAACCATCATTTAAATGATGGTTATTTTATTTTAGCCCATAAATGACGCGTATTAACTATCATTTATGAGCTAAAATAATCATTATTTATTCCTTTTTTTGTAGTGGTGTAATTTATTTTTAGCACATGTTCTTAAGATTATTGATAGTTTTCTATTTTGTAGTTTTAGCACATAGCTAAATCTCTTTTGGTTCGTAGCATTTATTAGGATGATTTAACTTCATATTTAAGTTTAGTTTTCCAGAAATCTTCTAGAATGTCTATTAATTACTTCTAATTGGTGAATCTTCACGAATTAAAAACTTTCCTAACATATGAAGCATTAGGCATCATTCTTAAAGAGGATTCTAGAACTTAGGGTTCTTTTAGTTTTCCTTTCCTTGTATATATATGTATTACGGATTTGTACTCATTTGAACAAGTTTAATGAAGAGAATTTTCTTTTAAAGTTTATAACTTTGTATTGCAAGCTATATGCTTTCTTCGGGGTATCCTATGGTGAATATTAGTGTGATCAAAAGTCTAATAAACTCTTCTGGTGTCTTCAAAGCTAGAGTTATTCCTACCTTGGATCATTTATCTATCTCTTTATAACTTTTCTTGGTTGCAGGTTGATCCTTCATAGTGTCAAGGAAAGGAGTGGCAATAGATCCTAGCAAGATTGACATAGTAATGAAATGGGAACAACCTAAATCTATGATAGAAATTCAAAGCTTTTTAGGTCTTGTGAGTTACTACTGTCATTTCATTTAGAGATTTTTGCAAATTGTAATGCTCCTAAACAAATTAACCAACAAGGATGATCCATTTATTTAGACTGATAAGTGTGAAGCCATTTTTTAAGAGTTGAAAGAGAGGTTGACCTTTACTTTGGCACTCACCATTTTGAAACTAGAGGTGTCATATACCCTATACACTAATATATCACTAAAAGGTTTGTGATGTGTGTTAATACAAAATGACCAAGTAGTAGACTACTCCTCTAAAAACTAAGGTCATATGAAGAAAATTATCTAACCTATGATTTAGAATTGGCTGTAGTCATGTTTGCATTGAAGATATGGAGGCTTTATATGTATAATTCAACGTTTAAGATCTTTAGTGACCATAAAAGCCTCAAATATTTGTTTGATTAGAAGGAGCTCAATATGGAACAGAGAAGGTGGATGGAATTGTTGAAGGACTATGACTTCAAATTGAAGTGCCACCTAAGTAAGGCAAACGTAGTTACCGATGCCTTATGTAACATCCTGAAATTTTAAAACTCAGATTTATTAAAAAAATAAAATATCTATAATTAAATTAAAATTTAGAATAATTTGATAGAGATTCAGAGTTTAAATTTTTCTAAGCAAAAGTTAGGTTGTATTTTATTTTTAACTATGAGAAAAATTAACAAAGTTGACCCGGGCTTTTGTGCTATAATAAAAAATGTTGGGCCCATTTTTGTAATTTTTCCTAAAATTTTATATCAGGTTTTTAAAGACCAAAATAGAACACAGAAACTGAATTGAAATAAGGAAAGGAAACACATGAGAGAGAGAGAGAGAGAGAGAGAGGAAGAAGAGAGAAGAAAGAGAAGGAGTTACGCTTAGATCTAAGAGGCTTTGTGACCGTTGTGAGCTCGGCTACACGATAGGTAAACTTTTTACTTTAATCCTCTTCCCTCCCTCTTGATTTTCTTCAATTTTTGGAAGAGAGAATTTTTAAATTTTGATCCCAAAGGCTTTATTCTTGTAAACTTTGGTTTCTTTGGGTCCTTAGGAGATTATTTTGAGTTTCTATATGGTGTTCTAATGTTTTGAGTGGATAATTGGATGAAAAGAGGTGTTTTGGACACAAATCAAACCCCAAGAGGTTGGGTTTTGCTCTTCAATGATTTAAGTCTATTAATTTAGTTATAATTTTGCTATTTGAGCCTAATAAAATTTAAATTCAGGTTTGATTTTCATTATAAAGACTATTGGTAAAAGTTGGTGACACTAAGTGAAGGTTTTTAATTAATTAAAAATTATATAAATTGAAAATTAGCCTAGTGATAGCTAATAAATGGTTTTGATGGTTAAGTGATACTCTGTGAATGGTTAGTTTAATATATGGACCATTAAGATGGATTATGACTCGTTAACTCAAGTTGTGTGGTATGAGTTATAGTCTTCACTAATGCTATTTGTCATGATAAGTGATGTGGATCACTTATATGTTGTAGGGAATTGTTGGTGGAACTTATTGAGAAGTTAAGGAACAAGACAAGTCCTATTTTGTACAAGAGAAACCCTTTTGGTACCAAAGGGTTGAGGTAACAGGGAAATTTATATTTTTTATTACTTTGTTTTAGCTATTTTTGAATAAATATTATTAGCTACCATACATTACATGTTTTAAAAGATTAAATGTGCTTTATAAGGGGTTATGGGGAACTACTTTAATTATAGTACAAATAAGTTTTTTAATTGTTTAACAACAATATTTTTATGAAAACGAGATTTATTTGCATGTATTGTAATCATAAAGAATAGAAGTTGCACTTAAGGAAGTGTAACTAAGTAAGGTACCTTAGATAGGCTAAGGAACTGTTTAAAGGAGATTTGTAAATGTTATACTACCTTAGAGTGTTGAAGTGGTCAATACTCGAGAAAGGTAGACATGAATAAAAGGCATGATCTCAGTAGGAGTTCACTAATGAGAAGGTGTGGACTTTTGATATTCTATGGCACATTGCCAATACTCAGTATTGCCTTATGTATTGTGGGTTCAGTGTACTAAAGTGATTAGTGCATTGAGTGTTCGACACCTCTCAGTAGGAGAGGGAATCCGACATATGAAGTATGAGGTTGAGTGCTTAGGCCAAGGCAGCCCTCACATAGAGAGTAAGTCAGGCTGGCTTTAGGAGAGAGTTAGCTTTGATTGCTCAGGATTCACGTCAAAGGGGCATAGGCAGTTCAGTGGATTATATCATGCCTTAGATTATGTTTTATGCCTGTGGAGGTACAAGTGAGTATAAGGTTTACCTACGAGTTAAAGAGTGCCAGGGGGCATTCTGTTGGTCATGAAAGGCCATACCGGCCTATGTCATGCATTCATACATTTTAAATAGCTAAATTATATACTATGTTGAATTTATTATTTGTTTATTCGATTATGGCTTACTTTATAATAATCAATGTAGATTTCTCTGTTACTAAGACTTTGGTTGTCTCAACCCTTTCTTTCAATATTTCCAGATCCAGGCGAAGGAACCAGTGGAGGACGGGGAAAGGAGCATAGCTAGTGGTTGTTTGTGAATTGTAAAGAACTGTAACCCCTTTCTTTTGAGAAAATCTATTGTAATGTATTTAGAATTAGGGTGCCAGTAGGATGTGATTATGTATATGTGTGTGAGTACGTGTGGATTGTATGGCTTATATATGAATTTTTATTTGCTTGTAGACTTATGGCTAGAAAACTTGGTATGGTGTGGTTTTGATGAATTTATTTAGTAGACCAAGTTTTTACTACAAGCAAATATTGATTTTGATATATATGTGATTCCACAAGTAAATGCAAAGTGGTTGCATTGCAAATGGTGTACTATAGACAAACATACACCTTGGATAGAGAGAGTGGGTATGTGGATCCCACAGAGATCTCTAAGCTAAGTGAAAATGTTTAGTGTGTATATTCATATGTGTATATGATATTTGGAATATTTTTTGGCCCATCTTGTGTGATTTGTGCATTTTGAGCGTTTAGGGTCCATTTTGAGAAATGACACCCGGGTGGTCAAATTTTGGTATAAAAAAGTTTTTCTATCATTTAAATATTCTATCAGGTGTTTTTAGTCTTATTTGATGTGTCCAAAGTGTTCCCACAGGTTTGTGACCATTAGGATGAGATTTGGACAATTTTGAAAATGGTTTTTACCAAAAAAATTACAGTTTTGTATCCGGGTGTCCAAATCTTAATCCGACCATTAGATTTTTCTAAAATTTGGATTACAAGTAAAACCTTTAGTAAGTTTCGTATGGACTTTGGAATCACATCGATCGGATATCAAATGGAGCACTCCAAAATTTGGTCCGGAGGAGTTGTCATGACAACGAAAGTGCTGTCATGACAGCAACATGATGATGTTGCAACATGCACGAAATTTAATCCGTCTGTTGGATCTTTCTAAAATTTGGTATGCTAATAGTACTATTTAAAAGTAACATGTGGGCTTTAGAATCGCTCCGATCGAAGGTCAGATAATGAAATGATACACTCTAAAAGTTAGTCCGGAGGTGCTGTTATGACAGCAAAAGTGACTAAATTTTTAACATGTCTAATTTTTAATCCGACCATTAGATATTTTTTAAATTTAGTACACTTATAGTATCCTTTAAATGTGACGTGTAAGCTTTAAACTTTCTTCAATTGAGGATCAGATAACAGAACGACGCCTCCCAAAAGTTGGCCTGGGAGAGCTATCATGACAGCAATTTAATGCTGCCATGACAGCATCTTTTTATCTCGCTTTCGCCTAGCTTGCTTCTATGCACTATAGGTAAATAAATTTTTTTATTTAAAAAAGGTTTTAAATGTTTACTTTGTAATTGTGTATTTGCTTAGTGATTTAAATGGTTTATTTTCTAAGTTGGTTTTAGGATTAACTCCTTAACCACACTTATTTTATTTGAATTTTTTGATTTTTAGATAATACTCGGGGCAAGTGTTACACCTTGAGCAAAATGACCATTCATGCTGCTCAAATGATAGTTTAAGAACACTGACTCTGGAAAAGTTTCCATGATGTTCCTGTTAATGTTATGGAGCATAGTTGGCTGCACTATAGAAAATCAAATTTAAGAGTAAGTTTTAAAATGACATTAGAGTTATGCATTAGGAAGATGAGTACTTGTTAAGCATCAAGAAAGACATTGAAGTTGGTAAGGCCACAAATTTTACAATGATTGATGATTTAGTGTTAAGATACAAGGGACGATTATATGTACCCGACAATACTTAGATAAGAATGACACTCCTTGTGGAGGCTCATTAGAGTTATTACTCCATTCATCTGAGTGTGATTAAGATGTACTATGATTTGAAACGTGATTCATGGTGGTCAAGGATGAAAAAGGATGTGATAGAATTTGTTACACAGTGTTTGACTTGCTAAAATATTAAGATTAAATACTGAAAGCCTACTAGTATGCTGCAATCATTGGATATCCTGGAATGAAAATGGAATGGTATCTTTATGGATTTCATCATAGGGTTAGCCAAAACAACCTCAGGTTTGGATGCCATTTGAGCGATTGTTGATCGAGTCATGAAATCAATCCATTTTATGGCAATCAAGGCTGCTTATCCCCTCGAGAAGCTAGCATAATTGTACGTGAAGGAAGTAGGTAGACTATATGGGTACCACCTAGCTTTATATTTGACTGTGACTCAAGGTTTACTTCGAACTTGTTCATTCCCTTGATTAATATATGCCTATGTATGGCATGGCATGCATGTCAAAATTTTAATCAAGCATCTATCACAAAATATATTAAAATGAGAGGGTTTTGGGTGAAGTTTAGTTGTGCAATTTAGTGCTTGCTAGGGTTTTGGTAGGAGCATTTGTTAATCATGAATTTAAATCTTTAAAGACCCAAGGTAACCTTCCTAATCTCTCATTTCTACCCTCTAATACTTCTCTTAAGTTAGTTTAAGTAGAGAACATGTTAGGGTTTTGGGTTGAAGTGAGGTCCTAGCTATTGGTCTGAGTTTCAAGGTTGAGGATAGATAAGTATATATTATATGATTTTGATGATAGTTAATGTGATGAGTAGGTTAAATTTAAAACCCTAGCTAGATTGTTGGATGATGATTTGGGTGAAAAATTTATGTTGGGAGCTCAAAAATAGTTATTATAAGTTTAATGATGGTAGGAAATATTAAGTTTGAAGGTTTAGAAGTATGAGAGAGTGTTTGGGTATTGAGATTAATTAACTTAACCTTATAATTAGGTTGAGATTAAATTTAAGCATAATATTAGTTATTTTGGTATTGAAATTTGTGTAGATTGTGATATTGGTGGAGATTGTGTTGATCCACCACTTGGGTGGGGAAAATTTCTAGTTAGGAGCAAAAATAACTACTATTAATTTGTGATTGTGTGTGTTGTGTGATTGGTTCTATGCTTGTTTGTTTTGAAATGTTGTTTGGAAATGGCAATGATAATATGTTTTGTTTGTGAAAATATTGCCAAGTGGGATGAAAATATATATGTATGATGATAAATTATATTTGAAAAAAATGACTTGTTTGAAATTATAAATTTTGTTTGGGTTTGTATTTCTTTTGCAAACTTGTATGCATGACTTGTTTGGGTTTGAAAAGGGTGTTTAGGGGATTTATTGCTCAAAAATTGTCTTGTGTCATATGATATGCCTTCATTAGACCTAATGAGTAAATTGTTAGGGTTTGGACTAACCTACCTTTGGCTGGGTTAGTTAGTGCCAAGTGTGGACTTAGGTATGGAAAAAAGAGGAGATAAGGTGGACGGTCATGCATATTATTGTTTGTATTGTCCGGATTGTGTTTTGAAATTGTGTATATGCTCTACTTAGCAACTGTATAATTAGTTTCATGACATATGCATAATTGCATTTTAGTTTTAGTTATTGGGACTTTCAAATATAGTTAACATTTTTACAGATGAGGGTCTAACTGGAGAAGCACCAAAAGCCTAGGTGGTGTAGGTAACGCCACCCTTTTTGTTAGGCTTAATTTATTTTGGGAATGATCTATATTTGCCAATTTAGGGCATTGACATTGTAAATGAGCATTGTGACTCAATATTTTGATTACATTTGTTCATGGCCACCATGAGTTGATTTTTTGGCACTCATGGTTATACTTTGTTGAGATTTGGATAATTAAATTATGTATGACGATCATAATCTAAATTATGAAGTTATTGTGTTTTTATTTATACAAATGGTGTTGGGTGATTATAATCTAATTGGTAGATTTATGAACTTGTGGGCAAATTGTTGATTGGCAAAGTTATTTTGTGTTTTTGAAATGTGGCCAAGTGGTCCTTTATTTAGTATTGGCTCTGAGTTTGTGAAATAGGAGTTGTTTGGAAGGAAAGTGTTGTTTTGTGACCACAAATTTGATTTGTAGATAAAATTATTATTTGATGGTACTTTTGTATTAAACCAAAGCCAATGGCCAATTCTTCATGAGTTTTGTGTCAACACATAAATCATTAAATTTGGAATTGTAAGAAAAAAGTTATGCCTAAATGAAAATTATTATTACTAAGGGTCCGTTTGGATTTTAGTTGGGTATAATAGATTATAAAAATAATTAATTAAGTGGTAGATTTTAATCATAATTGATTATGTTATAATGCAATTTGTTTGGATACCGTTTTTCTAAAATTGATTTTAACAGAATTAAAGATATTTAGATAATTTAATTAAAATTAATTTTTAGCTATATAAATTACTATATAATTTAATTTTTAAATATTAAATATTAATTTTTTAAATATACAAAGTTTAAATTTTATTAAGGAAAAAAAGAGATTTTAATTTTATTTTTAGTAAATTATGTGCTTTTTTTTAATTTTGTTGGGCCTGTCTTTGTAATTTTCCCCAATATTTTTGACAAACTTTTATCAGAAAGCTGATCGAAGTAGCTTACGGGAAAACGCGCGTATGGGCTCAGAATCGATTTTCATCCTTTTCTGACCGTTTGGCTAATTTACTGGGAAAATCGATTTTGGGAGGGGAAAATTGATTTTTTTTCCTTATCCAAACACACACTAAAGTATTGAAAATTAGATCGGTCAAAACAATGGGTCAAGGGTACTGAGGGTCAACTTAGAGTCAAATTGATCTTAATTGAAATAACATAATTCAATTTATATGCATGAAAATATCCATATTTGAATATGAAAAATGAATATCTAAATAAAATTTTTTTTCCTACTTAAATAACCTAAAAAATCAATAAAGAGAAAAAAAATTCTTACACATGTCAACACAATCAAAACAAAAATTTAGTAAACTTAGTAAAATCCTAATAAAAAGTTAAATAATTTTGCTCAAGTGAAACAAAAATTTAACACAAAGAGAAATAATATCTATCACAACTAATATTTAAATATTATCATGCAATCCACTTTTCGCAAATGTTTTACAAAATATTATCATAATTGCTAAATTTATCAAATATATTATTAAAATAAATGCAACGCAACGGATTGGGGTGACCCATCGGGTTATAACTGAGTTGACTGAGTCACCTCTACTTTAACCCTACCCATAGTTAGATCATAAATTGGACTAGCTGACTAGGCAATTCATCAAGTTACTGATGGAAATAGCAGGTCTAGTTTGATTTTTGACATTGATTATTACTATCACATTATCAAAATGCTAATATGGCACTGTGTACTGTGGCACATGCATTGTTGGCCACGGCTTATGACATGCGTTGCAATGGACGAAGTGTCAGTCGTAATATGTGAACAACCCCATGAACAACCCCATTTTTAGTTTTTTCTGTCATCATGTTTATACTTTCTAAAATGGTCCTACTTGGCTCTTTCACCCTTAATAAAAATGTTTTTGGACCCGATTACCCTTGAATACCTTGTTTAAAAATTATTTAAGAATTATTTCAATGTTTTGGATTATAAACTTCTAATTTGTTGTAGGATCCCATTTTTGATACACTTTATTAATTAAAAAACTTCTAATTGCCATATCAGGTTTATGTTACTAATTTAAATTCTTTCTCTTATGGTAGACTCATTGAAAATTGATTAATTGTTTAAGAAAAATCATTTTCTCCCATAGTAAGGCTTTCTAACTTAGTTTGACTCTTTTGTATCATGATAGTATTTTGAAATGAATGTGTCTGATTTTTTCTACCATGATAGCTCCTTTTCTACCATGACATTGTTTTAAAATATAAAGTTTTGTTCTTAATTATCATAGTAAAGTTAAATGTATTTGGAATTAGAAGTGCATTACATTTTGGTATTTGAGCCCTTGTACTTTGAGGCTCTATGTGTTGTTTGATGATTGTTCATTGCATATAACTATTTTGGCAATATACATTTTTTATTATGGTGCTCTCTTCTTGTGTGGATTACTGTTGAGATTAATGTTAACTTGTTTGTGTATTATGCATCCTTTAGGAGAGGAGAAAAGGTGGTGGTACACACTAGACATGGAGACAATATCAATCCAAGTACAAGAGTTCACACTCTGATCAATAGTAATCTCCACCTTCTATCACCAAGGTATAGGACAACTTTAGGAAGGTCAACCTTCCCACTTTTGATAGTAACGTCAAATCATCATGGTTGAGGATTGGATCGACTACTTGGAAACCATATTTCGAGTGGTAGAGTGCACAATGGTCAAAAGGTGAAAATGGATGTGGTCTTACTAAAGAAAGGGGCCAAAAAGTGGTGGGAAACTATAGTTCATAGGGATGAGTTCATACTTAATTGGGAGGATTTTTAGGAAAAGTTCTTTGAACACTATTTCCCCTTTGCATTGAAAGCATAAAAGGATGTTGAGTTCAATATGTTTAGGCAAGGGAACCTCAATGAAGAGGAATTTATTGCTCAGTTTTAGGAGTTGTCCAAATACTCGACGTACCTCTAAAAGCATGATGATTTTGAATGAAAGGCTAAGAGCCTATTAGAAAAGGCGAGGCCAAAGTTGAAGGAGCAACTAACTACATTTGAAATCTAGATGTTTGATGAAAAATGTGTGAAGATCTGGATTATAGCTCAGAGGAAGAGAGAACTAGGGAGAGAGAAGAGATTTTCATGGTAGGCCCCCTATCTATGCGAGTCCTCTCATGGTAGAGTTAAATAAATGTGTATGGAAAAAGAAGTGTGTTATAGACTCAAAAACATGATTTGTAAAATTGTTTATATGATTTTTGGATAAATTTTTTTAAAAGTATGGATGTGTTTGGATATCTATAGGAAAAAATTGATTATGAAAAAAATTTATTGATATGATTGATTTTGAATATAATTAATTATGTTATGTGGCATATGATTTATTTATAAAATTGATTAATAAGATTTATTCTAAGCATAATTGAAAAGCAAACTTGAAAATCAAGTAAAACCATGATTTTGTAAAAATATATCCAAACACCTCTATTACATATCAATATCAATTATAAACTCAAAGTCATAGTTTTCTTGAAAATATATAAACACTCATTAAGATGGATAGCCTAAAAGAGCTACTTTTTCCCTATGGATAATGAGAATAGCAATCAGAGAACAACAATTGAACATTATCTGGATCAATGGCATGAGATATTATAGAATCAGATTTAGATCCTCTCCCCACTCTCTCTTAATGCATCCTTTCATATCTAATCTCATCCATCCATTTAATTATTCATTTGATTCAATGGTGTTATATTGCTAATTATGATATTAAAATACATTTATAATTTTATAAAAATATATCAAAACACCCTGTGTTATATGTCAAAATCAATTATAAACTTAAAATTATGTTTTTTTTAAATAATTCAAACATCTACTTACAAAGTTAAGGGGCAAATTTGTTACAAGTAATAGAACCAATCAGAAAAATAAATATAAGGAAAAAATTGATTTTTATAGCTAGATACTATATATTCCCTCTCATCCCAATTATAGCAAAATTTTTGTTCATAATACAGGATGCTTAAAAAAATCAATAACATTAAGTTATTCTTTTACATAAATACCCTTATTAATTTTATTATATATAGAAATTATATGAAAAATAAATTAATAATAATTAAAATTGATTGATTTAAATTGGAAGGTGATCTTAATAATGTTAATAATTTTGTACCATTTTAATTATGGAAAAATTTCTTTTAACTATTTTTTTAATTTAAAGTATTCTTTTTTTTGATAACATAGTTTAAAGTATTCTATGTTAATAGAAGTAGGGTTAATGAGCAAAATAAACATTGAACTCTTAAAATGTGCAAAATAAACTTTAAACTTTTAAATTCGCAGCAAATAAACCCTACAATTATCTTTTTTTAATGTTGTTATTGCTTAACGTAGGCCCCAGTTAATTAGTGCCATAGGTCCTAAATTATTATACAAGTAGTGTCGTGGACCATGAACTTTGAAATTTTGACCAAATTATCCCCATTATTTATGTATAGAACATTAGCTATTATGTAGATCAAATTAACGTTAGCTTGGTTCCCCATGGTGAATGCATTGTTGGCCATAGCAAACGACTCATAATTTTGCAAAATGACATTTTTTGCCCTTTTTTTGTAATATTTTTTAAACGATTGATATCTCATGCTTCCGTAATTTTATAACTTTGATTTAATCTTATTTTGAATAATGTTTATTTCTTTAATGATGAAAACTTATGATCTCATTTGAAAAGAAATTTGAGTATCATAGAATTTTATAGACGATGGATGTGAAAGTTGATGATTTCATCAATGAATTTAAAACCCAAAGTAACTGGTTAATTAAAATTCTTTAATACTTAAACTTCTTTTCTAATAGAATCCCAAGTTTTCATCATTAAATAGATAAACATTATTTAAAATAAGATTAAATTAGAGTTATAGAGTATACGAAATTATGGTATACTAATCGTTTGGAAAATATTGTAAAAAAGGGCAAAAAATACCATTTCACAAAATTATAGGTCGTTTGATATGGCCAAAGATGCATTTATCACGGCAAACCATGTTGAGGTTAATTTGATCTGCATAATAATCAACATTCTACTCACTTAATAGTTTAGGATTTGTTGAGCTGATTATCTGGGACCCATGGTGAACAATAACTATGAATAGTACGGTGTTAAAAAAAAGATAACGGTAAGGTTTAATTTGCTGCAGAATTACAAGTTTAGAACTTATTTTACATAATTTAAAAGTTTAAAGTTTAGGACACTTTTCATATAAGAGTTCAGAATTTATTTTGCTCATTAACTCATAAAAGTGCACATTAATTTTATAACAATTATATGTAGGGTGAATACCACCTAGGGCCTTAGACATTTTGTTTTGGGCCTACCTAGTGAACCTACTCTTCTTTCTTTCTCCTCATTTTCCTGTTGATCATTGGAGGAAATTTAGGCCTTTGTTAGAAAGTGACTCAAGCCTGCATTAAATCCTTGAATTTGAAAGACACGACTGTACCCAAATAAATAAATAAATAAGAGAAGGGAAAGACACGAATGTTTTAGGGAAATAACATAAAAAATTTAAACTAATAAATTTATAATAGATAGGTCATGATAAATTTTTTTAGAAAATTAATTGTAAATATTAATATAGACATTAAAAACTCTAGGAATTTACAATTGCTTGAATCAATATTTATAATTTATTTTTTAACAAAATTTTGTCAAAAACTTATCCATAATAAAATCTGTATTTTGAAAGTTTATTGTCATTCTCCCAATGTTTTAATGTATAAATAATGCCTTTCACATTCTAGATCAATTCATTGGCAGAAAAAATAGTTTACGAGACTTTGTTTTACCTTTCAACAAGCCACAACATGTTTTTTGTTAATTATTAAAAAAAAAAGTGGCTGAATCTTATGCTTAGAGCTCTGATACATTGTGTTAGATTCATGCTGATTGGGTATAAAAAAAATATTACCATTAGACCAACCATAAGATCTATTCTTTCTAAATCATAATATAGAGTATTAATAACTATTTTATAGTTATAAAAAAAATTAATAAAATCTTAATCTCTTAAAAAAATTATCTTTACAATTATATCTTCATTAATTAAATATCTTATATAAATATCTTAATAATAACAATTAAAATTTTAATATATCATTCTTTTAAAAAGAGTACGAAAATAGGGGTATAATTAGAATCTAGAAAATACCATATATTATTTTTCCTTCAATTCAAATATCTGCAGCTTTTGAAAAAAATATTCATACAAATAAATTTCTCATTACTATAAAAAATATTATTTTTATCCTTAGTCTCAATTACTAATGCACTTTATAATAAATAAGAAATACATTTACATAATGATTTAGATTAATAAATATAAGGGATGAAATAGAAAAAAAGTTTTATATATGTTACTTGAATTTTGTTATAGATTCCTATATTTTTTTATTTTTGATATTTTAGGTCCCCTATGAGCAGTGTTATAGGAATCTAGAATACTAAAAAAAAGTATAGAGACTTAAAATAATAAAAAAGGTGTAAAGACTTCTAATAAAATTTGACTAAAGTGCAGTATCGTAAAGTTATATTTTTTTTTCTTAAAAAAGGTTTATATTTTTGACACGAAAGAGTAGTCAGAGATAAAGTTGTTAAATTTGCGAGTTTAAATAAACTCGTTACAAGAATGTAAATTTGAAACGTAAACTCATTAGAGTCTACTTTTATTAATAAATAACCTTTAAAAATATATACCTAAATAATTAAAATATAAAATATGATCATAATTTAATTTAAATATATTTTAAGTATAAATTATTGAAATTAAATCTATTTACACTCATGGATTATCATATCTAGCATAGAAATTTTAAAATAGGGCAATTTATTTTTGATATTTTTTGTTTTCTTTTTATATTAACATTAGTTTTTGTTTTTTAGTTTTATTTTTATTGAACTGGATCTTATCATTTTTATGAATCAAATTTTACATAATATATATCTATCTTATTTAATGAGTTTATGAGTAAATTAATATGATTTTAAAATTTAAAAATATAAAAACAATAAACTTATAAAGTTTATTTGTAAATTTAATTAAATTTTATTTAATTTGAGTTTATAAAAAAAATTAATATAATTTTATAAATTAAAAATATAAAAATGATAAATTTATAGAGTTAATTTAAGAGTTTGATAAGAATGATGGAAGACGAGCATATTCCTAGACAAGAGTCTCTGTTCGAATGGACATGAAAAAGTCGAAATAGCACCGGGCGTCTTTGAACAGTACTGAGATGAAGCCAACTTCCCTCAAGGAGTTTTTGGATATTTCACATAACAAGGGTTTGGTGGTCACATGGAGGTTCAGTCCTCAACCACAAGTCATGAATTATGAAAGACCAACCCCCACAAGGATCCACATCCTCTCATACTTCCACTCCCTCAACCTTCCTCAGCAGCAAGAAGTTCTACACCATTCAATTAATATCTAATCGTCATATCTTGTATCTCATATTAAAATAATTTGATTATAAAAATAATTTTTATATATCTTGTTTTACTATTTTATATTCTATCTGTTAAAAAATATAAGGCATTTTTTGAGGAGTTAGATGTTAAAAAAGGTAAGGTATTTTTAGTCTTTTAATGTGTAATCATTATCTTTTTTTTAAAAGTGCCTTTATTGATAGTAACTTTATATTTATTATACGGTATTTAATAGGAATAAATATAAAAAATAAGGTTAGTTGAAAAGTAGGTAACAACTTTATTAGGAATAAAATTCGATTAAAAATATCTTACATATTTAAACGGAGGGAGTATATATATATATATAAGGATAATGATTTAAATTGATTTTTTTAATTTTTAAGACTTGTTTTAAAAAATTGCTTTGCATTTTTTTAAATATCTATTATTAGAGTTTGAATAAATCAGACTATATAAATATAAGTTAGCTTGCAGGGGCTTACGGTATGTTTCATTCAAACCTTGGCCTAACTTATTTAACAAAAACCTATTTAAAAAAATTTTACAAAGTGATTTTTTAGGACAAGTTTTTAAATAAAAAATAAAAAATCAGTTTAAATCATTATCCTAATATGTATATGTATATATATATAATAGTGAAATAATAGAGTGTTTAATAAGGATAAATATAAAAGATAAAATTAATTTAAAAATAATTAATTATTTTATTAAAAAGTAAAATTTAATTAAAAATATTTTATATTTTTAAATAAAATAAGTATGAATTTAAGGGGGAGGATGTACCATGGCTGAGGATTGCTGAGGGAGTGGGAATTTAGGATCCGGTCCCAACCCGCAAATGCTAAGTGCTAAATAAATTCTCCGAAGGCAAGTGGAGGCCTCCTTCTGCAGTGGCATGTGGTAGTTGGTGATTGAATTTCTGAGTTCTGACAAATTATTCATGACCTTGTCCCAACTTTGTCATTCACTTTTCTCAATGCATGCACTCAAAAACACTCTGATTCAAATTAAAAATTTCTCCACATTATTTATAAATCACTTTTTTAAAATTCATTATTTTTTATTAAATTTAATAAATTACTTCCTCCATCTTAAATTATAAAATATTTTTAAATAAAATTTTATATATTAATAAATTTAATTAAATATATTTAATAATTTTATTTTTTTTAAATAAAAATATGAACTTTTAAAAATATCCATTATTTAATATATTAAAAAAAAGAACAAAAATTAATTATAGAAAATAAAATATAATATTAAAATTGATGCATTTTATAAAATCTTAATATACCTAAAGTGTTTAATATTTTAAGATATAAAAATTCCTTTAAAAATGTCATATAATTTGAGATAGAGAGAGTATTATTTTTGGTCCTATTAAATATATATATATATATGTATATATTAATAATATATTTTCTCTAATATTTAATAAATATAAAAAATTTGTAATAAAAATTTAATAATATAATTTATAAATAAGACAAAAAAATTTATTTTCTTACCTTATAAATAAGAGCAAAGTCAGTACTTTCTCTATATTTACTTGTTGAAAAATTAATCATTTAATATTTAAAGTTTTGATTAAGTAATAACTTAATTTCTGAACTTTGGCTTATTATAATTTATTATTTATAGTTTTGATTCAATTGTAATTCAATCTCTCAACTTTAACTCTTGCAAATCAATCCCTATAGTTTTAACCATTTAAATATTGATCATTATATTTTAAAAAATAAAATTATAAAGATTAAAATTATATTAAAATTTAGGACTAATATTTTAAATTAGTAAACCCTTTAAATATTTATAAAGATTAAAATTTTAAAATAGTTTAATCTTTATAATTTTATTTTTAAAATTTAATGACTAATATTTGAATGGTTAAATCTATGGGGATTGAGTTGCAAAAGTCAAAATAAGAGACTAAGTTACAACTGAATTAAAATTACAAAGACCAAGTTACAACAAATTAAAATTCAGAGATTGAGTTATAATTGAATTAAAATTATAAGAATTAAATAATTAATTTTTTCTTTTCTTCTCCTTGTTTGCACAGGAACACTTTGAAGAAGTTCTGTTCAATTATCCCTGGACATCACGTTTTCTAAATTTCAAGATATTATTATTACTGGTTTCCAATAATATTTTACAAAAAAATATTTCCAATAAGATATTATTAAGGGGGTTAGATGTTAAAAAATATAAACTTTTAATGTTTTAGGGTATAATCATCGCATTTGTTTCCAAAAGTATCCCTAATGACTAAATTACATTATATTTATTTTAGAAACACTTGATAAATATGAAAAGCTGGTGTTATTTTGAAGACAAATAATTATTTTATTAAAGAATAAAATTCAATTAAAAATATCTTATATTTTTAAATGAAAGGAGTATTTCTTTTGATTCTTAATATAGGATATTTTCTCAAGATAAGAAATTGTGCGGTCTCTATAATTATTTTTTTCATTATACTCTTTATTTATTATTCCATTAAAAAAGTTAATTAATATTAGCTGTCATTATTAGATATTTAAATAAAATATTTAATAAGAGTATAATTGGATAGATGTACTAGTATAATTTTTTTAAAAAAATTAAGGTTTCAATTAATTTTTTTAAAAAAATTAAGGTTTGAGGACAAATAAATAGGCATGGAGCCATGGACGGAGTCTAATTATTTTAGCTAATTATTGGGTTTGTAATTCGTAAATAATTGCTACATTCAATCTCTTTTCTCTCCATCTTATTTAAATATTCTCCCATATGTTTTTTACTCCCTCCATCGCATTATTGTATTTTAAAAAAATTATGATTGGACATAGATTATGAAGTATAGTAAATATATGTAAAAATATATTTCATTTGATGTTTATTGTAAAGCACTTCTAACCATACCTTGAAATTAAAAAGACATAGTTAAATTATTAATTTTATCTGAAAATAAAATAAAATTTTAATTTTATCAGTATTTAATTAAATAGAAAAGTTTCAATTTTTTATTACATTTTTTCTGTAATTAATAACTTTTAAAAGGAATAATATTGAAAAACTTAATTCATAGTCCCTCTATTAAACAATATAAGACATTTTTTAAGGAGGTGGATGTTAAAAAATATAAGGCATTTTTAATCTTTTGAGGTATAATTATTGCTTTTTTTTAAAAGTGTCCTTATTAATAATGACTTTATATTTCTTGTAGGGTATTTAATAAGGATAAATTTAAAAAAATAAAATTAATTAAAAAGTAAGTAACTATTTTATTAAGAGATGAGATTTGATTAAAAATATCTTATATTTTTGAACGGAAGGAATATATCATTATGTGATTTATAAAGATATAATAACTTCTGTTGGTTAGAACGCTGGATGCTTTATAGCATATTTTGCCAGATTTATTCCTCATTTAATGCCTCTATAATATTATAATAATAAATAGTACATTACTCTAATGATAAAACAAGATTTTTTAATTTTTCTTAAAAAACTTGTAATATGAAACAATTCTTTTCTTAAAAAGACAAATATAATGAAGGGATCAAGGGAGGGAGTATAAAATAAAATTATTTATGTCTAATTTAACATTTAACAACTACTCATTTAACATTCATTAGGAAGTAACTCATACATTTGAATAAAATATTTTTAACTATTTTTCTTATTAGCAAAATAGCTTGAACAATTATATTTTATGTCTTAACTTTTTTCCCCTTTTCACTTTTATTCCCAATTAATGCCTAGCATGTTTTCAACGTGCATGGACTAAATCTTTTTATTCTTGATCAGGAATATTTTTTGAAAAAAATACTAATTGCTCCTTGATTTCCAAGCTGTAATTCCTGAGTCTTTTTCTATTAGAAAAAATTATATAATTAACTTTATATATTCAAAGTACATGTTTCAATTAAATCAAAACATATGAATATTTTATATATTATTTATTCCACAATAAACTTTTGATATTAATATTATTTTTAATACCTTTAGTCCTTTAAATATACTTGTTTTAATTTGAATGGAAAAGGTATATTATATATGAAACTAAATATTTAATTCTTTTTCATATCATATCAATATAACATACTTAACATATGTGTTTTTAATTAAATAAGATATATATATATATATATATATCTTTAATGACTTCTTTGACCTATGTTAAATATCACTTTTTACCCGCGGCAATACTCTCATTCCAAACTCCATTTAAGGTGATTTGCTTACATTTATTGTTCAATTATATTTTAAATATGATTGCCTCTGATAAAAAAAACGAGTAAATTTGAAGTATTGTAAAATTTTTGAAATTAGACTATGGAGAAGTAGGGAGAGTTTGGATCAGATCCCAAGATGCAGCCTTGCAGATCAGGGAGGAGGAGAAGGGGCAATTATACTGGGGGCAAATATTGTCCTTTTCACCTGAGATATTGAGGATAAAGTGGACATTTTAACAAAGATTGTAGATTTTGTAATTTTGCAATGAACATTTATATATGAAACTAAATATTTAAGTCTTTTTCATATCATATCAATATAACTTGGACATTTTAACATTTATATAGCCCCCTCTCTTAGGAATGGCTATTAGGAAAAAAATAAAAAATAAAAAAGTCCAACGGACGCCCAGCCAGACAATGGTGTAGTGGCATTCTTCTCTTACACATGTAGCCCCCCTTACAAAACGACACTATATGATAATTAATATTCTTTTTTATCATGGGCCTCCTTACAAAACGACACTATATGATAATTAATATTCTTTTTATCATGAATATTCTTTTTATCATGGGCACTATGTAAACTAATATTGATTTTTTATTGTTGAATTGAAGGGATAATCACTAATGGCCTAAAATTGGGAGCAAGATTGAATTCACGACTTTCTACTTATAAGAGAATTTACATGTCCCTAAACTAAAAGATCATTGGCTATAAACTAATATTTATCATGAAGAATCATATTATTAGTACAAAGAAGCTCTAAATACAACCAAATTATTATTGTTGTTGTTGTTGTTATTGATAATTATAATAATAGTACTTCCATACTCTTGGTTCTATTTATTATTTCTCCTGTTTTATTTATAAGGTAAAAAAAAAGATTAATTTTGATCCTATTTATAAAACTCTTTATTATTTTCTATGTTAATCTTTGCCTTTCTCCCTTTATTTGATGTAAAAAAAATTATTTAAAATTGTTCCTCTCGTCCTTATTAAAAGGTTGAGGTGAAAAGTTATTAAATTTTAAGACATAATTAATATAATTTAAAATTTTCTTTAATTTCAGTGAAATATATTCAAAGCAACTTATAAATAAAATTAAAAAAATATTAGAGCTTGTTTAAAACTGTTTTTATTTTATTGTTCTAAAAATTAATGTTTTAAAGTAGAATATGTCTTGAGAATAAAAAATAATGAAAACATGTGTTTTTTACATTTTCTCTTATTGTTTAGAACAATAATTCCAGAAATCTAACATATGTTTTCATTTTTTGATTCTTCAAAATAATATTTGATTTTTTATTCTTTAAAATATTAAAGAACAGAAAACTGTTTTTGAAACAGATTGCTAAACAGTTGGTAACTAAACTTCTAGTTGGGTTTTTTTGAAGTTGATTTTTACGCAAACGCGTCCCTAAACACTAAAAAGCAACACTTTTTCACAACTTTAATTGAAATAAATAAATAAATAAATAAATATCACTCTTTCGTGGTCTTCCAACATAATTTCCCAAATTTCACTAATTAAAAATGTAACAGTCCCTCAGTTTTTGGTCCCAACGATTTTTTTTTTTGATAAATTGGTTCATTAGTCCAAAAAAAATTTTCTACCCAAAAAATATAAATCAAATTTTGAAAAATTTAGGAGTATGGTTAGTTCATATTAATATACAAGGAGTTTATCATTGATATACAAAGAGTTTATTATAAAAAATTTAAAAATTTATAGAGGATTTATCATTTATATCTAATGATATATCATTGATAAATATAATAAACCGGCCATAATGTAAAATATAATAAATATTGAGATATTTGCTTAATTTGATCCTATAATATGGGTTTTATATGCAAAAGCTCCCTTTTTTGATATCTTGTGTATATTTTGCTTCTCATCATCTTTTTAATTTCACCACAAATTTCCATAACAAATTTCTAATTATTTTTGGAAAAATTGATAAGAATGACAATAAAGATAGTTAGGAAAAGGGACTAAAAAGGTTCTTCAGCAGAATTAAAGTTATAACATTTTTTTGTTAAGAGAATAAAATAAAAAAATAAAATAGTTATAATCAAATTAGTTAAAACCACCCAGCCGTACATAGTAATATATATGATTAAAACTATAATATTATCCTATGTTATGACTCACCATAGCTAGTAATCATGGCTTGAATGTGCCTAAATTAGTTGTTAATACTAGTATATAATACTCCTTCTGTCTTTATATATAAAAAGTTTTTTAAAACTGTTTTTTGTCTTTAAATATAAGAGTTGTTAACATATTTTTTAATGAATGAACCATTATACCCTTATTAAATTGAAAAGAAAAAATATAAGTACCCTTATTAATTTATTTTGAAAAAAAATTTATTTTTATTTACAATAATTAGGGATAAAATTAAAATATTGCTGTTCTTTTAATTAGAGAACTAATTTTTATTAATTTGCGTGATTTAGTTAAAGATATCTTATATATAGTAATGGATGTAGTATTTTTTTGGGTCAGTCAACATGATATACACACCGACAAGCTTTTAAAAATTTTTTGATGAATAATAGTTGTTTCATCCAAATTTAAGTAACCTTGTTATTTAATTGTTGTCAGTTCAGTGCATCACTGCGGAAAATATTTATAGTATCTTTAATGCTATAAGTTACTGTTACAAATGAGTTAGTTTAAGTATTTATTCACGCTATGTATCTTTTTCCATTTAAATGACGCTATAACATCAAGAGCAGGATGACCTACCTAATTCATACACCCGTTGGTTGTAAATGTTAATGGGTATTGTCACGCCCCAAAAATCAGGTGTGACCGGCACGGGATATAGGCACAAAACTCATATCCCTTAAGCCTTGATCGAATAAACTCTGAAATTAATACGTTAAACACACTAATAGAGTAATTAGAAATTGTTACAATATTAATTCAAATATTCAACTTTAAAAGAAATATAAGGCTCCTACCTGTAGTCTATGTGGAGCACCTAAGGCCAGACGCCAACGTAGGTATAAGTTCAAATTTTTCATCAAATTAGGATTTGATTAAAATAATTCTTCTGCTTCAATTCAGCAATAAAACTCCTCAGTGGATATCTCGAGTCACGAGTTCAACTATACCATCTGAGACCAAAATATCTTTTCCAGTGAATAACGTCCCAACAATAAATAATAGAACATAAATAAAATGAAAAGTTTGAAATAGTTATGTAAGTTAAATAGACAAAATTTTCATAAAAATTTTATAAACTTCATAATAAAATGGCTCTATAAATTTCAAATAAAATCTCAAATCATTGAACTATCATAGAAAATGATATTATCACTTGATTTCAAGAAAGCACATAAATGAAATAAATATTTATAAACAAATTACTAAATAAAAACCAATAGAATATGAAATCATCAAACGATTGGATTCATAAATATAGGGACTTATTAGAACAATTAACAAACGTGGACACATAATCCACGAGGGTAACTAACCAAACGCGGCTTATGCCACAAAAACAAACGTGGACACTCAGTCCACGAGGGTAAATAACCAAATGCAGCCGAAGCCACGAAACAAACGTGGACACACAGTCCACGAGGGTCATGGTAACCAAACGCGGCTTGAAGCCACGAAACAAACGTGAGTACGATGCTCACGAATAACCATCCCTCCATTCCACGTGCGTTGGCCATCGCACGGGGCTAGCACCTCCTATAAACATTCTGCTAGCTAGGTGTACCATGGCGCGCCAAGGGCTAACGGAACTGCCGTTAGCAACTAGTGTTTCGTATAAAGTCCCCTTTTTTTAAAACTATTTTCAAACATGCGAGAAAATCATCGCTTTCATGATACAATTCTCGTTCTCAAAATCAAACTCGCATGAATACTTTTAAGCATGAAAACTTGCCAGAATAAAATTTCATATCCAATGCTCATGCTTGCATTTATCGAATAATCAAAATTTCAAAGTCGAACTCGCATGAATCATTCTTTGTATCAATCCAATATTTGATAAAATAAAATTCTCATAATCAAAGTTCAAACTTAATTTAATTGATCAAATAACATTTCAAATTTGATAAAGCTAATTTTTCAAAATAAAGTAAAGTTAATCAACAAATATCCAATAATTGCATTAATGCTATTAAAATGATTTCCAAAACAAAGTAATATTCCAGTAAAAGAAATTTTGATTAAAAATAATCAGTTGGGACGCTATCCACTTACCTGATAAGCCTTTCCAACCTCTATAGCTTACTCCTTATCACTTTTATCAAGATCCTCTTCCTCTAGACACCCTATATGAACATATTTATATACATGCGAAATTTAAGTCAACAAAAATAACTCTAATCAACTACAATAGTAATTATTCAAAGACACCAAAATTCATATCTTAAAAGCTTCTCTAATTTCACAGTTACTTCATATGAATACTCCCCTTATCTAACATATTGAGTATACTTCTATTTTCAAACTCTATAACACACACATCCAATTTTGTGTGTGTGTGTTACATTTAATCTTTCAATTGCTTCATAATTCCTTTAGTGAACGTTACATCAAACACCTAATATACACCCTAAAATTGAATCATAACACAACACTGTAATTTATAAATTCTCAACCATAACTCAAGAATCCAATAAATCTATCAATAACATAGATAAATGTCTTTACAATATTCGATTCAAATTTACAAATGAGTAACACCCAAGCCAATTCATGTCTCTTGCGAGATCCAACAAAGTTGTAGAAGAAAAAAAATACCTACTCACATATCTCTTTTTACCATTTCCAAGTTAAACTCATAAGATAATAGCACCCCAACCAATTAAGTTTTTCAAGAAACTTATTGATATTCTAGTAAATATACAATAAAATAACTCCTTTTCACAAGCATTTTAACAAACATTTCATGGTCACTAACTGTCAAATTCCATGTCAAAGTTTTTTTATTTCAAACTCATCCTAACCGCTTCTTAACATCATCTAGTTCAAACAAAATTAACTTGACTCAAACTCTAACCATACTTATCATAATCATACTTCCACTACACAAATTTCAGTAACTTAGAAAAAAAAATTTCAATTTCAATCATTCATTCAGACACACTTTCTTGCACTAAATTATCAAGAAGAGTTCAAAAATCCTCACCTTAAGTACCAACAATAACAGAGGAGGGAGAGAACGAGAAGAAGCCGACAGAACAGGGAGAGGAGTTCTCCTATTTCCAGCTTCAACCAATGGCAGACCACTCCTCTTTCTCTCTTCAGAAACGCACAAGCAGGCTAAAGGACCAGATGCACTCAACCACAGTAATAATAGAAGAAGAAAAAAAAATCACGAGCTGCATAGAGAACGAATCAGAGACAGGGTACACACGAAAGGAAGAAAACAGAATCACAGCACTAGATCAAACAGAGATGAGCTCGCGAACAACCCTACCAGCTCCGACGACCTGATTCTCGGACCCCAGCTGCGTGTACGTGAACAGCGAGAACAGAGAAGCAACAAAGAAAACAAGTAGAGACAGGGAAGTACGGCGGACAACCTGGGTATCACATAGAGATGCCGAGTCTCCACTTTCACCGCGCGATCAAATATAGTGGAGGACGACAGAAAAAGGGAAGAGATGACAGTGGACTGGAGGAAATCGAAGCTCCCTATCTCTCTCCATTGTTTCTGGACTTTTCGACAGGGAAAAGGAAAATATGAGAGAAGAAGCCACACGTTTAGGTCTCTGTCTCTGTCTTTTTTTTTTCCAGAAGGGCATTATTGTAATTTTGTCAATAGGCTGAAGCAAAAGAGAAAATATAGAAAATTTGCACTCTTGGCCTCATAAGATTCAAACTCATGACCTATTAAATAAGTAGCAATATAATTGCCACTAGACAAACTCTTCTTCTTGTTAATTTATTCCAAAATTAATATAAATACACTTAAACACAATATTATGTATTTTTTAATTTTAATTTTAATTTTAACTTTTAATTTTTCAAAAAAAAAAATTTGGGTTATTACAGGTATTTATTTGCATTTTAAAAATGAATGAATTATTTTAAGAGAAATTCTTAAGTTGACTAAGTACATCATGTCATTTGTGATCTGTTCAATAAAAACATGACATTTAGATAGTATTAAATGTAAATTAATTCTAACATTAATGATAGTAGAAAAATGAAAATGCATAAGATTTAATTTAGATGAGTTAAATCATTCTAATTGGACAAATCATAAATGGCGTGCCACATTGGGTGTATCTAAAATTTTCTCTTATTTTAAGGTGGTTATAGAATACAATTGTTTACAGCTCGGTTTGTTTAAGCATTCTATCCAGAACGCATGAACAAATGATTCGGTGATTTTTAGAAAAATTTATTCTATATATAATGATGATGAGCTGAATCATACAACATGGTGATCCAAATTGGTGGCTGAGGTGAACCCAATACAGGGGTGTTGAGGCTGTGGGTTAGATGACATGTTTGTAAACAAAATTATATTGGGTGTCGAAGCACATGTCAGTGAGCATAAGTTGAGATGCGCAACGGTAAATAACAACACCAACAATACCAATTTTACCCCATAGTTTTCAGGCATGTGTTTGACTTGGTCTGAATTTGTGGTATTAGGTTATCTGTTATTAATCTTTGCTAATAATAAAAAAAAAAAAGGTTATCTGTCATTAATCTGTAGTAAAACATTGTTATGACAAATTAACATTTATATATGAGCCGTTATCGTTTATTGTAATAATTTTATTTTATTGAGTTTTGTGAAACTGTTATTTTGTTTAATGCCTTTGAAAAAACAAATGTTATTATATGCAGTAGAAATAATATGAGTTCGAATTCGAATTAACGAAAACGTTGGGATTCGGTAATGAGAGGTAGCGTATCAATGATCCATGAATAGTATAATTTTTTGATGATATATTCATAATTTTTTGAAATGGTAAAATTTGAAGCAAAGAACAAGAAAGTTGGAATTGGTTTCAGTGCTCAACACAGTAATAAACATCGTGGTGCTTAGCGCTGTGATGAGATCTGAATCATTCAAATTTTGATCTGAATGATTCAGATTTAAAGTATTATTATATTTTATATTTATTAAAAAAATTATAAAATAATTTCAATAAATTTTTTTAATATGAATTAAATTTAATTTAAAGAGTCTAATTTAATATTAAGGGTTTTATAATTGATGTCCATTGACTATTTAAATGTACTTTGCATAGTCCAGAACTAGATACTCAATGCATATCAATTATAAAACTCTTAATATTAAATTGGGTCTTTCAAATTAAATCTAAATCATATTAAAAATAAAAAATTATTAAAATTATTTTATAATTTTCATTAATTTTTATTTTAATAAATGTAAAATAAAAATATATAATGGTATTTTAAATCTGAACCGTTTAAATCAAAATATGAATAGTCTAAATTTTCTCACAATGATGAGTACCACGGTGCTCATAACTATAACGAGCAAAGAAACCAATCCCAAGAAAGTTTGGGCCCCTCAAAATTCAAAGCTGGTTCCACACCTATTTATAAATACATCCAATTCAACCACTCACGACTCACACACCAACACACACAATAACTGAGAGTAGTATTTCCAGCAAGCTTTACAGAGAAATAATGGAAGACGGCAGGCAAATCATCAGAAGACCTCATTGCTTGGTACTGCTTTATCCAGCTCAAGGTCACATAAACCCTATGCTTCAGTTTTCAAAGCGTTTGGATCATAAGGGTGTGAGAGTCACGCTAGTCGCCACTCGCTTCCTCCGCAAAACCCTAAAATTAGATCAGCACTGCTTAACCTCCATGGCTCTTGAGAGCATCTCTGATGGCTTTGACCATGGAGGGTTTGAAGAAGCTGGCAGCGATCAAGCCTACATCGATCGTTTCTGGGACGTAGGGCCAAAGTCTTTTGAACAACTTCTACAGAAGCTCACACTAAGTAGTTCAGTTGATTGTGTTGTGTATGATTCTTTCTTGCCTTGGGCTCTTGAGGTTGCCAAGAAGTTTGAGGTTATTGGAGCTGCTTTTTTCACCCAATCTTGTTCAGTGAATAGTATATATTATCATGCTTGTCAAGGAAACTTGAAAAAGATTCCTCAGACTGATGATCATCAGTCTGAGATTTCACTTCCTGCGTTGCCAACATTTGCTATGTCCGACTTGCCATCTTTCTTGGATGCTTCGGGACTTTACCCAGCTTTCTCAAAAATGGTTGTGAATCAGTTCTCTGATATTGAGAAAGCAGATTGGGTTCTTTGTAATTCCTTTTATGAGCTTGAGCCACAGGTCAGTAATATTTGATAATATCTTTTATTTGTATAGTTATTAGGTATAGCATTTACTACATATATTTATCTGTGTGGAAAGCTTCTAAAGGTTTTTTGTGAATGAATACTTTAACTTCTAAAGGTTATTCACTGAAGCAAGTGATCGATACTAAATTGATATAAAATAAAAGAATTCCATCAAAAAGCAATACAAACACTTAAAAGAATCAACTGATAAGTCACATTTGAGGACTACAGTGTAGATCTGATCTGATTTCCACATTTAATTGTTTTCTTGTATAATTCATCAATATCAGAGAAGCTTTCTTTATTTAATTAGGAATATGACCCTGTTATTTTAATGAGTTAAAGGAAAAATTTGCTATAGAAGATTTTTACCAGGAGAAACTAGTATCCTTAACTTTTAGGTGTAATGTAACTTTACAATAATGGTTGACTAATATTGATTATTAGTTGAGAATTTTGACTGGGCCTAAAGAGTAATTTTGTCCTAAATTTTTTAAAATAGTAATTAGTATCCCAAACTTTCTATTAGCACAATGTTTTTGGATTATCAATGTTCAAATTAAAAAAGAAAAATCTAATAACCCATTATCATTGTAAAAAATAGTTCAAATTTCTGAATTTTGACAAAAGGTCTTACCTAAGGTTGTTTGGACACAAAATCAAACTCTACCTCAAGCTCCACATACTTCCTTTTAAAGTTCATACTTGCCTTTACATACAGACTTTTTCAAACATACATATGGATTTTGAGTCAGAGACATTCAATATAATTCAACCTAAAATCTTCTCTTATTTTTGGGTTACAACAAGTTTGTTAAATCCTTCTTGTGATTTAAAAGTTTATCATTTAAACACATTACACCAATTACAAACCAATTACTCATTTAGACAAACTTTTGGGGCAAAATTTCCCTTTAACATTTAAAATAACAATCAACCATTACTGTAGGCGTGACATTACACCATTTTTGAAACTTTTAAGGTAACATTGATCAAATCAAAAGTTAAGGATAATAGTTGCTCCTAATGAAAAATTTCCCGAAAAATTTGTCCTTTAACCCAATTTTGATTTCCAAGGAGAACATCATAACACATATGATGGGTGATTAAATATATCATTCTTTACCAACAAATGTTAGTTCTTGTAAGAATTTGACCCATAACTTATAAGATCGTGAGATTAAATCCTATTGCTGATGTAAGAAAATCTTATTGGTGAATGATCTGTAAGTATCTTTGTAAGTGTTTTTTTTTTTTAAAAAAGGCATGCTTTAACCTTAATGAATCTCTTGGGACTCAATTTACCTAAACTTTTTATTCATGCAAATAAATATCATTCTCTTTTTTTTCCTGAAATTACATATATCATTCTTCTTTAATAAAAAGTTGTTCATTTATGTTTTGTGATCCATCTTAGGTTGCTGATTGGCAATCAAAAATCTTCCCTCTGAGGACTATAGGACCAACCATACCATCAATGTTCTTAGACAAGAGACTCAAAGATGACAACGCCTACGGTCTTAGCTTTTACAAAGAAGAAAACGATGTTTGTTTGAATTGGTTAGGAGACAAGCCAGCTGGGTCTGTAGTTTATGTCTCCTTTGGCAGCATAGCATCATTAAACAATGATCAAATGGAGGAACTAGCATGGGGCTTGAAGGACAGTGAGAGCTACTTCTTGTGGATAGTTAGAGAACCAGAGAAACCTAAGCTTCCCAAGAACTTTTTGGACATTTCACAGAACAAACAGGGTTTGGTGATCACATGGTGTCCTCAACTGCAAGTGCTGGATCATGAAGCTGTGGGTTGCTTTGTGACACATTGTGGATGGAACTCAACATTGGAAGCTGTGAGCTTAGGAGTTCCAATGGTGGCAGTTCCTCAGTGGACAGACCAACCCACAAATGCAAAGTACATAAAAGATGTGTGGAAGATGGGAGTGAAAGCTGAGGCTGATGAGAAAGGGATTGTGAGAAGAGAAACAGTGAAGAAATGCATACAGGAAGTGATGCAGAGTGAAAGAGGCAAAGAGATGAAGAGGAATGCCATGAAATGGAAATCTCTTGCTGCTAAGGCTTGTGATGAAGGTGGAAGCTCAAATAAGAATATTGATGACTTTGTGGCAAGTTTTGTTCCCTCTGCTAAGTGTACACTTGGTGGGGCCCAAAACCCTATCAACACATTTTCCAATGAACAAAATGCTACTGTTGCTTCTGGAAGCCTGTAGCGTTAAAAGGAAAGGAGAATTACTTTTGAGTTCTCTCACAATACATTTAAATATTACAAAATTAATTGACAACTTAGTATTAATTTCGTTTCCTAAGTTTGTTAATGGATCTTGTGGTATTTAAATGTATTGTATGCGACTGATGTATGATTCTCTCTAAAAAGAAATGTGTTTGTAACACTCTACCTATAGGGTTGTAGAATATATAACAAAAATGATTGTGCAAGAGTAGTAGGTATTTTATTTATGACTGTGTTTTCAGAAAAACTAATACCTGTACTGATTGGCTGGTATGTAATGCGAATTTTTTTAACCATCAAACTAAAATTCTATCTTATGCAACCTCCCATAGAACGTTTAGCAATTATGGGTTATGATTTTATCAATGAACTCATAAATCTAATTAATCCTTTTTACTCCAAAATTTTTTACCTCTTGTATTCTCTTAAAAATAATTGCATGTAAGGTTTTTTTTTTTTTTGGGGGTTGATTGGGATCTCCTACATCTATAGAATTAAATACATTCATGTAGAATGCTCTAGAGAGAGAGATACGAGAGAAAAGTGATCTTGGGCATAAAAAAAAATTAAATTAGTGCCTGTAGACAATTAATTTCAAGAGGCTTTACTCCATCTGTCTCTCTGTAGTACGCATCAAGAATTTAGATTTTCTGTAATATATGATTTTATTATATGAAGGTTTTTTGTTTAATTTTTCATGGAATGGATTAAATGATATTGCAAGGTATATATCACTACAAAAAAAAAAAAGAATTTCAGCGGCTACAGTAAAAGCCGCTGCTAAAAGTGTGACTTTCTACGGTGATAAGATATAGTCGCCGCTGATTTTCAAACTTTCAACAATGACAAGTGCATGTCGTCACAGAAAGTCACACTTTCAGCAACAGCTTTTACTGTTGCCACTGAAAGTTGAGAATCAGCGACTTTTACAATATCACCACTGATTGTCAACATATTTTAAAATATGTTATAATTTTTTAAAAAAACTTATATTGTAAGTTTTAGTGGCAATATATGAGTCACTGCTGAAAGTTAAGAATCAGTGGTGACTTTTTAGTGTCTCTGTTGATTGTCAACATATTTTTAAATGTATTATAATTTTTTTAAAAAACTTATGTTGTAAGTTTCAGCGATGACATACAAGTCGCCGCTGAAAGTTGAGAATCAATGATGACTTTTTAGTGTCGCCGCTGATTGTCAATACATTTTAAAATATGTTATAATTTTTTTAAAAAACTTATGTTGTAAGTTTCAGCGGTGATATACAAGTCGTTGTTGAAAGTTGAGAATTAGCGGCAATTTTTTAGTGTCACTGTTGATTGTCAACACATTTTAGAATATGTTATAATTTTTTAAAAAAACTTATGTTGTAAGTTCCAATGGCGACATACAAGTCGCCACTAAAAGTTGAGAATCAATAGTAACTTTTTAGTGTCACCGTTGATTGTCAATACATTTTAAAATATGTTATAATTTTTTTTTAAAATATTATGTTGTAAGTTTCAATGACGACATACAAGTCGCCATTGAAAGTTGAGAATTAGCAGCGATTTTTTAGTATCGCTGCTGAAAATGAGACTTTTAGCGGCGACTTTGAATGTCACCACTAAAAGTTTGATTTTGTATTATCATCTTAATTTTTTTTATTTATCTAATATTTAAGATTTTAAGACATTAATTTTGTTGTATTATTGTAATTTTATAATGAATATATAAAATAACATAATGAGTTTTTATTTAATATATTCTATGGTTAGATTATAACTTTAAGATAAAGTTAAGGTATTATTTAATGCTAATGAGCAAAAGTAAAGAATTAAGTCAAATTATATTATTTTACATGTGTGTTTGTATTAAAAAAATTACAACTAAGGTTAAGAGTCAATCGATGTTAGCAAACTAAGGTTAGAAGAAAAGTCAGTAAATGTAATATGATTGATGTTTGGATATGTTTTTTTTTAGAAGTCTGTTAGATAAACTAAAATTTATTTGGATAATTTTATTCAAAAGCTAGTTGAGATGTTTAATGGCCAAAATAAGCATGAAATTTTTAATAAATATTTTTTGACTAATTAATAACTAAAACAAATTAAATTTAAAATTATAACTAATAAGTAAAAAATCTTAATATTCAAGATAGAAGATAAAAGAGAGAAAGCATAAGTTATTGGATTAATGTAGAAGTCAATGACACTATTTGTTTATAATAATTAAACATGTAATACTTAAATTTATTTATTCACAAAATGATATTTCATCTAATCTAATTTTTTAATTTAAATTCTACATTTAACACTAGTAACTTTAAGGCTTGATGCTAGTTTAGAAACATAAATAATTATAAACTAATACATAATCATCCGTATTTTTACTATTTATTCTTAGATATTTTTTTATATTATAATTATAAATATGAATATTAAAATAAATAATATAACAACCTCAACAAGTAAAAAAAATTAAAATAAATAATACAAATGATATTGTATCAATTATATTTATAGTTTACTTTAAACAAAATAAATAATATAATTTGTAATGTCATAAATTAAAAGAATTAAATTGAAGTATGTAAGGATAGTAATGATATCTTATAATATTTAATATTTAATATATATGTGTGTTTGTATAGTTTAACAATATGTGTGTGTGTATTTAATTATGCAATAATAGACTACAAGTTTATTCCAGCTCAGTGGCAAAATAGTTGGACACAAAAAGAATATGTCATGAGTTCAAACCTTGGAGGAAACAACTTTCAGAATGGAAATATAAATTGGTGACATGATGACACATGGCGTGTGGAGAGAGCGACACATGGAGAGTGATATGGTGCCACATGGTGTGAGGTGAGGGTGACAAGTGGAGGATGACATGGCACCACATGGTGCGAGGTGGGGTGCCACGTGGATGGTGATGTGGTGCCATGTGTGTAAATGAATCAACATTATTTTTCAACAGCGACTATGAATCAACATTACTTTTCAGCAGCGACAAAAAAGTCACCGCTAATTGGTAGCTTCTGTGGCGACAAATGTCACCATTGATACTTAACATTCAGTGGTGACAAAATAGTCACCATTGATATGCGGTTTTTACGTTGATAAAATGTCACCATTGATTTTTAATTTTTAGTGGAGACTATCGTTTGGTTGCGACAAATTTTCTTTTCTGCGGCGACATTTGTCATCGCCGATTCTTAATTTTTAGCGGTAACTTTTATTATCGTCACAGATTGAATCAGTGACAAGAGCTCTCACGACGACATTGTGGTAACTTTTTGTCGCTGTTAAAAGTTAATTTTTTTATAGTGTATGCATGTTACACCTGCTTGACGCTTTATATTAATGTGTCATTTTCAATTGGTGATTCTGTGATTCAAATCAATTGATAATTTAGACTGTAAACGAAAGTATGGCATAATGAATAGGAATTTATCTAAAGAAGCAATTAATTTTGGGAATAAAAAATGTGACACATTAGTATTCTTACATTAAAAAAATAACAAATGTATTGAACAATGACTTAAGAAATTGAAAATGAAAAAAATACTTAATTTTAGACTATCCAAATTTAACGGTTAAGTTGTTCAGATCTCATCTCAAATAAAGGAAATAACTTATTAGATCTTGGTTGACAGTGAATGTTAAAACAAAGAAAGCTGTCTTCATGTTCTAGTTTTCTTTTTTAATAATAAAAAGTAAACAGAAAAAGTTTATTAGGTCACGTTTATAGGCAGGAAGGATTTGTTGAACGAATAAAATTAAATAGGTAAACTCTGAAATTAAGAATTCCTACATTTCATGAATTTTATTTTTTAAAAAAGATAAAATATATTATATTTTATAAAAGATAATAAAATATTAAAAATATTAAAGAATTTACAGAATTTTATCAATCTCAACTTCAGAGAGTTTACTTCTAAAAATAAATGGATCCAGTATTTGTATTTAACTAATGGAATGGAATTTTTAAGATATATAGCAAAAGACAAAATATCCATAGCTGGCAAAAAAATATCCCTGAATGGAAAAAAATAAAAAATCAACATGAGATATATTTTTAAAAGGATTTCATTGAGAGACAATATGAAAATATAGATTCCCCCTTTATCTTCTTCTTCCCACCGTCAACCTCCCATTAATTTCCTCTACACAGAAACTCCAGAGTTAGATAAACTTTAAATGAAATTTATAATATATCACTTTCGATCTTAAATACTCCCTATGGTTCTTAATATATATATATATATATATATTAGAGAAATTTTAAAATCTTTTTAATCCCTAATATGAGATAAAATTAGAGTAATTTTTTTCAATTTTATACCTTTATTCGTTAGGGTTTGAGTACCTAGATAATATTTTAATATGATTATTAATTATAAGGACATAACTATAATTTCTTAAAAATAATTTCTTAATAATTGTGAAGTTAATTAAGTTTTCTTTATAATGAAAGACTGGATGGAGTATAATATATTTGTTTGAGTATTTTTGTGATTCAAAATAGAAGTCAAACTTTGATTATTGAATGTCTGTTTTCTTGAAACGCCTCGCAATCAGACAAAAAAAAAAAAACAAAAACAAAACAAACAAACAAACAAAGAAACGCCTCTCAATAAATTTGTGATTAGAGAAATACAATGATAGAGAAATTTGGCATTTAAGAAAAAGTATGAACCATTAATTAAGGGTAATAAATATGAGAAAAATTATGATTTCCTATAAATTTAATTTAATTAGTTTAACTAATTTTAACCAATTTACTGGCATGTGTGAATATACAGATATTGAGGCCTTCATATTTTGAAATTAAACGTAATATCAGTGGATGGATTTTTTTCTTAACCAACACAATGGAAAGCTTTGCAGCTAATATAAATGCCCCAGCTTAAACGTTCGGTTCAAATCACTGCAACTTTTATGAAAAAAATAGGGTTTTGTTTTAAAATTAAACTAGTATTCTTCCATTCGTAAAATTAGATAAATAAATTACACTATTCATAATGTGCAATAATATATTTTCTAGACACACATATACATGGATACTAATTCAAATTAAATGTGGTCATAATATCAAGGTGTGTACGCAGAGTGTTAGTAATGAAGAAAATGATAAAAATAGCACTCACATTTTTAAAATTTACAAATAACAAAATGATACTCCCTCTGTTAAAAATATAAGGCATTTTTAAAGAGTTAGATGTTAAAATATATAAGACATTTTTAGTATTTCAAGGTGTAATCATTACTTTTTTTTTTCAAAAGTATCCATATTGATAATAACTTTATATTTATTATATGGTGTTTAATAGAAGTAAATATGAAAATATAGAGTTAGTTAAAAATTAAGTAACTACTTTATTGAGAGGTGAGATTCTGTTAAAAATGCTTTATATTTTTGAATGGAGAGAGTAGTTATAATTAAATAAGAATAATCCAATACTGTTGTGTACTTTTTTACATAAAAACATTTTTTTGTTATGGATAACAAAAAAAATTGAAAACAAATTTATCCGTGATGAAAATATTCATACGTCTGAAAAAGATTCTAAAAATAATAGAATTTTTGATAAAAGAGCCACTTTTACATTTAAGTGTTTACAACATCATTAATTTCATCTTTATTATCTAAAATAAATATTTAATAAATTGTGTAATTATCATATATTAATTCAAAATTTTAAGTAAGTTATATAAATAAATTTATAAAAAAATTATAGGGGCTAGCCTGAGCCCAAACTCTTAAAGGCAGGGCCTAAAAGCTCTTTTATGCCAATTGTTTTTTAAAAACTTGGCTCTCAAAAAATATAAAGCCTAAAAAGGTAGTTTGTTAGACTCAATTCTTAAAAAATATAGAGTTTAAAAGGGTAGCCTGCCAAACCCTGTCCTTATTACGGCTTTATTTACAACAATACTCAAAGGGTATAGTAGAGCATGAAGAAATAAATTTTCTTTATAATATTAAAAATTGTTGTGTACTTTTTTAAAAAATGAAAATATTTTTCATAAAACACCAAAAATATTGAAAATGAATTTATCTGCTAAAAATATTCATATACACTTTTAAAAATAATACTCAAATAATGATTTAAAAAACAAGTTGAAGTATGTATTTTACTAGATAAGTAGATATATAGAATAGCTCAAGTTAAAAAGTATACGTTTTCATGCATGTTTGAGGAAGATGTATGTTAAGCAGTTTTTTATATGGCATACAACGTGTTCGGCGTCCATGCATTTTCTTCCAAAAACCATCACTTTTAGAGGCTTCTAATGTAACTTAAGTTAGGCAAAGCGTTTGAACTTTTTATTTCATCTTTGATTTGATATTGATTTTAGTCGGCCCTCCTTGATGAGAATTCTCTAGATTGGTGAAATTAATTAACCAAATCTGGACCATTCAAATGTGGTCCAGATCTCATCACAGTCACACCAAAGACGAGCCCTGGAATCTACAATCATGTTAGGTAGATCAACTTTTCACCGTTTTACATTATGCTGATTTTTGATTGCTCGAGTCTCAAGTCCTTTTAATATGGGACCATGGCAATTAGTTAGCACGTACGAGGAATTGTTTTGTTACTGTTGGTTAGTTAATAAGTTGGGAGTATCTCAAAACTCCTCCACAAATATTTATTATGATAGTCGTGCTGCAATTAAGATTGTTTATAATGATAGGTTTCATGAGTGGACTAAACACATTAAAATTGACTGTCATTTTACTTGGCAGTATGTTGTTTGGAGCACCATCTGACTTATTCAAATTTGAACCAAGTATCAATCGATAGACTTGTGTATAAAGTCTTTTCATCTAGGCTGCTTTTAGTTTCTAATAAACAAACTCAAATTGCTTTTTGTTAAGCCATCTTGAATTTGAAGAGGATGTTATTCAGAATATTCTAAAGATATATTACTATTTATTATGCCATAATTGAGAGATATTATTTGATAAGATATTGTTGTATCATTAGATTATTTCTTCCTCGTATATATTATACTCATCACAATAATAATATATGTGGCATATTTCAATCATTTTCTGATTTATCTCTCTTGTATCTGTTAGCCTTCATATAAAATTTCTCTTCTCTTTGACCTGGTGAGGTTACCATTGTTATTTCTTTTAATTTTGATGAGCAGCACAAATCAAATCATTCGAGAAGTGCCCCTCTTGATATGATAATAATTGTCAGTTTAATTGTTGGTTAGAAGCATTTTTGTTACATGATACTCGAAAAGTATTAAAATTTTAAATTTTTGAGATATGTTTTGATTATGAAGGTTATTTTAAAATTTTTGAAAGAAAATATAACTTAATAATTTTCAACTATTAATAAAATCCAATAATTATTGTTGGAGCATTTATTAAATAAATGGATTTAGCAACTCATCATCGAATCCAATTCCAGTTTTGAACTCGATCATGGCTTTATTTTTTTCAATTGCTAATAAATATCCACCTATTTAATGGCGGAGTCAGGACCTGAGTTAGGGAGCAATTTTCTTTTTGAAAAAAAATTAATAGTTTTAAAAATAATTTAATAATTAAAAAATCAATTATATAGATTTATTATACTGTTGGATTTTGAGCTAAAAAGTTAAAACTTTTGGATTTGAGTTTAGAGAATCATATGGATGTAATGTTCAAAATGTCAAGAAGATGGGTGCAAAATCTAAAATTCCATATTCATTATGCCCACCTTTACCTTTACTTGAGGCAAGGTTAGGAATTAAATATGAGCACCTCTTATAATAAAAATTTAAATATTAATTTATTATATTGTGAGAGATTAATTTTTTTTCTAAATCCAACGGTTTTAATTTTACGGTTACTTACAATTTCAAGCAGATACAGATTCTTTCAAAGAAGTTGATTTTATGCACGACACCCACGTTTTCCTACTCCGTTTGATAACAAATTGCGATGAGTTGTACACTATTTTAGGGTCCTCTTCTCTGTTGTATAGGACTGTTGAAATGTCCCAATCAAATGAAATTAATGTTAACTTCTTTGTTATTTTATTAAAGTTTAGTAACTGTTTGCAACTTGTTTGGTAGTGCTGTGGGGTCCTCGATTATGGCATAACATCTCGGTTTTTGTTTTGAATTTTATGGGACTGGGTGCAGTTAAATTGTAAAATCCATCAAATGATATATCAATAAAAATGACTCATTTGATAAGCTCAAATCCTGCAATAATCAAAGTAAGAATTTTATTTATGAACTATCTGTAAATGTTTTTAAACTTGAGAGTTTACTATCTAAATTTATCATTTTTATGTATCTAACTTACAAAACTGTGTCAACTTACTCATAAATTTGGATTAGATACAAATTTTGTTAAACTCACTAATATCATCATTTTTTACTAAGTTGAATGAGTTAAATATTTACAGTACAAAACTCAATTTATAAAAGTGATAGGCAGTGGTAGAGCTAGGACCCTAACTTAGGAGGTGCAATTTAATTTTAAAATATTAATATTATAAAAATAAAAATTTAATAATTAAAAAATAATTACATACATTACAATAATAGAGGTAAAAAATAATCACAAAAAAATTAGTATTTTGTGATTTCATGTTTTAAAATTATATTTATGAGCCAGAAATAAAAAGTATATAACGAAAAAAATCACTGTGAAAAAATTGGATTCAATTTTATAATTAAAAGGTAAATAATGATTTTTTTATGAAGGTTGTCTCATGTATAGTAAGAATTTAATATTTTGTATTAAAATTCATCATGCTTACTAGATTGTTATGGGTTTGGAAAATTTGTAAATCTCAAATAATTAGTTAAGGATAGAAGTGTAAAATATAAAGATACAAGGTGTAATTGTGTAAAATATTAAATCTCCCACTATATACTTGTAAATTTAGCCAAATTGAGGGGGTGCATTTGCCCCCCCTCAAGTAAACGTGGCTCTAGCTCTGCCACTAGTGATAGGATTTGATTCAAAGAAAAATAAAATTTAAAAATATTAAAAATTAATTTTAATAAAAAAGAAAAAAGAAATACCAAAAATAAGTTGCTTAATTTAAAATTTCTATATTGTATATGATAATATATAGATATAGGTGAATTTAATTTCAATGATTTATACTTAAAACATATTTGAAATAAATTGTATCATATTGTATATTTTAATTATTTTACCATATATTTTTAAAGACTATTTATTAATAAAGGTAAATTTTTATGAGAATACAATTCAGGTTTACATCTTCATAATGAGTTTACTTGTTAATTTGACAACCTTGCATTTAGGTCTCGCTTGATTAGATTATTAGTACCATTACTAATAAGGGTGAAAAATAATTCAATCACTTCTTATAGTATGAGTATCTTTTTAAGTAACTCATTTGAGAGGTGAAATATTAAGAACACAAAATTACAGAATACATTAGTGTTTTTTGGGCAAAAAATAAAATAAAAATAAATGAACAGAATAAAATAAAATTAAAATAACAAAAATATAAGATTACGTATCATGCTTTTTTATATATTCAAAAAATGAAAATATTTTAATACCAAACAGATAGTTAATTAGTCTAACTAATTCTAAAATTTTCCTTGTTATATATAATAATTAATTATATAAAAGTTATATACAATTTTTAGATCAAAATCGTAAGTTATTATATTTTTCCTCAACAAAGAATAATTCGATCATTTTTTTTCCATTTTTTTATTCCATTCAAATGCAACTAAACATAAAAATTTCATATTTTCAGACCAAAAACAGGATATATTTCACCTCTTGAGACTAGGTAGAGAAAACTCAAATTTATTACAACCACACAGTGGTTGGCCAAAAAAAAAAAAAAACGGCACGCACATATTGACACTCTAATCATATATTTACCGCTCATATTTATAAATTACCGTCAATATGTTTTGGTGAAATAAAAAAAATTAATCCCATTAACTCTATAAAGAAAATTTAATAACTTTTCGTCTATACTCTCACTAAAAACAAAAATAATTATTTTTAATAATTTTTTTCTAACGGTTAATAACAAAATAAAAATAAAGATGAATATAAAAAATATACAGTAAAGTATCTTAGACAAAAATTAATATTTTCTCTTTATATTATAAATAGTATAAGAGGAGTATACACATGCACACACAAATCTCAAAGCAGTTTCAAGCAAAATATATTTTAATAAGCTTCAAGTATTGATAAAATTTAATAATTATAATTAAAACATTTATTAAGTGAACAGATTTAGCAACTCATCAAATCCAAATCTAGTTTTGAACTTGACCACAGCTTTATTTTTCTTACTCGCTCATAAATATCCTCTTATCCAATGGCAGAGTCAAGACTCTAGGATGGGGGGTAATTTTCTTTTTGAAAATAACTAATAAGTTTAAAAAAAATTTAATGATTAAAAAATCAATTATATAGATTTATTATACTAATGGACTTTGAGTTAAAAAGTTCAAAATTTTGGATTTGAGTTTAGATAATCAAATGGATTTAATGTTCGAAATATATAGAAGATGCGTACAAAATTTAAAGTTCCATATTCATTTTGCCCACTCTCACTCCTATTCCAGGCAAGGTTGGGGATTCAATATAGGTACGTCTCTCAATAAAAATTTAAATATTATTTCATCACATTTTAAGAGATTAATTCCTTTTGCTATCAATTTTACTGTTTCTTACAATTTCAATCAGATACGGATGCTTTCAAAGGAGTTGGTTTTATGCACGAGACCCACGTTTTCCTACTCCGCCTGGCAAACAAATTATTGGGATGAGTTGTACAGTATTGTAGGGTTTTCCTTTTTAAATCTCAATGGCTATATATTAAAATTCAATAAGTTTTCACCTATACCCTTACTAAAGCCAAAAATAATTATTTTTGATAATTTTTTCTAACACTTAATAACAAAATGAAGGTAAAAATAAACATAAAAAATAGTGAAGTATCTTATAAATGAGACTAAAATTAATATTCCTTTTTTATATTATAAATAGATAGAGAGGAGTATGCATACACACACACAAATCTCAGAGTAGTTTCAAGCAAATTAGAGGAAGAACCATGGAAGAGATCAGGCAAAACAGAAGACCACATTGTTTAGTTTTGGTTTTTCCGACACAAGGGCATGTCAACCCAATGCTTCAACTCTCAAAGCGTCTGAATTGTAAAGGTGTGAGAGTCACATTCGTGACCTCTCGCTTCCTCTGCAACACCTTACAATTCAAATCCACCTCCATAGCTCTCGAGAGCATCTCCGATGGCTTTGATGATGGCGGGCTCACCGCGGCCGGAAGCGACAAAGCCTACATCGATCGGTTCTGGGACGTCGGGCCAAATACTTTTGAAGAACTCTTACAGAGACTCACAAGTTCAGGGAATTCAATTGACTGTGTTGTATATGATTCGTTCATTCCTTGGGCTCTTGAGGTGTCCAAGAAGTTTGGGATTATGGGAGCTGTGTTCTTCACTCAATCTTGTGCAGTGAACAGTATATATTACCATGTTTATCATGGAAACTTGAAGATTCCTGTGACTGATGATAAGTCTGAGATTTTGCTTCCTGCGTTGCCTCCACTTGCTGTTTCTGATTTGCCATCTTTCTTGAATGTTTTGGGGCTTTATCCAGGTTTCACGGATATGGTTGTGAATCAATTCTCTAATATTGAGAAAGTAGATTGGGTAATTCCTTCTATGAGCTTGAGCCACAGGTCAGTATAACACTTGTTGATTTCTTTTAATTATATAAGCCAACGATTCCATATGTTTGTTTTCTTTCTTCTATGTTATCAATATAATAATCCCATGATTTACTATTCAAGAATGGTAATTAAGCTTCCAAAAAATATTGAAGGAATTCATTCATCTTGTTGAGTTAATATATTTTTTTCTTAGTTTATAGCGCTTTCTATAAATTTAAAAGTTTAAAAGATATACTCTGTCTGTCTCAATTATATTTATAAAAAAATTTTCAATAAAATTATGCACGCCTCAAGTTCATTAAATACACTTTACAATTTTTTTAAAAAATAAAAATAAAAATTTTTAAAAAATACACTTCATTTAATAATGTTAAAAAGGGAGAATATGATGGTCATGAAAAACAGAGGGAAAAAAAACAATATAATGAGGGACCGGTAATACTGAATAAGTACATTTAATAGAGTATTACAAAATGGCAGGAGGGAATAAAGGGGATTATATGAGGAATATAATCTATGTCATTTACCTAGTAAAACACAAATATAAGAATTTATGATACCATATATACATAATACATATAAGTATTATACATGTATAGGTGTTTTTAGGCTAAATTACACAGTTCCCTTGAATTTCGAAAGTCACCTGGATTTTTAAAATTTAGAAATATTATCTAAACTTTTAAATTTGTGTACATAACCGTTGCCATTAAAACATCTCAGATTTTCTTGATAAATTCATGTTATATTGCGTTTGAATGTATAATTTGGATTTAAGTTTGGACGAAATTCATCATTTGGATCCATAAAAGTTTATGAATTTAGATTTAATTTAAATTCGGATTCATATTATATTATAATTTTTTAATAATTTTAAATCCATAATAATCCACATCACTACCTGAATTCAAAGCAGCTTGGTTTATTATTTTGAATAAACTGTTTGTATTTTCACTGTTGAAGTGAATGTATGCGTTCGATGAGTAAGTATATCCTAGTTAATATAACAGACACACACACACACATCGTGCTTGAAAGCTGATCATTAATTATATCTTCTGATACGCCATAGGTGGCTGATTGGCAATCAAAAATCTTCCCTCTAAAGACTATAGGACCAACCATACCATCAAAGTTCTTAGACAGAGGACTCAAAGATGACAATGCCTATGGTTTCAGCTTGTACAAGGAAGAAGACGAAGCTTGCATGAAATGGTTAAACGACAAGCCAGCTGGATCTGTCGTTTATGTCTCATTTGGTAGTTTAGCAGTTCTTGACAGTGATCAAATGGAGGAAATAGCTTGGGGCTTGAACGACAGTGGAAGTTACTTCTTATGGGTAGTTAGAGAACCAGAGAAACCTAAGCTTCCCAAGGACTTTTTGGACATTTCACAGAACAAGCAGGGTTTGGTGGTCACATGGTGTCCTCAACTACAAGTGTTAAATCATGAAGCTGTTGGTTGCTTTGTGACACATTGTGGATGGAACTCAACATTGGAAGCTGTGAGCTTAGGGGTTCCAATGGTAGCGGTTCCTCAGTGGACAGACCAACCCACAGATGCAAAGTACATAAAAGATGTGTGGAAGATGGGAGTGAAAGCTGAAGCTGATGAGAAAGGAATTGTGAGAAGAGAAAAACTGAAGAAATGCATACAGGAAGTGATGCAAGGTGAAAGAGGGAAAGAGATGAAGAGGAATGCCATCAAATGGAAGACTCTTGCTGCTAAGGCTTGTGATGAAGGTGGAAGTACTGACAAGAATATTGATGACTTTGTAGCAAGTTTTGCTGTTGCCAGTGGCGGATCCAAAACCCTGCATTAGTGGGGTAATTAAAAGGGCAAACTATTAGAAGTGGAATCTAGTGGTCAAAATATTAAAACTAGTGGGGTCAAAAACGGTAAATTTTGTATGCTTTGCATGTAATTTCTGCAAACGTGAGTGGAAGCAATTCCCAGTGAGGTAGCATGATGATCCCTTGCTGCTGCCCAATATGCCAATCAGGTGGAATAAAAATGGTACTTATTCTGGTCATTTCATGAATTTTTCATCATGAATTTTTCTTTTCAAGCCCTTATTAAATGTTGGTAAGAGTGAACACTGTTTTAAAGTTAAAATATAAGTTTAGTAGGAATAAAGTTAGAAATTTGTTAAATATGTAGACAAAGTTAATGAATTTTTAAGTTTTTTTTTAATTTCTAATGAAACACATTGTTAAAAGTGACTTGTAAATAGAATTGGGAAAGTATGAATTTTTTTTTAAATAAGATTAGCTAGATTCAAGATAAAATGCATGTATTGTATTGTAATTGATTTGAAAGGGGAATGTAAGGGGGGGGGGGAAGGCATGGAAGTCATAGACTTTCGAATCCATATATGATGCATGATGTAATGATACTTGTTAGCATATATTTTTTCCTAGATTTTTAAGGGTGATGAATGATGGGTCATGGAATAAATCATAAGTGCAGTTTTGAGACAATTTGAATAGAGTTACCCTTGGTTCTATTTACAAATTATTTCCAACATGTTTTATCATAATCAAGGATAACCTCTTAAATATCATTAACTTTATCTTAAAATTTATGATTAAGGTGCATTTTGTTTTTGAACTATTTTTTTAAGAGCATCTAGTATTATAAATTATTTGTCATAGTAATTTTATCTTAAAGTAATTAAAACGTAGCATATTTTTTATTAACGTTAATTATCTCAATGTTAACTGTTAAAAATGATGATTGAGACTTGAGTTTGAATAAAAATGTTACTTGTCATGTCAAGTGGATTTAAGTTAAGGCGACATTTTTGCTTTTGAATTATTCTTCGAAGCATTCAGTATTTGAAATTATTTGTCATAATAATTTTATCCCTAAAATAATTAACACGTAGTATATGGTCCCCACTCTGCAGCATCATTTTCCCTCTACTTATTATCGCTTGCTATCATGCTATGTTTGAATTTCGCATGTGTAAGATCAGAACAAAAACAAGTAAAAATGTGCAATTTTGCATGTGAGAACGTACGGTACGTCAAAAGTGAAAAGCTTACTCATACATCCCTACGGTAGTGAAGTATGGTTGGTCAAATATTAATAATTCATGAATAATCACGCATGGATAATTATAATTCTCTCAAGATGGGATTGTAAAGGATTAACTGACTAAAACTTGAATAACTGAGTATATTGAACTAAATTTTAAATATCAAGTTATAACTGAGTGAATTAATTAAAAAAACTAAAAGATAAATTTTACTGTGATAATTTGAAAATTAAAATGATTTCGTAACCATCATATAAAAAATAATCAGAAGTCATTTGAATGTTATAAATAGCGGAGGGTACGACTGAAAAAAAAAATACAAGAAAGACGTGAATGTTTTAGGGAAAATAACATTAAAATTTCAAAATAATGAATTTATGATGGTTAAGACCCGATAAAATTTTTTGTAAAATTAATTATAAATATTGATATAGATATTAAAAAATTTAAAAATTTGTAACTGTCTAAATCAATATTTATGAATTATTTTTCAGAAAGTTTTGTGGAAAACTTAACTATCAGAAAGCTTATCGTTTCTTCCAATGTTTTGATGTATAAATAATGCACAACATCTTTTGCTTTGTAATTATTTAAAAAAAAAAAGTGACTGAGTCTCATACTTAGAGCTCTGATATATTGTATGTAGATTTGTACTGATTGGGTATAAAAAATATTAACACTAAATACCATGAGACCAACCATATGATCTATTCTCTCTAAAGCATAATATGGAGCATTGATGACTATCTTACCTGTAGTAGAGCTAGGAGCTAGGAGGTGCAGGATGATTTAATAAAGAATTAATATTTTTTAAAAAAATAATAAATATATTATAGGATTAAAATTATAGTAACATAAATAGATTGATTATCATTTTTCTTAAAAATTTTATTGAACAGGTTAAGTTGATATGACCTTTTATGTAAATATGCTATTTATATTGTATGCAAATCATTAAACTATTTTATATCTGATAAGTTTTTAAACCTAAATTTTTTTGTTGAGTTTAGAGGGTGCAAAATATCAAGAGTAGTGGGTGCATAGTTGCAAAATTTACATGCCATGTAATATTTCCCAAGTGGGGGTGCATTTGTCCCCCTCACTATCATGTAACTATGCATACTTGTAATATTAATTAAAACTTAATATTTCCCTAGGGCCTTAAATATATGATTGTTTACCTTAAGTTAACTATATAAATATATAAGGCTTTAAAAGAATATATTAATTACCCTTAAAAAATAAGACAAAAAAGTAAGAAAATCAAAGGGAAAATTTCATTTATTTATAAGTTGAACTTGACCTCAGATGAAACTCTAGGACCTACATATCTTTATAAGGGATTAAAGCCCACATAGTTCAAAGTAAAAATGTGTATCTCTTAATTATTAATTTTTTAATAAAATAATTTAAATGTTGGTTTGTATTTTTTTATTTATGAAGATAATTTATTTCTTTATTTGTAACAAGATTTTGAGAAATAATTTTGGGAGAACATTTTGATAATTTTTGTGAAAACTTCATACAATCACCTTTCAAAAAAAATGATTTATTTTATTTTATTTATTTCTAAAAAATTTTCTTTTATTTATGAATAAAATATTTTAAAATATGTGCTTGCGATAATTTATCATCGCATTGAATAAATTAATTGACTTATATGCCTACAAGGACTATGAAAATCTCACTCAGTAAATGATTTCAAAACCATATATATGCGATAATTTATTGCTACATAAGATTAAATTACAAGCTTGCATGGATTCTGAAAGTCTCATCACTACTATAGAAAATGGAATAGTTGACACCCTATAATTGATGTTTATTTGACAAAAACAAAAAATAAAAAAGGTGAAAAATAATTGATGATTTTTTGAAAAGAATCATCAAATATTTTAACATATACTTGACGGTTATTTACTAATAACCATCAAGTATATATATTTGATGGTTTTTAAATATAACCGTCAAATAAATATGAAATATACTTAACGGTCTTGGTTAAACAAATATTAAATTAATAATTTAAAAAAATTAAAATTATACACATAATTGATGTTTCTTTTGAAATAACCATCAAGTATATCATGGACATACTTGACGGTTATTTCAAAACACACGGTTATTATGAAATAATCATTAAGTATTATCATTTAAATTACTCTTTAGAAACATTTTCGATTTGCATTTCTACAAATCCTTCATCACCGGAAACACACCTAGAGCCATCAAAACCTATTACTCATCATTCCAACTGCTAAAAAATACATTTTTGCTCTCGATTAGGAGGTTTTTGATTCTCAGCCTCCATCATTCTTGTGGGTGCTCTTGGGAGTGGTTTATTGGCCTTCATCATTGTCCAAGGTCCTCATCTCTTTGTCTTTCTCCATTTTCAACTTTCCCTCTTCTTCTTGAGGTTGGTTCTTGCTTTTCTAATCATTAATCTTCATTTGAATCTATGGTTCATTGATTTTGATTTACATACGCAATAAGTAGTTTCTTTATTGACTATTTTAATCTCCATTGTTGTTCTTATTAGGGGGTGTTTGAAATTTTGAGTTTTGGGTGCTCAATTGTGCTTGTTCTGTAATTGAATTATTAGTTAAGATTTTTTATTTCTTGAGTTGTCAATTTTCACATTACTAGTTTTTGAATTGATTGAAAATTAGCTTATGCAGAAATAAATTTAAGGTTTTAAATTGATATAGATATATATAGTGTTTGATGTAGTTTATATAATTTTAATTAAATTTGGGCTTCTTATTATTATTATTTTTATTATTATTGGATCATATATAGTTTTGTTATGGATAACTTGATTTTTTAAAAGGCATAAAGCCTTGGTAATGCTCATTTTAAGCCATTATACATACTATCAAATTTTTTTTTGAAATTATTCTTGTACATAACTTTATGTAATTATTGTTTTGGATGCTGCTATTATTGTCATTTAGATTAATAAAGAGAGGGCATAAAGCCTGAGAAACTCTCTTTTTTAAGTCGTTATGCTACTGCAATTATTTCAATGGCATGCATTAAAATGTAATTATTATTTGTAAACAAGATTAAAGAGGGAATGTGCAAACATGTGGTTAGTGACTTATTGACTAATTGATCCTTGTATCTAACTTTCCCACTATCTAGGATTAGTCAAAGTCACTAATCATATTTTTCTCTTAATCTTTCTAGGAATTATAGATAAGGAATGGATGTCTGCCAATTGTTTATCCAAGGAATATTAGGATAGCATGGTGGATTTTGTTAAGTTTGCAGTTAAACATGTGGAGGACCCTATTAGGATTGTTTGCCCATGTTTAAAATGTAGTCTTGTGGAGCGGGCTACTCTAGATACTTGTGAAGAACACTTAGTGATTAATGAGATGGATCAAAGTTACAAGTATTGAACAACACATGGTGAGACAAGGGATGATATAGGTTATAGCCAAGAGTATAATGAAAGTTGTGCATCATCTCCTAATAATTTTGACACATGTACACTTGAGAAAGATTATTTTGAATAGATGGCCAAAGCGATTAAAGAGGATCTTGAGGATTGTTCCTAAATGTTTGAGAAGTTAAAAAGTGATGCCGAGATATCGTTGTGCTAGTTGTAGTGCATCAAATTTGTCAACAATGTTAAAATTGTACAACATGAAGGAAAAATATGGATAGAGTGATACGAGCTTCATAAAGTTGCTTGGGTATTTGAAAGTAGAATCACTTCTTAAGGAAAATGAGCTTCCTTGCTAAACATATGATGCAAAATAAGTACTGTGATAAATTGGCATGAGTTATGAAAAGATACATGCATGCCCTAATGATTGCCTTTTATTTTGAAATGAATATGCATCGTTAATTAAGTGTCCAAAGTGTAAGCCTCATACTACAAGCAAAGCAGATCAAGTCCAGTGAAGGCACTACGATATTTTCCAATCGTGCCTAAATTTAAATGTATGTATAGTAGTATAGAAGTTGCAAAAAGCTTAGCATGGCATGCGGATGAAAGGATTAAAGATGGCATGCTTGGTCATCCTACTAATTCTTCACAATGGAGAAAGATTGATTATGAGTACCCTAAATTTAGAGAAGAGAGTAGGAACCTATGCCTTGCTTTGTTTATTGATGGGATAAATCCTTATGGGCTTCAAAGTAGTAGCCACAATATATGGCCTGTCATTTTGGTGATTTATAGCCTTCCTCCATGGCTTTGTATGAAGTACAAGTATATGATGTTGTCCATGCTAATTGTGGGACCCAAGCAACTTGGGAATGACATAGACATATAGTTGGCTCCTTGAATTAATGAGTTTAAGATTAGATGGGAGTCAGGTATAGAGGTATATGATAGGTATAGAGAAGAAATATTCAATTTAAGAGTTATGCTCTTCAGTACAATTAATGACTTTCTTGCCTATGGTAATTTTTTAGGGTATAGTATTAAAGAGTAACTTGAATGCCTTATTTACAAAGAGGAAATACATTTTATAAGGATTTAACATGGGATGAAGAATGTTTACCTTGGGCATCGTAGGTTTTTACACCAAGAACATCATTAGTGATGGTTGAAAAAAGTCTTTAATAGAAATTTAGAAGGTAAGACACCTTTATCGTTAATAAGTGATGAGCTATTTGAGAAGATTAAGGATTTAGATATTGAATTCAGCAAATCATTTGCAAGGCACCTTGGGACAAGCAAATGAAAGAAGAGATCTATTTTCTTTGAACTCCCTTATTGGACCACCTTAGATGTTTGGAATTTTTTTTTGATATTATGCATATTGAGAAAAATATCTGTGAGAGTCTTATCAGCACTTTATTCTAAGTGTCAGGAAAAATAAAAGATGGCATAAAGGTAAGGTTGGATATGTTTTCCTTAGGAATAAGAGAAGAATTGGCACCCCAAGATAAGGAAAACCATACCTTTCTCCCTCTGGCAGCTCATACGTTATCTAAGAAAGAGAAAACTGTATTTTATGAATTCCTTAATGCAATTAAAGTTCTTGAGGGCTATTTTTCAAATATTTAAAATCTTGTATCAATGAAAGATCTAAAGTTAAAGGGCTTAAAGTCTCGCAATTATCATGTTTTAATGGAGGATTTCATTCTAGTGGCTATACGTGTAATTTTACCCTCTAAAGTATGAGGGATGATCACTAAGTTATGTTTGTTTTTCAAGTCCTTTTATAGTAAAGTGATTAACCTATATAAGTTACTAAGGTTACAAGCCTAAATTGTATTGACACTGTGTGAGCTTGAGATATATTTTCCACTGACATTCTTTGATATTTTGATCTACCTAACCATTACTTGGTTAAGGAGGTTCAAATGTGTGGGTTGCTTATTTAAGATGGATTTATACTATTAAGCATTATATTAAGACTTTTAATGGCTATGTGAAAAATTGGAGTTAACCGGAAGGTTGCATTGTTGAACGGTATATTTGTGAAGAGGCTGTTGACTTTTATATTGAGTATCTGAGCCATATTAGTTATGTTGGGCTACCAAAGTCTCGACATATAGGTAGAATAAGTAAAGATGGCATAATGAAAAACAAAGTCATTACTATCTCAAGTGTACAGTGAGAGCAAGCCCACTTGTATGTGTTGCACAACACCAAAGAGTTTGAAGAGTATGTAAACAAGTATATGGCTGAACTTAGGAGAGATAATCTTAATAGATCAAAAATTTGGTATGCTAGAGAACAAAATTTGGGGCTGTTACTGGGAATTAAGACAATTGATTATTAGCATTGAAGAACTTTTAGTAATTTTTGCTTAAGCATTTATTTGTTATTTTATTTCCTTTTGTTTTGTTTAATTAGATACCTGGTCTTTTCTTGTTCTTGCAGGACTATTTTGCATGCCACGTAGAGCTAGGTTTAAAATGACACCTGTGAGAACAAGGAGTCTCAAAGAAATTTTAGAAGCTATTTTACCTCAAACTCAACCTTCGATTGGTGAAAAAGTTACAAACAAAGAGATGGCGAAGGATGAGAATGATAGGCTCTGTGTTATTGATTTCTTAGGTAGACAAGCTAGAGGATACCAATCTGGGATTAAAGTTCCTGACTTTTAAGCGAAAGATTAAGCAAACCATACTTAAGATGATTGAGATGAATGTGCAATTTATGAGAAATCAATATGAGGATCCTAATAGACATTTGGTTAACTTCCTTGATATATGTGACTCATTCAAGCAAAATAAAGTTCCTCAAGATGTCATCTATCTTCGCCTCTTCCCATGCTCTTTACAAAGGAAAGCTAAGGATTAGCTCAATAATTTAGATGAGGGTAGTATCTCATCATGGGAGGAAATGGAAAGCAAGTTTAAATCTAGATTTTTCCCACACAATAAGATGGTCAATTCTAGAGCCAATATTCTCAATTTTAATTGACAGTTTAGTGAACATTTATATGACTCTTGGGAAAGATTTAAGCAATTAGTGAAGTAGAGTCCTAGGTATAATCAAGAGAAATGGGTTTTGATTTAAGTCTTTAGTAACCAGTTGATACTTGAATCCAAATTTGAATTGAATTCAATTACTCATGGTGGGATTACAAAACAACTAGTGAATTATGTTTGGAACTATTTAGATAACCTTGCTGTTGATTATGTCTAAAGCAATAATGAGAGAAAATCTAGGCGATAATTAGAAAGAGTTGCTAATGACTTTTCATCTTCCCAAGTGGTAGCCTTGCTTTAGACTCTCAGTAAGAGATTTGACTGTTTAGAACAAGAGTTAATCGAAACAATAGTGGGCCAATAGGAGCTCATGCCATATATGCTCAGTGTGATTATTGTGTAGATACACATGTTACTAAACAATGTCATCTCTCTCAATAGGTTGAGAAGGTAAACTATGTTGGAAATTACCATACTAACAATCAACTCAATTCATTTTCAAATACTTATAATGCTGGATGATGTCAAAATCCTAACCTCTCTTGGAGAAATAGTATAAATCTAAATCAAGCTTCATCTTTTGGTATAAGACCAACTAATCCTCCTGGTTTCTTACAAGTTAGAAAACAAGTTATGCCAAGTTAGGAGTTAAGAGTTAACTTAGAAGAAGTGATGGCAAAGCTAGTAGAATCTCAGATAAAGAGTAATCAGGAACAAGTTGCCATAAATGCTAGTATAGATTCATCTCTTAAGAACTTTGAAGTGCAAATGATTTAGATGACTATTACTTTGAATTTATTCTCTTAAGGTGGATTGCTAAGTAATACTATGCTTAATCCTTCATGAGGAAGGGAAAGAAGAGTGTAAGGCAATTACCATAAGAAGTGAAAAGTAATTACTATAAGTATCTTATCCATTAGACTCTTCAACCAATCAAGTTATTGACCAACCTTAAAAGGAGGTGCAATTTAAAGGGGTGAATTTTCAGAATGTCTTGCTAAGAGTAAAGAAGGTGAAGTTAGCAAGAGGAAGGGTAAGGCAATTGAGCATCCTAAAGTGGTGCTAGCCCTTCCTTTTCCACAAGCATTTCAAAAGAAAGTAGAGGATCAACAATACTACAAGTTTCTTGATATCTTCAAACAACTCCATATCAATATTCTATTTTTTGAGGCATTAGAGAAAATGCCTAAGTATGCCATGTTCCTTAAAGATATATTGAGTAAGAAAAAGAGATTTACCAAATTTGCTATAGTGGTTTTAACTAAGGAAACCACTAGTCTTCTGAAGTCATATATTCTACTCAAGTATAGGGATCCTAGTTTGTTCTCTATACCATGTCTCATTGGTGAGGAATTTGAAGGTTGTGCATTATGTGATCTTGGCTCTGCTATGAACCTTATGCCTTTATCTGTCTTTAAGAAGCTTTAATTAGAGGAGACAAATCCTACAATTATCACATTACAGTTAAGAGATAGAAGTCTCTCATATCCTCAATGTATCATTGAGGATGTCTTGGTAAAAGTGGAAACTTTCATCTACCTTATTGATTTTATAGTACTTGACATTGAAAAGGATAAAGAAATACCATTGATTGTTAGTAGGCCATTTTTAGCTACATCTAGAGCCTTGGTAGATGTAGAAAAGGGAGAAATTGTCTTAAGGCTTGGGGATGAGCAAATCACATTTAGTATGGATAAAGCCATGAAGTACCCAACTAAAGTGGAGGGGTTTGTAAAGATTTCTATTATTGAAGATCTAGTCTAAGATATTTTTGAATCTCATACTTTCAAAATCCTCTTGAAGCTATATTAATTAGAAAAAGTAAAAGGGAAGAGGTAAGCCATATGCAAGTTAATCAAGCTCTAAATGCTTCTTCTTCAATATAAATCTTTGGAGTTAGAATCACATACTACTCCTACTCTTCAACCTTCTTTAGAAAAACCTCCTTTGTTAGAGTTGAAACCACTCCCACCTCATTTGAAATATGCCTATCTTAGGAATTTTGAGACACTATTGATAGTTATATCTTCATCACTCACTCAAGAACAAGAGGAAAACTTGGGAAATGTGTTGAAGAACCACAAGAAGGCTATAGGTTGGACTATTGCTAACATAAAGGAAATTAGTCTTGCTATAATGATACATAAGATCTTGATGGAAGATGATCATAAGAAATCTATTCAGAATCAAAGACGACTTAATCCCATGATGAAGGATGTGGTAAAGAAGGAGATGATCAAGTGATTGGATGCTAGGATTATATATCTAATATTTGATAGCTCGTGGGTCAGTCTTGTGCAATGTGTTCCTAAGAAAAGGAGTATGACAATAATCTCTAATGAGCAAAATGAGCTCATTCCTACTCATACAATCAAAGGTTGGAGAGTGTGCATGGATTACAAAAAATTAGATAATGCTACAAGAAAAGACCATTTTCCTCTCTCATTCATTAACCAAATGTTAGATTGGTTGGCTGATGAGGAATTTTTTCTATTTTTTTGATAGGTACTTAGGATACAATCAAACTGCTATAGCCCTTGAGGATCAAGAGAAGACAACATTCACATATCTATATGTCATTTTTGCTTTTAGAAGAATGCCTTTTGGCCTTTGTAATGCTCCGGTTACTTTTCAAAGGTGCATGATGAGTCTATTTTTAGACATGATAGAGGAGATTATGGAATTCTTCATGGATAATTTTTTAGTGTTTGATGAATCTTTCCATACTTGATGAATTTGGAGTGAGTCTTAAAGAGATGTGAGGAAATAGATGTAGCGCTCAACTAGAAAAAAAAATGCCATTTCATGGTGACAGAGGGCATTGTTCTTGGGCATAAAATCTCTAAGAAGATCTTGGAAGTGGATAGAGCAAAGACTTTAGTTATTGAGCAACTCCTTTACCCATCAAATGTCAAAGCTGCAAGAAGTTTCTTAGGTCACGCTAGTTTCTATCGAAGATTTATCAAGGACTTTTCAAAGATCACTAAGCCATTGTGCTAGTTACTTGAGAAAGATACTTCATTTAAATTTGATGAATAGTGTATTAAGGCTTTTGAAGAACTCAAGAGACGATTGATCTTTGCTCCTATTGTTGTTGCTTCAGATTGGTCATTACCCTTTGAGGTGCTATGTGATGCAAGCAATTATCCAATTGGAGCTATCTTTAGATAAAGGAAAGAAAAGATTTTTCATCCCATCTACTATGCAAGTAAAACTCTTTCTGGTGCTCAAGTAAATTACACTACTACTGGAAAAGAATTGCTTGCTATTGTGTTCACTTGTGATAAGTTTAGAGCTTATTTGATGGGTGCTAAAATCTCTATGTTTACTAATCATGTTGCTCTTAAATATCTGATGAGTAAGAAAGAATTTAAACCTAGGCTAATCAGATGGATTTTGTTATTGTAAGAACTTGACATCAAGATAATTGATAGAAAGGGATGTGAGAATCATGTGGCTGGTCATTTGTCTAGGTTAAAAAATAAGTTGGAAGTAACTAAAATTAATGATAACTTCCCTAATGAATAAGTGTTTGATATGAAATGTAATGAATTACCTTAGTATGCTCATTTTGTAATTTCTTTAGTCTGTAAAGTGATTCTACTGGATTTAAAATCATACTAAAAGAAGAAATTTTTGCTTGATGTGAAAATTTATGTGTGGGATGAACCTTTCTTGTATAAGTGATGTGCTGATCAGATTTTAAGAAAGTATGTGCCTCAAAATGAACAGTGTGATATCTTATATGCTTGTCATGCTGCTCCTTATGGAGGTCATTTTGGTGGTTCTCGTACTACTTGCAAGGCATTATAATGTGGTTATTATTGGCCAACTCTATTTAAAAATGCTACTGCCTTTGTTTCTCATTGTGATGCATGCCTAAGAATAGGTAACATCTCAAAAAGGCACGAAATGCCCCAATCAGGTATTCTTGAGGTTGAATTATTTGATGTATGATGAATAGATTTTATGGGACCTTTTATTTTATCTAAAGGTCATCAGTACATACTAGTAGCTGTTGAACATGTGAGTAAATAAGTTGGGGCCATAGCATGTCACACTAATGATGCTAACACGGTTGTGCGTTTTATGAAAAAGAATATTTTTATAAGTTTTGGCACACCTAAAGAAATCATTAGTGATGAAGGAACTCTTTTTAAAAATAAGTTGTTTAAGAATTTGCTTACAAGATATGGAGTCACTCATAAAATGTCTTTGGCATACCATCCTTAAACCAATGGATTGTGTGAAGTGTCTAATAGAGTTAAAAAAGAATTTTGAAAAAGACTGTAGGTCCCAATAGAAAGGATTAGATAGATAAGCTCAATGATGCATTATGGGCCTATATGATAGCTTACAAGTCACCAATAGGCATGTCCCCATGTCAATTGGTGTTTGAAAAAGCTTGTCATTTATCCATTGGGCTAGAGCACAAAGTATTTTGGGCTATTGAAAAAATTAAATTTTGACATGAGCAAAGTGGGTGAGAAGAAGCTAATGCAACTAAATGAGCTAGATGAGTTTAGGTTGCAAGCTTATGAAAGCTTTAGGATTTATAAGGAAAAGACCAAGAGATTGCATGATAGCCATATTTTACCTAGGAATTTTGAAGCCAGATAACTTGTTTTATCATATAATTCTCAGTTTAAGTTGTTTCCAAGAAAGCTAAGATGTAGGTGGTCTAGTCCATTTAAGGTGGTTTTTGTTACACCTTATGGAGCACTTAAGATTATAGAAGAAGATTCTGGAAGAGTTTTCAAAATTAATAGGCAACACATAAAATTGTACTTGAGTGGTGACTTTGATCGGATGAAGGTGTTGGTCAAGCTCTCAAATCCTCTGTAGTCCCTAGAGATAGTCTAGTTGAAGACTATAACTTTAGCACTTCTTGGGAGGCAACCTAAGTATTTGGTTTTTAGCTTTTAGTTAATTTTGTGTTTCTTCTGATTGCTTTAGTTTTCTTGTGTTTTGTTGTGTTTTATAGGTTTTTGGGTCCCTTAAAGTGTGACTTATCTAGCAACAAAGACCAACATCATAGAAGAAAGCTATTTGAGTGCATAAGAGGGAGTATCACAGTACATATGGTTTCTATTATTTTATTATTAAATTGCTGATAAATTATTGATATTTTGCTGATATAAATTGATTTCTATGATTTACCTAATGATTTGGATGCTTTTGGGTGTGTGGCTATTTAATTGTGTTGTTTTTTCATGTTTGCATGATGTTGATTGTTCGATCATGAGCAATGTTAAAAATTTGATTTGATTTGCTGTGTAAAGCTGATGCCTAGTTTTAATTCTAGGAGAGGGCATGATTACACATGTTTAATGGTTTTGATGAGTGTTAAGATGCATTCCAAATTATGTCATGGGGTTTGCAAGTGTTTGAGCATGTGAAAATAAAGTTTCAAGGTGTTTTAAGGGGGTAAACTTAGTGTAGGTACCTATTTACTAATATTGATAAATTCTGTAAATTTGTCTTTAGTGCCATGGCACCTCCAATTAAGTACCACAACATCTATTGCAATAGAGCACTAATATTCAAGACATCATGAAAGTTTATAGTACCACGATACTGTGTTCTTAATGCCTTGGCATCATGGTTTAAGAGGAGCATTTTCTTTTTATTAAAAAAAGAGAAAAAGTAAGCTTTTATTTATTTAAAAAAAATTAAACTAAATATATATATATATATATATATTGAACTGCTTTGTATACATACTTATATATAAATATATATTTTTTTAATTTTTTAACAAAAAAACCATTTTAGAATTTTGCTTCAATATTAATTTTAATTTTTGTAATGAGTGAAAAATAAAAACAACATAATGTGTGTAGAAATAAAAATTTGAAACCCTAGTTCAGCATTTTTGGAACTCGAGTCTCTATCACACCCAAGCCTTCATCGCTTTTCACCGTCCCCTATCATCATCCACCAGAAATCATTTTTGGTGTCATTGACCACTATACCCCATATTGGAGACCATCTGTCATGCTCTCATCTTCCTCACATAACCTTGAGCTTCCTCTCATCTTCATCTACCAGTGTTCTTATCTTGAGTCCAACACTATTGACGACCATTAAGGTAGTGCTCACGGTAGCGCATCCCTCCCATGCATCTTTATTTTCATTCTCTTTGTTAACCCCTGTGATCATCGTCAAAACCAGAGTTCTACGATGTGCCTCATTTCCATTTGATATTCATCCTATCCTAGTTCTTCCATTCCTTTACTCATCTATGTTCGTCGACCATCGTAGACCACAACATTCGCTTCCCTCTCCTCCATTATCAGCCATTCGTCTTCCTACAACTGAACTCTGTCCTTATTCATGCCCTGCCATCAACTGTTCCTATCCACGCCTTTGACCATTTACCCACCATAGTCACACGATTTTGGTTTTTCCGTTTGAATTTGTTTAGGGTTTCGGCCAGCTCTTTAAGTTCTATAATAGATACTTCTAACAAGAAAAAGACTACCAAATACAAAGCTTTATTAAAGGCTATTTCATTGCAAACCAAGCGATCTGTCAAGTCACATGCTTCTGCTTTTGATCATGAAGACTCCCTTCCTTTGGCTGTAGATCAAGCTATGCCATAGCCCACTAATACCTTTTGTGCGCCAGCTACTGAGCTCAAATTTTCATAAAGCTTCTCTAACAATCACCTCATCTAAGAACAAGCATTCCCTTATGATGACCTGTACCTAGATTTTGAGATTATTTAAGATAAGCAGTGAAAATTGCTTTGCTTTCCTCTAAAAATTAGTTATCTATCTTTGATACGTGAGTTCTTTGCCAATGTTTTGTTTTTTTCTAGACGGAAAATCTTATGTGAGGGGTAAATTTGTTCATTTTACTGCAGATTCTATAAGGACTTAATATGATCTTCCAATAATTGACTCTTGTTGTTACTAAGAGTTGATGAAAGACAAGTCAACCTACCCTTATGAGTTGATTACTAAGTGCTTGACTTCACAGAAGGTTAAATGAAACCATAGACTTTGCCATTCAAACTTACGAGAAGCTACTAAATTCGGGCATTACTTTGTCATTCATAATGTCTTGCCCACCTCTTATGTTCATAAAATCTCAAAAGCTAGAGCTGTATTGATTTATTGTATTATGACAAAGTAATCGGCAGACTTAGTAGCCATCATCTACTCTAATTTTGTTTTGGTGATATAAGCTATGATCTAGGACACTAAGGCTACAAAATTTACAATGATCTATCCTCATCTCATTTATGCCTTGTGTGTGTAACAAGGGGTTCCATTGCTCCTTACTGACTTATTAGAGGCGCCACAACCTTTTAAGCTGAAGTGCTTTGGGAATGCAATTATTGAAGATAGGAATTTAAATGAGGCTATAGACCAAGAGGTGAAACCTACTAATGATAAGCTAAGTAGGCCAGTTTAGCATGATGTCTCTATATTATGAGACATGGGTTGCGAAAATTGAGAGACACCTGCCTCTCGCACCTTAATTTGTCCCATTTTAGGGGACCTTAATTTGTATCTTAATTAATTTTTCTTTTGGATGATTGTATGACTACTTATGCATTCTCTTTAACTTTGGTATTTAACTTTAAAAAAAATTTATTTATGAGGTCTTATGTCCTTGTTCCATGTCTCCTCGTGATATTCTGCAGATTATAGGGTTGTGATCCTCTCTCTTTACATTTGGATCGCTTTAATTTCTCCATTCTGTCAGGGAAGTGTCAGTTTCTTTCCCCCTCTTTCTCTTGTTTTTATTGTTAATCCAATTTTCACATTGTGGATAATGTGTTGTTCAAGTGTGGAGGAGGGTGAAATTAACTTTGCATTAGCTTGCTTGTCCTCAAATTTTTGTGTTCTCTTGTCAGTCCATCTTTGATTAATTGTGTATCTTCAATTTTTATAAATATTGGTGTTTTTAGTCCTTTTTATATATATTTTTTTTTGAAAAAAATTATTTATTTGTCTTGTGTCTTTGGTTTATTTGTGAATGTTGTCAAGATTAGTTGTCCTTGAAATTGAAGGTATTAAGTTGGATTGAGATTTTGCTTTACCTTTTCATTAGATGTTTGCGACTAGACAAAGAATTAGGCTTGGATAACTTAACTTAGGGTGTCTAAAAAGTTTGTGAGGAATTTGAGCCTAAATTTTTATTTCTTTTAAGAGAGGTTTTTCTTATTGTGATTCCATCTTTAGAACTTATCTTGAATCTCTCCTGAAACTTCAAATGCCTTTTTGCGTATACAAAGATGATTTAGGCCTTCTTTTTCATAATCATTTTGGCCAAAGGTCCTACCTACTCACATTAAATCCCTTGTTTTATCCCTTTGAGCCTTAGCCTTTACAAAAAAAAATGAAATGAATAATTTTATAGCTTTTTGTTTGAATCAAAATATCCTTTTATATTTTATCCCTTTTAATCAATTTAGTTGGTGCTAAGTAGGGCAACTAGTGAAGGAATTGAAAAAAAAATTGATGCATTAAAAATTGATGATAGAAGAAAAAAGAGTCCATATTTGTTTAGAAAGTAATGAATATTCAAATGCTTTGTAAGAGTTGAGAAAGATAGAAGAAAAATGATGAAGATGAAAAGAAAAAGAAAGAAGAAGAGAAGAAGCAAACAATGGATGCATTAAAAATTAATGATGAAAAAAAAGTATAAAAAGAATAATGGATTAGTTGATCAATCTCTTAAATGGTAACTCGTATTCTTCAGGATCTATTTGATGATTCCTAGCACTAATTGAAGTTGGTTTCTTTCACCCTGTACCCATTTCATTCCATTATCCTACCTTATACATTATAACCCTTAATAAAGTCCTTTTGATTTGTGTGAGCATTAGGATAATAGAATGGAAATGGAGATGAGAAACAAGCCTATGGTAGATGGATTGCAATAGGTAAAATTGAGTGAAACAAAAGCTATCAAACATATAGAGCGTAGAGTGCAAACACTTGACTGGTGAGGGACAACCTATTGTGATTTATCCTTTCCTAATTAGTTACCTTGTTAATCATATTCTTTTAGAAGGTAGAAATGATTCCTTTGAAGACTAAATTGTTGAAGGTTTAAATCGCTTCTGACTTGACAATTTTTGCAATCTTTATGCTTAGTTAGTTCTTTTGTGTTTAGTTGTTTTCAAAAATCTTAAGGACAAGATTTGATTCAAGTGTAGGAGTATGATGACTCCCTATTTTGTATTATTATTGATATATTTTTGGTTATATTTTAGGAGTCATCAATGGAAAAGAGAAACATTTTCTTGCTTTTATAAAGAAAAAAAAATTAACTAAGAAATAAAGAAAAAATATTTTTAAGGAAATTGTTTAAAAATATTAAAATTAAAGTAAGCAAAGATTCTACTCCTATTTATTAATTATGGATAGGTGAGACATGATAACATCAAAGCAAGAAAGAGAAAAGAGACAAAAAAAGGCGCTTTTTAGTCCAAGACACAAAAGGAAAAGTTCCTGTGTATCGTCATAATTTTCAGAATTGCTCACTAGTGCTATGGCACCACTAAAGGAGTGCTATGGCACTAAATAAAAATGTAGAAAACACACAAGTTCATTTTTTATGCTAAATTACCATACATAACTTGTTTTTTTTTTTAGACTGGAGGATGCATCTTGGAGCTGCTGTAATTGGAGAAAATCAAAGGAGAGCAAGAGGGAGAGTCTTGAAGCTTAAAATCAAGAAGTGGAACATATCTTCATTCTACCTCATTTTATTAGTGTCTTCTCTTCTTCTTTTTCTGTATGTTGATGGATTTGAACCTTTTTTGTGTTGTTATAGTTTTCATATTAGTTATGTTTAGCTAAATCTTCTTGTTTTAGAAGACTATGAACCTATTTGTGTAAATAACCTTTGATTTATCATTTAATTGTTGAGAAGTGAAGTTTTGATTACTTGTTCTTAAGCTATCTTATTCTTGTTTAGTTTTTTTGCCACCATTAGGTGAGATTTGGGCATTTAAGTTGAACCTTGGAAGAAAAAATTCAAATTAGACCTTGAGAACTTGTAGCCTAAGATTAGTTTAGCTAATTTTCCATTAGAACACGAATTTATCTAATGGGCCTAGGTAATCCTCATAAGTTAGGGTCTCTGTTGCTCACCGCAAGTGCACAGGTCGTAGCAAGTAATATAAAATGAGTAGAGTATCGTTCCCTCGAGGATTTGTTTAGAAAACTATAATCAAGCAAAAGACTAAGCAAATTTGATTAAGTTGAGCGTCACAAAGTTAGGTGAAAATGATTTTTCAAATGAAACTAACACTAGAAAATTAAGAAAGTGAGTGATTCACAAACTTCCAACATAAATTGAGACCTAGGATTAATTGTCCCCCTTGCATTTCATAACACCAAAATTACCTCCTCTCACAAATGCTTTTAATGAAAATAAGTGCTAACCTAGGGTTCTAAAAATACTTGGACAAGCTCTCTCAAGTCATGAACAAGTGTTTAGTTAAATTAATTGCCCAATCTCTTGTTACAATTAATAAAACTCAATTTTAAACACCAACCCTAATGAGGCTATGCAAGGCTAGCAAGTATATCTCTATGTTACTAGCAAAACCATCCATTCAACATGCAAATATCAAGTTCTTACACAATTTTACCCAAGTTCTACACTCAACCTAGCCCTCTCAAGCATCAATTAAGTGAACCCAACATCTAAATGGTGGCCAATCAAGTAGAAGCATTAAGGAAAGAGTAAAATAAACACTTATATATCATTAATCACAAAAAGAGAGGATAAATATAGTGTTAATCCATACAAGGGTTCCAAATAATCCTAGAACAAAGGGTTTAGCTACTCATAATCATCCACAAGCTACAAATATACAAAATAAGTGGACCCATTTCAGATTACAAGAGAGGAAAGGGAAGAGGAATAGAAAAACTAAAGAAAATGAGCTCCAAATGTCTTCAAAGCTTCAATCTCTTGATCCCAACTCTTCCAATGCCCAAACCCTAGCACAACCAAGCTCTAAAAGTGTCTAAAAGTCTGAAGAATGCGTTCTGGGTCGAGCTCTTAGCTTATATGTGTCCTAGCCAACTAATTTTTGATAAATGAAACGCAGCGTTTTTCTGACAGCAACGAAAGTCGCGAACGAAAGTCACGACTTTGAGACGACTTTGGCAGTTTTGCACTGTTTTTATAGCTAACAAAAATCATTCATTTTGCTCTTGATTTCTTCATCCAAAAGCCTTCCAAAAACATCCACAAAGCTCCAGAAATGCTTCTAATCAAAATAACATGAAATTAGGCGAAAAATATCAAATTAAAGCCAAAAACACAAGCCCAAAACAAAATGCACATTTTCCTAATTTGGGCAATAAAAACATATACAATTGAACCAAAATGAATTAGAATCTAAGGAAAATGTGATGAAATAACATGAACTTCTAGAGGTTAACACACCCCCAAACTTAGATTTTTACTCGTCCTCGAGTAAAACAAGTAATAAAACAACTAGATTGACTAATTATTCATCTACTAAGCATGCATGAAAATATCCTCACTAGTTGCTCCAAATATATGTTAAAGAGGATAGCAGTGAAATATAAAGGAATGCCCAATTCACAAATTAAGATCATGCTTTCCAACAATTTAGAAATGTGTGTGTGTGAGACCAGAGAACGATTTTCCTGCAAATATCAAGTCAAAATGTAACAACTTAATATGCATAGAACAAGCTCAATATTAAGACTTCATATGCCTAAACTCTTCTTCTCTCTCCACTAAAAGATCACTTCACATAATTCAAAATCAATGGGACTTTGTAAGCTTGTAGCGTGGCCAAAGGTTTTGGGCTTATTGAAATGAAAGGATAAATGGAATTCAAAGAACTTGAGATAAATGACAATGAGAAGCCAACCATTCCATTCTTGCTAGCCAAATACTTTCCCCCAAACTTATCCCAAATACTATTCCTTGTACTCCAAATTTATTGATATTGAAACTCTCTTTTTTTTGTCATTGCAATTTTTTTTCATGTATATTTCTATATATTTTTTTTCTTTTTTTTTTGAGGAGCACAATTAGTAGAATTTCAAACTTCATTTCCATTCCTCACACCCAAATTTACAATAACAACACCTCCTTGAACAACTAAAACAAACTTCCCTACTAGCACACAAAATTTTTTTTATCACTTATCTCAAGAGTAAGGTAGTTCATGGTTTTTCAAATTATAGAGGCTAGGGTCTAATGAAGGTTTCAAAAAGAAAATACATAAGATTTTCAATTCCAGGCTCAAAAGGGGTTCAAGTGGAAATGATGCAATAGGTGGGCTTGAAAGGCTCAAACGCAATTGAAAGAATGCCCAAATCATATTTTAATATCATGCAAAGTGATTAAAATGCCTCAAGAGATTCCAAGATAGGTTCTAGAGTTTCTCAATTGAGAGAGAAAATGCACATAAACTTGCCACATAATTTCCTAATAGAGGCATTCAAATCATTGTCTGGTTCAAAAGTGCAAAACAAAATTATAAGAAAGCAAGCCTTAACCCTGCAAATCAAGCATGCCAAAATATTTATCACAACTTCCTATAAAACATACAGTTTAAGCGACATTCTATCATTGGATCACACATTCTATTCAACAAATAATTTCTCAATCTAGCTCAAATTTTAAAAGAGAGGAACAATAAATAGCTAAGTTTCAAAATTGAAGTTCATGTCAAATCAACCAAAATAATACCCTCACCCCCAAACTTAAATTGAACATGTCCGCACTGTCAAAAGGGTAAAATGAGGGCTTTTCTCATGCAACTTAACAACCAAAAAGAAGGTGCATGAGAGGCACAAAAATCTAGAAACCTGTAACAGTATAATTGAGATATATCCACAGGCAATCAAAAAATACAACTAACTACACCAGCATGTACACAAGTTATCATAGAGTAATTAGTTGCAAGAGATTAGTCAAGGTATCACATATTAGCTACAAAAAGATCAAAGTTAGCCCTGCACAAAAGATATCAGAAGATTATGGCTAACCATATTTACCCAAAAAGAACTAATCAACAGCTAATTAGAATTAAAAACAGAAATAAAAGGCAGTAAAGTAAGGAAGGGTGAAGCTAGTCAGCGTGAGTGTCCGAGTCTTGGCCAATATCAGTATTGGCCGCCTCTTCTTCCTCGGGCAAGTCCATTTGAAATCTCTGGTACAAGAATAGCTCAATGTGGTGGAGCCTGAAGTCAATCCGATCCAGCTGGCGCTGGAGGCCCTCATGCATGTTCTGGATGAGTGCTATGAGGTTGCTCAGTGTAGGCTCAACATGAGGTGGATCAATATGCCTCCTACCATCCACAGCTTGATTTCCTCTTGGTCCCTCAGCACATCGAATTTCTCTATAATTGAACTTGGGCAAAGGAGGGAGCATGAGATCCTTCGGATAAGTAGGAACCTTCTTCTCTAAGCATACTTGAGTAATCAAGTGTGGGAACCCAAATGGCTGCTTGCGATATCTGCTTCTAGGCAACTTTCGCATATACTCAAACATGATTTTTGGAAAGTCAACAGGTTGCCTCATCATCAAGGTATATAACAGGGCAGCTTGATCAACAGTCACATCGCTCATATGGGTCACTGGGATCACATTAGATGCCAAGAAGTGCCACCAAATACGAGTTGTCCTGTTCAGATTACAGCATAGAATACTCTTGGGATTGCCATGGGTGTCATGTTGCCAAATATTTTTGTCAGGAAGGCATAGCACTCGGACTACATCATCAAATGGCAATTGAGTTCTATCATTCTTGTAGACAGTATATTGGCACTCTTTATGGGAGAAAGGTTGTACACCTTTCGAAATGTGTCCTCAGTGATTTCTACCCATTTGCCCCGTACCTTACATCGCAAGGTATCCTTGCAAGCAGCGTAGGCATAGAAAGCTTCCACAAGTGGCTGAGAGGCATGGCTCTGTTCACGGATGAGGCTAGTGGCATGATACACATCATGCAAATCATTGTAGAATTGCTCAGACCATCTCAAAGGGAAAGGTCTTTCTTGAACTATTTTTCTCTCCTTCAAATTTTGCTCAAAATAGTCTTGAATCGCAGCAGTGGCAAATCGGGTTTTATCCCATCCCGATCCCTTAGAACTTTCACCAACCTCAATGACCTTGGCTTTTTTAGAAAGAGGGACACTTTTCTTACCCATGGCCTGCAAGAAAGCACTCAATGAAATACCAATGAGCAACAGCCAGTATAAGGAAGAACAAAGGTTCAAACTTAAAGCAAACATGATTAAATGAAGCTAGCACAAAAGGGCACTTTACATAACATGTTTAAACAAGGTCTAGCTTCCACATAACAGATTTGAACTAAGGATTTAAAACATGAAGAGCAAAGCCAAGTCCAGAATCAAGAAGCATGACAGTGAGTGTTGAACACAAGTCACAATCATAAGCTCAAGTTTCATAATGAGAGCATTCAACCAAAGAAAAATAGCTCATTCATGCTTACCAAATTCAACTTGTAAGTATGCCAACATATCACTCTTTTTATCCTTCTAAGTAAGCCAAAAATGGAATTGTTAATACATAAATAGCCAATCACACCTACAAAACTTTGAGAGAAAAAAAAATGCCAGGAATAGAGCTTAAAATTCAATGCAGTACACTTGCTTACTATCTAAATTTAGAACCAAATAGCAACATGATTGCATAATTCTTGTCAATTTGAATCACAGCACTTACAAAAGATGCCTCAATCAAGTTGAATCCTCCAATAGCCATTTTACAATAGGTTTAATTCGACTAGAAAAAATATCCAGCAAGGCAATATCAATCCTATCCCCTTCAAAAATTTAACTAGCCACAATAACATGTCCAGACTCAAAAACTAACAATAGTATCTTCCCTTGAGTATTCAAAATACAGGATTTAAGCCTTAAGCTCACGGGTCAAAGTTTAAGCAGCACAGGCAGATAAAAGGCAACAACGATAATGGCAAAATGACAGTGCAAAGAATCCTCAAAAGAACATTGCATTCTTGCAAACTCACCCCACATTTGCATTTAGTTCGATCAGCAATCAAAGGAAAATAATGGTTTGACATTTCTACATCCTTATCAGATCAAAATAGCCCAATCAAAGTGGAGAGGTAGAGAAGAAAGAAAGAAAGAAAAAAAAAAAAAAAAAATCAATAGATTCAGAACCTGTGAGTAAGCAGAGAGACGATAGCTCAACCACTTGAGGATGACACACGACAATAAATGGACGACGAGAAGAGCAGTGGCTATTGGTGAGTGGTTTGAAATGAAAATGGTGGATGAAATCGATTGACAGCAACGAATCAAGAGGAGCTAAGATATGAGGGTAAAGGAGAGACCGAGGGAGATCGACTAAGGGAGTGCTGGAGATGAGAGGAAGAAATAATGAAGGTGGGTTTAAGAGAGGACTATGGCGGAGACAGGGGCTGTGGTTTAAGCTTGTGGAGGAGAAACAGAGACAAATGGCAAAGAGACACCCTCAAGCTTCCACGAATAACTATGGCGGAAAGGGAGCTACAGTAGCAGACGGGCATGAACAGTGTAGCTCCAATGAAAATGGCTGTGAAACGAGATGCTTCTGAGCTAAGATTGAAGCTTGAAGAAGAAACACTCCATGATTTAAACGAAAATGATGACTGGTAAAGGAAGGAAACAGCGGTTTACGGTGAGGATGAAGACATCTGGTTTGAACAAAAATGGCAGGGAACGAGGAAATGAAAGAGAAGAAATGGGGTACGACGTGGGCTAGAGAAGAGAACCGAAGAGGGATCAAGAGAGACAGGAAGCGATCTGGCAAGGGATACCGTGGATGCTGGCAGTGGAAGAGCAGGGGAACGACGGTGACTGGAAATGAAGGGAATGATAGAACTGGAAAGAAATGCGAGAGCGTGAAGAGCAGGACCAAATCGGACAGGGAAATCAAAGAATAAAGCCCGTGAGGTTAGCTGAGTATTCTTTTTTTTTTTTTTAGGACCAGCTACAGGCGCTGAATGGAAAAGAGAGGAGAATATGTTTTTTTTTTTATAAGAGAGCTGCAGAACTGGAAGGATAAGAAGAAGAAGGAAAATTTTTTTTTTCTATTATATCTATATAAATATATATATATATTATATTATTTTTAAATACTATAAAACATAACACATAAGGGAAAGAAAAGAAAAGGACAGAAAAGAAAATATATATATATATATATATATTAATATTATATATATATAAAAAAAATCAAAATTTTTTTTTTCAAAACAGGTCCAGAGGAGATGAAAGTCGTGACTTTGGATTTAAGACTGAAATGAAAGTCACGACTTTGACCTTCTCTGGAATCTCAAAGTCGTGAGCTCAAAGTCATGACTTGTGTCAGAACTTTCTTGACAGTAAAATTCTGCAGCACTCTGTTTTCAAAAATCTGATTTATTCACCCCTTAAAACCTCTTCCAAGCACTCAATTTACTCCAAAATCAATCTCTAACCATCATTCATCAACCATACACAATTTCCTTCAATTTAAATGCAATCAACCCCCAAAAAGAATCATTTTTCATGAGAATCAAACCACAAAAAATTGCATTTACTTCAATAAGCTCAAAATGATTACCAAGACAAGTTTATAAGCATAAAAACAACTTAAATAGCTTGACTTCCCTGAAATTTTCCTTCCTTTTGTGCTCTTTTGTTCTTTAGGCACATTTCTTGCTTCTCCAAAGGCTTATACTTCCTCATATCTTCTTGTTAACCTACAAAAGAGACAAGATCACACATAACTTCACCAAAACAACTAAACTACAAAAGAAAAATCAAAAGATAAGGTTTAGAGCTTGGGTTGCCTCCCAAGTAGCGCTTGTTTTATAGTCATTCAGCCTGACTCTTCTCTCCTTCAAGAGGCATCAGATAAGGGCAAGGTAATTGCTTCACGGTCTACCTCACCACCCCAGTAATGCTTCACTCGTTGTCCATTGACTTTAAATCTTTCTCCTTCATTGCTCTCTAGCTCAATAGCACCATGAGGGAATGCTTGGACCACATTGAACGGTCCCGACCATCTAGACTTGAGTTTGCCAGGAAATAATCTCAATCTAGAGTTATACAAGAGTACTTTTTGGCCTGGCTCAAATGCTTTGCATAAAATTTTCTTGTCATGCCATCTCTTTGTCTTCTCCTTGTATTGCCTAGCATTCTCATAGGCATTTAACCGAAATTCATCAAGTTCATTTAGTTGGAGAAGTCTCTTTTCACCCACGGCTTTAAAATCAAAGTTGAGCTTTTGGACAGCCCAATAAGCACCATGTTCTAGCTCTACGGTAGATGACATGCTTTCCCAAAAACTAACCGGTATGGAGACATGCCGATAGGAGTTTTGTAAGCCGTTCGATAAGCCCACAATGCATCGTCAAGTTTGGTGGACCAATCTTTTCTTGCCACTCCTACCGTCTTCTCAAGTATCTTCTTGATTTCCCGATTAGAGATCTCAGCTTGCCCGTTAGTTTGAGGATGGTAAGCAAGTGCAACCTTGTGCTTGACACCATATTTCTTCAAGAGAGATTGAAATTGGTTGTTGCAAAAATGAGTACCACCATCACTCACAATGGCTCTTGGTGCTCCAAAACGGGTGAAAATATGCTTCTTCAAGAACTTGAGCACCACTTTAGCATCATTAGTGGGAAATGCCGCCGCTTCGACCCATTTTGAGACATAGTCTACAGCCACAAGGATATATTGATTGTTGAAAGACATGGGAAATGGTCCCATGAAGTCTATGCCCCACACGTCAAACAGTTCTACTTCAAGCATGTTGTTGAGTGGCATTTCATTCCTTCTAGAGATATTACCCATCCTTTGGCACCTATCACACTTTAAAACAAAGTCATATGCATCCTTGAATAAAGAGGGCCAATAGAAACCACTTTGCAAGATTTTAGATGCTGTCTTGTCACCCCCGAAGTGGCCTCCATAGTCAGAAGAATGGCAACATCTTAGAATTTCTTGTTGCTCACACTCAGGAACACACTTTCTGATCATTTGATCAGCACATTGGCGAAACAGATAGGGTTCTTCCTAAAAATACAACTTAGCATCATGGAGAAACTTCTTCTTTTGATGAAACTTCAAATCAAAGGGCAAGATGCCACAAACAAGATAGTTGACAATGTCCGCATACCACGGTGTTTGAATATTGTCAACCTTAAAGAGTTGCTCATCAGGAAAAGCTTCATCAATAACAACATTACATTTAAGTTGAGCATCAGTACTCAACCTAGAAAGATGGTCCGCCACTTGATTCTCAGTACCCTTCCTATCAATAATCTCCAAGTCAAATTCTTGTAGAAGTAGTACCCATCGAATTAACCTTGCTTTAGACTCCTTCTTGCTGAATAGGTACTTCAAAGCTGAATGGTCAGTGTAAACTGTCACCTTAGTACCCACAAGATACGATCTAAACTTGGTAAAAGCAAACACCACTGCAAGAAGCTCTTTCTCAGTCGTGGTGTAGTTTTCTTGAGCATCATCAAGTGTTCTGCTAGCATAGTAAATTGGGTGAAGCACTTTTTCTTTCTTTTGGCCAAGCATAGCACCCACAGCAAAGTCACTAGCATCACACATCACAATGAAAGGCAAACTCCAATCAGGAGCCATCATGATAGGCGCAGACACAAGTCTTTTCTTCAACTCTTCAAATGCTTTCAAGCATGAATCATCAAATTTAAATTCAGCATCTTTCTCAAGAAGAGTGCAAAGAGGCTTGACTATTTTGGAGAAGTCTTTAATGAAGCGGCGATAAAATCCCGCATGACCAAGAAAACTCCTCACACCCTTAACATTAGTAGGTGGAGGAAGTTGCTCAATCACTGAAATTTTGGCTCTATCTACCTCCAAGCCATTTTTGGAGACTCTATGGCCAAGAACTATGCCCTCCTTAACCATGAAGTGGCATTTTTCCCAATTCAAGACCAAGTTGGTCTCTTCACATCTTTTCAACACATTGGCCAAGTTGATCAAACATTCCTCATATGAATCCCCAAAAACCGTGAAGTCATCCATGAAGACTTCCATAGTTTGCTCAATCATATCAGAGAAAATTGCCATCATACACCTTTGAAAAGTGGCCGGTGCATTGCATAACCCAAAAGGCATGCGCTTGAAAGCAAAAGTTCCATAAGGACAAGTAAATGTCATTTTTTCTTGATCCTCTGGAGCTATGGCAATTTGGTTATAGCCTGAATACCCATCAAGGAAGCAAAAGAATTCCCTTCCAGCTAATTTGTCAAGCATTTGGTCGATAAAGGGAAGAGGAAAGTGATCTTTCCTAGTGGCCGCATTTAGCTTCCGGTAATCCATGCATACTCTCCACCCAGTGACAGTGCGAGTAGGAATTAGCTCATTGTGGGTGTTAGCCACTACAGTCATGCCTCCCTTTTTTGGAACGCATTGAACTGGGCTCACCCAAGAGCTGTCAGAAATAGGATAGACAATGCCCGCCTCAAGCCATTTTAAGATCTCCTTTTTCACAACTTCCTTCATGATAGGATTCAACCTTCTTTGATGTTCCACAGAAGTTTTATGATTGTCTTCAAGGAAAATCTTATGCATGCAAATTGAAGGGCTAATACCCTTTATGTCGGCAATAGTCCACCCAATAGCTCTCTTGTGAGCTTTCAAGACTTCCACAAGTTGCTCTTCTTGTTGTTCATTCAAGTCCGCAGCAATAATCACTGGCAAAGTGTTGTTGGCTTCTAAATAGACATACCGAAGATGAGAAGGTAATGTCTTCAACTCAAGATATGGTGGCTCTTCAATAGAGGATTTCAAAGATGGTCTACCAAGAGAAGATAAGTCTAGAGATTCAAATTGGACACGGTTTCTAGGATAAACCGGTGATGCATTCATGATAGCCATACACTCTTCTCCATCTTGAGTCTTAATTGAGCTCCTAGTAACAAGGCTTCTAAAAAATCATTAGGAATTGCCTTATTGAATTCTTCTTGTGCAACTTGATCAAGCATATCAACAAAGAAGCATTGCTCAAGATCTTTGGGAGATTTCATCAACTTGTGCATGTTAAAAGTGACTTGCTCATCATCCACCCTCATAGTAAGCTCACCTTTTTCAACATCAATCAAGGTTCTAGCAGTTGCCAAGAATGGTCTTCCTAAGATAATAGGAATATCACGATCCACCTCACAATCAAGGACAATGAAATCAACCGGAAAAATGAATTTATCCACTTTTACAAGAACATCTTCAATAACACCACGTGGATAAGCCAAGCTTCTATCCGCTAATTGCAAAGTCACGGTTGTTGGTCTAGCTTCACCCAACTCCAATTTATTGAAAATAGAGAGAGGCATAAGATTGATACTAGCTCCAAGATCACATAATGCCTTACCCAAAAATTTATTCCCAATATGACACGGAATTGAGAAGCTACCGGGATCCTTCAACTTTTGAGGTAGTTGCTTAATGATATCCGTACAACTCTTGGTTAGAGCAACCGTCTCAAACTCATTGAACCTTCTCTTTTTAGAGAGCACATCTTTCATGAATTTAGCATATTTGGGCATTTGCTCCAAAGCTTCCACAAAAGGAATGTTGATATGCAATTGCTTGAACATATCAAGAAACTTTTTGAATTGGCCATCTTCTGTTGCTTCCTAAGCCTTTGAGGAAAAGGTGGTGGAGGCATATATTTTGGCTTGGCCTCTAGTTGCTTTTTCTCATCACCAACCTTTTTGGCTTGATCTTCAATCTTTTTCTCTTCTTGGTCATTCTTCGAGTTATCACACTCTTCAACCATAATTTCTTCATTAATCACTTCATTATCAACAATCACCTTAGTAGCACCACTACTCACACCACTTGCACTTGGCATAAGAACTTCGGGTAATTGCATCCCACTTCTCAAAGTGATGGCTTTACACTCCTCCTTACCATCCCTTTTAGGATTTGGAATGGTGTCACTAGGGAGATTACTTCTTGACATAGCATTCATTTGTGAAGCTAATTGCCCCATTTGCACTTCGAGGTTCTTGATTGCGGTATCATGAAGAGTAAGAGTTGCCTTAGTTTCAACTCTTGCAGACTCTTGATTACTCAAGATTTGTGCTAGCATCTTTTCCATTCTAGACTCCTCTTCTTTAACCGGCATTGGCTTTGGTAGAGCTTGAAAACCCGAAGGGTGAAGTGGCTTGACATTAGAGGATGAAGGTTGATTTGAAGAATTCCCTTGACTCCATGAAAAATTAGGATGATTCCTCCATCCTGAGTTGTATGTTTGAGAGTAAGGGTTGTTGTGAGGGTTTTGAAACTTGCCCATATAGTTGACAGACTCAGTGGTCATATAAAGAGGACATTGATCGGGCATGTGCATATCATTGCATTGATTGCACACAATTGGAATGGCTTGGACAGCATGCGCATTATGAGAATTTCCCTTTTGCATTTGAGATTCCAACACATCAAAATGCTTGTTCATTGCATTCAAGATGGATACAATCTGGGAAGAGGAATCATCTTTAGCACTAGTCACCATTGATATATTCCTTCTATCCGTGTTTTGAGTGTTATTCGCAGATAATTGGTCTAAGAGGCGAAAAACTTCATTGACAGGCACATTCCGATATCCCCCATTTGTGATAGAATCAACCATGGCCTTCGAAGATGGATTCAGACGATTACAGAAAATCTGAATCACTACCCATTTGTCCACTCCATGATTAGGGCATTTCTTCATCAACATCTTGTATCTCTCCCAAGCTGCATAGAGATGTTCCTCTGGATATTGCTTAAAGCTAAGAAATTCATCTCTTGCTTCCACTGTTTTATCATCAGAGAAGAATCGAGCTCTAAACTTGTTCTCAAGATCCTCCGATGAACCAATAGAACCTTCGTGAAGATTGTTGAACCATTCTTTAGCCTTGTCTTGTAGAGAAATTGGAAATAATCGCAAGCGCAAGACATCTTTAGGCACCCCATTTTGTCTGAAAGAATCACATACTTCCACAAAAGACATCAAGTGCTTGTTAGCATCTTCATTGAATAGACCATGAAACACACCATTCATTTGAAGCATTGTGATCATGGCGGGCTTGATCTCAAAAGTATGTGCTTGAAACTCCGGCATTCGAATACAAGATTAAGTACCCCTCAGATTCCGGTTAGCAAAGTCATTGACTGAGGCAGTGTCATACTGGTCTTCTGCCATGTTTCTCGATTCAGGAGTTCTTTCAGAATTAGGAGACTCGGTTTCTTCAAAGATTGTCAATCCTTCAAGTATCACTTCCAATCTTTCTGGGCCTATGACTTGCATATGCCAAATGGGTACCTGAAGAAGAAACAACCCAAGAAGTATCAAACTAAAACAAAAGCACTGAACAAAGAAAAAATAAAAATCTAGAACTAATATCTACAAAGCTCAAGCGAAATCTAATATTACTAGTCTAAGGTTGATTAAAATATTTTCAAAAGCAAATCCCCGGCAACGGTGCCAAAAACTTGTTGCTCACCGCAAGTGTACAGGTCGTAGCAAGTAATATAAAATGAGTAGAGTATCATTCCTTCGAGGATTTGTTTAGAAAACTATAATCAAGCAAAAGACTAAGCAAATTTGATTAAGTTGAGCATCACAAAGTTAGGTGAAAATGATTTTTCAAATGAAACTAACACTAGAAATTTAAGAAAGTGAGTGATTCACAAACTTCCAACACAAATTGAGACCTAGGATTAATTGTCCCCCTTGCATTTCATAACACCAAAATTACCTCCTCTCATAAATGCTTTTAATGAAAATAAGTGCTAACCTAGGGTTCTAAAAATACTTGGACAAGCTCTCTCAAGTCATGAACAAGTGTTTAGTTAAATTAATTGTCCAATCTCTTGTTACAATTAATAAAACTCAATTTTAAACACCAACCCTAATGAGGCTATGCAAGACTAGCAAGTATATCTCTATCTTACTAGCAAAACCATCCATTCAACATGCAAATATCAAGTTCTTACACAATTTTACCCAAGTTCTACACTCAACCTAGCCCTCTCAAGCATCAATTAAGTGAACCCAACATCTAAATGGTGGCCAATCAAGTAGAAGCATTAAGGAAAGAGTAAAATAAACACTTATATATCATTAATCACAAAAAGAGAGGAGAAATATAGTGTTAATCCATACAAGGGTTCCAAATAATCCTAGAACAAAGGGTTTAGCTACTCATAATCATCCACAAGCTACAAATATACAAAATAAGTGGACCCATTTTCAGATTACAAGAGAGGAAAGGGAAGAGGAATAGAAAAATCAAAGAAAATGAGCTCCAAATGTCTTCAAAGCTTCAATCTCTTGATCCCAACTCTTCCAATGCCCAAACCCTAGCACAACCAAGCTCTAAAAGTGTCTAAAAGTCTGAAGAATGCGTTCTGGGTCGAGCTCTCAGCTTATATGTGTCCTAGCCAACTAATTTCTGATAAATGAAACGCAGCATTTTTCTGACAGCAACGAAAGTCGCGAACGAAAGTCACGACTTTGAGACGACTTTGGCAGTTTTGCACTGTTTTTACAACTAACAAAAATCATTCATTTTGCTCTTGATTTCTTCATCCAAAAGCCTTCCAAAAACATCCACAAAGCTCCAGAAATGCTTCTAATCAAAATAACATGAAATTAGGCGAAAAATATCAAATTAAAGCCAAAAACACAAGCCCAAAACAAAATGCACATTTTCCTAATTTGGGCAATAAAAACATATACAATTGAACCAAAATGAATTAGAATCTAAGGAAAATGTGATGAAATAACATGATCCCAACTCTTCCAATGCCCAAACCCTAGCACAACCAAGCTCTAAAAGTGTCTAAAAGTCTGAAGAATGCATTCTGGGTCGAGCTCTCAGCTTATATGTGTCCTAGCCAACTAATTTCTGATAAATGAAACGCAGCATTTTTCTGACAGCAACGAAAGTCGCGAACGAAAGTCACGACTTTGAGACGACTTTGGCAGTTTTGCACTGTTTTTACAACTAACAAAAATCATTCATTTTGCTCTTGATTTCTTCATCCAAAAGCCTTCCAAAAACATCCACAAAGCTCCAGAAATGCTTCTAATCAAAATAACATGAAATTAGGCGAAAAATATCAAATTAAAGCCAAAAACACAAGCCCAAAACAAAATGCACATTTTCCTAATTTGGGCAATAAAAACATATACAATTGAACCAAAATGAATTAGAATCTAAGGAAAATGTGATGAAATAACATGAACTTCTAGAGGTTAACAGTCTCTAATGCAATTAATTAATTAAGGTAATATTTTGCTTTAATTGAATTAATTAGGGTCTGTAGTAATCGGAAGATACTTTGGATTAATTTAGATCCCCGAATTGTCAAAATTGAGTTTCAAGACAATTGATGTGGTAATGAGAGGGTTAGAAAGCAAATAGGGAATTAGGACTCTAGAACACCCTTCTCTTGGTTGACTCTAGCTTGTTTATGAACTGATAGTTATTTTAATTAATCATTTTTAATATTTTTATTTTAATTATTTTAAAATCAATCTCAAGTGTTGTTTGCTTAATGTGAATGAATTTATAAATTTAATGCCTAGTGACCATTTTAATTAATTCCCTGAAGGATCGATTTTGATTTACCACTAGCTTCAATTGCGACCTGTATACTTACAGTGTCTCTTAATTTTTGTGAGCCTCAATATTCAATTGCTTTGTATTCGCAGGGGCTGCTTGAAAAGAAGCCCTCAAGTTAAAAAAAATACCATAAAAACTTCATGGTTATTTCAAACATCAAGTAAATATACACTTGATGGTTGTTTCAAAATAACCATCAAGTATTTTTGATAAATTCTATGTATTGATTTGTTTGCCAAAATACTTGATGGTTATTTACCTTCAAGTATTTTGAAAAACGAATCAACACACAAGATTTACCAAAAATACATAACGGTTATTTCAAAACAAATATCAAGTATAGTCTGGTATAAAAAGTTGAGATGTAAATGTTTAAATATTTACTTAACGGTTATCTTGAAATAACTATCAAATAATATCTTAAATATTTGATACTTTTTAACTATCAAGTAAATGTATGGCACACCATTACTTGATGGTTAAAAGCCATTAAATATTGGCTAAAGTAACTATCAAATAAGGGGGTATTTTGTGATAGTGCATGCAGCAAATAGAATAAAATAGCCATGATAACTTATCCCCACAAATAATAAATTAGTTAACTTATAAGTTTGTGAGGGCTCTGAAAGTCTCACAAAGTTAAAAGAATATAAAATACTTGTAATGATGTATTGTGATAATTTATTGCCATATATGATAAATGAATTAGCTTAAAAATTTGTGAGGACTCTGAAAATCTCTTATAGATAAAAGATTAGGTAAAATCTTGATAGATATAATGAAGAATTAATAAAATGTGATTTGTGATTTAAATCTTGAGATTTCTCATGAATACCTTCCAAATTTAATCATGATACTAAGATTATATTACATCGCATGCCACAATTTTCTAAAAAAGGTTCTATTTTTACCTAACACCATGTTGGGATCAAAGGATAGCGGATACAATGCAAGCAAGGAACTCAAAGCCAAAGAGTGAATAAATAAATAAATAAATAAATAAAAATCACATCTCATGATGCTATGGATTTGGCACAAACAAAAGGCAAACAAAAAAGTAAATCTCAATTCTAATATCGACTTTAAAGAAGAGAGAATAAGTCAAATAGATAATGGGGCAAGGATCACATTAAATTATAAGAAAAATTTAATTTTAACAACCATAAATCATATAAAGGTAAAATAATTAAATAAGACAGAAAAAAGAAGGGAGTGGAGCATTCAAGTCTAAGACCTATGTAATAACTATAATTTCCTACATTGTTAACATCCCATGTTTGGCCACTAACTACATTAAGGTTAAAGATCAAATTTAAAGCCCCAACTTAACTATGGGGTTTTTTTTTTTTTTGAAACCCTTAAAGTACATGTATGTCTAAAGCTTAAGAGAAGGTGAACTTATCTTTATGAATCTTGATCAGCTCAAATCTCTGTCATCTTCTCTTTCACAATTTCCTTGAGCCTCTCTAGCTGTCCCATCTACTCTACCTTCTCTTTCCTTTAAATAGACCGTTACACTTTGGGTTTTTCTAAAATTTCAATTGCATTGTGATTTTTTAATCTATATCAACATTTTATATATTCTTTAGTTATTACTATTTAGAGATTAGATATTATATATTATCTTACCTATTATTATATCTTGATTATTATATCATTTTGGAATCTTCAAATCTTAATATTAGATATTAAATTATATTATATTGAAATTTCAAATCACAATATTAGATATTAAATTATATTATATTCTAATTATTATATTATTTTGAGATATTAAAATCTTTATAACTCATTATTATATTAGATCATTATCTAGGTTGATTATGTTCATGTCATTTTTTATTATTTTCGTATCCAAGACCTTTTAACTTTTTATTTATTTATTTTCTTGTTATAAAATATTTTTATATTTTCATTTTTATTATTTTATAGAGATTGCTTTTATAAAATGTTTTTCTATTTTCCATTGTATCTTTTTTATTAATTTATTATAGATGTTATCTTATTTGTTTATAAGGGCCTAGATAAAATATAGTATTCACATCAGCACTTCCTCAATCATTAGCAATCTTAAAGTACAAGCATTTATTAATTTCCAAAAAAGCTCAAAAGGCACAACCCAATAATTAGAGCTTTCTCATAATAATCTTCATCAAAGATCATAGGAGAAATATGATGGAAAGTGTTTTTTGCTTTATCTTTTCAATATCTTCTAATATTTGGCTCACATAGACTCTAATATTTTGAACACTTGACTCAACACTAGTGACAAAGTCTTTTTGTTAATTTGTAAGTTTCATTGATGAATCCATAAGGTCATCAAATAATCTTTCTAAACAAGACACTTCCCTATACTCTCAGGCATTTTCCTCAACATATGAATAAGAGTGAAAAAGTAGGGTAGGTCATTTCATTTGAATGATAATCTAAATGAGGATTCCAAAACTCATGTTTCTCTAGACCCCAATTAGAACTAAAAGAATTATCAGCTCATGGTGAAATCATCCCCTATATAGTTAGAGGCTTTGCTAAAGTGACAATGCTCATAAAAATGACTTTGTTCACAATAAACACAAGAAAAGCCATAATATCAAGAAGAATCAACACATAGAGTATGACTAGCATTCAAAAACATATTATATTGCTTCATTTCATTTAAATAGTTCATACAAGCAATCATTTCATCAATGTAATGAAGGCAAGGAATTCATTTTTTTTACATTAAAGCCACTTGAAATCCATTTTTTTCAATTTTTATTTTCAAACACAAAGAACACTATCACAAATCAAAACAGAAATAACAACACAAATAAGCAACTTGAACATGATATTTACAAGACCCAAACTTTAAGTTACTAATGCTCAATCAATTTAAATTGAGAAAATCAAAGAAAACTAAGCAAAAGAACAACTCAAAAGAAAAAGAAAAGAGAAAAAAAAAAAGCTTAATCGATTGAGAACGACTAAAGGTTCTTTAATGCTAATCACCAATTATTTTAATTCCCTAGCAACGGCACCAAAAACTTGATGCACACAAAAATCAATAGACACTATAAGTGTACGGGTCACAAATGTAGCTCATGGTAAATCAAGGTCGATCCCATAGAGAATCAAGTAAATTGAAAAATTAAATAGGCATTAAATTTCTGATTTTATTCAAGTTAAGCAAACAACTTATAGTAGTAAATGATTCAATTAAAAAAATTAAAATGTAGAGTAAGTGGTTAGGATTTTGAAGCACTCTAAAGTCAAGAAAATAATTAGGAAAGCACCCTAGAGTTCTAATCCCTTATTTGCTCCATTGTACTTAACTTACTGATTAAATTGATTTTAATTTCAGTTTTAAGGGTTTGAACACTATAATTAATCTTAAATATCTTCTAATCACCCAAAATCCTCCTTAATTCTAACCCAATTATTTCTTGCCAAAATTAGATTAAGAGCATTAAGTTCAAACCCCTCCTAACCATTTAGGTCCTTTAGGCACATTCTTGTCTTAGAGACAAATTACTTATAGTTAATCTTAAGCATTCAATTCCAATAATGGTCCAAATAGAAATTTCTTTTCCAAGTTTATTCTGTTCCTCCAAATAATCACTTAATGGTGGCCAATCATCAAGCAACACAAAGACAAATTGGAATTAAAACATAATCACAAAGTAATCGACAAATCAAAATACAACTGGAGCAAATAAGTTCATAAGACTCTAGAATATCAAGGTTCAACTATACATAACTAAATATAGTCTCAAAACAGCAAAATAATATGTCCAAATCATATACATAGGAGGAAGAAAGAGGAAAGTGAAGAAAAACTTAATAAAAATGTGGTTGGTGATGAGTTTTCTTGCTCCCAACCTCCAAAATCACCCAAGCTCTCCAAAATTGCCCTTGAACCTTTAAAGAATGTCAAAAATGAAGCCTCCCTTGAAAAACCCTAGTTTGCCTCTTTTTATCAGACAAAAAGACTAAAATTGCACATTCTGGTGTGAAATCCACTGTATCACTTGCTATAGCGACCTCTATTTCTAGTCTAGAATTTGCTTTATAACACTAATTTGCTGTAACAAGTAATAATTAAAGTTCAATTTCTTCATTAAAATCATCATATTTTTTCTTCCTCTACATCTTTCAAGATTTTGCAAGGGTTCCTAAAATCAAAATAACTTGAATTAACAATAGAAATTACTCTAAGATAAAATCAAAATATAATATTTACAAAACAAGCTAACTAACACCAAAATAAACACTAAATACAAGACAATTAATCAAAAATAACTAGATGACTCTCTAATTAACTAATAAAACTCCTCAAAATACATGAAAATATAGAGAATCATCACATAGCCTCTCTTAGGAATAGCTATTAGAAAGAAGAAAAAAAGGCGCAATGGACGCCCAACCAAACAATGTTGCATAGTGGCATTCTTCTCTTATATGTAGCCACACTCACAAATGACACTACATGATAATGAATATTCTTTTTTATCATGGGCCCTATATAAACTAATATTTATTTTTCGTTGTTGAATTAAAGGAATAATCACTACTGGCCTAAGATTGGGAGTAAGATTGAACTCGCAATCACCCATTTACAAAAGAGCTTTCATTTCAGTAGGCTAAAAGGTCATTAGCTATAAACTAATATTTATCATAAAGAATCACATTATTAGTACAAAGCAGCTCTAAATACACCCAATTTATTATTATTATTATTATTATTATTATTATTATTATTATTATTATAGTACTTTCATATTATTGGTTCTAGTCTTATTGATAGGAAAAAGAGAGAAAATTAATTTTGATACTTCATTATTTTCTATATTCATCTTATTAAATGTTAGAAAAAATTATTTAAAATAGTTCTTTTTGTCCTTATTAAGGGGTTGGGGTGGAATCTTATTAAATTTCAAGAAATAATTAATGAAATTTAAGATTTTTCTTAATTCTAATAAAACATGCTAAAAATAACTTATAAATAGGATCAGATAGAGTATTAATTACAAGACTGGTTGGGTTTATCAAAATTGATTTTTCTCCAGAAAAAAATCTTCATTTGCGTATATGTCCCTAAAATCTAAAAAGAAACACTTTTTTGCAACTTCTGATTTAATAAATAAATAAATATCGCTCTTTCGCGGTCTTCCAATATAGTTTCCCCAAATTTCACTAATTAACAATGTTAAGATCCCTTAGTTTTTAGTCCTAACAATTTTTTAATATCCTGTTTATATTTGGCTTCTCATCATCCTTTTATTCCACCACAAATTTCCATAGCAAATTTCTAATTCTTTTTCGGAAAATTTTATAAGGACAGTAAGGATATTTAGGAAAAGGGACTAATAAAGTTCTTTAACTGAATTAAATTTATAACTTGTTTTGGTAAAAGAATTAAAGTTATAATTTTAATTCACTTAACCTTAATTCATTTGAAAAACCTTGATCTTTTTTTAAAAAAATATATTTATGGTTCTTCTTACAAATTTTCCCTTTTTTTGGTAGTCATCATTGCGTATCTCCCTAACCAATTTCTAACCAACACAAAAAATTTAGAGCATCCACAAAAGTGAGAGTATACTATAATAAGAAAAGTATGACTTGGATTAAAGAGAACCTCCACCTCATTGGGAAGATTATTGAAAAATGGTGAATTATAATATAAAAAATTCCACCTCGTTAGGTGGGAAAAATAATAATACTTCATCCCATTTTATAAGTGATTTTAGAAGTTATTTGATATCCCAAAATATAAGATGTTTTGAAAAAAAATAAGGTATTATTAATGATAATTATTCTAATATTATCCTTTATTATTTCACTCCTTATAAATAATTTTCCTTTTCTCTTTGTTTTAATGAAAATTATTTTTAGAAGTTTATAAAAAATTAAGATTGTAAGATGTATGTAATTAATTTCATTCCTACGTATAATTTTATATATATAAAAAAATACTACCTTGTAAATCCATGAGGAAGTGGTAGTTAATGATTATAAATACATCCAATTCAACCACTCACGACTCACGACTCACACACGCATAAAACTGAGAGTAGTATTTCAGCAAGCTTTACGGGGAAATAATGGAAGACCGGCAGATAATCAGAAGACCTTTGCTTGGTACTGCTTTATCCAGGTCAAGGTCACATAAACCCTATGCTACAGTTTTCAAAGCGTTTGGATCATAGGGGTGTGAGAATCACACTAGTCGCCACTCGCTTCCTCGGCAAAACCCTAAAACTAGATCAGCACTGCTTAACCTCCATAGCTCTTGAGAGCATCTCTGATGGCTTTGACCATGGGGGCTTTGAAGAAGCAGGAAACAATCAAGCCTACATCGATCGTTTCTGGGACGTAGGGCCAAAGTCTTTCGAACAACTTTTACAGAAGCTCACACAAAGTAGTTCAGTTGATTGTGTTGTGTATGCTTCTTTCTTGCCTTGGGCTCTTGAGGTTGCCTGGTAGTTTGGGGTTATTGGAGTTGCTTTTTTCACTCAATCTTGTGCATTGAACAGTATATATTACCATGTTCGTCATGGAAACTGGAAGAAGATTCCCGATACTGATGTTGATGAGTCTGGGATTTCACTTCCTGTGTTGCCAACACTTGCTGTTTATTGCATGCCATCTTTCTTAGATGCTTCGGGACTTCATCCAGCTTTCTCCAAAATGGTTCTGAATCAGTTCTCTGATATTGAGAAAGTAGATTGGGTTCTTTGTAATTCCGTTTATGAGCTTGAGCCACAGGTCAGTATACTTGATAATATCTTTTATTTATATAGTTATTAGGTATAACATTTACTACATATATTTATCTGTGTGGGAAGCTTGTAAAGGTTATTTGTGAATGAATAATTTAACTTCTAAAGGTTATTCACTGCAGCAAGTGATCGATACTAAATTGATATAAAATTAAAAAAATCCCATCAAAAGCAATACAAACACTTTTAAAAGAATCGGCTGATGAGTCACATTTGAGGACTATAGCGTAGATCTGATTTGATCTCCACATTTAATTGTTTTCTTGTTTAATTAATCAATCCCGGGGAAGCTTTTCTCTTTATTTAGGAATAACATACTGTTTCTTATTTTAATAGGTTAAAGGGCAAATTTGCCTCCAAAATTTTTCATTAGGAGTAACTAGTATCTTTAACTTTTGATTGGAGCAATATTATCCCAAAAGTTTCAAAATGGTGCAATATCATACTACAGTAAAGATTGGCCAACATTAACTATTAGTTGAAAATTTTGACTAGATCTAAAGAGCAGTTTTGCCCCAGAAGTTTTTCTTAAAGATCAATTGGTATCTTAAACTTTCTATTAGCACAATGCCTTTGGGCTATCAATATTCAAATTTGAAGAAAAATCTAACAATTTATTATCATTGTTAAAAATAGTTCATATTTTTAGATTTTGACAAAATTCTTGCCTAAAGTTGTTTTGATACATAGTTAATTCTACCCCAAGCACTCCTCATACTTTCTTTTAAAGTTCGGAATTTCCCCTATTTTTCCTATGAGTAGCTCTTGGCTTGCACATGCTTAAATATAGACTCTTTCAAATACAAGTAACATAGACTAGTATAGATTTTGATTTAGAGGCATTCAATGTAATTCAACCTAAAATCTTCACCTATTTTTGGGTTATAACAAGTTTGTTAAATCCTTCTTTTGAATTGAAAGTTGATCACCCAAGAACATTACACTAATTAAAATTTTAAGATATTGATTACTTTCTTAGACAAGCTTCTAGGACAAATTTCCCTTTTAACATTAAAAATAACAGTCAACATTAGTCAACCATTATTGTAGGACAACATTGCACCATTTTTAAAACTTTTGGAATAATATTGCTCTAACCAAAAGTTAATAATACCAATTGCTCCTGGTGAAAAACTTTCATGATAAATTTGCTATTTAACCCTATTTTCATTTCCAAGGAGAACACGTCATATGATGAGTGATTAAATATATCATTCTTTACCAACAAATGTTAGTTCTAGTAAGAATTGGGTCCATAACTCACAAGATTATGAAATTAAATCCCACTACCAATGTGAAAAAATCTTATTGATGAGCAATTTGTAAGTATATTTGTAAGTGCTTTTTTAACCTAGAGGCTTATTTTAGCCTTAATGAATTATTGAAGCCTAACTCATCTAAACTTTTTATTCACTCAAAAAATATATATTTTTTTAACTGAAATTACATATATCATTCTTTAATATAAAGTTACTTATTTACATTTTTTTAATTGGCAATCAAAAATCTTCCCTCTAAGGACTATAGGACCAACCATACCGTCAATGTTCCTAGACAAGAGACTCAAGGATGACAACGCCTACGGTCTTCACTTTTGCAAAGAAGAAAACAATGTTTGAAGTGGTTAGGAGACAAGCCAGCTGGGTCTGTAGTATATGTCTCCTTTGGCAACATGGCATCATTAAACAACGACCAAATGGAGGAACTAGCATGGGGCTTCGAGGACAGTGCGAGCTAGTTCTTATTAGAGAACCAGAGAAACCTAAGCTTCCCAAGGACATTTTGGACATTTCACAGAACAAACAAGGTTTGGCGATCACTTGGTCTCCTCAACTACAAGTGTTAGATCATGAAGCTGTGGGTTGCTTTGTGACACATTGTGGATGAAACTCAACATTGGAAGCTATGGGCTTAAGAGTTCCAATGGTGGCAGTTCCTCAGTGCACAGATCAACCCACAAATGCAAGGTACATAAAAGATGTGCGTGTGGGGTAAGAAAAATTTGGGTTGGTTTGAAGCTGGGGATGCGAAAAAAAAAAAAATTGGGACCAAACTTTGTACAAAATGCTCAAAAACAAAGGTGTAGGTTATCGAGCAAAGATTGTTAACAATTCAAAACTGACAAAAATCTTATACAAACCGTCACTATAAAGAGCTAGAATTTATGGTAAGAGATGGTTTTCTTGAAATTATCACCTATGAAAGGTGTTATGAGATTTGTAATGAAATGCAAACTTAGTCCAAAATACATTGGTCCCTTTGAAATTCTAGATAGAGTGGGTGTTGTTGCTTATCGTCGTGCCTAACCTCTAGAGTTAGGTGGCATTCATCCTATGTTTCATGTGTCAATGTTGTGAAAATATTTATATGACCCTTCTCATGTTGTTGAACTCAGGAAATTCAAGTAAATAAAGACTTATTTTATGAAAAAGTTTCAATAGCCATTCTTGATAGGCAAATAAAGTAGTTGAGATTGAGGGAAATCATTTCTATGAAAGTATTATAGGGTAACCATTTTATTGAAGAAACTACTTGGGGAGTAGAGAGTGGGGTGCAGGAGAAATATTAACATTTATTTGAAAATTGAGGTAAGCATTTATTCAAATTTGGAGGACCAAATTTTTTAAGGAGAAGAAAATGTAATAACTTTAAATTTAAATTAAATAATTTTCTTCAGTTAATATTTTGTTTAAATTAATTTTATAGTAAATGAAAAGTGGTGGTCTAATGAAATTTATATTAGTAGTTTATCTAAAGGTCAAGAGTTCAAATTCTCTTGAGCACTAGATTAATTTTATTTTAATTTAATTATGAGAAAATTTTCAACTTGCCCTTGTCTTTAGATTTTAAAAAAAAATTGGGTCGTTTCTTGTAATTGTTTCCATTATTCTTTGTTCAAATTTTCCACCCTTCTTCTTGCGCGAAAAACAGAGTATTGATAGATTTTTTTTTTCCCCTTCTCTTTTCTCCACCGACAGAGTGCTCTTCGGATCCTCTACCGTCAGCCGGCTCCTCCATACCTCGCCGTCTTTCTTCCTTTATCCCTTCTCCGATAGCTTGTTCATCACTCTCCCTTCCGTCTTTCTTTGTCCTCTGCAATGGTAGGTCGCTGGATCATTATCCCCTGTCACCGTCCTTTATTTCTTCCTTGCTTTGGGTCAGCGTGTGGTGCATGGGCTTCATTTTCCCTTCCCCCTCTCAGCTGCAGGATATCGAGTGTGTGTGGTAAGCTCATCTTTGCTTCTCCTTCCATTGTTGTTGGCTGTGCAAGCTTGAAGCTTCAATTCCTTTAATTTTCGAACAGCCATCTCCTTTTCTTCGGTGTCATCTGTGGGTTGATGAGTGGCTTTTGCCACTGCATTTTGGTTTGAGGTAAGTCGTCGGTCCTTTCTTCTTCCTCTCTTCCTCCCGTGGCTGAAAACTGCGCCCTTGCTCTTCCTTGTTCCTGTCATAATTTTGAGAAGATTGAGGCGCTGTTTGGGTCATGTTAGATGTTACTTCATTTTGATATTGAGTTAAATCTTAATTGTAAAATTAAATATTTGAAGTTGTTGAAAATTTTAAATGTTAGTTTCATAATTTAGTTAATAAAAAATGTCCTCAAGGTATTTTTAAAATTGTTTGAGAGAAGAATTTAAGAAATGAATGTTCTGAAATTTCTATTTTTATCTTGGAAGAACATGTGTAAGTATAATACCTATTAAAAATTCTGATATTGTGATTGTTAATTTTAGTCTCTTATTAAATGTAATTCAAAGGCTTGATGATTCTTGAGTAATGTATAGAAGTTTAATTTATGAATTAAATGATGGTGAGAAGTTAGAATGAATATGTGAATTGGTTTGTAGTGAGTAAATGGGAACACAGTTGTAATAATTTTAAATTTTAAATTTAAAAAAAAAAATTAATTTATATTTTATTTAAAATTTGTTTTGTGACAAATTATGAGTATTGAATTAGTGAAACTTATGTTAATAGCTTATCTGAAGATTCAAAGTTTAAATTCTTTTGAGTAATAGATTAATTTTATTTAGTTTAAATGATGGAAAAATTATCAAAATGCCCTTATCTTTTATGTTATAAAAGAATTTTTGGGGCTTTTTTTATAATTTTTCTTATATTTGAATTTTTCTTCCCCTCCTTCACATTCAGACGCACGCAACAGGGGAAACAAATTCTCTGGATTCTTCGATCGTTCTGTGTGCCATCGCTCTCCTTTCATTCCTCTTCGATTCTCGAGATATTCCACGCGGCAGCCTCCGATCATCATCCTTCCATCGCCCGTCCTCCTTTAGCCAGTATTTCCTCTGCTTTTCACCACTAGTTTGGTTCGTCCTTGTGCTCTGTAGTTCTAGGTAGATGTAGAGTGCATGGCAGTGGTTTCGGGTGTCCAAATTATTTTCTCTTCCATCTTCTTTTCCTTCTCCTGGTCGTCCGTGAGTTTGTATCTAAGGGGCGTGAGTTCTTTTGTCTTGTGTTTTGTCATGTTTTTTGAAGAGGAAAACTGAAATTTATGCCTTATCTTACCAGCTACTTGTTGTTTGAGGAAAGTATTAGATATTCTAATGGATGCTTGATAGTGACTTTAGTGGAATAAATGTTATTAAATTTTCAATTTACATCTTAGAGGTTTGTTGCTGAATCCTCCTCCCTATTCAGCTGAGGTTTTGTTTCTTCTCCTTGTCCGTGCATCTTTGGTTCATTTAAAAATAAGCAGCTTTGATCTCTTTTTCTTCCATGGTTGGTTTTGCTACTGTGCGCGTGAATGTAAGAAATAACGATGTTAAAGTTGCAAAATTTTGTTGTGTTTTGCTGTTGCTACCGTGATTGTGTGAGAAGGAGAGAGGTTAAATTAAAGCTGAATTTTTGGTTTAGCGCTGCCATGTGAAATGTGAAAGACGATGATTTAATTTTTTTTTTTTTAGTTAAGACCGATTTATTCAATGAAGAAAAGGAAATTAAAAAGCTGATTTGTTTATTTATTTATATATTAGAGCATTTTGGAAGATATAATCCAAGAAAAGAAGTTGGTTTGAGCTTCCAAAAAGACAAAAAATTGTGCATATAAGATGTTTGACAATATGTTTATTAAAAAAAGGCTTTATTTGATTTTCCTTTTGAGTGCTATTGCTCTAAGAACTTAAGTTGAAGATTCCAAAGGGATTTTGAGCATCAAATTAGTATCGAACTATTTGAATTCTTGAGAAATAGATAGTTATGAATAAATTTTGTGGTAAAAGATTGGAATGCTAAAAGCTCATGGGTTGGAAATGAAGCATGGTTGGTATTTGACAAAAGGATTAAGGGGAGATAGTATTTAATGGAATATTGAATTAAGGCTTTTGAGAGAGTTTTATAAAATTATGCTCTTGATATTTTAAACTTATTATAGTTAATTTTTTTTATAGTGGTAATGTTGGGAGGAAATAATTGAATTTATACAAAGTTTATTTAAAAATCTTAATTTAATTTATAGAGTATTTGGAGGAGGAGAAATTTAATTTACATTGAGAGGTGAATTCTTGAATCTTAAGAATTTCAAGTAAGTGGATAGTGTCTCAACTAATTTTTTAAATCAAAATTTTCTTTACTAAAATGTTACGTTTTTCTACAAATCATTTTAATAGCAATAATGTGATTATAAGATATTTTGTCAATTAAAATTACTTTATTTTGTGAAATTAGCTTTACCAAATTTAAAATGCTAGTAAATCAATAAAAACCAGTTTGGACTTTAATTGTGAGATTTCATTCTTCCAAATATTGAAGTAGTACAGAAAGCAATTCATGTGAGTCTGACATTGAAAATAAAATTTTTATTTTAATGGTGAATATTTTCTCGTATGTTTGAAATTGAATTTTAAAGGGACTTCATACAGGACACTTGTTGCTAACGGCAGTTTTATTGGCTCTTGACACGCCATGATTAATGACTAGCTAATTTGATTTTTGTGAGCTTTATTCTCACGTCTGTTATTTGTAGGTCTTGTACCTATGTCTATTTCGTGGTTCTGACCACGTCTGATTAGTTACCCTTATAGATTGTGTGTTCATATTTATTTCGTGGTTTCGGCTGCATTTGGTTACTTATCCTCGTAGACTGTATGTCCACATATGTCTTCACAGCAAAAGCCACGTGGTTATTTACTATCATAGACTGTGTGTCCATGTTTATTAATTGTTTTGATAAGTCCCTATAATTATGAATCTAATTATTTGGTGATTTCATATCCCATTAGTTTTTATTTAACAATTTATTTCTAAGTATTTATTTCATTTATGTGCTTTCCTAAAATCAAGTGATATTAATATTTGCTATGATAGTTCAATAGTTTAAGATTTTATTCAAAATTTTATAGAGCCATTTTATTCTGAAGTTTATTAAATTTTTAATAAAAATTGTTGTCTCTTTAACTTACATGATTATTTCAAACTTTCCTTTTTATTCATGTTAAATTATTTATTGTTGGGATGTTATTCACTAGAAAATTATTTTGATCTCAGATACCTTAATTGATGCTAATTCTTCTACCAACCCCTAAGGACTTTTAGACGTGCTCGGTGGAGAATTGATTGAAATTTCTCTCTTTGGTATAATTATAAAGGTCTATGTATTTTATTTTTGAAAAGTATGGTTAAATGCTCCACATAGGCTATAGTTAAGGTTTTATTTTGATATATATATATATATATATATGTTGTCTGCTAGTTGGAAGGAGTTGAGCTCTCTAGTAAATCAATGTTGAGGAAAATTATTGCATTATAGAATTTTGAAAGATCCTATTTACAAAGAAGGTTTTGCTAAAATTTCTACAAAATGTTGAAGCATTTTATTATAATAATTAGTATTAATAATATTAAAATTTCAATGTAAAAAACCGATTACATTTAAGAAATAAAATGAATTTTAGATGTGTGGCTTACGGGGATGGGTACTGTAATTCACACCTCATGCTGGTCACTCTTTATTTCCGCGGAGTGACAACAGCCAAGGTGTTTGTTTAAATATTTAAGAGAAGGGTAAGGTTGATTGATTGATATAGTTGAATTTGGAGTTTATTAACAGGGAAAGAGAAATTTATATTCTTGTTTAAAAAGTTTATAATATTGATAGGAAAACCTAAAGAAATTACATTTGAGCATAAAAATGTGGCTATCAATTTTAAATTAAAATGTTTATTTCTGGATTTGATTTGAAAATTACTTGATAAATTATTTTACGATTATGATTTATTTGTCAACAAATTAAAGGTATTATTAGAATTAAAGTGAAAAGTTAAGAAAAGTAAATTTTAAAATATTTAGGAATCCCTCAGCTGTATGAGTGGATCCCAATAAAATTTTCTTAAAATGTTTCTTAAAATATCTTTATTTAATACCTTGTTTAAAGTCTTTGCTATTATTTTCTTTATGATTTATATAGTCCTCTTTATTTATGTTATTTTACTTATCTTATTTTTATTCAATTGGATTATTATTGAAATTATTCTATTTTTATCAAGAAGTCATACTATTGAATTCAATGTGCAATAAATTGATTATTTATTCAAAATAATCCTATTTTTTAAACTTCTATTTGATTTTAAATTTGTTAATACGGTGATTTGTGCATGGAAAAAATATACGTGGAATGGAGGATGGATATTCATGAGCATTATACTCACACTTGTTTTTAGTGAGCTTTGTACATATGCTTGTTTTGTGGCTTCTAGCCACGCTTGATTATTTCGTGGCTTTAAGCCATGCTTGCCGGTAACTTAGCCTCATGGACTATATGTCCACGCTTGTTAATCGTTTTGATTAAATCTTACTAAAGAAAGAATTTTAAAACTTATTTTCTTTAAATTTGATCTTAAAAAGCAAACTGCTATGTTTACTATTATATAAATTTTATATTGAATGATATATATTCCAGAGTGTTTAAGTATATGTAAAAAAAAATGAAAGAAAGAAAGAAAAAGGAAAGGAAATTTGAACTTCTAATTATTTTTATTTGGATTTATATATTCATAGTTTATACATTTATCTAATTATTGATGTTGATATTTATGAAGCATGTGTTTATATTATCTTCAATTGATTATTTTAGTAAATTATAATTGATTCATTGATCTGCTTTTCATTATTTCTTTCAACTGTAAATTTAAACGTTACTCACTGAAAAATTTTATTGGCCTCAAATATTATAGTTGGCCTTACACCTCCTGCTAATCATTAAATGGCTTTATTGCTTTTTGGAACAATGGAAGAACATGAAGTTATTTTGTTGATGCAAATATATATGATACTATTATAACTTAGTGCTCCACGTATACTGTAGTTATGTCCTAATCTTATTTTGTTATTGTTAATTCTACTAGTATAAAGCTAAGCTCCTTTCTGGATTGGCTAACAAATTTATTAATTGTAGAAATTTTGGAGGTCCTAATTACAAGAAAGACTCTACCAAAATTTCTACAGAATGTTTAAGATTTTACAAACTTTATAAATATATTTGTGTGTGTGTGTGACTCATTAATTAGTATAAATTATTTATCACTATTTTAGATTAATCTCTGGTTAACTAAAGTTTAAGGAATAGTTTATCTCATATTCTATGCCAATCACACCCTTATATCTAGATATGACATGAATAAAGTGCCGGGAGAAGGTGCTGGCGGCTATAGCATCATATGGCCCACCACTCTCCTTATCTCTTCGTAGTCACACCTTCCAAAACTCAACCTCAAATATCCCCTTATTGCTAGATTATGCGTTGTGTCTTGCTCTATGGTAATATTTATCTCCTTAGGACTTGCTATAAATATTAAGTTAGGTTTTGTATTTAGGATATCATTTGGCAAATATATATCTTGTATATGGGAGACTAATCTCGACTATTTTATTGGAGAGATTATAGTTCAAGATTCTCACTCTAATTTTCTCTAATAGAAACTACTCTATTCCTTTTTTATCTTTCCTGTTTTGTTCATTTTCTAAGATAGCATGTTCTGATGGTGACTGGGCTGTTCGTTTGTTACTTGTTGTGTTTCTAACTGGAACCTGTCCAATTCCTTAGAGGGTGGTATTTTATCATTGTGATTGTGAATTTTATTTTATTAACAGACAATTTCAGTCTTCTAAAAAGAGAGAGCTTTGCATTTTTAAATCGAAAAATCGATGCTAACTCAATGACTCTCTGCAATTTTTTGTTTCTATCCTTTTAAGGGATCAAAGTTATAGACATAGCTCTTTGCATGAATTAGCCAGCTAGGCTTGTTATCAAACTTTTTTTATGTAACTTCTAACCTTATCGTTGCTTGTAGAGATTATATCATTGGGAGAAAAATAAAATAAAGATGATCAGACATGTCTTTGAAGCTATTGGCAGTAGATGACTTAATGATATTATTGGCAAAAAAAAAAAACAAGAAGAAGAAAAGGCTCAAGGGAATGAAAATTATGTTTCAAAGTGGATAAATGGAGCTGATTGGAATGAACTTGTGCACTATTAGAAAACTCCAAAGTCCAAAAAGATTTTAACAATTAATTCAAGCAATAGATTGTTAAATCCATCTCTTCATACAGGAGGATCTATCCCCTCCCATTTACATGCTAAAAAATTGATAAGTTCTAATTTATAAAAGAGTAAAATCTTTTTTTTTTGTATCATTAATGATCTACAAATGATTGTTATATTTGTAAGGAAAAAGCACTAGAAAGAGAGATATGTTGTCCCAATTGAATGTGGCTACACTAAGATTTAAACTAGCCTGAGCATAAATCACACGTGAAAATGCAATGGATTCAAGCAATATTTTGCATGATAAAAAAATATAGATGTGTGAATTATAGATCATACATTTGAGAAAATTGAACTTAACTTGAAATGACTTAAGACTCAATATAACAATATGTGATTAACAATTGACAAATCACGTATGGCTACTATCAGCTCTCATGCATGAAATGGCTTAAGACATATAGTGATAAAACACATCTGCTAAAACTTGCATGGATACTAATGGCTATCTCACATGATTTTGCATACAAAGGTAAAGTTTAAGGCATCACATAATACAAATGACAAATTACACATGAAACACTTCCTAACTCTTGCATGGTCCGTCAATTAGTGTGCCCAACATGGTGATTCTCATGAGTAACCAAGCAGAATCATACGTGAATCTGCAACCCTTACAAAATTCAGCTTTTATGAACCTCAACACATTAGAATGACATATCTTGCAAGCTTGGTTGTACTTAAATGAGTCTTAATGTATATAAATGAGACTTATGATGCATTCATGTTAATGACTATGAAAAGTGATTAAGCTCTGAAAGTTTTTACATTGAATCTAAGAGAATTTAAATGACTTGTCCTACTAAAATTTTTCATCATCCATGATTTTTTATATCTGCATATATAACAAATACATCTTCTCTTGATTTTACAATCATCAAAATATATGATCCAACAATGTGACTTTCTAGACAGCAAGACATATTTGGGCTATCCAAACTTTGGGTGAAAGGGTTTCAACTCCACAGCAAAATGCCAACAGCTTAAATTCCTCTAGGCAACAAGATTTTAATTATGATTGTCCAAAATAACTTTAGTACAAGTGCTTTGAACTTTCTATGTACTCCTTTATATTTTGCTCAACTCTATGCATGAAATAGTTTGAACTTTATAACTATAATTAATGTAGTATTGAATTTTTGTTATATTAATGTGATTATGGATTGTGATTAGAAATTTAAATGTATAATTAGCAATGTAGCTATACAGAAACTAAAATATTGCAAATTTGCAAATTGACCAAAGATTTGATATATTAAATTAGCAAGGAAGTAACGAATTTTTTTTAAATTATAAAATCTTTAGTGAGGGATTTAACGAAGGCTTCATCCCATGAGGGATCTTGAGAACATTGTCAACTTTTCAATAGTATTAGCAACGGATGTGGCCCTTGCTAAAAAATTAATGAGGGACTGAATCTCTTGCTCACTACCGAGGGAAATAAGATCCCTTGATAAATTTAGCGAATTGTTTTTTGGCTGCAAATTTAGCAAAGGATTAAAATGTATTTTAGTGAAGGAAAATGGCATTTTGCGAGAGATATCTCCCTCACTAAATTCTATTTTTCTGATAGTGTGAGAGGTATTTTATGACTATGTTTTCAGAAAAACTAATACCTGTATTGATTGGCTGGTATGTAATGCACATTTTTCTAACCATCACATTAAAATTCTATCTTATGGGACCTCCCATAGAATGTTTAGCAATTATGGGTTATGATTTTATCAATGAACTCATATATCTAATTAATCCTTTCTGTTTTTTACTCCAAATTTTTTTTTACCTCCTATTGTATTTTATTAAAAAAAATTGCATGTAAGGTTTTTTGGGATTGATTGGGATCTCCTACGTCTATAAAATTAAATACGTTCATGTAGAATGCTCTAGAGAGAGAGAGATACGAGTGAAAAAGTGATATTGGGCGCAAAAAATAAATTAAATTGTGCCTGTAGACAATCAATTTCAAGAGGCATTACTTTCTCTGTCTCTATGTAGTATGCATGAATTCTTGTAAAAAAATGAATTTAGATTTTCTGTAATATATGATTTTATTATATGAAGGTTTTTTGTTTAATTTTTGATGGAATGGACGAAATGACGTTGCAAGGTATATATGCATGTTACGCATGTTTGATGCTTTATATTAATGTGTCCTTTTCAATTGGTGATTCTGTGATTCAAATCAATTAATAATTGAGACTGTGAACGAAATTATGGCATAATGAATTGGAATTTATCTAAAGAAGCAATTAATTTTGTGAATGAAAAATTTGACACATTAGTATCTTACATTAAAAATATAACAATTGTATTGATAAAAATTTAGACATAGTGAATATTGACAAGAAATTGAGAATGAAAAAAGTTTAACTATAAATTTATTCAGATCTCACCTCAAATAAAGGAAATAACTTATTAGAGCTCGGTTGACCGCGATGCTAAAACGAAGAAAAGCTGTTCCCATGTTCTAGTTTTCTCTCAGTTTTTTAATAATAAAAAGTGGACGGAAAAATGTTTTCAGGTCACATTTATAGGCAGGAAGGATTTGTTGAACGAATAAAATTAAAGAAAAGCATCAAGATAAATTTATATCAGTTAAGGATCGCTTATTGTTAAAACTCATATAAATACTTATTAACACGGATTAATCTTTTATCAACAAGTATCCCTTTGAACTTAACAATTCATTTTAAATTAATAACAGTCTATTCGAACTTATTTTTCATTTGGGTTTTGACAAGAATTAGTCATTAATTGATATAAATTTTCTCCAGCGGTACTTAATTTCTATGTTTCCTAAAATTAAATGGGTAAACTCTGAAATTAAGAATCCCTAAACTTCATGAAGTTTATTTTTAAAAAAGAAAAGATTTTATGTTTTATAAAAATAAAATATTAAAAATATTAAAAAATTATAGAAAATAATGGATTTCAACTTCAGAGAATTTATTTCCAAGAATAAATGGATCCAGTATTTGTATTTAATTAACTAATGGAATGGAATTTTTAAGATATATAGAAAAAGAGATAACATCCATAGATGGCAAAAAAAAGAAAATATCCCTGAATGGAAAAAAAATATCAACATGAAATATTTTTTTAAAAGGATTTTATTGAGAGAAAACATGAAAATATAAATTCCCCCTTTGTTTTCTTCTTCCCACCATTAACCTCCCATTAATTTTCTCTACACAGAAACTCCAGAGTTAGATGGATGACTTTATATGAAATTTATGATATATCACTTTCGAGCTTAAATACTCCCTTTGGTTAGCAAGTATATGTGACACAGTTGATAGCAATTTGAGCCCCATAAGTATTATTTCAAGGTTTAATTTCTGGAGGTGTGCATGAAAAAATATTACTTGAAAGAGAATAACCCCTTAAATGATGCTCAAATTTCTTGACAGATTAATTTCGTGACTACCAGCTACAGGGATGCCTTGGGCAATTAAAAAAAATTACTCCCTCTAATTTTTAATATGTATATCAGAGAAATTTTGAAAGCTTTTTTTAATACTTGACATGAGATAAAATTAGAGTAATTAATTATTTTTATAATTTTATACCTTTATGAACGAAAATGATAATTATAATTAAATAAGAATAACGCAAACATAATACTGTTGTGTACTTTTTTACATAAAAATATTTTTTACAATAACAAAAAATTGGAAACAAATTTATCCGCTAAAATATATTCATGCTTAGCTTCTAAAAGAAGATTCTAAAAATAATAAAAATTATGTTGGAAGAGCCACTTCTACATTTAAGAGTTTACAACTAGAACTGTTAATAAGGGCTAGTTCAACTCTAACTTATAGGCTCAGCCTATATGGCTCAAGTCCGTAAGTATTGTTTTTAAAAATATTCATATATATTTTTAAAAACAATAATCAAATAATTAAAAAAAAAACAAGTTGAAGGATGTACTTTATTGGATAAGCAGATATATAGAACAACGCAAGGAAGATAAATGTTAAACGTTTTTTATAGGGAGAATAACAGTTACTAGGTTTTAAATGAATGAATTAATGATAGTTAGATCCTTGACAAAAAATTTTACAAAATGAATTATAAGTATTAAATCAAATAGTTACAAACAGAAATTTTTATTACAATTTTAAAATTATATTTGGTATTCAAATACATATTTTCAATTGAAACTCCTAAATTTATAATAATGTGGATTGATATTTTCAATTTATTTTTAAAAAAAAAATTTGTCAGAGGTTTAACTGGTGTTAATTTAATATTTTAAGACCTAACTATGATTCTCCCAATGTGATCCACGTCCATGCATTTTCTTCCAAAAACCATCATTTTTATAGGCTCCTAGTGTAACTTAAGTAGGATCCAAACATAAAAATCATGTTAAGTTAGGCAAAGAGTTTGGACTTTCTATTTCATCTTTGATTTGATATTGATTCTAGTCGTCCCTCCTTAATGAGGATTCTCTAGATTGGTGAAATTAATTAACCTTCACCATTTAACACACCTATTCTTTTTTTTATTTCCAAAAAAACAGGAAAAAATGAAAATATTATTGGTTCACAAAGTTTAGACTTAAGATGATCCCCATTTGATCGTCCCCATCATCAACAATTTGACTTAAATTTGTTGAACTCTGTCATGTAATTGTAATATTGAGAGGTTTGTTACTGTTAGTGAATTAAAGTTAGTTAAGGAAAATAACCATTGCGTTGTTATAAGGATTAGGAGCCTATAAATACCAAAGATACCTTTGTAATCCTTATCCTTTTGGCTATTCCAATGGAGTGATCATATTACCCAAATTTTCTTATCTCTCTTTCTCTCTTTTATATTCTATTCTTCTCTCTTTCCTCTCTCTCTCTCCCCTTTCTGTATTATTCCTTCTGTATCAAACTCTTCAATGATTTTAGGGGAGAAACCCAAATGTACAATGTTTTTTGTCAAGAAAACCTACAATCATGTTAGGTAGATGAACTTTTCATCGTTTCACATAATGCTGATTTTGATGTTCGAGTCTCAAATCCTTTTAATATGGGACCCAAGGCAATTAATTAATTCCCGTTATCTTTGACTTAGTGGTCACGTTTTCATTGTTGTTTCTTTTAACTTTGATGAGCAGCACAAATCAATCCATTCATGAAGTGTCCCTCTTGATATGATAATTGTTAGTTTAATCCAGTGGTTACAAAAAATTTTATCATAATACTCAAAAAGTATTAAATTTTAAATTTTTGGATAAAATAATATCTGTGAGAGAAGTTTTGATCATGAAGGTTGTTTTGAAATTTTTGAAGTGTTAATAAAATTCAATAATTATAATTGGAACACTTTTTGAGTGAGTAGATTTAGTAACCTAAATAATACTTTTTTATACTTTTTATGAAAAAACTAATAATTTTAAAAATAATTTAATAATTAAAAAATCAACTATTTAAATTTATTATGCTACTGGACTTTGAGTTAAAAAGTTAAAAAATTTGGATTGAAGATTGGAGAATCAAATGGATTTAATATTCAAAATATTAAAAAGATGGATGCAAAATCTAAAATTTCATATCCATTATGCCCACCCTCACACCTATTCGAGGCAAGGTTGGAGTTAAATAAAGGCACATTTTCAATGAAAAGTTAAATATTAATTTGTAACGTCACGAAAAGCTAACTCATTTCACTAGGCCTCACATGGTTTCAAATTTATCCTTGCGTGCAAAGCATTGCTTTCAAAGAAGTTGGGTTTATGCATGCATGAGACCAACGTTTTCCTACCCCGGGCGGCTAAAAAATTAGGATGAGTAGTGCTTGCATTTACGTCTCTCTTGAAGTTGTGTTTACGTATACAGTATTGTAGGGTACTCCAGTTTAGTAATACTTCTTATATTTTAAATTATAAGATACTTTTAAAAAAATTTTCTATCTTAAAATACAAGATACTTTGAATAGATTAAGATTTCATTAAATGCACCAATTTCAATATTACCCTTTCTCTTTTTATAATTAATTTCTGTTCCTTCTCTTTTAAATATATTAAATGATGGGTATTTTTAAAAGTTTACTCCCTTTGTTTCTATTTGTAGGAGAAACTATCACTTTTTACTTTTTTTTATATAAGAAAAATCACATATTTCAATAAACATTTATTACATCTTTCTAAAATCACCTATCATAATTTACATTAACGAGAAATAATTAATGCATGTTTATGTTGATTAACATAGGGTATTTTAGTCTAATTTTTTTATTTTCAAACATAATTACTATCACTGTTGTCAAACTCTTGAGTTAACTCTTCAAGTTTATTATTTTTACATTTTTATCTTACAAAATTGTGTTAACTTATTCATAAACTCAGAGTAGATAAAACTCAGCTAAACTCACGAGTTAACTTCTCGAGTTTACCATTTTTATGTTTTTTAACTTATAAAATCATGCTAATCTACTCATAAACTTATTGAACAGAATAGGTATACTATATAAAACTTGGTTCATAGAAAAAGTAGGACCCAATTTAATAAAAATAAAACTAAAAAAATAATATTAATAAAAAAGAAAAAATTACTGAAAATAAGTTGCCCTATTTTAAAATTTTTCTGTTGAGTATAATAATATATAAATGTAGATAGATTTAATTTCAATGATATATATTTAAAATATATTTAAATTAAATTATGATCATATTTTATATTTTAATTATTTAATCATTTACTTTTAAAGGTCATTCATTAATAGAGGTAAACTCTTGTGAGTTTACGATTCAAATTTATATTTTGAGTTTACATACTTATCACGAGTTTACTTAAATTTTCAAGTTTAACAATGTTGATTACTATGGTTAACCAACTTTTTTAAACAGTGTGATATGATTTTTTCTTCTATATATAAAAATGGAGGGATTATATTTTTATTTAAAAAAATAAAATTGTTAAGTATATTTAATAAGATTTATTAATATATAAAATTTTATCTAAAAGTATTTTATAATTTGAGGGGAAGGAAGTAGTTTGGAACTTGTTTGGTAGCATTGTGGGGTCCTCTTTTTTGGCATAACATCTATCTCGGTTTTTGTTTTGGATTTTATGTGACTGGATGCAGTTAAATCGTAAAATCGATCGAATCATGAAATGTTTTAAGATTACGTAACGATATTGTTATCAAGATGACAATCTTATCGGTGAATAATTTGTAAATATTTTAATAAGCATTATTTTGATCTTAAAAATTGAAAGTATGCCTTGATTTTGGTGAAGTCGCATGATGCACCTTGATTACTTAATTTTTTTTATTATAAACAAATTCTAATATCACAACAGAATATTAAAATGTCCCCTAAAATGATGTTTCAGAAAAATTTAAAAACTAAACTTTATAGTTTATAGTTAAATAAAATCTAAGTAGTATAGATTTATTAAATAATTACTTTTTTAAATGATTAACCAAATTCATCATAGTAACATATATCTGGTCCTTGTTTTCAAACTCTTAAGTTGACTTTTTGAGTTAATCACTTTTATATTTCTAACTTACAAAATCATATTAACTCATTTATAAATTCAAATTAGATATAAATTTTGTTAAACTCGTGAGTTGATTCTCTGAGTTTATCATTTTTTATATTTTTAACTTGAAAAATTATGTCAACTCACTCGTAAACTCATATTAAATATAAATTTTATTAAACTTGCTAAATTCATCAATTTTACTAGATGTAAATTATTACTACCATTACTAATAAGGATGGAAAAGAATTCAATCACTTCCTATAGCATGAGTATCTTTTTAAGTAACTCATTTGAGAGGTGAAATATTACGATAAAAAATTAAAGAATACGTTAGTGTTTTTTTGGTAAAAAAAAATTAAATGAATAGAATAAAATTAAATAAAATTAACAAAAATATAAGATTATGCATCATGCTCTTTTATATATTAAAAAAATGAAAATATTTTTATACCAAACAGATAGTTGGTTAGTCTAATTAATTCTAAAATTATTGTCCTTATTATATATGATAATTAATTATATAAAAGTTACATACAATTTTTGGATCAAAATCATAAATTATTATATTTTCTACAACAAAGAATAATTCTATCTTTTTTCTTTCCATTTTTTATTCCATTCAAATACAACTAAAAATAAAAATTTTATATTTTCAGACAGGAGACACAATATATTACGATAAACATTTTTACATGACACAAGTTCAATTCTACAGAGTTATTATATTATATTTTTTTCTATTTCATCCCTCTATTTCCTTTCATTAATGAATCCAATTCCAACAACCAAACAAATTATGCATAAATAATATATTATTATGAATATCACTATCTTAATATTCTCCCCAGTTCTACAGGAAAGTTGACACTTTTTATCTTATTTATAAATATGTCATTATATTTTTATAATAATTATTTTGTTTTAAATGTTAATGATAAAATAAAATACATTTTTGATGTATGTACAGTATTTTCAATATGGATAAAATTTAAAATTTATTAAATTTTTAAATAGAATTAATAAATTTTAACTTTTAAGTACTAATAAAATATATTGAAAATGATTTAAAAATAAAAATCCATTTTCAATGTCATATAAGCTGGTTTCTTACATTTTTTGTCCACCTCACTATTGGGAATAGAACAAAATGATAGATAATGCAAATTGAAGTCAACCTCGGCAGGATAGGTAGAGAAAAATGAAATTTATTGCAACCACACAAAGTGGTTGGCCAAAAAAAAAAAAAAAGCCGACACTCTAATCATACATTCTTTGTTGATATTTATAAATCATGCCATATATTTAAAATTAAAAAAATTAGATCTCATTGATTTTATATTAAAATTTAATAAGTTTTTACCTATATCCGTGATAAAGATAAAATTATTGTTAATAATTTTTTCTAACATTTAATGAGGATAAAAATATAAAGATGAATATAGAAAATAGTGAAATACCTTATAAATAAGATTAAAATTAATATTCTTTCTATACTATAAATTGAACAAGAAGTATATACATACTCACGCAAATCTCAGGTAGTTTCAAGCAAAGGAAGAACCATGGAAGAGATCAGACAAAACAGAATACCTCATTGTTTAGTTTTGGTTTTTCCAACACAAGGGCATGTCAACCCGATGCTTCAACTCTCAAAGCGTCTGAATTATAAAGGTGTGAGAGTCACATTCGCAACCTCTCGCTTCCTCTGCAACACCTTACAATTCAAATCCACATCTATAGCTCTCAGGAGCATCTCTGACGGCTTCGACGAAGGCGGGCTCGCTGCGGCCGGAAGCGACATAGCCTACATTGACCGGTTCTGGGATGTCGGGCCAAAGACTTTCGAAGAACTCTTACAGAGACTCACAAGTTCAGGGAATTCAATTGACTGTGTTGTGTATGATTCGTACATTCCTTGGGCTCTTGAGGTGACCAAGAAGTTTGGGATTATGGGAGCTGTGTTCTTCACTCAATCTTGTGCAGTGAACAGCATATATTACCATGTTTATCATGGAAACTTGAAGATTCCTGTGACTGATGATAAGTCTGAGATTTCACTTCCTGCGTTGCCAACACTTGCTGTTTCTGACTTGCCATCTTTCTTGCATGTTTTGGGGGCTTATCCAGGTTTCACGAAAATGTTTGTGAATCGGTTCTATAATATTGAGAAAGCTGATTGGGTGCTTTGTAATTCCTTCTATGAGCTTGAGCCACAGGTCAGTAACACTTGTTAATTTCTTTTAGGGAGAATATCAATGAAAAAGCCTGAAAAAATTTAATATTTGACAAGGACTTTCAATATGCAAACATTAATTAACAAATTAATGTATAAGTGAAGTTATTGTTGTATTCGATCAGTTTAGGGTCCCTCTCCTGATATTAAATTCTTTCCGGGTCTTTCATCGATATTCTCTCCTTTTTTATGTAAGTCAATGATGCCATTTCAAGAGAAATTCTTCATGGACTAGAGTGTTTTTTTAAAATAAAATAAAATCTTATATGGAATTATTTCAAATTTAATTGACTTTATTTTTGAAATAAAGCACCTTTTTAATTTTTTGTTTTCATTCATCAATGACAATCAATTTATATTTTCAAATAAAAGCGACCTCTTGGCTGCTACGTAGTATTGGGTCATTCTAAAAATAAAAAAAAAACTAGTATATTTAACAATTAATCTTATCATCACTAAATTGTTAAAAATTATTATTTCCTATAAATAAAATTTTATAGATGTATTGTCACTGCAAAGATGAATATAATATTGAAACAAGATCAGAATTGTCATTGAAAAGAAAAAGAAGATGAAAAATTTTCAACGAATTAATTGACAAGTCATCATTGGGTGAAACAACCGAGGTATACACTATACATTTGTTAAAAAATATATTTCAGACTCTCTTAATGACTTTATTAATTTCAAAGAAGCTTGGTTTATTATTTTGGATGGAAAGTCTTGATTTTCACTGTTCATTAATGCATCCAATGAGTGGGCGGGTGGGTGTGTGTGTGTGTCCTACTATTGAAAGCTGATCATTATATATCCTCTGAGACACCTTAGGTGGCTGATTGGCAATCAAAAATCTTCCCTCTAAAGACCATAGGACCAACCATACCATCAAAGTTCTTAGACAAAAGATTCAAGGATGACAACGCCTATGGTTTCAGCTTCTACAAGGAAGAAGACGAAGTTTGCATGAAATGGTTAAACGACAAGCCAGCTGGATCGGTCGTTTATGTCGCATTTGGCAGTTTAGCAGTTCTTGACATTGATCAAATGGAGGAAATAGCTTGGGGCTTGAACGACAGTGGAACTTATTTCTTATGGGTAGTTAGAGATACAGAGAAACCTAAGCTTCCCAAGTACCTTCTAGACATTTCACAGAACAAGATGGGTTTTGTGGTCACATGGTGTCCTCAACTACAAGTGTTAAATCATGAAGCTGTTGGTTGCTTTGTGACACATTGTGGATGGAACTCAACATTGGAAGCTGTGAGCTTAGGGGTTCCAATGGTGGCGGTTCCTCAGTGGACAGACCAACCCACAGATGCAAAGTACATAAAAGATGTGTGGAAGATGGGAGTGAAAGCTGAAGCTGATGAGAAAGGAATTGTGAGAAGAGAAAAACTGAAGAAATGCATACAGGAAGTGATGCAGAGTGAAAGAGGGAAAGAGATGAAGAGGAATGCCATCAAATGGAAGACTCTTGCTGCTAAGGCTTGTGATGAAGGTGGAAGTACTGACAAGAATATTGATGACTTTGTAGCAAGTTTTGCTGTTGCCAGTGGCGGATCCAAAACCCTGCATTAGTGGGGTAATTAAAAGGGCAAACTATTAGAAGTGGAATCTAGTGGTCAAAATATTAAAACCAGTGGGGGTCAAAAATGGTAAATTTTATATGCTTTGCATGTAATTTCTGCAAACGTGAGTGGAAGCAATTGCCAGTGAGGTAGCATGATGATCCCTTGCTGCTGCCTCTGCCAATATGCCAATGAGGTAGAATAAAAATAGTACTTATTCTGGTCATTTCATGAAATTTTTATCATAAATTTTTCTTTTCAAGCGTTTACTAAATGTTGGTAAGAGTAAACATGATTTAAAGTTAAAATATAAGTTTAGTAGGGATAAAGTTAGAAATTTGTTAAATATTTAGGAAAAATTAAAAAAATTTAAAGCTTTCCTTGATTTCTATTAAAACATATTATTAAAAGTGACTTGTAAATAAAATTAAGAAAGTATAATTTTCAAGAATAAGATCAGCTGCATTCAAAATAAAATGCATGTATAGTATTGTATTGATTTGAAAGAGGAATGGAGGGAGGAAAAAGAGGCATGGAAATCATAGACTTTTGAATCCATATATGGTGCATGTGCAATGCTAACTCATACTTGTTAGTGTATATTTTTTTTCCTAGATTTTTAAGAATAAGCAATGAGTCATAGAATAAATCATATATAAGTGTAGTCTTGAGACAATTTGAATGGAGTTATTCTTAATTCTATTTATAAACTTCCAATATATTTCATTATAATCAAAGATAACCTCTTAAATATCATTAACCTTATCTTAAAATTTAGGATTAAGATGCATTTTGCCCCTGAATTATTTTCTTAAAAGCACCCTATATCCTAGACTATTTGTCGTAGCAGTTTTTCTCCTAAAATAATTAAAACATAACATATTTGACACTGACTTTAATTAGCTAACGTTAACTGTTAAATATGATAACTGAGTCTTGAGTTTGAATAAAAATGTCACCTATCATGTCAAGTAGATTTAAGTTGAGGTAATATTTTTGTCTTTAAATTATTCCTCAAGAAGCATTCGGTATCATAAATTATTTGTCATAGTAATTTTATCTTTAGAATAATTAAAACGTGGTATATGGTCCCAACTTCGCAGCGTTATTTTCCCTCTATTTATTATCGCTTGCCATCATGCCATGTTTAAATTTCGCATGTGTAAGATCAAGACCAAAAAAAAAAAAAAAAGTCCAATTTTGCATGTGAGAACGCACGGTACGTCAAAAGTGAAAAGCATACTCATACCTCCCTACGGTAATGAAGTATTGATTGGTCAATATTAATAATTCATGAATAATCAAGCATGGATAATTGTAATTCTCTCAAGATGGGATTGTAAAGGATTAACTGACTAAAACTTGAATAACTGAGTACATTCAACTAAATTTTAGAAATGAAGTTATAACCGAGTCAACTAATTAAAAAAAACCATAAGATAAATTTTGCCTTGATAATTTGAAAATTAAAATGACTTCTTAACCATTATATAAATAATAACTAGAGGTCATGTGAATGTTATAAATAGGGGAGGGTACGACTGTTAAAAAAAAAAAGACACGAATGTTTTAGGAAAAATAACATTAAGATTTCAAAATAATGAATTTATAATAGTTAGGCCCTGATAAAAATTTTTGTAAAATTAATTATAAATATTGATATAGATATTAAAAAATTCAAAAATTTTCAAGTGTTTAAATCAAGATTTATGAATTACTTTTCAGAAAATTTTGCGGAAAACTAACTATCAATCCTATATTTTGAAATCTTATTGTTTCTTCCAATGTTTTAATGTATAAATAATGCACAATATCTTTTTCTTTGTAATTATTAAAAAAAAAAAAAAGTGGCTGAGTCTCATGCTTGGAGCTCTGATATCCTGTGTGTAGATTCGTACCGGTTGGGTGTAAAAGGTATTGCCACTAAAGACCATGAGACCTAACATATGACCTTTTCTCTAGGGCATAATACAGAGCATTGATAACTTGACTATCTTACCAGTGGAGCCAAGAGCCGAAGTTAAGAGGTGCGGGATAATTTAATAAAAAATTAATATTTTTTAAAAAATAATAAATATAATATAGGACTAAAATTATAGTAACATAAATAAATTGATTATCATTTTTTCTTAAAAATTATATTGACTAGGTTAAGTTGATATGATCTTTTATGTAAATATACTCTTTATATCGTATGCAAATCATTAAGCTATTTTATACTCCCTCTGTTCAAAAATGTAAAATATTTTTTTGAGGAGTTAGATATTCAAAAATGTTATGCATTTTTAATCTTTAGAGATGTAATCATGGCCTTTTTTTTCAAAAGTACCCATATGGATTAATAACTTTATATTTATTGCAGAATATTTAATAAGGGTAAATATGAAAAAATATAGTTAGTTTGAAAGTAATTATTTTATTGAAAATAAGATTCGGTTAAAAATACCTTACATTTTTAAACGGATGGAGTATCTAATAAGTTTTTGAAATCAAATATTTTTTATTTAGTTTAGAATGTGCAAAATATCAAGAGTAGTGGGTGCATAGCTGCAAAATTTACATACCATACTTGTAATATTTTTCAAGTGAGGGGGTGCATTTGCCCCCTCACTATTATGTAACTCAGTTGTAATATTTCCCATACTTATAATATTTTTCAAATATTTAACTCAATCCTTATAGCTTTGACTTAATTATAACTTATTCTCTTAATTTTAACTTTTACAACTTAGTCCCTATAGTTTTAACTATTTAAATATTAGTGCCTATATTTTAAAAAATAAAATTATATTGATTAAAATTATGTTCAAATTTAGGACTAATATTTTAAATTACTAAACTCTTTTAATCTATGTAAAGATTAAATTTTAAAATATTTTTAATCTTAATAATTTTATTTTTTAAAATATAGGGACCAATTAGTTAAAACTATAGGAATTGAGTTACAAGAGTCAAAGTTGAGATACTAAATTACAGCAAAGTCAAAATATAAGAATCAAGTTACAATAAGTCAAAGTTTAGTAACTGAGTTATACTTGGATCAAAATTACAAGAACCAAATGATTAATTTTTTTTTTCATGTCCTTATTTATACAGTAACATTTAGTAGAAGTTTTGTTCAATTTTCCCTAGACATCTTATTTTCAAAATTTCAAGATATTATTATTACTAGTTTCCAATAATATTTTTCAAAAAAAAAAATTTTACTCTAGCTCTATTGAAAAATGTAATATATTTTTTGAGATGTTGGATGTTAAAAAATGTAAAGCATTTTTAATATTTTAAGGTGTAATCATTACATTTTTTTTTCAAAGGCGGCCCCGATGACAAAATCACTTTATATTTATTTTAAAATAACACACCCTATTAAATAGAGGTAAATATGAAAATATGGTATTAGTTTGAAAACAAATAAATACTTCATTCGGGAGTGAAATTTAGTTAAAAATGCTTTACATTTTTAAATGGAAAGAGTACTTCTTTCGATTCCCAATATAAGATATTTTATCAAGATGAGAAATTGTGAAGTTTCTATGATTGTATCTTCATTATACCCTTTATTTATTATTCCTTAAAAAAATGTTCATTATTTGAATATTAGTTTTCATTATTAGATATTTAAATAGAATATTTAATAAGAGTATACTTGGATAGATGCATTAATATAATTTTTTTAGTAGAATATTAAGGTTTCAATTTACACTTTTAAACCATGAGCACAGATAAATAGGTATGGAGGGAGTATAATTATTTTAGCTAATTATTGGGTTTGTAATTTGTAAAGAATTGCTAGATTCAATCTTTTTTCTTTGTTTTTTTAAAATAAAGAAAGAGGACTCAGCCTCAGTATTGAGCAAATTATTAATATCTAAAGCCATAAGCCTAGCAATAGCTAAAGAAGTAGAATGAAATCTAAAAAGACCAAGCTATCCATTTAGAGCCTATTTGGCGAGGTGATTTGCAACACGGTTTCTGTCTCCATGCAAATGCCACACTAAGACTTCCTAATCATGTTTGAGCATCAATTAGATCTCCTCAATAAGATCTCTATCACGGTAAGAATGAAAATCTTCACTGGTGATATATTTAATTGTTTCAAGAGAATCTCACCCCAGGATTATCTATCTATGGCTCGAGTCCCAAGCGATCTTAAGTCCTATCAAAATTCCCCATAGCTCAATCATCAAACTATCAAGTCCTTCAAACCCATATATGAAACCTTCCAATAACATCCTTATGTGATCCCTAAGCACACTCCGTCCTCCTCATCGTAACATTTGTGATTAGGTGCCATCAACATTTAAAAAGACCTAACGCTATGGAGGAGGACTCCATCTTGATTTACTTTGAGGCTCTATTCTCCCCATGAGATTGGTTTCAACCAACCTTGATTGAATAACCTTCATACTCAACTACATAGCATTCACCTGAGCAAAGAGCACTTCAGTAGAGATATTCCTACCATTAAAAATACGTTCATTCCTTCCTTTCCATATAGCCCAATAGCTAATCGTGAACTTTGCTGCCCAATCCTACTCTTTTCTCGAGTTAGCATCCCTAAAGTTCTATTTTAGCTATTAATCCTAGTTTAGCCCAAAGAAAGCAAACTGTTTTCTTGTATTGACTACTTTGCACTAGTAACTAGCAGTAAGGGGGTAGTCACAAAGAATATGAAGCATGCTTTTAGCCTTATCTTTACATAAAGAATACATTCCATCTATTTGCATACCTCTTCTTTATCTTGCCATATTAGTAAGAAGTCAATTTTGGAAGACAAGCCACATAAACAATTTGTATCTCTATAGGACTTTCAATTTCTAAAGACTCGCCCATGGGTAATTTTTATTAGAATTACTACCTCAAATCTTGTTATAAGCATACTTTACTGAGAAGGTTCCATCCCTTTCCCATCACCAACATACATCTTAATCACCATTAACCAATTCAGTTCTCTCTTTAACTTTGTCCCATGCTAATTTAATTCCAGACTAGGTGTTAAAACCAGGATGGTCCTTCTTGATACTTGGAATTAAGTCATTTCCACATTTATATTTACCTCTAACAGCTTTGACCTATAAAGATTCTCTTTTAGTCATAAGTTTCCAGCATAGTTTCAAAAGAAAAGCTTGATTTTGATATCTAGCTTGTCGTAACCCTAACCCCCTTGTTGTTTATTCATGCAGACATTGTGCGAAGAAACTAGGTAGACCTTTTTCTTCTCATTAGTCATTCCCTAAAGAAAATCTCTACTTTTCTTGTTAAGAGTCTCATAAGTATGAATGGGTAATAGCGCAGTTTGCATTGTATATCTAGGAATAGAAGAACTCACAAATTGAATCAAAGTTGCCTACTTAGCCAATGAAAAGGAGTGAATTTTCCAGTTAGAAAGTCTTCTTTTAACCTTGTCAACCACATCTACAAAAGTTCCTTTAGCCCATCAATTTAGAATGAAGATAGACCCCAAGATATTTTCCCAAGTCAGTCATCCTCATAATACCCAAAAGAGAACTAATCTCTTTATGTTTGGTAAAATGAACATTATCTAAGAAGAATATGCGTGATTTGGCATTATTAACTTTCATTTATGAGCTTTCACAAAAACAATTAAGGCAATCATTAATGAAATCCACCCAACTTATGGAAGCTTCTATAAAAAGGATCCATAAAGAATAGATGGGATATTGGTGGACCTGTGCGACCAATTCAAATTAAGACCTAATCCATATAATCAATTTTCTATTGGATGAGGTGGGCAAGTCTCTCAATGCGAATGACAAAAAGATGAGGAGACATCAGGCTACCTTGTCTAATACCTCTTGACAAAGCAAAGGAATCAAACATCTTATTATTCCTGAGAAGCTATAAAGATGGAGAACTAACACATTGCATCATGACCTCCATCATGTGATTTGAGAAGTTTAGACTTTATAAGCATTTCTTTAGGAATGACCAATTAATTTGATTATATGCCTTCTCAAGATCAATTTTGATAGCCATAAAACCTTGCTTTCCTTTCATAATATCCATTGAATGAATAATGTAACATCTTGAATTTCAGTCTAAGGAAACTAGTTTCTAATTAGGGAAAAATTAGTAATTAGTGGATTGGTTGTGTTTCAAATAAAGGGGTTGTTGTGTGGTATTAATTAATTGGTGTGATTGTAGGATTGGATGGAAAAACAAAAATTCAAAACATAACACACAAGCAATAGTAAGAATTATCTCACTGTGCCACGCATCATAATATATGCTACATTCGTCATGGTGTGTGGCACATAATTTACTTAAAGCTGACATCTTCAGCTCATGAAAACATAAGAGAAAGAGGAAAAATTTGTGGTTGAGAGGGAAAGGAAGCTTGGCTCTGCTAGGGCTTAAATTATCTGACGATCAAGAGTTTGCTTCAACTAGTGACCTAACCAGTGACTTGTTGGGTAAGTTTCATACCACCCTATGCTATGTTTCTATCCAATTTTTTAAGTTTGGTTGATAGAGAAATTGAATCAAGAAGTTTTGAGGACTTAAAATCTAAGAAAAAGGTTTAAAAAGAGCTTTCAGGTATGAAACTAAGGTTTTACAATTGGTATGAAGCTTAGTAGTTGAATTTTGAGGACATAGGTTTAATTAACCCAATTTGCTAGGTTAAAAAGGAGGAAAATTAATAAAAAAAATAAAATAGGAAGGTATTTTAGTCATTTAGATAGCCTAAAGGCAAAATGACTATAGAAAATAGAATATATGAATTCAAAAGGCTTAAATTGGGTTGTCTTATGTGTTGAGAGATTTGGCTCAACCAAATTAGTTCCTATGCTAAATGTTGGGAAATTAATTAAGGAATGTTTTTTATATAGATTGAGAGCAATTGTTTATGGGAATCTACACCTTTGAGAGTTGATTATGAGAATAATAAACCTTGATAGTAAGGGTAAAAGGTAATTAGAGCAACTCTTTTACTTGTTGGTTTGTCAAAAATTTTTACAAGTACTTTATATAAAGTGTGTATTGTGTTTTATGAACTGATAAAGTAGTAATATTAGGAATGAATTATGCATGTGGGTGTGTGAGTAATTCTTGAAATGTATGAGAAGAGACATATGCCTAGACTTGAGCATAGAGCTTGCTCTGCCAGGAAAGACCTAGAAGAATAATCCATGAGTGTACCCTAGACTAAGGTAAGGGGTCATGGTCCTACTCTATGTAAGGTTAGAAAGTCCTGACAATCCAAGCGTTGAGAATGCTCCACTAGTGGAAACTCAAAAAACCACCCATACTGATAATTCTTAGACTGAAATAGTGGTTTAGCAAGCCCTGTTTCGTGTAAGGCTAGAAGTCTTAATTCAAACGTAGAGCTTGCTTCGTGTGGGCATTTGAATCACTCTGATAAAACATCAAATGTGAAAATGATACATAGTGAAAGTTCATATCAAAAATTCTACTATGATAGCAGAATCTAATACATACACCATAGGACATGGTATGGGAGATGCAATGCATGTCACATAGTTTGTGCCATATGCTGAGGCGCATGTCATATGAGCCGCTACACATTACCCTTTTTTTTCAAAAAAATAATTGTCTTTCTTGAGTCTTAAGATTATATTTACACTTCCGTTAGCCCTTTTATTGGAACATACTTTTTATGAAGTTAGGATCTTGCATTTTGAAAACAAGTAAAAAGCTACTATTCTAATATTATTATTATGGTATGTTAGTGTGTGTGTTAAGATTGGTAAAATCCGAATTATACGAGAGACTTTACAAATCATCTCTTGGGCCATAATGGTATTATCAGAACTGTGTCTCTCGAGAATAAAGTTACACTGATTAGGGGAGATAATCCAAGGCATAAAGGACTTCCTTCTATTAGTAATAACTTTAGTCATAATTTAAAAAATAACATTATAAAGGCTAATAGGACGAAGATCATACATACCTTTTGGGGTATCTTTTTTAGGAATCAACATGGAAACATATCATTGAGGTCTTTGATACAACTCGAGTTCTTAAACATGAGTTTAATACAAGAGATAACAAAAGGTCCAACTGCCAGCCATTGACTTTGACAGAAGATGGATCTAAACCCATCAGGGCCAGGGGACTCTATTGCTCCCACAGATTTGAGAGCCTCATGAATTTCTATGTCCTCTATTGTCTGTCCAAACACCTGTGCAAATCATCTTCTTCTAAAAGAGGAAAATTAATTTTAGATTTAAGTATTTGAGACACGAGAAAGACTCCTTTGGGAACATATTGCCAAAGTAACTAGTTACCATGTTTTTTAGCTCCCTTTCCTCATAGCACTACTCACTATTATTTCATTTCAAAGCTCCTACCTGGTTAATCTTCCTGTACCTATTAGCCATATTGTGAAAATACTAAGTATTTTTATCACCCAAGAAAGCCCAATTACACTTAGTTTTTTAAGCCTTTATAGTGTTCTCTTGAATAAAGACTAACTTAAGCTCTTTCTAGAGGTCCACTAGAAGCTTTTCGAGATGCCTCCTTGGACCCCCATCCCCTAAAGCTCTCATGTACCATCAATCTATAAAGCAAGCAATATTTTTATGTTTTAGTGTGACCAAAGATCTCTTTATTCTAAGACTTGTAGTCCTCCATGAAGCTAATAATTTGCTTAGCCCAAGATTTCTCATGTTTCCATTTATTGTTAATGAGGTTTTCAAATTAATCATGTAAGACCTAAGTTGTAATAAACCGAAAAGGTCTCTCAACATGATGATCACCTATTGACTCATGCAAACGAAGGAGAGGATGATGGTCAGAAAAGAAAGAAAGAAGGTGAGTCACAGAAGCTTACCTGAATGAATCCAACCACTCTATGTTAGCTAGAACTCAATCTAATCTGATCTCTACATTCTCTCTATGCCAAGTGAAGTTTGGTCCAATGAATTTGAGATCATCCAAGTTACATTCATCAAATCATCTAGTAAAATCACAGTCAACTCCTGTATTGTGAGAAGCTTTTGTTTATTGTTCACACTATAAAAGGGTAGCATTGAAATCGCCGGCTATGCTCCAAGGCCCCTTAACAAAGTAGTAGAGTTGCAAGAAATCAGCCTAAAGAAGGTGACGTAAATTGATATTCCAACTCGTATAAACAATTGTCATCCACTAGGCTTCACGTTTAATATATTCAATTCAAAGATAAATGAATTGATGATGTGTTTTGATGCCAACAGATCTAGATTTGGATTTAAAGTTAGGCCAAAACCCTTATTTAGGCATTTAAAAATATGTAAATTTGGATTTGATCAAATCCAAATTCAAATCTAATCCTAATTCCTTTAGAATTTAAAATACACTCTCAAACCCTATTATTTCAAATCTCTCACCTCTTATCACATATCGCAATTCGTCTTTATTAGTCTCATCTTGTGGAGTTGTCCATTTGCTATGCCAATCTCGTCTCTCTCACTTGAGTGCCATTCTTGTCTCTTTCACTCAAATAAGTCCATATTTCTTTCCTCATCTCTTAGAGCTTCTCTTTGTTTCATTTACATGCACATCGTCACTATCCTCTTCGGTCTCTTCTTCCTTTCCTCTTCTCTTAACTTGTTTCTCTTAATTCCCTAAGTATGTTTCAGACTAAGAAAATCTATATATGCTTGTGAACTGGCTTTGAGATTTTACATTTTATTTGAGATTTTCCTTTTTTTATTTTTGCTATTTGATCTAAGATTGCTGAAGATTTCACTCAAGTACTACACGCACATATATAAAGTTGACAACAAGTTATATGGTCCAATCATTTCCATATTCAATAGCAGGTTATTTGAAAGGAAGGGTAAAAATAACTAATTATTAGATGTTTAGGCGAAATGGCCATGCCTCACGAGGCCTTGTGGCACTTTGATACAATATTATTAGTCTTACTTCGTAAAAACAAAAACAAAAATGAACGAAGGACTCCCAATTCTAAATGTACGTCTCCAATGCATTGTTTAATTAATTATTTCTCTCCTCATTCTTAATGATTTGATGCTATTTCTTATTAACTCAACACTAGATGCTCTAACCATGGGATTTTTACTTTAACTGTGTGTGCGTGAATGCCTTACTCAGTATACAACACACAAATTGTTGGACTAAGCAACATTTTTAGCCTTAAACTAATGAGAGTAAATCTATATATGATAAGGAAGAAGATCTTAGTTGTTCAAAAACATTTAGATACATAGACCACAATATAAATTACTGCTGCATTTGTATGAGATTGTTGTCTAAGAAATTGTGTGGAGAAACTTGTAGATTGGTTTCTAGTTATAATTTTACATGAAGCTATAATTTCTTAGCCAAAGAAATTGTGTAAGAGAAGCTTGTAGATTGGTGGGAATGACAAGGCAAATACAAGGAAGACAGTGGCTATAATATTAGGGGGCGACTATTGTGGCATTTTTGGTCATATGCCTTCTATTTTTAAGAAGTTTGATTAAGAAACATGATGATATGCGTTGAATGAAACTAAAAGGCCATTTTTCTGTTCATGGCATTAATTAATTATACCATAGCTCATTCAAAATCCTAATGCTATCATTCTAGAAAACCACAATCTATTTCTGTGGAGATTATTAAAATTGATAATGCATCTCTAAGGAGGCTAAATTCTTTTTGCTATGGATTCTTTCTGCATATTTAGTTTTGGGGGCAAAAAAGATGGTGATTTTTTGGTGGAGAAAGGATTATTCATGTTGAAAGGTTTATATTCATTATTAAATGTAAGGACTACTTGTAAGGCTTGATGGTTAGGAAAGATTATGTTAGGAAGAATAGTAAAATGAGAGCATGAAAGTGAGAACATTGCTTCCTATTTTATCATCATCTTTTTCCAAAGGGTAAAAAATACCTCGAAGGATCGAATGTTTGTCATCCAAGAAATGGATGGGATAGAAACTTTTAGGTGACCATGTGGGTGATTCTATGTTTTCCCTACTCTCTAGACTCTTAAGGCTCCATTTTTCTTCACCAACTTCATGCTTTTGAGAAAGTTGCTTACATGTTGCAACTCGGTAGTCTCTCTCCCTCTCAATCACACACTTTTAGGTCTTTAAGTTGCATGTCTTGATTAGAACAGCATGAGATAAGTCAATTTTTTAAGTTTTAGTAAGTCAAAATCAATTAACTAAACAAATGATGTTATCAAGTGGAGGAGAAAAAGTGGCACAGTAATTAGGGGTTCCTTGTGATGTGTACTAACCTGAAAAAGTCTCTTGCAAACAAAGACTATTTTTCTTTATTAAACTTGAGCCCTTTATTAACCAAAGAACTCAATTATAAATATGAGAATTTATTAACTCAATTGTATAAAACCAATGTTGTCTATTTGGCATTGCACTTTAAATATATGTGTTCCCATACTCTATGGAGTACATGTCATGACTAGGATGATAGATTTCTTTTGTTGCTTTTTATAAACTTGTTTAGTTTATAGCATTTTTCCTTGTTATTTCGATGGTATTTTTTATGTTAGAGTACTTTCATGTAACAATAGTTTGTTCAATATGGATAGTAATCAACAAAATTTGCAAACTAGGAGAAAGCATACTAGAGATGAAAAGAAGAATCAGAAAATTTTTTATTTATAGTAGTTTTATTGCAGTGGTTATTGGAGCATCACATAACTATAAGTATAGATTACGAGAAATGTCATGGGATGAAAGTAAACATGCTCACCATAGATCTCTTTGGATGAAAATTATAGAATGTGAAACTACAAGCATAGAGTTCTTATGCCTTAATCCAGCTACATTCAAGAAACTGTATGGCATTTTGCAATCTAAAGGAAGGTTGGTGGCTTCAAGAAATGTTACAATTAAAGAAATTGTAGCATTATTTGTACATATTATTGCCTATGGAATAAAGTATAGATAGATTAAGGCAACTTTTGCACATTTTGGAGAAACGGTTAGCAGATAATTTCATGTGGTTCTCAAGGCTATTATGAAGATAGGCAAATACTATATCAAAGAGATCAACTCAGATGCAAATTATCGAGATAATGACAAGAAAAAAATCTCTAAGGTAACAAAAGTTTGTAATTCAGTTCATATAATTGTTAATTGTTTGATAATGATATTTTTTTAAGGTGTGCTTGGTGCAGTTGATGGTATTCATATTCAAATGAGCATTCCAATTGAAGATTGGGCAAGGTATCAAAATAGGAAAGGTGAGTTGAGCACTAATGTTCTTGCAATTTGTGATCCTAAGATGATATTCTCATAGTGCTACTTGGTTAGGAGGGATCGACATCTGATTCTCAAATTTTAGGTGATTCTCTTCATAGGCATCATTAAAGATTCCAGCTAGTAAGATTTTACTAATCTTAAATCATCACTTTAAGATTGAGAAATCTGTGTCCAAAATACAAACTAATTATTTCAAATACTTTTTTAGATAGGTATTATCTAGTAAATGCTAGGTATGCAAATGGTCTGGGCTTTTTAGCACTATATCGAAGAACAAGGTATCATCTTAATTTATGGAGAGGAAGCACACCAACAAATTATAAAGAATTATTTAATTTTCGACACTCGTCAACAAGAAATACCGTTGGAAGGGTTTTTGGATAATTGAAGAAGCGGTAGGCTATTTTACGAACTGCTAGCTTTTTTGATAAGCAAACTCAAGTCAAAATTATAAATACATGTTTTATTCTTCACAACTTTATAAGCGAAGAGATGTTTGAAGATGATTTACTCAGAGAGGTGGATGAGGACTTTGAAAATTCTTTGGAGGCTAAGAATGAAATTGGAGATGATGAGAATATTAGAAGAATTCGAACAATACATGAATGGACAATATATAGAGACACTTTAGCTATGCAAATGTGGAATGAATATCAAGTTGATAAAACAATATAAGTTTTTCTTATATTGGAACTAATTTGTAGTTGAAGATTTTTTTTTTTTGCCAATTTTTGTTTTCCTTCTTTTGAATAATTCCTTCTTTTTGTCTTAAATATGGGATACTTTTAACTATCTTCATAGGTATTAACAAAAGTAGTTAAAAATGATTTCTAATTTGCATCATTAAATGAGAAAAAATCATCACTATTTTTTCAAGATTAACCCTCCAATTAAAATTATCTATCTTAATTATCTTTATTTTTTATATATTATCTCTCTGCAATATAATTAATAATGACATTTGTGAAAAAAATCAATGCATTTGACTTTTTACAAAGCATCTTAAATTTTAGACCAATATTAGTTGATAAAAAATGTCATATTCCCCCATTTTTTAATATAAAAGAAATTATTATGTGTGTCTTTTTTATTTATAAGCAAAACTATAAATTTCAAGAAGTATTTATTATAGTTTTTTAAATTGTCCCTCATAAAATTAATATTATTTTTACTAAATAAAATTGTTTCTTTAATTATAAGATAATTTAGTCTAATATTTTTAATTTCAAACATAATTAGTACACTTAATTAATTAACCCTTTTAAATCGTGTGAATTGATATTTTTCCAATATTTAAAATCACAAGGAGTAAATTGTAAACTAGATGGAGTAGTTAGAAGTTTAAATTTACATTATAATGATGTGAATATCGTATAGAAGTTTTTCTCGTGCTGGAATTGATTTGTAGTCGAAGAGGTTTTTTCTTTTGTTTTTTCTATACAAGCTTTTCTAAGTTTTGCTTTACTTGGTATTGAGAACATTTTATTTTGACACTCGAATATCTTAATAAAGTTCTTGATATTTTTTTTATTGTTGAATGATTAAATTTTTGAATTAAAGTTTAGTTTTATCTATTGATCAAATTTTATAAAAAAAATAATTAAAATAATATGGATAGAGGGTTAATTTTGGTTGATAATTTAAATACAAAACAATAAAAATATAATTTTTTATAAGTAGGAACAAATAAAAATAGAATTTAATTATGATTATTTGAAATTTTGTACAATCCAAACAAATAATTTTAATATTAAAATTTAAAATTATTTAAATATCTAAATAAAAAATTTAAAATATATAAATTTAAAATGTGAGATTTAAATTTTAAATTTTAAATTCAAATCTTCAAAACCAAACACTAACTAACTGAAAGGATTTCTCGATGACAGTGACGCGAAGGTTCGAACTATTCCACAAGCACCATACCATCTCTAAGTCCATCAGCATCCACAATGTCAAAGCCATCAAAACCAATTCTAAAAACAATTCTTTGAGCCTTTTCCCCACTGCACCATGTTTCTAGATTAGCCATAAAGTCTAGCTCATGCTTTTCTATTTAAAAATATAAAATATTTTTTATTGAACCTCATCTCTAAATACAATAGCTATCTATTTTTAAAATAATTATATTTTTTTATTTATTTTTATTAGACACCCTGCAATAAATATAAAATTATTATTAATAGGAACACTTTTAATAAAAAAATTTAATTATTACACTTTAAAAGACTATAAATACTTTATATTTTTTAATATTTAATTCTTTAAAAAATATCTAAAAAAATATATTTTTTTAATTGATTGATGAGGTTCGGGAATGACTTTGCACGTGTCCCTTTTGAATTCCAGAAAATAGAATTCATTAATCAATCATTGAGATGTCATTGGGGTTTGAAGCCCCAAATATCTCCTTGTTCTGCAAATCCATGGGTTGCCCAGCCTCTTGCTCTTGACTAAGCCCATTCCATTTATCTTAGACATTCTTACCCAAAATATCCATATCCTGCAAGCCCAACCTCAATCTTTTTTCTCTCCATCTTGGACAACAGTGTGCATTTAAGTCTTCTCCCATTTGTTTTGTACTCCCTCCACCTTAATATTATATATTTTTTAAAAATTATCATTGGACATAGATTATGAAGTACAGTAAGTATGTATAAAAATATATTTCATCTGATATTATTGCAAGGCACTTCTAAGTTCTAACCACACATGGAAATTAAGAAGAAATAAATTATTAATTTTACCTGAAAATAAAATAAATTTTTAATTTTTTTCAATATTTAATTAAATAGAAAATTTTCAAATTTTTACTAGCAGCTTTTTCGTAACTAATAACTTTAAAAAGGAATAATATTGAAAAAATTAATTAATACATCATTATGTGATTTATAAAGATATAATAACTTTTGTAGAAGGTTGGAAGGCTGGATGCTTTATAACATATTTTACCAAAATTTATTCCTCATTTAATGCCTCTATAATATATTATAATAATAAATAGTAAATTACTCTAATGATAAAACAAGAAAAATATTATTAAATATTTTTTAAGTTTTAAAAAAACTTGTAATATGAAACAAGTTTTTTTTCTTAAAAATACAAATATAATGAAGGGAGGAAGTATAAAATAAAATTATTTAAGTCTAATTTAACATTTAACAACTAACTCTCATACATACTAATAAAATATTTTTGAACTATTTTTCTTACCAAGAAAATAGTTTGAACAACTGTATCTTATGTCTTAACTTTTTTCTTCTTTCCACTTTTGTTCTCAATTAATGCCTAGCATATTTTTGACGTGGGTGGGCTAAGTCTTTTGATTCGTTGATCGGAAATATTTTTCAAGCAATATATTAATTATTCCTTGATTTCCAAGTTGTAATTCTTAAGTGTTTTTTCATTAAAAAAATTATATAATTAGCTTTATATATTCAAAGTACATGTTTCAATTAAATCAAAACATATAGATATTGTATATATTATTTATTCCATGACAAACTCTTAATATTAATATTATTATTATTACTTTTAAATGTACTTGTTTTAATTTAGTTGAAAAAAAGTATATTATATATAAAAACTAAATATTTAAGTCTTTTTCATATCCTACCACATCTAATATACTTAAAATATTTATTTTCAATTAAATGAGATATATTTCTTTAATAACTTCTTTGACCTATGGTAAATAACACGTTTTACCTGTGGCAACCCTCTCATTTCAAACTCCATTTCAAGGTGAGATGTTTGCAGTTATTACTTAACTGTATCTTGAACTGGATCGTCTTCAATAAAACGATAAGTAAGTTTTTTTAATGAAAAAAAAAAAAAAACTCCCATCACCTCCTTACATAGAGATTAGTGTACGACTTGCGAGTTTATCATCTTATTAACATGAAATTAAAGGGATGGATCTAGAATCTGCAAAATCTTGTACATGCTAATATATATATTTCTTATTAATTAGAACACGAGAGATTTTTTTTTTTTTTTGGAAGTATTCTAAAAGTTTTGAAATTAGACTACGGAGAAGTAGGCAGAGTTTGGATCAGATCTCAAGATGCAGGTTTGGAGATCAGGGAGGGGGAGAATGGGAAATAATGTTGAGGACAAATGTTGTCTTTTTAACCCGAGATATTGAGGATAAAATGGACATTTTAAAAATATTGCAGGGGTGAAATGAAAATTCATGGCCCCTCTCTTAGTAATGGCTGATAAAAAAATAAAAAAATAAAAAAGTGCAGTGGACTTACGCGCAACCAAACAAGGGCGTTGACACTAAATCATAATTAATATTCTTTTTATCATGGGCCCTATATAAACTAATATTTATTTTTTATTTTTGAATTCAAGGGATAATCACTAACTGCTTTAGATTGGAAGCAAGATTGAACTCGTAACTTTTTATTATAAGAGAACTTACATATCATTAGGTTAAAAGAATCATATTATTAGTACAAAGGACCACTAAATATTTATCATGAAAAATCGTATATATATATATATACATTATTAGTACAAAGGAAAGCTAAATACAACCAATTTATTATTATTATTATTATTATTATTGTTATTATTATTATTATTATTATAATAGTACTTCCATATTCTTGGTTCTATTTATTATTTCTCTTATCCTATTTATAGGGTAGAAAAAGAAGATTTGTTTTTATCTTATTTATAGAATATTTTATTATTTTTATGTTAATCTTTTCTTTTATGCCGACTAAATATTAGAAAAAGTTATTTAAAATTTTTCTTTTTGTCTTTATTAAGGGGTAGAGATGAAAAAATATAAAACTTTAAGACATAATCAATAAGATTTAAAATTTTTCTTTATTTCAGTGAATCATATTAGAAGTGACTTATAAATAGTATCAGAAAAAATATTAGGGCTTGTTTAAAACTATTTTTATTTTATTATTTTAAAAACTAATATTTTATAGAACATGTTTTGAGGATAACAAAAACTAATGAAAACATGTGTTTTTTGCATTTTTTTTCTTGTTCTTTAAAATAATAATCTTAGAAACATAAAAAATGTTTCTTTTTTTTATTCTCCAAAATAATATTTGACTTTTTACTCTTCAAAATATTTTTTAAAAGCACATTATCAAATATATTTTTTATTTGTTTATTTTAAAGAATAAAAAATTATTTTTAAAATAGATTGCCAAATAATCCTAATTAGACTTCTAGTTGGTTTATTTGAAGTTGATTTTTTAGCCGCAAAGAAGAAAGAAATCTCGGTTTGCATACATGTCCCTAAAAACTAAAAAGCAACAATTTTTTGCAACTTGAAAAAAATATATCGCTCTTTCATGGTCTTCCAACATAATTTTCCCAAATTTCACTAATTAACAATGTTACGGTCCCAACATTTTTTTTTTATATCCAATGTATATTTTGCTTCTCATTATCTTTTTAACTGCGCCACAAATTTCCATGGCAAATTTCTAATTATTTTAGGAAAAATTGATAAGAAAGACAATAAAGATATCTAGGAAAAGGGACTAGTAAGGTTCTTCAACAGAATTAAAGCTATAACTTTTTTTGGTAAAAGAATAAAATAATAATAATAAAAAAATAGTTATAATCAAATTAGTTATAATTATTCTAACTATACAGAATAATATATAAGTAAAAAATTTAATATTGTCCTATGTTATGACTACCATAGCTAATACACATACACACACATATATTTTTTGGGTCAATCAACATAATATACTCACCCACACCCGCTTTTTAAAAAATTTTTGATGAATAATTGATTGTTTCATCCAAATTTAAGTAACCTTGTTATTTATTACTAGAATAAATGTTGTCAGTTCAGTACATCATTGTGGACAATATTTATCATATGTCCAATGCAATGAGTTGCGATTACAAACGAAGTTTAGATATTTAGGGACTGTTTAAAATTATTTTTATTTTATTATTTTAAGAATTGGTTTTTTATAAAACATATTCTGAAAATAAAAAAATAATAAAAATAGATGTTTTTTTTATTCTCTCTTATTCTTCAGAACAATAATCCCAGAATACTTAAAAGTTGTTTTCATTTTTCTATTCTTCAAAATAATATTTTGTTTTTTTGTTCTCTAAAATACATTTTAAAAACACGTTATCAAACAAGTTTTTTTGTTCTGAAGAAGTTCTCAGAATTGATTGCCAAACAGGCCCTTATTGACGCTCTATAGAGTATCTTTTTCCATTTAAATGACACGATAACTTATTGGTGATTAATGCGGAGCAACATGAACTACCTAATTCAGATACCTGCTGGTTGTAGATGTTAATGAGTATTTATTTACATTTTAAAAATAAATGAATTATTTTAGGTTCAAGGATCATTTTTATGTACACGAAAGATCATAAATGCTCTTAAATTCAACTATGAGTCAATTATATTCTTCAACTCTAAAGATTCTCTCCATTACATCTTGCTATTTTCTCACCATTAGTTAACTTTTAGTGAGCTCACATTATATTTTTTAATATTTTTTATTATAAAATATTTGAATTGAGGGGAAAAAAATGACCCTTCAAAGAGAAGTTAAGGGACAAAAATAACCCTTAACCTAATAAAAAATATTTTAAAAATAATGAGACTCACTGATGACTAACAGTTGTTAAGTGTTTTTAACATTAGGATGATAATAGAAGAAATCTTTAAAGTTGAGGGATAAAAATTAACCTATAATTAAGTTAAGGGGCATTTGTGATTTGTATATAGGAAAAAAAACTGACCTTTAATCCATTATTTTAAAGGGGTTGTAGAATACAATTGTTTGCAGCTCGGTTTCTTTCTATGTGGTATCCCAAAATTCACAGCAAGCTTATGATCCAGAACTCATGAATAAACGATTTGGTGAATTTCTTTTGTGGAAATTAAATTTATTCTATATATAATGATGATGGGCACAATCATACAACATGGTGATTCAAATTGGTGGTAGATGTAAATCCAATAAAAGGGTGTTGAGGCTATGGGTTACATGATACTCCTTCTATCCTTATATATAAAATATTTTTAATCGAATCATATAAATCAATAAAAATTAATTATTTACTTAAAAGCACAACAATTTTTTAATTTTGCCCCTAGTTATTATAAATAAAAAATGAATTTTTTTTTAAAGTAACTTAGGAATACTTATCTTTTTAATTTCCTTTCCAATGTAAGAAAGATATAATGGTTAATTTATTAAAAAATATATGTTAAGAACTTTTTATATTTAGGGATAAAAAATGTTCTAAAAAATTTAACCTCTTGTATATAGAGGGTATGTTTTGTAAAAAAAAAAATTACGTTGGATGTTGGGGCTCATGTAAGTAAGTATATGTTGAGATGAACGATGATAAATATAAATACCAACAATACCAATTTTGTCCCATATGTTAAACATAGCCACGCTTGATTAGATTATTAGTACCATTACTAATAAGGGTGGAAAATAATTCAATCACTTACTATAGTATGAGTATCTTTTTAAGTAACTCATTTGAGAGGTGAAACATTAAGAACACAAAATTAAATAATACGTTAGTGTTTTTTTGGGAGAAAAAAATTAAATGAACAGAATAAAATTAAATTAAAATAACAAAAATATGAGATTCCATATCATGCTTTTTTATATATTCAAAAAATGAAAATATTTTTATACCAAACAGACAGTTAATTAGTCTAATTAATTCTAAAATTATTTTCCTTGTTATAAATGATGATTAATTATATAAAAGTTACATTCAATTTTTGGATCAAAATCATAAATTATTATATTTTCTTCAATAAGGAATAATTCGATCATTTTTTTCCTTTTTTTTAATTCCATCCACATACAACTAAACATAAAAATTTCATATTTTTCCGACAAAAAACACGATATACTGCGTTAATCATTTTTACATGACACGAGTTAAATTCTTCTGAGTTATTATATTATTTTTTCTATTTCGTCCCACTATTTCCTTTCATTAATGAATCCAGATCCAATTCCAACAACCAGGCAAAGTATGCATAAATATTATATTATTGTTAATATCAATATCTTAGTTCTCCCTTCAGTTTAATTTATAAGATAAATAAAGTTGACATTTTTTATTCTACTTATAAGTCACGTTATTAAATTTTTATAACAACTTTTTTCCTTTTACCCCATTAAATGTTTTTTCATACAATACCCCCTGTTAAATGTTAATGAAAAGAAAATACGTTTTTATTGTATGTACAGTATATTCAATATGGATAAAATTAAAAATTTATTAAATTTTTAAAAAGAGTTAATAAATTTTAATTTTTTTAATTCTAATAAAATATAGTGGGAATGGATTTAAAATAAAAATCTATTTTCAATGTCATACTAGCTGGCTTCTTTCATATACAGATGGAAGTCCACCTCACTATTGCGAAATAGAACAAAAAGATACATAATACAAAGAAGACTAGGCAGAGAAAAATGAAATTTATTACAACCACACACAGTGGTTGGCCAACAAAAAGCCACCCACATTGACACTCTAATATTATATTTTTCTGATCATATTTATAAATTACCATCAATAAGTTTCGGTGAAATTAAAGAAAATTTTAAATTCCATTAACTCTGTAAAAAAAATTAATAAGCTTTCATCTATACCCTTCCTAAAAAAATAATTATTTTTAATAATTTTTTCTACCACTTAATAGCAAAATGAAAGTTAAAATGAACATAAAAAAATAGTGAAGTATCTTAAACTAAAATTAATATTTATATGCGCACACATATCTCAAAGCATTTTCAAGCAAAATATATTTTTATAATTTTTAAATATTAATAAAATCTAATAATTATAGTTGGAACATTTATTAAGTGAATAGGTTTAGCAACTCATTGAATCCAAATTTAGTTTTTAACTTGAGCAAAGCATTATTTCCTTAATTTCTCATAAATATCCTCTTATTCAGTGATGAAGTCAACACCTGGGTTAGGGGGCAATTTTCTTTTTGAAAATAACTAATAATTTTAAAAATAATTTAATAATTAAAAAATCAATTATATAGATTTGTTATACTATTGGACTTTGAGTTAAAAAGGTAAAAATTTTAGATTCAAATTTAGAGAATCAAATGGATTTAATGAATGGTCAAAATATTAAAAAGATGGGCACAAAATCTAAAATTCGATATCCATTATGCCCACCCGCACTCCTATTTGAGGCAAGGTTGAGGATTAAATATGGGCACCCCTCTCAATAGGAATTTACATATTAGTTCATCACATTATAAGAGATTAATTCCTTTCATCATACTCAACATGATTTCAATTTTACAGTCAAAGAAGCTTAATCTTAAAATATATTAAAAGATTCATTGTTTAGGATCAAGAAGGTGCCAATTTTGTTATTCACTATTAAGTTAATCAAATTTAAATCTTACTTTTAGATAAATAGTGAAAGTTATAGGCCTAAATCATTAGCTTACTTGTTAAGAGTACCACCTTTACCTAAGCATGTTTATTGATTAGTTTCATTTAATAAAAATGAGGTTGTTAAGAATCTACTTTTTAAAATAAAATAATCTATGAAATATATTGAGAAGCTATTTTATTAAGACATTCTCACATAATTGGTATAAATGTAATACCTTATTGGAAGTAATCATTTGTGCTTAACTAAAAGAATAATGGTAAAAGTTACAAGGTATAAACCTTTTTTGTTGTACATAGTGAGCACATTATCATTATATTCATGGATGTCACAATAATTTGCCATTAAATTATCTCACATGAGCAAATACTTGAGGGAAGGAATTGAAATACCTTAATAAGATGGTTATGTAAAATTTAGCTTAGAACATTTAATGCGTAACTTTCTAAAACCATCTTTGAAAATAAGTAAGTCTCCAAGTGGTGATATATGAAGTTTGATAATGCTATTAGCTTCCTTTAATTTTACCTAGAATACTTTAGATTTGTATGTGTTTGTTAAGTGTTGGGAAGAGCAGTCTTTTACCTCATATGCTCCATGTTAGTAACTAGTTACTAGCTAGTGATTAAGTAAATGAGACAAAGTATTTGTGGTCATGCCACATTGATATGAAATATTTTGTTGGGCATTTTTTCCAAGGATTATTATCTATTTTAATATATCTATCAACATCCTAATTGATTTGGGTCAAGCAACCTATTTTAATCAAGTATTTAGAAATCCAGTGCATACTCTTAGTTTCATATCTGTTTAAGTGGTGTAAGGTTGTTTAAGTTTCTATATCCTTAAAACTAATGTTGAGGAGAACTATTTTGCATATAAAGAATTTTGAATGCTTCAGCTACAAGTAACTCTAAGAATGCTAAAATATGCAATGATCTTTGATTTAGATTTTGCTTCGATTACCCCTTCGTAAATACTTGTGGAATTATCTCAAGAAATTATTGAATAATTCTTTTAAAAAATTCTTATACACTGAAGGATAAGTGACACCTAATGTTGGTTGTTAAAAATTTAATTCTCTTTTAAATTTATGACTATGAGAATTTAAAAGATGCACCCTATGTATTCCATGATACAAAGAGAAGCTATCTTGTAAAAGGAGTATATTATAAACACTCGTAGCTTTCTCAATTTAAGATGTAGAATATATATATATATATATATATACCATTGTAAAGCCTTTCACTAGGCTATATAGTTGAGAAAATTATCACTAAACATGCATTTTGTTGTTTCCTCTAACTACTAATGAGATATTTCATCTACCTTGAGCTTCTCTTAAAAATTTTGCTGGAGAAGATTATATTAACTCAAACTTATGCATTTATATGACCAAAAGCTTGTTCATATGGATTTTATTGATTTTTTGAGATAGTCTTAGTTCAGTGGGAGTGTGAGTTGGATCCTTTTAAGAACATTTGGTGGTTTAAGGCCATTTTGTTATTATGCTCAGTTCTTGTTTCAAAAATAATGAAATGCTTTATATCATTTTCCAATGATCAAAATGCTACTGTTGATTCTAGAAGCTTGTAGTGTTAAAAAGAAGGGAGAACTACTTTGAGTTCTCCCACAATACATTTAAATACCACAAATTAATTAACAACTTAGTATTTCATTTGCTAAGTTTGTTAATGGACCTTGTGATATTTAAATGTATTGTATGAGACTTATATATAATTCTCTCAAAAAAGAAATTTGTTAGTAACCTATAGGGTTGCAGAAGATATATAAGAAAAATGATTATGTAAGAGTAGGAGGTATTTTATGATTAAAATCAATACCTCCACTGATTGGCTAGAATGTAATGCGTATTTTCTAACTATCAAACTAAAATTCTATCTTACGTGAGCTCCCATAAAATGTTTAGCAATTATGAGCTATGATGTTATTAATGAACTCACAAGTCTGATTAATCCTTGCTGTTTTCACTCCTAATTTTTTTTAACCTCCTATTGCATTTTTTTTTTAATTGCATGAAAGGTTCTTTTGGGTTTTATTGGGATCTCCTAGAATTATAAAATTAAATACATTCATGTGGAATGCTCTAGAGGGAGATACGAGAGAAAAGTGATATTGGGCATAAAAAATAAATTAAATTTGTGCCTGTAGACAATTAATTTCAAGAGTCATTACTCTCTCAGTCTCTCTGTAGTGTGCAAGAATTCTTGTGAAAAAAAAAAAGAATTTAGCTTTTATGTGATATATGATTTTATTATAGAAAGGGTTTTTTGTTTAATTTTTGATGGAATGGATGAAATGACGTTGCAAGTTATATATGCAAGTTACACATGTTTGATGCTTTATAGTAATGTGTCCTTTTCAATTGGTGATTCTGTGATTCAAATCAATCAATAATTGAGACTGCGAACGAAATTATGGCATAATGAATAATAATTTATCTAAAGAAGCAATTAATTTTGAGAATAAAAAATGTGACACATTAGTATTCTTACTCTAAAAAAAATAACAAATGTATTGATTAAAATTTAGACATGGTTGAAATTGACTTAAGAAATTGAAAATGAAAAAATAAATAATTTTAGACAATCCAAGTTTGACTATAAAGTTATTCAGATCTCATCTCAAATGAAGAAAATAACTTATTTTTAGAGTTTGGTTGACGGCGTATGTTAAAACAGAGAAAGCTGTCCCCATGTTCTAGTTTTATCTCTCCCTCTCTTTTGATAATAAAAAGTGGACAGAAAAAGGTTGTTGGGTGGAAGTTTATTATTTTGTAAAGAAAAGATTTTATATTTTATAAAAAAATAATAAAATATTAAAAAAATTTACTGAAATGTATCGATCTCAACTTTAGAGAATTTACTTCCAAAAACAAATGGAACCACTATTGTATTTAACTAATGGAATGGAATTTTTAAGATATACAGCAAAAGATATAATATCCATAGCTGGCAAAAAAATATCCCTCATTAAAAAAATATCAACATGAGATGTGTTTTTTTTTTTAAAAAAAAAAAGATTTCATTAAGAGAAAATATGAAGTACAGATTGCCCGTTTGGCTTCTTCTTGCCAAACCTTGCTGCCTTGACCCAACAACTTCCCTCCCATTAATTTCCTCTACACAGAAACTCCAGAGTTAGATGGATGACTTTATATGAAATTTATGATATATATATATATATATATATATATGAGAGAGAAGTTTGAAAGCTTTTTTTAAGTCCTATGGATAAGATAAAATTAGAGTAAGTAATTGTTTTTTCAATTTCACACTTTTATTCATTATGGTTTGAGTTAGTAGACAATAATTTAATATGATTATTAATTTTAAGGACATAACTATAATTGCTTAACAATTTTAAAGATATAACTATAATTTTTTAATAATCATGAAGTTAATTAACTAAGTTTGCTTTATAATTAAAGATCAGATGGAGTACAATATATTTGTTCAAGTATTTTTGAAATTTTTAAAGAAAAATATATCTTAATAATTTTTAAGTGTTCATAAAATTCAATAATTATAATTGTAATACTAATTGATGTCACGGCTTCATTTTTAAATTCTCATAGATATTCTCCTATTCAAGATAAGGCCAAGTATTAAACATAATCACCTCTCCCAACAAAAGTTTAAATATTAATTTATTATATTTTTAAAGACTAACTCATTTTATTAAATCCAACTCCCATAAGCGGCCGTGGCTTCAAACACGTATAATTGCCATCAGGTAAAGGATGCTTTCAAAGAAGTTCGTTTAATTCATGAGACCCACGTTTCCCTAATTAGGAGTAGTACTAGCGTTACACGTCTCTCCTGAACTAGCGTTTATTTATACAGTATTGTAGGGTCCCCCTTTTAATTTGACATAACATCTATGGGTATATTTAAATTTTAGTTAAATACAGTTAATTATCAAAAAAATTGATTAATATAATTAATTTTAAATATAATTGATTATGTTATTAATACATGTTTAAGATTAAAAAATAATTGATTGTTAAGTAGTTTAGAGATTTTATAGAAAGATATTTATTTTGTAAAAGATTTTATAAAAAGAAAATATTATTTTATGTTTGGTTATAATAATACCAAAGTGATTATTAGTTAATTATTTTTAAATTTTATAATATCGTTCTTGATTTTTATTTTACAAAAATAATTTATTATTATATTATTTTAAAATTTTATGATATATTTGCATATCCCGCCTCTTTAAAACACTCTCTCTTATCTACCACATTAGATCATTTTCAAAAACAAATCAAAGTAGCTTCTAAAAATAATCAAAAATCTGATTTTTTTTCTCTTTGGTATTATGATTATCTTCAAAAGTTTAAACAAATATAATATAAACTCACAAAATAGATTTTTTTTCAAAAAAAAGTGATTTTTTATGAAATAAGCTAAAACAAACAAGCCCATAATTGATTTATAAAATCAAGTAATAGGATTATTTTTAATAAGAATTAAAAAGTAGAATTGAAAAGCAAAACTGAAAATAAGGTAAAGTGATGTTTTTGTGAAAATATATCTAAACACCCATATTACATATTAAAATCAATTATAAATTTAAAATCATGTTTTTAATAAAAATCTGAACATTCATTATACATGCCAAACAAGCATTATGTCAGTTCTCTGTTGTATAGTATTGTTGATACACATACACATATGTATGTATGTATGTAAATTAAATGAGATGAGATGTACATCTTTGTAATTTTATTAACTTTTACTAATAGTTTGCGACATTTTTGGTAGTATTGTCGGGTGGTCCTCGTTTATGATTATGACATAACATCTAGGTTTGTTTTAGATTTTATGGGACTAGATGTAGTTAAATTGTAAAATTGATCAAATGAAATGTTTTAAGATTCTGTCAATAAATATTAGTTTAGTTTACAAGTTCAAATTCTAATGTATAATGAGATGAAAATTTTATTGAAGAATGATCTGTAAATGTTTACGTAAACATTCTTTTGATATTGAAAGTATGCCCTAATTATTAAATGTTTACATAAACAATGGAATATTAAAATGTCCCCTAAAATGATGTTTCAGAAAAAAAAACTAATAAATAATTACTTTTTTAAAACGATTATCCGAACTCACCGTTGTAACATCTAGGTCTCGCTTGATTATATTATTACTACCGTTACTAATAAGGGTAGAAAAAAATTCAATCGTGACTTCCTATAGCATGAGTACCTTTTTAAGTTTTAAGTAATTCATTTGAAAAGTGAAATACCCACACTATTAAAAATATAAAATATTTTTAATTAAATCTCACCCTTTATTAAATTAGTTAATTATCTTTTAATTATCATCATTTTTTATATATACTCTTATTTAATAGGGTATTTCACTTAAAAATAAATATAACATGATTTATTTATTTAGAGTACTTTAAAAAATACATTAATTATATTTTGAAATACTAAAACTGTTTTATATTTTTAATATTTAACTCTCTAAAAATATTTTAGATTTTTTAATGGAGGGAGTATTAAGAATACAAAATTAAAAAACGCATATACATTAGTGTTTTTCTATAAAAAAAATAAAAGAAGCGAATAAAATTAAATTAAACTAACAAAAGTATAAGATTACATATCATGCTTTTTTATATATTCAAAAAATGAAAATATTTCCATACCAAACAAACCCTTAACTCGTTCTAAGTAATTACAAAATTATTGTCCTTTTTATATGTGATAATTAATTATATAAAATTTACACACAATTTTTTGGATCAAAATCATAAATCGTTATATTTCCTTCAGCAAAAAATAATTCGATCTTTTTTTTTTACTTTCGATTTTTTATTCCATTCACATACAACTAATCATAAAAAAATTATATTTTCAGAAAAAAATAAAAATATATTACGTTAAATATTTTTACCTGGCACAAGTTAAATTCTACTTAGTTATTATATTTTTTTCTCTATTTCATTCCTTTAATTCATGAATCCAATTCCATCAACCAAACAAATTATGTATCAGGCGGAGAAGAAATTTTTTTATTTCATGTCATTAAATTTTTATTATAAAAAATTTCGTTTTACTCTCATCAAATGTTCTTTTACACAATGCCCCCATTAAATATCAAGATAAAAGATTACACCAAAAAAAAATCAAGATAAAATAAAATAAGCTTTTGAAGTATGTGCAGTATATTCAATATGAATAAAGTTAAAAATTTATTAAATTCTTAAACAGAGTTGATAAATTTTTTTTTAATTTCAATAGAACATATTAAAAATGACTTAAAAATAAAAATCTATTTTCACTGCCATTCAGGCTGGCTTCTTAGACTTTATGTACATATCAAAGTCCACCTCATTATTGGGGATGCGGGAAAAAAGGATTTAAATCCTTTGAAGTTGGAATTAGTAAATTTATATGAATTTTTCATTTTTGCTCATTTTATTATTTTTTAAAATATAAAATATTTTCTCTTTTTTTTAAATAAAACTTCACCTAATAAATTAATCAATCCCAACTTTAAAGAATTTAAATATGAACAAAAACATAGATAATACAAAGAAGTCAACTTCGTTAGTTTAGGTAGGGATAAAAATCAAGAATGGTAGATGTAAAAGAGAATAAGAATATTATAAAAGGATTCATTTCAACCACACACACTCATATACACAAATCTCAGAGTAGTTTGAAGAGCCATGGAAGAGATCAGGCAAAACAGAAGACCCCATTGTTTAGTTTTGGTTTTTCCAACACAAGGACATGTCAACCCTATGCTTCAACTCTCAAAGCGTTTGAATTATAAAGGTGTGAGAGTCACACTCGTGGCCTCTCGCTTCCTTTGCAACACATTACAATTCAAATCCACCTCCATAGCTCTCGAGAGCATCTCCGACGGCTTTGATGATGGCGGGATCGCCACGGCCGGAAGCGACAAAGCCTACATCGATCGGTTCTGGGACGTCGGGCCAAAGACTTTTGAAGAACTCTTACAGAGACTCACAAGTTCAGGGAATTCAATTGACTGTGTTGTGTATGATTCGTTCATTCCTTGGGCTCTTGAGGTGACCAAGAAGTTTGGGATTATGGGAGCAGTGTTCTTCACTCAATCTTGTGCAGTGAACAGTATATATTACCATGTTTATCATGGAAATTTGAAGATTCCTGTGACTGATGATAAGTCTGAGATTTTGCTTCCTGCGTTGCCTCCACTCGCTTTCTCTGACTTGCCATCCTTCTTGAATGTTTTGGGGCTTTATCCAGGTTTCACGGACATGGTTGTGAATCAGTTCTCTAATATTGAGAAAGTAGATTGGGTGCTTTGTAATTCCTTCTATGAGCTTGAGCCACAGGTCAGTATAACACTTGTTGATTTCTTTTAATTATATAAGCCAACGATACCATATGTTTGTTTTCTTTCTTCTATGTTAGCAATATAATAATCCCATGATTTACTATTCAAGAGTGGTAATTAAGCTTCCAAAAAATGTTGAAGGAATTCATTCATCTTGTTGAGTTAATTTTTTTTCTAGTTTATGGCCGTCTCTATAAATTTAAAAGTTTAAAAGATATATATACTCCATCTGTCTCAATTATATTTATAAGAAAATTTTAGATAAAATTATGCATACTTATCAAGCTCATTAAATACACTTTACAATTTTATTTTTTAAAAATAAAAATAAAATTTTTAAAAAATACCTTTCATTTAATAATGTTAAAGAGGGACAATATGGTGGTTATAAAAAAAACAGAGAAAAAATATAATGAGGGAATGGTAATATTGAATAAGTATATTTAATAAAATATTACAAAATGGGAGGAGGGAGTAAAGGGGATTATATAAGGAATATAATATATATGTCATTTACCAAGTAAAACACAAATATAAGAATTTATGATAAAATATATACATAATACATATACGTATTATATATGTATAGGTGTTTTTAGGCTAAATTATTTAATTCCCTTGAATTTTGAAATCCACCTCGATTTTTAAAATTTAGAAAGATTATCTCAACTTTTAAATTTGTGTAGATAACCCCTACCATTAAAACATCTCAGACTTTCTTGATGAATTCATGTTATATTGCGTTTGAATGTATAATTTGGATTTAAATTTTGACCAAATCCATCATTTAGATCCATAAAAATTTATGAATTTAAATTTAATCTAAATTCAAGTTTGTATTTTTTTTATAGTTTTAAATCCGTAATAGTCAAAAACACTGCCTGAATTCAAAGCAGCTTGGCTTATTATTTTGGATGAAGTGTCTGTATTTCCACCGTTGAAGAGAATGTATGCATTCGATGAGTGAGTAAATATATCCTACTTAATATAAAACACACACACACACATATTGTAATTGAAAGCTGATCATTAATTATATCTTCTGACACGCCATAGGTGGCTGATTGGCAATCAAAAATCTTCCCTCTAAAGACCATAGGACCAACCATACCATCAAAGTTCTTAGACAGAAGATTCAAAGATGACAATGCCTATGGTTTCAGCTTTTACAAGGAAGAAGACGAAGCTTGCATGAAATGGTTAAACAACAAGCCAGCTGGGTCTGTCGTCTATGTCTCATTTGGCAGTTTAGTCGTTCTTGACAGTGATCAAATGGAGGAAATAGCTTGGGGCTTGAATGACAGTGGAAGTTACTTCTTATGGGTAGTTAGAGATCCAGAGAAACCTAAGCTTCCCAAGGACTTTTTGGACATGTCACAGAACAAGCAGGGTTTGGTGGTCACATGGTGTCCTCAACTACAAGTGTTAAATCATGAAGCTGTTGGTTGCTTTGTGACACACTGTGGATGGAACTCAACATTGGAAGCTGTGAGCTTAGGAGTTCCAATGGTGGCGGTTCCACAGTGGACGGACCAACCAACAGATGCAAAGTACATAAAAGATGTGTGGAAGATGGGAGTGAAAGCTGAAGCTGATGAGAAAGGAATTGTGAGAAGAGAAAAACTGAAGAAATGCATACAGGAAGTGATGCAGAGTGAAAGAGGGAAAGAGATGAAGAGGAATGCCATCAAATGGAAGACTCTTGCTGCTACGGCTTGTGATGAAGGTGGAAGTACTGACAAGAATATTGATGACTTTGTAGCAAGTTTTGCTCCTACTCTCAATGGCGGATCCAAGACTCGATGTTAGTGGGGTAATTAAAAGGGAAAGCTATTAGAATTGAAACTTAGTGGAGTCAAAATATTAAAACTAGTGAGAGTCAGGAAAGGTAAATTTTATATGCTTTGCATGTAATTTTTGTAAAAATGGGCGGGGGCAAGTGCCAATGAGGTAGCATGTCTTGCTGCTGCCTCTGCCAAATGCCAATTTGGTAGAATAAAAATAGTACTTCTTTTGAATTTTATTATTAAATTTTTATATCATTTTTTTTCTTTTAGCCCCTACTAAATTTTGGCAAGAGTAAACACATTTTAAAATTAAAATATAAGTTTAATAGGAATAAAATTAGAAATTTAAAAAAAATTAGATAGAGTGAATGAATTTTAAGATTTTTCTTGATTTTTGGTGAAACATATTGTTAAAAGAGACTTATAAATGGAATTGGGGGGCATTCAAAAAAAAATCATGTATAGTATAGTAAGTGAGTTGGAAGGGGAACGCAAGGGGGAAAAAAATGAGGCACGAAAATCATAGACTATTGAATCCATATGGTAACTCATCCTAGTGTGTATATCTTTTTTTTTTTTTCCTTAGATTTTTATGAATGATGAGTGATGACTCATGTAATAAATCATAAGTGCAGTCTTGAGAGTCATGTAAGGACAATTTGAATGGAGTTATTCCTTTAACTTTATTTATAAATCACTTTTAACTTATTTTATTAGAATTAAGAATAACCTTATTAACTTTATTTTAAAATTTAGGATTAAGGTGCATTTTTGCACTTAAATTATTCTTTGAGAAGTACCTAATATTATAAGCTATTCATTGTAGTAATTTTATCTTTAAAGTAATTAAAACTTAGAATATTTATCTTTGAAATTAAATACACAAACGTTAACCGTTAAAAATGCTAATTGAGATTTATGTTTGACAAAAAAAAATGCCACCTGTTATACTAAGTGGATCCATGTTAGGTGATATTTTTGCCCCTAAACTATTTTTTAAGAAGCACCTAATATCTTAAATTGTTTGTCGTGGCAATTTTATCCCTAAAATAATGAAAACGTAGCATATTTATGTTAAATACCCAATGTTGACTGCTAAAAATTCTAATTAAGACTTAAGTTTGACAAAAAAATGCTACTTGTCATGCTATGTAAATCCAAATTAAGGTACATTTTTGCTATGTTTTCATTACTTTAGGAGCGAAATTGCTATGAAGCAAATAATTTAAGACACTAGGTGTTTCTTGGAGAAAAGTTAAATGCACCTTAATTAAATTGGATCCATTTGGCATAATAAGTGACATTTTCGATCAAATTTAAATCTCAATCAACATTTTTAACGATTAACGTTGGAATATTTAACGTCAAAGGAAATTATGCTATGTTTTAATTACTTTAAGAGTAAAATTACTATAACAAATAGTTTTGAATATTGGGTGCTTTTAGGAGAACAGTTTAAGAAAAAAGATGCATCGTACCCTTAAAATTTAATAAGTTTTTACCTCTATCTCCTAAAGACAAAAAGAATTATTTTTAATAATTTTTTAAAAAATTTAATAATGGCTGAAATATAAAGATCAATATAAAAAATAGTAAAGTGTTTTATAAATAAAATCAAAATCAATCTTTTTTTTCATTGCCTTGTAAATAAGACTAATGCCGAGAATCTAAATTTGGTGTGAGGAGTTATTCCGTGCACCCAATTTGCATTAGCAGGTGGCAATTATACAGGATGTCAAGTTAATTGAAGGTGCTTTTGCCAAATGGACTTATGGGACTGGGCAAATGGCGTTAAAACTTTGGTTGAGATACTTGACTACGTGCATAGTGACTCTTGTAACTCAATTAGTTTGCCAGTCACTAGCAATCCAACTCCACATGTACTCAATGGCCTCGTGGTAACTCTAAGTTGAGCATATCGATAAGTCCCCATAATTTCACTGTCAAACTGTCACATATATATTCCTAGATCTTGTGAAAATAAAGCCACCTAATCCACTCATCTTCATCACTACCTCTGATAAGACCTTTGATATTGGATGCTACTAAATCAAATTCAAAATTGTAACCCTCAATCATGTTAATTATCTACTAAAAGTAAAATTGTTAGAATTATGAAATTTTTTTTAATACAATTATTTGGCATTTTGATACTATCATGAGAAATTCTAACATTGTTAATCCTACAATAAGCACTCCAAAAACGTTATGCCCATATTTATTGAAGTGCTTTTCGCATAAGCACTCCAATATAGATGTTTTTGTATGCATATTTTGTAGTGGTGTTCCTTGAGCCTTATATATCTAACTATTACCAACTAACCCAAGCTCATAAATTCCATTTTCTTCATAAACCAGACATTTCCAACTATCCATTAGCTTAAAAGCTAGGTTCATTAAACCTTCTTTAGACTAAACGTCACCATTTGTTTGCTACATTAGCTCCCAATCATCATTTTCATCTCTAGGTTTGTCCAAAAATGAAAACCCAACCATACAATTTCATATAAATCCTAACCTTACGTTTAGAAGACCAAAACAACTCCTAGTAGTTCCATTAAACCTTATTGGTTTGGTCAAATCCTTCCCCACGACCAAAAACATCACCATTCATCCCAAAACCTAGCTGAAATTCATGTATAAAGGGAGAGGATGAAGATAAACAACTTACTAAAAAGTGATATAAGCTCCAAATAATCTCCCCAAGGATGATTCTTGTGCGCCCTAGCAAACCCAAGTGAGCTCTTCCTCATTTCTCTCAATTTCCTCTTTCGATTTCTTCAATGTTCGAGATTTGACTTGTTCAAATTTTTGTACATCCATCGGGCGCATTGTGCTTTCCGTCACAAAAAATGGCATAGAGGGCTTACCTTGAAATTGCTCATCCTCACTTGGGTTCAGGTGGCTCAATTCACTCTCAAATCCAATTTCAAGGCTACCAACAAGTTCAATGAATCCATCAATCATCCTTAACCATCTCTAATTGAATTAAGTCATCGATTTACTTAATTACCCCTTATTAACTTATTAATCTCGTGTTAAAATTTTGAGATGTTAAAATAAAAACATAGTATACTTGAACTAGTTAGTTAAATTTGATAAGGTTGTTTTTCACTTAAAGTCTTTGAAGTGTCTCCGAATTGTGAACTAACTAGTGAGAACTCCTTAGTGGTTTTCTAAATTTGTCTTCCACCCCATGCCATCTCAATCATTTTATTTTGTGTCACATTAAATAATTCCTAACTTGTGAAGATTGAATTATCACTTGAATAAAATATGCACAATATTTTCCAATGGTGGCATTCGCTTGTTTTAGGTCATGGGAATAGAATGAAGGTTGAATGGGCAGCTCGAAATCTCACCATTGGATAGCCAAAAGAATGATCCAAGGAAGAAAATTACAAGACGGAAGCTTATTATAATTCAAGCAAGGGGTCAAGTAGTCATTTTCCAATTTCCTTATTTCTTTTTCATTTAATTTTCTACCTTGCCAACTCACTAAATCATTTTATTTTTCCACCACCTTCTAGCCTAATTTCAAATTCAAGCATTGATATTCCAGGTTTTAATTGCATTTTTAATTAGTATTTTTCCATTAGAAAAGTCATCAGTGTCATGTGTCCTCTCGCTTGCCTAATTAACCCACAACAATGCACAACACTAACTGATTTACAACTAACTCACCAAGTCATTTGGATTTTTCACATTTGAAATAATTAACTCCATGTTAAGAATTATTAATATTCCTAACTGAACACTTTTGAAAGTTGTTGAACACGATCTCTTAATTAATAATATTTCTAAAAGCTTGATAAATGATAGAACACAATAGCGTCTTGCAATCTATGTAGCCGACTCCACCTAGTAGGATAAAGGCTTGTTGTTGTTGTTGTTGAAATAATTAACTCCACATTTTCGAAAGTATCACCCTCTTCTTGTTCATCATTTTCTCTCCACGTCTCTCTAGGGTTTCAGCATGTCTCTCTCTCTACAAATCTCACTTCCACTCATCCATTTCAAAAGCAATACCAATTAAACACTTCCTCTCGTCATCCGATTCAAATTCTTGCTCATTTCATCTTGTTCTTCTTCCATTCTTCAAGTAACGTGAAGCTTGAGTTCATCCATGGCTATCCACGTGATTTTGATGCTGAACTTTGAAGGTTTCTTCCACAGAGATGGTGAATTTTCATTCAAGTCCATTTGCAATTCGGGTCTTGCCCTGTAAATATGTTCTTACCTCTTTTTCTTGAGCATTTCAATTTTAATGGTTTTGTATTGGAACTTGATCATGTGTTTGGTTCTTTAATCAAGTTGATTGAAGCAAGGAGAGGTCGAGTGTGCTTGTTTAGGATTAATTAGATCACTTAATAAGTTAATTGTCACCTAGGGTCCTAAGTGATTAATTAAATTAAGTGAGCTAATTGAACCTAATTATAATTAGAAAATTAATCATATAATAGAGCTAGGATTGGGTTAATTCACCTCTATCCCAAGAGCTTGAAGAAATTGATTGTACATAACACATCACTTTCCAATTGAATTCACCCAAAAATTGATAAAAAGTTTTATAAAATTTTGTCCTTAGTTTTAATTAAATTCAAATCATTCACTTGCTGCTTAAAATTTGTTTTATTTTTTCAATTTTAATATTTTTCAAATAAAATAAAAAATAAAAGTTTTTTTTATCAATAATCGAAGAAAAAAAGTCCTTACACCAGAAGGGTGTCAAAACTTTTAAGAAGAATCATAATAAAATCCCAAAATAATAAAGTTTGAAATAGAGAATTATTTTGAAAATACATGTTTCAAATATTAATTTGAACACCTACCAACAGAAATTCCAATTACAAATTAAGAGTTGTATTTAAAATTTAAATATCTTATTTGCAGTTAAAATTATTAAATTTATAACTGTCTCAATTAATATTTACAATTGATTTTTTCCATAAAAAAATTTGTCATGAACCTAATTATCATAAATTAATTGTTGAGACTTTATGTGCAAACAAACCTGAACCGAAAATATAACAAGTTGAAGAGGAATTACGTAATAAATATATGACAACAATATTTTCTATTTTATCATAATATATTAATTTTTAAATAATGATTTAAATAAAAAACAAAAATTAAATTCAAATGTCTAAATTAAATAAATTTAAATATTATCGGTATTTGGTGAGAACATAGACGACATAAGCTTATAAGCATAATTGGTGTAACCATGCAAACCATTCACAAAGCAGTAACACTCAAATCAAACAGCCTTTTGTATTCGACCAAAAAAAAAATAGAGAGAGAGAGAAGAAACACCCTTTTGTAGATATAAGTTTCATTCTCTCATGTAAAAGTTGAAGTCTTGAAGACTAAATCAATCATTGAATCCGTTAATATATTGATTCAAAATTTAATAGTCAAGACTATAATTGAAATATGACCAGTGAGATAATGAACCAAATATTTCATTGGAACCAATCTAGGCATTGGTCCAACAAATAACTGATTCAACCGGCTGATCAGCCCAGTTCTCAAGACTATGCTCAAATGTCGCAGCAAAGAATAGCTTGATGTGGGATCTATGCACTGTGCAATAGACGGAGTCTAAAAAATAGCAAACTATTCATATTCATAATTTATAAATAACATAACTTCCTAATATCAATGTAACTTTCCCTACGAATTTCCCTCTCACCCTTTATTTCTTCTACATCTCTCTCTCTCTCTCTCTCTCTCTCTCTCTCTCTCTCTGTAGTTGAGCTCTAGAACTCAAACGATGACAAGTTCAAACTTGAGTTCAGCAATCATTCTCTACATATGCACAATGCCCCCAATGTGGGTATCAATTTCAATTCAATAGTGGAAGCTTCATGAGAAGACTTGAAAATGTATCATTTTGTGCACTATATGAATCTATATTCTCACGGAAAAATAAAGAGGAGGATCCAAACAAACAAATTATCAAGGATTTACTATCAAGTGACATTTCATCCCCTGTAGTTGACTCTGTAGACATTGCACATTTTTAAACTGTAGAAGGCTGATAGGTGCTCATGATAGTAAAATGAAATAAGAGAAATAAATCTATTAAGATGGTATAAAACAAGAATCTCGTTCTAAACTTCTCTCAATAGCCACGCTCAGGAAAATCTCCAAAGGATTTAAAAAACTGTTTTATTGATGATGATATGCTAGTTTCAAGGTTGCTAGTCATATTTATAATGCTAAATACACTCTAAAATAAAATCTAAATAACTATCTAAGATAATGAATAAAATCTAGATAACTAGATAACTAAATAAAATCTCCTAAAATCTAAAATACTGAATAATAGATAAAATACTGAATCTTAATAAAATCTAAAGAATTAAATAAAATATAAAGAAATATTTAAAAACTAAATAAAATACAAAATCAAATGAAATTAATCCTAATTTATCTTTTGCCACTTTTTTCTTAAATAAGTCTGAATTTTATCTAGAATCTTATCAATACCCCCCTCTTGAAAACTCAACTTGTCCTCAAGTTGAAAAGAAGGAAATTGAGCATGCAATAGGTCGTATTCCTCCCAACTTGCCTCTTCCACAAGTCGCTCAAGCCATTCTACCAATAGTTCAAGCAAATGATGTTGAGTCCATCCATGATCTAAGACTCGGTAAGGCCTTACATGTAACTCAAAATTTGCTAATAGTGATAAGGAAGCTAGTGTAATTGGTGGAGCCATCTCATGACCCTAGTATAAGAGAGATACATGGAAAATAGGGTGAATACAGGCGTCAGCTGGTAGTTCCAATTCATAAGCTACTTTACTAATTCCTCGAAGAATCTTATAGGGCTTAAAGAAGCAAGGTAATAATTTTTCAAACTTTCGCTTGGTAAATGATTGTTGGCGAAAAGGCTGTACTCACAACCACACCACATCGCCTACAGCGTACTCAACTTCCCTTCAGTGCTTGTCAGCATAAGCCGTCATTCGATCCTAAGCCTTGCGCAAATCATCCTTCAAAAGTCGGATCATTGCATCTCTAGTCTCAAGTTGATCTTCCAAGTCAGCAACAAGTGTTTCTCCTTTCACATAAGGAAGCAGGGGAGGAGGATCTCTCCTATACACCAGTTTGAAAGTTGAATGGTTGGTCGATGCATGATGACTTGTGTTGTATGAATATTTCACCCAGCAAAGAAACTTGTGCCAAGATCTGGGTTGCTCATGGGCAAAACATCACAAATAGGCTTCAAGACCATGGTTGACCACTTCTATTTGACCATCTGTTTGTGGATGGTAGGCAGTACTCATCTTTAACTTGGTCTGGCTTAATCGAAATAACTCTTGCCAGAACGAGCTCATGGAGATAGGATCCGTATCAGAGATAATTGAGCAAGGTACCCCATGTAGGTGAATAATTTCCTCACAAAAGATTGTGGCCACCTTCTTTACAGTGTAAGGATGCAAAAGAGCAAGAAAATGTGCATACTTACTCAAACGATCCACTACTACCAAAATAACCTCAAACCCACCTGACTTTAGAAGACCAGTGATAAAATCAAGGGAAATGTCTTCCCAAATTTAAGAGGGTACAGGTAAAGGTTGAAGAAGTCCAACTGGTGCCGGGGTTTGATACTGATTTTGCTGGCAAATGGCACAATGTCGCACATATGCCTTTACATCCGCTTTCATTGTTGGCCAATAAAAATTCTCCGTGAGACGTTTAAATGTTTTAAGAAAACCGTCGCACCCTCCAATAGTAGTAGAATGGGCTTCTGCTAGCAACTTGGGTCACAACTGTGATGAATAAGGAATGACTACTCTGTGGTCACAAAAAAGTTTTTTATTAACAAGGTGGAATCTAGGTCGGGAAGTCAGATCTTTCTGTAAATCCTGCATTATTTCTTCAGTGAAAGGATCCAATGTCAACTCAGAATAAAGGTCGTCCAACTCAATAGCAAAAGGTACTGCCATTTGAAAAAATGGGCGCCTTGACAATGCATCAACCCCCTTATTCTCCACTCCTGCCTTGTGGATGATGGTAAAATTAAAGTGTAAGAGTTTCATGATCAACCGCTGTTGAGTGTTCATTGTGATACGTTGTTGTAATAAATATCGGAGACTAGCGTGGTCTGTTCTAACCAAAAAGTGCCTCCCTAGAAGGTAATGGCACCATTTTTGGACTACAAGAACTAACGCTAGGAGTTCATGATTGTAAGTGGATTTGAAGCGGTTAGAGAAAGAGAATCCTTTACTGAAGTACGCAATAGGGTGGTTGTTTTGCATAAGTACAGCACCAATTCCTTCTGTAGATGCATCACATTCAACTATAAATTATGCTTTAAAATTGGGCCACTGTAGGATGGTTGCCATCATCAATGCTTGTTTAAGATGATCAAAGGTCGTCTGAGCTGGTTCAAAGCATAAGAAGGCATCCTTCTTAGTTAAGTCAGTGAGAGGACGAGCAATAATCCCAAAATTCTTCACAAAACACCAATAATATCTTGCCAAGCCTAAAAATCCACGTAATTCCTTCACATTTTTGGAGTAAGCCATTCACGTACTGCTTCCACCTTTTCCGCCTCAACTTCAACTCCCTGGGCAAAAAAAATATGCCCTAAGAAGGGAACTCGTGGTCTCCCAAGAAAGCATTTTTTTAAATTAACACAGAACCAACTTTCCTATAGGGTCTGCAAGACAATACGCAGGTGGTCTTGGTGCTGCTGGAAAGAGGAAGTGTATATCAAAATATCATCAAAGAAGATCAAGACAAACTTTTGCAAATAGGGGAGAAATAAATCGTTCATAGCTGCTTGAAAAGTGGCTGGTGCATTAGTTAAGTCGAAAGGTATGATTATGAACTCATAGTATCCCACATTTCAATTGGCTTGCACCATATTAAGAGATGCTAGCCACTCAATGCCCAGTACTAGATCTACCCCTCCCAATGAAAATGGGAAAAAATCTTCTTTAACAGTCAGCTCTGTGAGGTTAACTCCCACATCTTTACATACTCAGTTGCAGCGTACAATATTACTATCTCCAAGTTGGACTCCAAATGTAGAAATATAATGAGTGGGAAGACATAATTCTTGCACCAACAAGTCTGATATAAAATTATGAGTGGACCCACTATCTATAAGTAACAAGACTTCTTTTGTGAGTAGTGTCCCTTTATGTTTTATTGCTGCCCTGTGTTGCTACCTAAAATAGCATTTAATGAAATTTCTGCCCCCTCTACTGTAATATTATTGGGTTCATGATCTTCAAAAGGGGGAACAACTTCATCTCCTTCTTCTATGATTTCCATGAGAGAAAGTGAACCCCAACAGCAGTGCCCAGGCCGAAACACGTCTCCACAACAAAAACACAACCCCTTATCTCTCCATCTCTGCTGTTCAACATCCAGGGCCGAATTTCTGGTTGATGCCGAACTCGCTGGTCTGCTTCCCATCGGCATTGAGGTAAGCAATCTCTGCGAAGATGACGAGAATGAGAGATCTGAAGTTCTCTGATCACGTGCGCGAGGTGTAGTATGGAAACGGGTTTAGGTCTAGGTCGAGTTGGCTTTGCTTTTGCTGACACCCACTTTATTTTCAATTTCTAGTGCTATACTCACTACTTAGTAGACCAATCTAGGCTTATGGATGCATACGTCTGATCTCAACTCCTTCAATCCATTCATGAAGACGCCAAGCAAGCAATGCTCCGGCCAGTTCTTCACTCACGCTGATCGTTTTGCAAACTCTGTGTGGTAATCCTATACTGACTCGTCTTGCTTAATGCTATAGAGAAACTCGTCTGGATTTTGGTATTCGAGGGGCCCAAAATTCTCCTAAAATTCTGCCACGAGTTCATCCCAGTAATGGATTGTTTTTTCATGGCTAATCCAAGCAAAAAGATCCAATGCATCACCCTCTAATGATAATGATGCCACATCCACCTTCTCTTCCTCAGGTGTGTTATAGTATTTAAAATACTTTTCAGCCTTTAAAATCCAACCTCATGGATCACCTCCATTAAATTTTGGAAATTCAATTTTAGTGCGATGAAATTTGGTGTGTCTGCAATTTTATTGCTCGTCTTCGCTCTCTTCATCTTCATAAGAGTGTCTGCAGTGTGAATCTCTCAGTTTCTTGATTGTTGAGGTTTCAAGAGCCTCTACCTTTTCTTTTAATAAATCGAGAGTTTCAAGTTTTCGAGCAATTGCAACTAATTGGTCTGACATGAGTAAATTCAAATTTTTTGAGTTGTTGTTGGACGAGTTGTCTGACGGATTGGTTTCTTGACCACTACGTGTGGTAACCATGGCTCTGATGCCAAATTGATAGGTGCTCACGTTAGTAAAATGAAATAAGAGAAATAAATCTATTAAGATGGTATAAAACAAAAATCTCGTTCTAAACTTCTCTTAATAGCCACACTCAAGAGAATCTCTAAAGGGTTTAGAAGACTGTTTTATTGATGATGATATGCTAGCTTCAAGGTTGTTAGTCATATTTATAATGCTAAATACACTCTAAAATAAAATCTAGATAACTATCTAAGATAATGAATAAAATCTAGATAACTAAATAAAATCTCCTAAAATCTAAAATACTGAATAATAGATAAAATATTGAATCTCAATAAAATCTAAAGAATTAAATAGAATATAAAGAAATATTTAAAAACTAAATAAAATACTAAATCAAATGAAATTAATCCTAATTTATCTTTTGCTGCTTCCTTCTTGAATAAGTCTAAATTTTATCTAGAATCTTATCAAAGGCAATCAAACGATCTAGCAACTAAAATACTCTTCCGATTTTTTTTTTTTTTTGGTAAACCAGTTAAGAAAAAGATCTGCACTGTAAACCAGATCATTCTACGATAATATCAATACATAACTCACCTATATCCATTGAGAGTCCGTGCGTGATTATATTATATTGGTGTTTCAATACCAGCTAGATCTAGGTAATTTAAATTGTCTACTGCATTAAAATATATTTTAAGAGCATGAAGAAAGAGATAATTACTTATTAAATTGATTACATATTTCCCTATATGCAAATATCTCTTACCTTTTCAACTATTTTTCTTCTCGTGCGACAATAAGTTCCTCGAAATTGGCAGCATCGCCAGGATCAGTAGGTACCAAAATGTCATCATCAGCTGTGAAATTGTATCTGCTCGCAATTGCTCTAAGAAGTTGGTACACTTCAAACATAGTGGGCCTTTCCTTTGGAATTGGTGAAACGCAGTTGCATGCAACCTTGAGAAATTGGAAAATCTCATCATTAACACCCTTCCCAAGTAATGATTCATCAATAGCATCCTGGAGTTCAGATTTGCTTGAGAGCTGTGAAATCCACTCCACCAAATTTCCTTTGAATGTTTCAGGAGCTTTAGCCACATGGGTAGGCCTCTCACCTGTCACCAACTCAAGAAGCACAGTACCAAAGCTATAGACATCTCCCTTGGGCGTAGCCACCAGAGTTCTTGTATATTCAGGAGCAACATAACCAAGATCTCCAAACTCCCCATTTATAAAAGTACTCAAATGTGTGTCGATTGGATTCATCAATCTAGCAAGGCCAAAATCAGAAATTTTCGGCTCAAAATCTGCATCCAACAAGATGCATTTAGAGCTTATGTTTCGGTGAATAATGCGAGGATTGCAGCTATGATGAAGCCATGCTAATCCTTTGGCTGCCCCAATAGCAATTTTTAGCCTTAAAGACCACTCCATGGTACTTCCACCAGTAGCAGGATGTAGCTGATCGTGAAGGCTTCCATTTTCCATATATTTATACACCAAAAGCCTCTCCTGCTTGGCCACACAAAATCCTAAAAGGGAAACCAAGTTACGATGTCTAACAGTCCCCAATGTAGTCATTTCAGACGCAAATTCCTTTTCTGAGTATTGAGATTCCTGCAACCTTTTAACCATGAGCCATGTGCCCCCATCATCAAGGACAGCTTTGTACATAGTCCCTGTTCTTCCTGAACCAATGATATTGCTTTTACTGAAGTTGTTAGTTGCTTTCATGAGATCACTCAATTTCATTTTTGAAACTGACTTTTCAAACATAGAAACCTGATGTTCAATTCAGAACAGCTAAGCATAACATCATCCAAAAAGCTGCAATGTATATAAAACTACATAAACTGTGTTTCCTGTTTCAAAAAATATAAAATATTAAAAAATGATTTTAATAGCCTTTTTTTTTATCACACTCTGTTGATGTATCATTTAAAAATAGTATACTCCATTGATGCATCATTTAAAAAAGAAATTTGTTGTTGATGGAAACAACAGATTCAGAATAAAACTCATGTATAAGAAAATGCTTTAATAAAAAAAAAATTTAAGAAACTAATTTCTGTCAGATATGCTTTCAACACCACAGTGATTTTATTTTCAATAGTATAAATGAAGACAACAAGAAAAATCAATATCTCCTCCTGGTGCAATCATATGTAATATTTTAGATGCATTAATATAACTTGCCTTTATTCCTTTCGTTCCCTTTAGGCTTCTTGCCCATTTATTTCCTTCAGGATCCTCCTCCTTCTTCACAGAGACTCGGCGGACAAAGAAGAATGCCACAATACCCAATGCTAGTGCTGCAACAGTTACCCCACCAACAGCAGCACCAGCTATAATTGCAGTGTTAGCCTTCTTACCCTGACATGGATCCAAGGGAGCCCCACAGAGTCCTGAATTATTTGAATAACTATCTGCCGCAATTTTGCTTCCAAAAGATGGAACTGGCCCCGTCAAAAAATTATTTGTGACAGTAAAAGTCTTAAGCCGTTCGAGCTGGGCAAGTTGTGGGGGAATTTGACCAGTTAGTCGATTTTGATCAAGTTTAAGGGTATTAAGATAGGAACAATTTGCAAGGCCCACAGGGATCTCTCCTGAAAAGTCATTTGATGAGAGGTCCAGGGTTACCACAAATTTAAGAAGTTTATAAATATCAGCTGGAATGGTTCCCGAGAGTTTGTTGATCGAAAGATCTAATCCAGTTAAGCTTGTGCAATTTTGTATGGCATGAGGAAATTGACCCTTGAGTCCCATATTCGACAGCTTGAGGTTTAAGACTTTGTTCTCATCGTCGTGCCAACAATCAACCCCAGTAAAGTGACAGATAAATCCTTCTGTTTTATTATTGAAATTCCAGGAAGTCTTCAAAGTATTATAAGGGTCTTCAAGTGAATCTTGTATACTTTTCAAGCAGAAAATATCAGTATCAGTCCCATTGGTCATGCTACAACCAAGCAGCAGCAAGATACTTATAACAAAATGAGCTCTGAAAAATCTGCTACTCAGAACCATCTCTTTTGAGATCCCAAACAAGACAAAAAGAAATAATCCAGACACCTCAGTCAGGCCGATTGGAATTCACAGGCCAGAACACAGACTACATAATCCACACTATAATCCTTCATAGATCACTCCCTGAGACAAATTGAAAATAAAGCAAACAAAAGAAGCCCAATTCAGCATTTCACAGACACGCAGATCATATGAAAAGAGGGGGAAAAAAACTAAAACCCTAAGAAAACCAGTGAAATTTGACTTTGACACCAATCAATACACGCATAAAAGAATCCGGTTACGAATCACACGAATTTAACAAAATTATCCAAATATGTTGCAGCTTTTTGGAGAATTCGACTCAGGAAAACCTATAAAGCTTACACATCTCTTAAAATAAAGTGGGTGCATAACTCTGAACAGAAGAAAAGGGAAAGCATTCTGAATTGAATAAAAGAAAAATTGGAATAATCAAAGGCAAAATCGTGGCACAAATTAAAGAAACAAATAAAGCAATTGAGGAGATGAGTTACCAACACGATTTCGCAAATGGTCGTGTGAGAAGAATCCGTAGAAATTGAGAGCAGAAACGCACTTCACCGGGCCAGACAAGGAAGGTGACGAATTTCCAAGCTCAGGGGAGACTACACTGTCCTCACGCGCATGCTTTTCTGAAGTGCTTGACTAGATGACCAGCTTTGGTGGAAATAATGGGCAAAGTGGGCCCAAAAGGAAAAAAAAACAATAACAAAGGAAATCCACCCTTTAAGCTGATCAGACAACTGGCTATTTTTTTTTTTTTTTGGGCTAATAATTCAATTTTTTATATATTATATTACTAAACCTTCGACAAGTCACCCTCAAGGGATATCAACCAGGTCAACCAACAGGGCCCAGTCATCACGTCTAGTCGGCAGACACATCATGAGACATGTCACCAATGAACTCAAGTCCTCCGCCACATCAATAGACACGTCATCAAAAAGCTGTGTCATCATGTCCAGTCATTAGTCATGTTACGGGACGCACGACTATGGTTTGCCATGTCCAGTCATCGACATTTTTGAACCGTGGAAGTATATAATGGAAAAATAAAATAGGGGGAAAAACATGATAAAGGAAGAAAAGAGATAAGGCAAATAAATCAAAAGATAAAAAAAGTAAAAGTTATAATAGTATTAAAACGAAGAAGAAGAAGAAGAAGAAGAAAAGTGAAAAAAAAAAAAAAAAACAGAGAGAGAGATAAGAAAGCTGGACGATAACAATATTATATATATACATTATATCAAAACCAACGTGGGAGGCCCACCATTGGTTAATTGATTTAGACGAGTGTATTATGAATGCCCCTGTCAAATCGTTGTTATAGTTATTTGTTCCGGCAGCGTAACGCGAGGCGTTGAGGGCGAACAGTAGGCGACACAAAAGTTTATAGAAACCCTATCTGATATGTTAAAAAGGAAAAAATTATGGATAAATTCATTTAAATTATATAAATAATAAATTGATTTTATAAAATGGCATAAATTTTTTAAAATTTTATGGAATTTTTGTTGTTATTAAAAAAATATCAAATTACTCTCAAATAAAATAAAAATCTTTAAAATTGTAAATGACTATTGAATTATCATGAATTTAAAAATAAAAGTTATTAATATAGGAATTAAAATTGTAAATGAGAAGTTGTGAATTTTCAACATCTGATGCATATCAGGACTTGCATATGCAGAGTTGCGAATGATTGTTGAATTATTATAAATTTAGAAATAAAAGTTATTAATATAGAAACAAAAATTGTAAATGAAAAATTGTAAATTTTTAACACCTCATACATATCAAAACTTGCAAATGTGAAGTTGTAAATAATTATTAAATTATTATAAATTTAAAAATAAAAACTGTTAATGAAAAGATGTGAATTTTTTAATATGAATAAAGGATAAAAGTGTCATTTCTTATAATTTCTTAACAACAGAAACATCCCTTGAGACTTCAAGAGAATTATGTTATTTTATGAGATTAATTTATTATTTATATAATTTAAATGAATCTTTTTGTTATTTTTCCTTTTAAGAGAGGGATGATGCTTTTTAAGACTAGATAAATATCCTATAATTTGTGTTCTAGCTAAAATTATCAAATTTAGATGGATTTAAAATTTAGAAGAGATGCTAGAGACTAGATAGAGCTGTAGAGTTATTGGGTAGTAATTCTAGGACTGTATTGAGATGATAGAAAATGATTTTTTGAAAATTCTAAATAACTCCAAGTAATTTTAGAAGTTGTATGAATTATTTTCAAACTCCTTGGAATAACTTATAAATTAAAAATGACTCCAAGGAATGAATTATGACTAATTGATATTTATTTTAATTTTTTAAGTATGAAAATTTAACTTATTAAATGCTTGGAACTTGAAAAACATACTCACTGGCACCCTAGAATGAAAAAGTAACAATCAATATAATTTAGAGTTTCTTTTGGTATGTTTGAGAAGCTCTAAAGTTATAAATGTATTAAATAAAAGAGAAAATATAATTTTAGATTCTTACAGTTTATTTACATTTTATTATTGGTTACTATATTTTTTTATATTTTAGGTCCTTACACTTTTATTTTTTATTATTTTAAATCCCTCCATGATGAAAGTGTAAGGACTTTGAAAAGATTTAAAACAATAAAAAATAATAATATAGGGATTTAAAACACTGAAAAAAAGTGTAGGAACTAATAATAAAACACGAGTAAACTATACGAACCCAAAGTTATATTTTTCTTAAATAAAATGAATACTCTTAATCAAGAGTACTTATAGAGTTATATATAATTCTCACAAGTATTCTAGGTAAATTTAGAGTAATAAATAATTAAATATGTATTTTATGTGACTCTAATTCTTTAAATAATTGATCGTAAAGGTTCTATGAATTCCCTAAGAACTCAAAATTGTTGTGACTTAAACCTGAGTTAGCTGGAGAATGTCTTACAATAGAGACTTCAAGTTCTTACTCCGAACTTAAGCTCAAGTAATTTTTTTTAGGTTACTTGTATGCTAGTAGTGATAGATAACTAAACCTTTTATATACTAATATCAAATTGAACATAAACAACACACTTATTATGACATTTTGTGAAAACTTGATCTCGTAGTAAACAAAATATTTTTTGAGAATTTTTAGTAAAATTATTATTAGTGGAAAACTTCTAGGAATTTTTATAACTACTTGTTTAGAATTGCTAGGATTGAATAACCTCTTATTGATCATGATTTGACTGGTTGGAGCTTGATTGAGTTATTTGAATATATGGATCATGGTATAAATAAGGGTAATTTTTCTTTCCTTCTACCATGATACTTAGGTCATGCCTTTTCTATTATAGTAGTAAATTCTTTATTATCATGGTAGGAAATAATTAAGTATAAAAAATTTGGTTGAGGTTGCTTCATAAGTCATTTATAATTAACCATATTTGATTATCAATTATAAAGCTAATAATTCAAGTCGTGTCTGATCGGCTAATCGAAACTCACTCGAAAAAAATTTAGAGTTGGGCTAAGAAAAAAATATGATTTTTTTTTTTATGTTTGAACCTATTTAGGTAAAAAATTCAGGCCAAGCTGAGTACCAAAATAAAAAAAATTATTTTTACAAAATATATGAAAAATTAATTAGTTATTTAAGTTTTAAGTCATTTTATATTAAAATATTATATATTTGAGCTCCATACATCATATAAGTATCAAAAAATATTTTATATTTTTTTATAAAATAAAATACTTAATTTTAAAGAAAAATATTAATTAAAAATAATTTTAAAAATAAAATTCAGATATTCAAATCGCCCGAAACCGGATGAGGTTGTTTCACAAGTCCTTTATAATTTACAATTGACTAAATGCTCGCCTAAATTCTCAGTTCTAGTCAGTTGGTCTAGTTACTTGATAGGTTATAAGCACACCAAGTCACCAACTCATCCTGCCCAATCCATGGATACATCATCGTCTACTTCAATTGATGAATAGTCATTGTGTCTTGTCAGCAGGTGTGTAATGGGACACGTCACCCATCTAACCAAGTCATCAATCCAGTCATGCACCACGTCACCAAGGCCGCCGCCCGCTCTATGTGGTCATCAGGACACATCAACGTCGATGGGATTGTCCCTCCCTCTTCTTTCTTCTTGATCGGAATCCTTTTTCGCCCAAAATCCTTTTCCCCCCAAAATCCAATTTCTTTCCCAAGCTCGGTGGCTCTTCTTAGTCGATCAAGCTTCAGGTTAAGTGCAGTCGCCGTCGATTGCTGTAGGTATTGACTGTCAGTGTCTCTATCCATTAACTTTCCCAGCCCAAATTTCACTTCTCTTTCTCTCCTCTCTTCTTCCTTAAATCATGGGTTTCTATTCTAAGACATTGAAACTGATAGCAAAAACCAATTGAAGTTAATAGCAAAAACCATTAGTTTTCGTTTATCTGATCTTGCTCTTTCTCCATTTCTCGAATTAGCCAGTCTTCCACCTCTGTCAGCGTCATTCGGAGCTTTGTTCGGCGCCTCCTCCATCCGGCATCCTCTTCCCTTCTAAGCTTATCCAGTCTCTGTTGCATCAAAATTGGAAGCATTTTTCAGAGGAAGTCAGAAGAGAGCATCGTGGACTGCTATCACCTGTAGAGTCCAATGGTTATCTTAATTTAATATTGGTTTTATTCCCATGATTAATATGCTTCAATCAGAAGGGGACATCGTGGACTTGCTTGGTGTGTTGCATAGATTTAACTTTTTCTTATTCCTTTTATCAATTTAATGAGTAATTTCAGATTTAAACTGTTATCTTGGATTATAGTTGTTGTGATATACAGGCTGCCAAAAAACTTGTCTTCGGACTGAGAAGTCATCCATGGAGGAGTCTTGTCGTTTAAAAAAAAAAAACAATGGAGGAGTTTTCTGAGAATGGTTTTGGGGCTTTTGAAGCTGAATTAAATTTGTTTCTAAATAAGATTAACGTTAAAGACATCTCTTCTGTGTTGGTCTGAAAGCTTTGGTGGAGTTTGTAATAGGGAGATGAAATATTTTGTGGTTCTTGAATTAGGTGTTGTACTAGTAATAAGTGTGTGGAAATTGGTGTGCTATACAAAGCTGCAAATGCGTGGTGGTTCACTTGCATCTTTTCCCTGTGTAATTTAATCGAGAATATCCCAATGATAGCAATGTCCTCAAGAGTGATCTTGCTTTCCTTGGGTATTTTTTACATAAAGTTTATATTTCAGTTTCTACCCATGACTACTCACCTCTGCTATTCTAATAAAAAAGTGGCCAATTTTCTGTAAACCTCAATTACAATCCAATGTATAAATCTTTACCAAAAAATTTGAGAGAGTATTCCAAATGTCAAATTTGCTGTCATCTTGTGCTAATTTATTATTATAATTTGCTGTCATCTATTGTTTCAACTTTGATCACCTAAAACTTAACCACTCTCTTTCTAATGATAGAATGGTGTGATATAGAATGTACGGTGATGGCATGGTGTGCAGATCATTGAATTTTAATATATGTGAGCCTTAGCTCATATTTTAGTGCATGGTGATTCTAATTATTGAAATTTGTTCATTCATTATAGGAGTTATGGTGCTCAAGCAAGCTTTTTGAGAAGATTAAAAGGAAGGAGCAAGAAATAGGAAAGGGCAAGGGAAGATTAATGATTACTAACAATGAGATTCTGATGTGGAAAGCTTTTGAGAATTGAAGGGGATGAAGACTATAGTTTGTTGCTGATAAATTCAGTGTTGATGACTTGCTACTTCGTTGTCTAGTTGTTTAGTATATGTATGTTGCTGTGCAGAAATGTTTATGCACCTTGAGATGGTTTTAACGTTTCATTGGAACTGGGTTTAACCAGAGATGGTTTAACATATGTAACTTGAGTGGCAGGTTGGGCTAGGAAAAGAGGGACTTGGTCAGGAGCGGATCTTTTTCAGCCCACACTATCTAACCCAAGCTCATTTCAAGCTAATCCTCATAACCTGCAGATTAGCTTGCTTTTAATATTATTTTTAATTCCAACATCATGAACCCTCCTTATCCATCTCTGCACTTTACCCTCTAATATTTTGTTATGTTGGGGGATCAAATTTAGCAGCACACACAACTTAGTTATGGCATGCCTATATGTTGTTTTGCCTAGACGTGAGTGTGTGTGTGTTCATTTACATAATAACCCGGACACTTTTTCTTTTCAAATTTATTAGCATACAAGTGGTCCTTGAATTGTTTCATTTCGCTTGGGAAGTAAGGAAATAAATATGTAAGTAAACTATTTTACAACAAGCATGTTAAAGTCATCTTGTTCAAAATTAAATTTAGAGTAATCATTTTTAATCCTTGTATAGCATTGAGCCTGTACATATACCTTAGGGTGTTCATAGGTTTAGTTTGATTCAGTTTTAGGGGAAAAAAACAAGTCTAACCAAATCAATCAATTCACCAAATTTTGAGATCTTTTTTATTTTTTTTTTAAATCATTTGGTTTAAATTTGGATTAGGTTTGAATTTTCTAGTGAGATATTGTCATAATCAATATATACGTGTTTTTCAAAAGGATCTTTGAATAAGGTGGTTTTGAGTAGATTTTAAATCTTTCCAAAAATCCAACAACACCAATGGTATTCCTCAACCACCTTTCACTCCTAACTAACCTTAATTTACCATTTACCTTAATTAATTTAGGATTAAAAATTTGACGTGTTATAGACTTAAAGGTGAAAACTTGTGTTGTGGGCTTCAATATTTTATCAGAGCAATATTTTTTACATGCTTGACTTGTTATTACTATGATAGACGGCTCAGTATTCTTGAAAAATTTGGAGGTGCTGCACTCGGAACATTTATTTAGCCTCAACCCAACTATAAAAACTCAATTCAATCATATGGAATCTTCACCCAACTCACAGTCCCAAATCACCGGCTTAGAAATTTAAGAGAAGTTGATGAATAAAGAAGGCAAGAATCTTATAAATCATGACCTTAGGGGTCTAAGACCCAAAAAAATTTGTTGCAAACTAGCTAGGAATTTAAACCTAATAGACCCAATAATTTTCACCTCCAGCCTCTTCTTTTCCTTCTTTCTTGTTATGTTTCATGTTTCTCTCTTTTTACATTTTCTCTCTCAAGATTTAGGCCCAAGTGGCTCAATTCCCTTCCTAGACCAATTTCATTTGCTCCCACATCTTATCGAAGCCAAAAAAAACTCCTATTTGACTCAATTAATGATCCCTACACACTTCTAAATTTCCTTTAAACTCACTTAACCTTAAGACAAATGAAACTAGAATGCTATATGGAAGGCTAGGGTTTTGAGGAGCTCAATATTCCACACTTCTCTAACGTCTAGGAAGTGATTGATTTGGACCTGCTCTCAAAGATTTGGATGCTAGATTGAAGATTAGAGAGTCATTTGGAGTTTCTTGAAGAGATTTTTCTACAACTTTTGTTCTTCTCCAATGTTGTCAATTTTTGAGTGTGTTGTTGAACTTTTTAGCAAATTTAAAGCTAGTTATGATTAGATTTGTGTAAACCTTATAGAATTCATGAACCTTTATGCTCTGTCACTAATTTCCCTTTTGATTAGTGTTATTACTAATGGAGATTTTCATGCTTAATATGAAATCATTTGCTTCATTATGGTGATTAGTCAACTCTAATTTGAATATAGGTTTTGTAATTTTCATTTGAAAAAAGGAAACTATATTAGTTATAGATCATTGGTTGAACAACTCAGGATTAGACTCATTGATCTAATTTGTACTTGAAATAGTGATATACTCAAGGGCTCAAGGTGGCTAAGTGAGGGCAAATGTGAGCTTAATTGAATGTTAATTTCTTGCTTGAGACATCATAGAGTTAGGTTGATATGTGAGTTTAACTACATCGAAAGACATTTTTACCTCATTTATTCTCAACTCTAAAATTAAAATTAAACAAATTAATCAGAAGGAAATGAATTACAAAGTTTAATAAAGAGAATTAAAATTCCTACGGTGCTTAATTGCTGCTAGCCTTGCTTAGAGTTGTGCTATTTTATTTAATCTCATTCAAAATTATTATTGTTCAAATCACTTGTTAATTGCTTGCTTGACTAGATAGAAATGGATATGGTTTTGAGTTCGATTTCTCATGTTTTAGTTCTTTGTGGGATATGATATTGATTCCTGCTATACTTCTTTAAATATATATTCTTGCGGTACACTTAATTTTAGTGGTAACCAATGCAATAACTTCAAGCAATATTGTAATTTGCTGATTTGATGACTTTGACTAGTGAATGGTGATTGTTGTGGTTTGCTACAAGGGAAGCATCCTCCATTGCGATGAATCTTTTTAATTGAGTTTTGTTGTTGAAAGGATACCTCAAGACAAGATCTTGGATTTAAACATAATAAGGTTTGCGTTTAGTTTGTTTGGTTTTCACTTGTATGATTTGTGCTAAGTTAGTTGCCTTATTTTAAGGGGTTTTACACAATTAGTGAAGGAAATCCAATTAGTCACCTCTCATACTTTATATCTCAATTGTATGATTTTAGTTGTAGAAATTATGGTTTCGTCTGAGTCTATTTAATTTTCTGGTTTAATGTTCTCAAAAACAGTTATGTATAGCATTTTTTTAAACAAGTTTTGGAGAAAAAATAAAAAAATTTGTTTGAATTATTATTTTGAAATAATTATTTATTTCATTAACATAATTGTCGTTAATAAAAACACACAAATTTATTCATTTTCTCTAAATTAACAAAAACAAAAAGTAACAAAACATTAAAAAAATTAAATTTTTAATTTTTCAAAATAATTTATAATTTATATTTTATTTTTAAAATAGATAATAAAAAACATATTCTTAAATAATTTTTCTTTTCAAAACAAAAACTATTCTAAAGACAACCAGTGATGAAACATGTCATGGGCTAATATATATCACACGGTAATAAACAAACCATGTTGTTAACTTGAATGCTTGTTTCAACACTATTTCCTAAGTAGGATGCTTTAGTAGTTGTTTCTCCTCCAAGGTAAGCCTCCTCCACTGAGGAGATGCATAATTTGGAAAACTGGATGGTTCATATTTAACGTTTTTGTTATTTATATTTTGTTTTTTAAAATAAATATTCATGTAAATTGTGAAATTCTTTTAATAAATCTATTCATTAGTCTGGACAGTTTGATTTTAATATGACTAATCTTTATTTAATATTAAAAATTTATAAAAATTATAAAAAATTTAATATTAGACTTGCACTATCTAGAATATATTTGAATAATCAAGTTATAAAAATTTTAATATTAAATGTGGACTATTTATATTAAATCTAAATTGTCGAGATTGGTAAATAGATTTATTAAAATTATTTATAATTTAAATAAATTTTAGGTTAAAGTGCATTTTTGCTCCTTTACTTTTCTTCAAGGAGTGTTGGGCATCATGTACTAATACATGTGACATATTTTTCACTAAATTATTTTGCTCCTTTAAAAAATAGTTTAGGAGAAAATTGCTCCATTTATTAGTATAATGTGCTCCACACTCCTTGAAGGAAAGTAAATGAGCAAAAATACACTTTAACCTAAAAGTAAAATATTAGTGATTATTTTAATTTAAGTAATAATTACTTTTCTTTTGGCAATGACCAAAATGAAACAAGTAATTTTTCATTTTGGTCATTGCTAAAAGAAAAATAGTCATTAGTTTAATGAAAATAGTGACAGATATTTACAACACTTGAATTTCAACGAATAAAAAATTTGTATAAAAAAAGTTGTAATCAATTATTTTATTATAGTCATTGTTAGAAAAAAAAAGTAGTTATTGTTTAAAGTAAAGTAGTTACTAATGTTTGTCTTTTTATTTTAAACTAAGGGTATTTTAGTTATTTCACAAAAAAAATTAATGTTGAAAGGTCTCTAGAGACTTGAACATAATTATGACATTTTGTAAAATCTCATTATCATTTATATATTTTAGGGGATTAAAGTATATTTTTATCTCTATATTTTCTTGAAGTACTGAGTATTTTGTACTAATAAATGAGGTATTTTTTAAAATTATTTTTTAAGGGAGTAAAAATCTTCATTCATTTAGAAAAAAATGTGCTTTAACCATATAAGATTTTTATTTTAAAAAATATAAAATAAAAATATTAAATTTGTAGCATCAAGATTAGATCAACAAAGTATGACTTGTATGAGGACTAACGCATTCATGTTTGCAAAGTCTAAGAACTTCATCATTATGAAAACTTCAAGGATAAAGGACAGGATTGAAAATTGATGTAGACTAAAGGGCCAAAAAAATAGAGAAAATAACAATCAAGTTCTAAAAGGACTGATTAAATCTAGCCAAGTCTCAAGTAATTTTAAAAGGCCAATCAAGTCCTATATTTTTTTACAAATCTAAGTTATAGTAGAAATAACTAAAATACCCTTATAATTAAATATAACATCAATAACATCAACACTCATCATATAAGCTCCAACATTTCCCTTCTGAGCAAACTCCTTTCCTACCATAATGAAACCTACATGTAAGTAGAGGAGAGACACGTTGAAGAATACCTAATTAAAAATAGAGTTGCGCATGGAAGAGGTAAACTTGCCATAATTATTGACTCAAGTAAGCTCTGATTCTCTGTGTATGTGAGTTTTTTTTGGCTAGTGCATTCAGATAGGTTTTTTTTTTTTTTTGCAAATCCCTACAATCTATTCCCCATTACAGCTTTCTTCTTGCAAAATGACTCTCATGTACAAAAAGGTAGAATGGTTTTTTGCAACTGAACATGAAATTTTTTTTATTTCACATTTCTAAAGATTTGGCATAAAGATTCGACATTTTGCAACTAAAAGTATAAGAATTTATTTTCAAGTGTTTATATTTTAAGATGAAACGTTGTCATTGTCTCACTGATGCAAAAATCACTGATGCCAAAAGTAACTTATTTTTGAGTCATATATTATGACATTTTATTTTGTTTGTTGTAAGTTGATGTTAATGGGTACAATGGAAAGTAGTTGTTTAAATAAATTTTTTTGTTATTTTCATTTCAGTGGAGATATTGCAAAAGATATACATAAGACAATGCATTATGTTGGGAGGAGTTGTAATGGAAGAATGATCATAGAAGGAATGTCTCTTGAAGGACTAGTTAGATTAATTTCATCTTGCTTTAATTGTAATTTAAATGGAATAGAATTGAAGTATATAGTAAAGTTTGATTGTAATGCATTTTTAGACCTTAAAGATGATGAAGGAATAAACCAATTAATGAAGTTGAATAATAATTTTGCTCATGTATATATTATTAGGAAGATAAAACAAAGTATAGAGGCAACAAGAAATTCAATTGATGGGTAAGTTTTGTTAATAGTTACTTAAATTTAATTATTATGTTAATATGAATATGAATGGCAGTAATAAACATGATTTGAATGGAAATGTATAGCAGGAGGTTCAACTGAGAATTCACATGCTACACAGAATCTTGAAGTTCTACCATGTACAATACAAAGTATCTTAATACCAACACAAAGTTCTGTAGGGGAATGGGAAGGAATAGCAAGAAAGAGGCACTAAAGTTGCTTGATCACATTGCCTATGCAAGGCATGAGCATGAATTTTGTATAGCCATGGAAAATTTGAGGATGTTCTCTCCATAATTAGCAAGATGAGTTGAAAATCAAGGCAACATTGATCGGTGGGCATTATCGTTGTTCTCATTTTGAAGATGGGATAAGATAACAACCAACTTGGCCAAATCATTCAATACATGGATTCTTGAGGAGAGGAGGCATAATATATGTGTTCTTATAAATGAGCATAGAGATAAGTTGAGTAAGAAATTTTTGCAAGTAAGACAACAATAAGTGAAAAAGCATAGTTGGTCTAGATGTTGAAGCAAAGTTGAAGTAAAATATTTTGAGGGTAGAAATTACGATAGTTTAGCAGCATGGCTCACATATTGTATTGGTTCAGACACCATATGGAGATATATGTGTGAATCTAATACTAAGGGAATGTGCATGCAAAGTTTGGAAAATGTTTGGCATTCCTTGCCCACATGCTTGTGCAGCTATTAAAGAAGTATATGGTAATGTGTATAACTATGTTGAGGAATGCTATCTTCGTAGCTCACAAGAAAAAATATATAATGGCACTATGCATCCTGTTGAGACCCATAACATGCTAAAGCCAACTGTACTGACGGTATCTGAGCTCATGAACCAAACCTTTTTGCTGCCTCCTAAAACATCTCGGCTAGCTGGCAAACCTCCTCATGTGAGGATTGAGTCTCAATATTAATAGAAAAAGGTTTATCATTGTTTTCGTTGCCATGAAGTAGGTCATACATGGAAGAGATGTAGAAATCCAAATCTAAGTTTATGTTACTGTAAATAGGTTACCACATGAACTTAGATTCGGATGACATATATATAGGTAGTTTTAGGGGATATTTTTAGCATATAAAACCCCTTTTTTATAAATCTAAGTTGATATTTTTATAATATGAGATTAGATCAACTTGAATTTGGTTGATATATACAGGTATATATATATATATATGTTGGTAATTTTAGAGGATTTTTTTGGTATATAGCAACCATTTTTTTGTAAATCCAAGTCGATGCTTTTGTGTATGTGGACAACTGATACATGCAGCTACATTAGATAAATTAACCCAGGTAGCTTAGATGTATGATGTAACATCCTGATTTTTATATAATAAAGAAATTGTGGAATTTAGGTTTTGAGAAAAAAAATGATAATAATAGGAATTTATATTATTTGAGGTTATTTAGAAATAATATTATGGTTAGGTATTTAATTATGAATTTAAAAATTTAAATTTAAAACCACATAAGCAATATTTAGTTAAGATATAATACATAAATAATTTTTTTTATGTATGTGTTGAAAAAAAAAAGAGAGAGAAGGTAGAAGGAACAAAAAAAAGGGGGTGGAAGGTTGTTGTTTCTAAGTCCCACATTGGTTAGATGAGGGAAGAGAAGAGGTGCCTTCATGTGTAAAAAGGAGGGGGTGTGTGCATTAGGAAGCATGAGAGGCTAAGATGCAATTTAGAGAAAATTGCAACTTTTGGCCCAAAGGTTTGAATAATTAAATTCAAACCTATAGTTTTTTTTAATATAATTTTGGGACTCACAATCCCATTTTTATATTATTTTTCTCTCTTCCTCTCACGTTGCTCGGCGTTTTCTCACAAGGGGGGATTATTTTCTTTTTCTTCAGGTATGTTCTAACTTTCCTGTTTAGATTAGCATTTAAAAATTTATTTAATTAAAAAATTAATTTTATAGTTATTTTCTAAATAATATTAGCTTTCTAGTGATATGATTATTTTGTAGGATAGAGTAAATATTTTGATTAGGATTTTTCTATAGGATAGTTAATCTGATGATATGATGGATTAAAAATATAGGTTAAAATTCTTAGGGATATAATAAATATTATAGAATATTTTCTTGAGGTTGAAACTCATGTTTAAGAATTTTTGAGTTAAAATCTAGATCTATATGGTTGAAGTTATGTGGAATCTGAGACGTAGGGATAAACCTATGATTATTAAATATTTATTTAAGTATGAATAGGTATTTTTGAGGTTATAGAAAGGTGATTTGAGGCTTCAGGATAATTCTAAAATTATTTAATTTATTTTTGGACGAATTTTTAGAATATAGAAGGATGAAATTGTGATACTAGAAATGATTTGAGGATAAAAAAAATAGTTTATTAGGGTACGAGAATTTTAGAAAAGAATTTGGGAAGTTAAATGAGGCATAAATCTTAAATTAGTGTTAATATGGATTATAGATCTAAGACTTTCTAACTATTTAAATTAGAGTTATTTATTTTAATGTAAAATTAATATATAGTATTGTGAAATAATTATGTAGATTATATTGACAAAGATAGTGGTGAAAAAGGAGTTGTGAAGGGGAACTTGTTATTCAAGACACAAGGTAACCATTATTAATGTGTTGTGATGAGTGTGTTTGTGAATGGTTATGTGTTGTTTTGTTGTTTGGAAAAATTATGAATTATTGAAAATAAATACTGTATATACTTGTTTGAAATTATTGCCAAGTGGGTCAAAAATTTATTTTTGTTTATCATGATGAGATATTATTGTTCGGATATATTCCTGTTTGGATATTTGAATGATGCATGACTTGTCAGGGTATTTTAATGTATGGTGTTAATGGGAATTTCTGTTCGGTTAATTATTACCACGTGGTAAGCCCTCATTGGACCCAATGAGTGGCGTGTCGCTTGGTCCAACTCACCTTTGGCCGGGTGATTTGGCGTCCGAGCATGGCGAAAGGAGGATATAAGGTGCAGTCATGCAAATTAAATACTTGTTCGGTTTGTTTGAAAGTATTGTTCGGTTAAATGTTTTGTGTGCCCACTTAGCAATCGCATGATTAGTTACATCCGCATGCATCATTACATATTAATTTTTGGTTACTGGGACTTTTAAGTCTCATTCCCCGTGGTTAATATTTTTACAGGAGCGAATTCGGCCGAGAAAGCACCAGAGGTGTAACTGTGGTGTATGAGACACCATCTTTTACGTTGCCTCTTATTTTAGATTATACAATGTATCTTGTGCCAACTTAGGACATATCTTCTTTGTGAAGCATGTAAACTCTAATCCTTTTTATTAAAAGTATTTATATGATCAAGAGGATTATGTCTGTCCCTCTTGATTTATGATCTGATTTGAATAACATGCTATGAGGATCATGTCTGTCCCTCATGGTTCTAATTGTTTTTTTTAGATATTTTAAGACCTGTGGTATATTGTCTTGGATGTATCGTGGTAGAAATTTTTCTACCATGATAAGGGTACAATGAAAAAAAAAATAAAGAAAAAAAAATGATTTCTTGAATTAATAATTTGCGAAAAATCGGGTTGTAAATTTGAGGTTGTTACATATTGGTATCAGAGCATCATGTTTCGAGCCTCTATTTTAGTAATACTTATTTAAAATTTTGTTTGAAACTATTACTTATGTGAATTTAATATGTATTTATTATGTGTGGTGCATTGCATATAGTCGGTTGGCAAAATACATTGTTATGGTGCTTCTCATTGTATGGCCATTATATAGCTAGGCTAATTTTATTATTTATATCTTGTATCCTTTAGAAGAAGAGAGAAAATGCCTGTTACTCACAGTAACTTAGGATCCCAACATGAGCACCCACTACTTCCACCACCAAATGAGGAGCCTGATTTGGCGGAATTGAGAGTGCTTGTAAAGACGTTAACAGACAAGGTTCAAAAATATGAACGAGAGTTGACGGAGTTAAAAAGATAAAGTTCGCTGAGAATGGAGATAGGGCTCATGTTGAGAGTCATGTAGGGGAAGGCAGTTCCTCACATCCTACCATTCCGAGAGATTATGAGCTTAGAAGGGAGGAGACTAGGTAAGAGGAACAGAGAGCCCCACCGACCATTATTGATGTGTGGGAAACTGTTAGGAAGTTTAACCCTCCCACGTTTGATGGTAACCTTAAACCATCTGTGGTAAAGGAATAGGTGAAAGACTCGAGTCCATCTTTCGAATAGTCACATGCACCAGTAATTAGAAAGTGCGAGTAGCATTAATGCTCCTAGTGAAGGAAGCAAGAGATTGGTGGGAGACAGTGGGACCCAAGGATGATTTGACACTCACATGAGAGGAGTTTAAGGAAAAAAATTGTTTAGGCATTACTTTCCATCAAAGTTAAGGTCTGAGAAGGAAGCTGAGTTCCATGCTTAAGCAAGGAAACCTATATAAGGACACATTCATTGCTAAGTTTCAGGAGTTATCTAGATACTCCACATACTTGTAGTATAGGGATGATTCTGAATGGAAGGCCAAGCGCTTATTGGAGAAGGCTAGACTAGAATTGAGGGAGCAATTGATCCGAGACTATGATGAAATGTGCGTAAAATTGTAGGTAGTAGCTCACAGTAAGAGGGAGGTTGAGAGAGAGAAGAGGGGGTATTCATATAGTAGACCCCCAACCTATCCCCAACCCACAGGAGGCATTATGAAGAAGAACCATCAGGGTTCGAGTAGCTCATGGAACCAAGGAAAGCAGAAGGGTCCATTTCAAAGGGGCCAAGGACAGAGAGCTATCATAGTAGTTATCATGGGTCACAGAGGAGCCCAATAGTATCTACCCCTGCCCCGAGTACAGCAAGCTCTCAACAGTGCACTAAATGCGGGCATCGTCATTTCGGACAGTGCTGGGTCTGTTACATTTGTGGGAAACCCGGTCACATTACAAAGTTTTGTGGGGACAACTAGGGCTCAAATATGAAGAACCCTTCCCAACATCCTACTGTCTCTGGTCGTGTGTTTGCTCTTACTCAGGACACCATGAACTCCCCAGATGCCATTAGAGGTAACATCAAAATCCTTCATCATGATATTGTTGCACTATTTGATTCAGGTGCTACACACTCTTTTATTTCTGAAACTTGTGTAAAGAACCTTGATTTGCCTGTGTATATTTTACCTTTTGATATGAATGTGTCTACTCTTGCGGGAGAATCTGTGAGGACCGCTAAGGCATGCCTTAACCTAGTAGTCGAGTTTAAAAATAGGAAAACAACTATGGACTTAATTATCCTACCACTGAGAGGTATGGATGTAATTGTGGGAATGAATTGGATGGCTGTAAATGGTGCTATCCTAGATTGTAGAGAGAGGAGTGTGTCTTTATCTTCTTTGTCGGTGACCCCAGTTGAGACTCAAGATCATGTTTTCTTGTCGGCGGCGCAAGTTGATAGATGTATGAAGAAGGGTTGCCAGGCCTACATGGTTTTCTTCTCTATCCAAGCTGAGATTCATGAAGGCGTGAAGAATATCCCAATTGTCAAAGAATTTGCGAATGTATTTCCAGACGAAGTTTCCGGTTTACCCCCAAAGAGCGAGGTAGAGTTCTCAATTGAATTGGTACCTAGTACAGGGTCAATTTCTAAGGCTCCTTATCGAATGTCCCCTTCAGAGTTAGTGAAACTGAAAAAGCAAATTGAAAAGCTACTTGAGAAGGGTTTTCATCAGACCGAGTGTTTTACCTTGGGGATCTCCAATCCTTTTTGTAAAGAAGAAGGACGGAAGCCTCCAATTGTGCATTGATTATAAACAATTGAACAAAGTAACCATCAAGAACAAATATCCACTTCTGAGAATCGATGATTTGCTGGATCAGCTTGTGGGATCCACAGTTTTCTCAAAGATTGACTTAAGGTCAGGGTACCACCAATTGAGAGTAAGAGCGGAGGATATACCTAAGACAGCATTTCGGACGAGATATGGGCATTATGAATTCATGGTGATGCCGTTTGAACTTACGAATGCTCCTGCGGTGTTCATGGATTATATGAGTAGGATCTTTCGACCCTATTTAGATAAGTTTGCAGTAGTGTTTATTGATGACATTCTTATTTATTCAAAGGATGAGGAGGCTCATGGTGAGCATTTAAGAATCGTCTTGCAAGTTTTGAGGGAAAATAAGCTTTATGCCAAATTAAGCAAGTGTGAATTTTGACTCCAAGAAGTAAAGTTTTTGGGCCATGTTGTGTCCAAAAATGGAGTTGCGGTAGATCCTAGCAAGATTGATGTAGTGATGAAGTGGGAACAGCCAAAATCTGTGACGGAGATACGAAGTTTTCTAGGTTTAGCAGGTTGCTATCGTCGCTTTATTAAGGGATTTTTGCAAATTGCGATGCCCTTGACTAAGCTGACTAAAAAGGATGCCCCATTTATTTGGACTGACAAATGTGAAGCTGCTTTCCAAGAATTGAAAAAGAGGTTAACCACTACTCCAGTATTGACTATTCCTGACCCTGTAGTGCCGTACACTCTGTACACTGATGCTTCTTTAAAGGGTTTAGGATGTGTTTTGATGCAAGATGACCGAGTGGTTGCCTATTCATCTAGACAGTTGAGGCCACACAAGGAAAATTACCCTACACATGACTTGGAGTTAGCTGCAGTTGTGTTTGCTCTGAAGATATGGAGACACTACTTGTATGGATCTAAGTTTCAAATCTTCAGTGACCATAAGAGCCTGAAGTATTTATTTGATCAGAAAGAGCTTAATATGAGGCAGCGACGATGGATGGAATTTCTGAAGGATTATGACTTTGAATTACATTACCATCCGGGTAAGGCTAACGTGGTAGCTGACGCCTTAAGTAGGAAGACTATTCATGCTGTACATTTGATGGTTCATGAATATCATTTGTGGAACAGTTTTCATGATGTTCCAGTGGATGTGATTGAACATCAAATGGCCGCACGCCAGGTAGCAGACTTTGAGAGCAAATTTTGGGAAGATCTCAGAGTCTCAGCAGAGTGATGACTACTTGAAGAATATAAGGAAGGAGATAGTGGCAGGTAAAGTCCCAAATTTTACAATCTCTGATGACACAGTGATGAGATATAAAGGTAGAGTTTGTGTACCTAATGATCCAAGATTGAGGAATATCCTTTTAGAAGAGGCTCATAGGAGTAAATATACAATTCATCCCGATATAACTAAAATGTACCATGATTTGAAGCGAGGTTGGTGGTGGCTAGGAATGAAGAAAGATGTAACTGAATTTGTTTCTAGATGTTTAACGTGTTAGAAGATAAAGATAGAACATTAGAAGCCAGCTGGAACACTGCAACCGTTAGATATTCCAAAGTGGAAATGGGATGATATTTCTATGGATTTCATCACTGGACTGCCAAGAACACCCTCAAGTAAGGATGCTATTTGGGTGATAGTAGACCGACTTACCAAATCGGCTCACTTTTTGTCGATCAAGTTTACCTCTACATTAGAAAAATTTGCTGAGATATACATTAAGGAGATAGTTAGACTTCATGGTATACCCTCTAGAATTGTGTCAGATCGTGACCCAAGGTTCACTTCAAACTTTTGGGGTGCGCTACAGAAGGCTATGGGTACCAGACTGAGTTTTAGCACCGCATACCACCCCCAAACAGATGGACAAACAGAGAGGACGATCCAGACTTTGGAGGATATGTTGAGAGCTTGTGCCATTGAACTACCAGGTAGTTGGGATAATCATTTGCCATTAGCTGAATTTGCTTATAATAATAGCTATCATTCTAGTATTGGGATGGCGCCTTATGAGGCCTTGTATGGAAGGAAGTGTAGATCGCCTTTGTGTTGGACAGAATTAAGTGAGAGGAGTATCATTGGTCCAGAAATTGTAGAGCAGACCACCCAGAAGATTGCAATGATTAAGCAAAAATTGCTAACCGCTCAGAGCTGACAGAAGAGCTATGTTGATAAGAGGAGACGGCCGTTAGAGTTTGAAGTAGGAGATCATGTATTTTTGAAGGTTTCTCCAGTGACAGGCATTGGTAGATCCATTAAGGCAAAGAAGTTGACACCTAGATTTATGGGCCCGTATGAGATCTTGGAGCGAATTGGATCTACTGCATATAGAGTTGCATTACCTCCACAGATTGCAGGTATCCATAATGTGTTCCACGTATCACAGTTGAAGAAGTACAACCCGGATCCCTCCCATGTTATTGAACCTGAAGAAGTAGAATTGAGGGAGAATTTGACCTTTAGATCCGAACCGGAGGGAATTGAGGACTTTAAGGACAAACAACTACGCAATAAGACCATCCGACTCGTGAAGGTGATTTGGAAGGGTGGAGCCCTAGGTGATGCTACTTGGGAAACCGAGGAGAGTATGAGGCGAGATTATCCACATTTATTTGCTTAGGTACATAGTTTTTAAGCTTACCAGCATTAAATTTTGAGGACAAAATTTTTAAAAGGAGGGGAGAATTGTAACATCCTGATTTTTATATAATAAAGAAATTGTGGAATTTAGGTTTTGAGAAAAAAAATGATAATAATAGGAATTTATATTATTTGAGGTTATTTAGAAATAATATTATGGTTAGGTATTTAATTATGAATTTAAAAATTTAAATTTAAAACCACATAAGCAATATTTAGTTAAGATATAATACATAAATAATTTTTTTTATGTATGTGTTGAAAAAAAAAAGAGAGAGAAGGTAGAAGGAACAAAAAAAAGGGGGTGGAAGGTTGTTGTTTCTAAGTCCCACATTGGTTAGATGAGGGAAGAGAAGAGGTGCCTTCATGTGTAAAAAGGAGGGGGTGTGTGCATTAGGAAGCATGAGAGGCTAAGATGCAATTTAGAGAAAATTGCAACTTTTGGCCCAAAGGTTTGAATAATTAAATTCAAACCTATAGTTTTTTTTAATATAATTTTGGGACTCACAATCCCATTTTTATATTATTTTTCTCTCTTCCTCTCACGTTGCTCGGCGTTTTCTCACAAGGGGGGATTATTTTCTTTTTCTTCAGGTATGTTCTAACTTTCCTGTTTAGATTAGCATTTAAAAATTTATTTAATTAAAAAATTAATTTTATAGTTATTTTCTAAATAATATTAGCTTTCTAGTGATATGATTATTTTGTAGGATAGAGTAAATATTTTGATTAGGATTTTTCTATAGGATAGTTAATCTGATGATATGATGGATTAAAAATATAGGTTAAAATTCTTAGGGATATAATAAATATTATAGAATATTTTCTTGAGGTTGAAACTCATGTTTAAGAATTTTTGAGTTAAAATCTAGATCTATATGGTTGAAGTTATGTGGAATCTGAGACGTAGGGATAAACCTATGATTATTAAATATTTATTTAAGTATGAATAGGTATTTTTGAGGTTATAGAAAGGTGATTTGAGGCTTCAGGATAATTCTAAAATTATTTAATTTATTTTTGGACGAATTTTTAGAATATAGAAGGATGAAATTGTGATACTAGAAATGATTTGAGGATAAAAAAAATAGTTTATTAGGGTACGAGAATTTTAGAAAAGAATTTGGGAAGTTAAATGAGGCATAAATCTTAAATTAGTGTTAATATGGATTATAGATCTAAGACTTTCTAACTATTTAAATTAGAGTTATTTATTTTAATGTAAAATTAATATATAGTATTGTGAAATAATTATGTAGATTATATTGACAAAGATAGTGGTGAAAAAGGAGTTGTGAAGGGGAACTTGTTATTCAAGACACAAGGTAACCATTATTAATGTGTTGTGATGAGTGTGTTTGTGAATGGTTATGTGTTGTTTTGTTGTTTGGAAAAATTATGAATTATTGAAAATAAATACTGTATATACTTGTTTGAAATTATTGCCAAGTGGGTCAAAAATTTATTTTTGTTTATCATGATGAGATATTATTGTTCGGATATATTCCTGTTTGGATATTTGAATGATGCATGACTTGTCAGGGTATTTTAATGTATGGTGTTAATGGGAATTTCTGTTCGGTTAATTATTACCACGTGGTAAGCCCTCATTGGACCCAATGAGTGGCGTGTCGCTTGGTCCAACTCACCTTTGGCCGGGTGATTTGGCGTCCGAGCATGGCGAAAGGAGGATATAAGGTGCAGTCATGCAAATTAAATACTTGTTCGGTTTGTTTGAAAGTATTGTTCGGTTAAATGTTTTGTGTGCCCACTTAGCAATCGCATGATTAGTTACATCCGCATGCATCATTACATATTAATTTTTGGTTACTGGGACTTTTAAGTCTCATTCCCCGTGGTTAATATTTTTACAGGAGCGAATTCGGCCGAGAAAGCACCAGAGGTGTAACTGTGGTGTATGAGACACCATCTTTTACGTTGCCTCTTATTTTAGATTATACAATGTATCTTGTGCCAACTTAGGACATATCTTCTTTGTGAAGCATGTAAACTCTAATCCTTTTTATTAAAAGTATTTATATGATCAAGAGGATTATGTCTGTCCCTCTTGATTTATGATCTGATTTGAATAACATGCTATGAGGATCATGTCTGTCCCTCATGGTTCTAATTGTTTTTTTTAGATATTTTAAGACCTGTGGTATATTGTCTTGGATGTATCGTGGTAGAAATTTTTCTACCATGATAAGGGTACAATGAAAAAAAAAATAAAGAAAAAAAAATGATTTCTTGAATTAATAATTTGCGAAAAATCGGGTTGTAAATTTGAGGTTGTTACATATGAGTGTTAATGTCTTTTGTTTTCACTAGAAGCGTTTCTTCTTAAAATTTCGAATAGACATTGGAAATTATTTGTAACGCAGATGCAAAATTGGGTATTTAAGTTGCAAATTATTGTAATGATGTCCTGAAAAAATAACTAAGTGGCTTTGCAAGTTCAAGAATTAAACAACATGTTTCCAATTAAAATTGTGAAAAGGAGTTGTAAAGTATTCATAAGGAATATGCAAAATTGATTATTTTAATTACAAATTATAGGAGTGATATCCTAAAATAATAACTTAGTTTCTTTGCAAGTTTAAGATTTCAATAATTTTTCTGCTCAAACTTTTGAAAAGGAGTTGCAAATTTGTCTCGAGGCAAATGCAAATTTGGGTATTTAAATTCCAAATTATTGGAGCTATCTCTAAGAATAACTTGGTTTCTTTGCAAGTTTAAGAATTCAATAATTTTTTAACTTAAAATATCAAGAAGGAATTGCAAATTATTTGAAAGGTAATTACAAAATTGGATACTTCAGTTGCAAATTACTAGAGCGATATTCTAGAATAATAACTTTTTCAAGAACAAAATAATTTTTTCACTCAAAATTTTGAGAAGGAGTTGCAAATTATTTATAAGGCAATTGCAAAATTAGGTATTTCAGTTCTAAAGTATTGGAACAATGTTTTAGAATAATAACTTTTACAAGAACAAAATAGTTTTTTCACTCAAAATTTTAAGAAGGAGTTGCAAATTATTTGTAAGATAGTTGCAAATTACTGGAGCGATATCTTAAAATAATTATCTTTTTAAGAATTCAATAGTTTTTTAATTCAAAATATTGACAAAAAGTTGTAAATTATTTGTAAAGAAATTATAAAATCAGGTATTTTAGTTATAAAGTATTAGAGTGATGTCTTAAAATAATAATTTTTTCAAGAATAAAATAGTTTTTCTATTCAAAATTTTGAGAAGTTACAAATTATTTGTGAGATAGTTGCACAATTAGGTATTTCAATTACAAAGTACTGGAGTGATGTCTTAAAATTTTTTTCTTAATTTCTTCAAGATTGTCTTGGAAGTAAGGATCATTCAAACTTTGAATGAGGTCTCAAACTTATTTTGTTCTTTTCCTTATCCGTTACATTGATTATTATGTAACTAGGAATTTTTATATTATTTTTTCTCATGACTCTGGTATTAATTGAACTGCAGGATGAAAGTGTAGCTGGAGATCATTCGTACACTATGTAGAAGCCCAAGGAAGATTTTTCTGGGAAAGTTGACAAGTGAACTTAATAAGTGTAAGCCAACTTGATTAATTCCATTCAAATCCAATTGATAGCGATGATTAGGGTAGAGAAGGGACAGAGAGCTTTTCTCTGATCAATCAATCGAAAGTGCTCGTCGTTAGGGCATAGAAGAGAACTCGTCACAAATAAGAGAACAAGCAAGCTTAACTTTCATCAGCTAAATTCATAAATTGAAGAAGGGTATTTCGGCCTTTTCTCATTATATCAAAATACCACTTAAAAACTTTGAAATTTTATTGGTCTTTTAGAATTACTTGAAATTTGATTGGCTTTAATTAATCTCTTTAAGACTTAATTGTCATTTCTCCTAAAAAATATTACTTATTTTTCTTATTGATATTGTAATAATACAAATTACTCATGCAATTACGGTAAGATATTTTTTTTCTTTTTATTATAATAAATAAAAAATGTTGATAGGTCTTTTTTTCAATTTGGAAATATGAAATAGACAATTTTTTTTTTAAAAAATAAACATTTGCCCTGCCTGTTATAGTTTTTTTTTTAACGTATTATTTTTTTTTGATAAAATTTAAAATGTATTATTTAGTACATTTGTTTTATGATTAAACACTTTTATTAAAAAATAATCTGAAAAGTAGGTACTGTAACACGTGGCATTAGTATAGAAGCACTGGGGGATACACTGAACCCACTCCCCTTTAGCAGACATATGTGGTAGCTTTACAGAGTAGGCAACAGTTCGGATAAGGGGAAATTGCTAAGAAAACCAAGAGGTGAATTTATTTAGAAAAAAGGCCCACAGTCCTTCAAGTGAATTAAAATTGTAACCTCAAGTCACTTAATTTTAATTCATTTTAAGGATCTCGATCCTTTTTCGCAAATATCTTTACTTCATGGTCCTTCAAACCACTTATCACTGCGGACAATAGTATTGGTGTGCCCATAGCAAAAACGGGAGTGTCCAGCAAAAAAGTAAGAGAGAGAGAGAGAGAGGGAGAGTGAGTGAGGGTGGCTGTGACTCTGAATAAACACACTCTTTCCTCAGCTAAACTTTTTCTCTCTTCTTCCTCCCTCTCTCTCCCCCCTTCTCTCCTCCCTCCCTCTCTCTCTTCAAGGGTTGCGTAGCTGCGGCTACCACACCCGCGCTGGCCGAGGGGAAATTGGACCGAGAATTTTCTCTTAGATTCTTAGGAGTCCTCTTAGTAATTCTCATCAGATCAATCAGGTATCTTTTCCTTGTCTTTTTTTTTTAATTTTTTGAGATTTTATTGCTTGAATCGGTTTTTGTTTTCAGTTTGGATCGGCTTTGTTTGTTTAAAAGGAAGGGGAATTCGCTTACCTGCTAATTCTTTCGGGTTTCTCGTTGAAGGAATTTTGTGGACATTGCTATTGAAGTTTCCTGCACAGGAGACTTTGTAAATTGTTCTTTCCTGGAAATTTTAGGTTTATAGTGAGAATTTTCTGGGTGTTGCTAGAGCAAGTGTTTAATCTACTTCGCGGTGTTATTGTTCTTGTCGTTATCATTCTCTAATAATGTTGGGTCTAATTTGTTTTTTTAGGGTTTGTGTTCTCGTGAATCTAAGGTTTGGATCCTAAACTGGGGACATCTTCGGTAAGCTTTTCAGCAATTTTGGTTTTGAAGGCTATCTTTTGTTGTTTACTTCGAAGTTTTAGTGACCAATCTAGCCAGAAAAGGTGGCATAGATGAGACAAAGTATAAAGAAATGGAGGCTAAACAACATATGATTTACATGAAATTTAAATTCAGGAAGGACGTATGTGATTGGTGAATGATTAATTCCTGAGTGCCTCTCATTCCCCGTTTACCTTAACATGTCATCTGGATCGATGGGAACTTTTCTTGATGTTCAACACTGCTTTGCTTTACCCTTTTGTATCATAAATGTAGAAATCACTGACTTTAGTCTCAATATGTTGCATTTTACTGCTATGGAAGTTCATGGCTAACCAAACACTTGACTCTATACAGAAATAGTTCAATCTTGAATTATTTGAAAAGTTTTGGTTTTGATGTACCTCACTTAAGGAGGGCTGGAGGATAACGTATTTTTATATGAAAGAGAAAGTATGTGTGGAGTGTTACACTCTTCACCCTTGAGAATTGGTTCATTGTCATTTTGCATTTCATAGAGCAACCTAGGTCACAAGTAATAATGTCAGAAGTTCTAAACCTCAGGGCTTTAGTCCTTTCGTACCAAGATTTTACATAGGCGTATACCTATCCCTCCTTTGCGATTTAATTGAATGCCCATGCTGCAGACATGTAGTAAAATGTCTAGCATGCAGATTTTAATTTGCTCTGTTTTAAGGTTGTTTTAATGTGGACAAACACTGTTTTAGGCAGCCACATGTGATTTTAATTTTTCAATTCTAATTGATTGCTATTTTTTTAACCTTTTCTTTTTCACTGCATATTTTTGCTTTGCTGTTATGACCATTTTGTTTCTAGAACTGAAAGTAATTCTTCTCATTTGTCCTTTTAAGCTTGGTGTGTAAACTGGGTGAACTCTCCTATAGGGCCAGCTCATTGTGAGCATTAATGATATAAGGAATGTTGGATAGTTTCTTTATACAAGTTTAAACCAGTCGTTAGCTTTGTTTTTTACCCTCTTTGTAATCTGTTTCCATTTGGAAAGAGCTGAGGTCATGGTACTGCTCTGTACAAAATTCTTGTTTGCATTAGCTTAAATATAAGCACCCACTTCATTCTTTTTTCTTTTCAGCTTATTTTCCATGGAAGATACCGATTCTGTTGCTTCATTGATGGATTCTACGTCCTCTAAGATTCGACAACTTCAAAAGGCATTTGCTGAACTTGAAAGTCATCGAGCTGTAACCCTTAACTTGAAATGGAAAGAACTTGAGGAGCATTTTCATGGGCTTGAGAAATCCTTGAAGAGGCGTTTTCATGAATTGGAAGACCAAGAGAAAGAGTTTGAGAATAAAACATTAAAAGCTCGTGAAATGTTGGAGAAGAAAGAAGCAGCTGTTTTGGCCAAGGAGCAAGCTTCACTGGAGAGGCTTCAAGAGAAAAGAAATGCTGCTATATTTGCAGTTGTTAATGCCCGAGAAAAGCACAGGAAGGTTTTATCTGAGGATTCGGCTGTTGTCTCTAATGGGCATCAAGATGCACCAGGAGTGGAGAAGAAACCAGGAGATGCTACATCCATGTCTGCTGAGGGTGGCTTAGATGAGTTGAAAGATTCTCATCAAAGTGGAAATGTGGAGGTGAAGTCATATCCTCAGCTTGTTAAACTGTGTGAAGAGATGAATGCAGTAGGACTTCACAAATTCATATCTGATAACCGTAAGGACCTTGCTGCCATAAGGGAGGAAATACCGCATGCATTAAGAGCTGCCCCTGATGCAGCACTTTTGGTTCTGGATTCTTTGGAAGGATTTTACACCATGGAAGCACCAAGTCAGGATGTAAAGAAGGATGCAAACTTGCTAGGCCTTCGTCGAACTTGTATTATGCTGATGGAGTGCTTGAGTGTGTTGCTAACCAACTCAGACTGTGTTTCTGATGTAATATCAGAAAATATCAAGAATAAGGCTAAGATAATTGCTGAAGAGTGGAAGCCAAAATTGGATTCCCTTGACATGGATGCTAGCAATGGGAATTCCTTGGAGGCTCATGCATTTTTGCAGCTTCTAGCCAGTTTTGGTATTGCCTCTGATTTTAATGAAGAGGAGTTATCGAGGCTAATACCAATGGTGTCTCGACGTCGTCAAATTGCTGACCTATGTCGTTGTCTTGGGTTGTCAGAGAAAATGCCTGGTGTGTATTTGTTCTTGTACTAATGTTCAGAATGAATCAATACCATATATATACTAGAAAAAACTAATTGAAAAGATTGTTTTCCCTTCTTTATACACACATTTTGGCATCTAATTATCCTGTATATCATTTTCCTTATAGATTACTTGATTTCCATATCATAATTTGCTTTCTTAGTTTTCTATTTTTTATACCAAACCATTTTGTTGAAGTACCAATGGCTGCCAGGACTCTTTCAGTGACAGGATTTTTCCATTGCCTGCAAAATTTTAATAAATATAAATTTAGTATAGCCAGTTTATGTTGATATGTCTGCTTGGTGTTTCTTGTCAGAACCAATGAATGGAAATAGTAAAGGGAATTTGAATCTCAATGATTAACTTGAGGCTGTTAAAGGGTGTGTATTGATTTTCTATTACTTATGAGGCTTGCTGGTGGACACGTTAGTAATATGATAACATTTTCATGATTGGAGAATCTATGGAACTCAGCAGATTACAAGTTGCGCAGCAAATAACATAAAGCAGAACGTAAATGATTCAATTCAATAGTTTGTAGTTAAGAGTATCACTACCATGCTTTGGAAAGCATGGACCTTGCATTTGTAATTATGATAAGTAATCATACTATTGAATACGTTAGTTTAATGCTTCATTTTCACATTGTGGATGTGCAGGTGTTATTGGAGTTTTGGTGAACAGTGGGAGGCAGATTGATGCTGTTAACTTGGCTTTTGCCTTTGATCTTACAGAACAGTTTTCTCCCGTGCCTCTCCTAAAATCTTACTTGAAGGATGCTAGAAAAGCTTCGTCCCCTGTCAAAAGTGTCAACTCTTCTCCCACATTACAGGTTTGTGGTTAAGACTCTGCTATGTTAAATAACCTTTACTACTGTTCTTGCTCTTCATTTGATGCTTTTAAACCGTGATCTGAAATAATACTGAGTTGTAATTCTCGTTCATGCTATCAATTGAGCTTTGCCTAAGTTGGTATTACATTGCCATAGCAAAGATTTGAGTTTGGCATTTGCATAGGAATGTTTACTGGTGGGGAAACTACTTGTCTATTATCAAACTTGTTGAATCTGGAATTATTCTTAACTTGCTGAATGTGGAAAGTATAGTTGCAAGAGTCCTTGTTAATAATGAACTTCGTAACCTTGCAACTCACTCAGTTATATCGACCCAAATTGGTACCATCAACAAAACTCTCTTATGAGTACCAAAGTAAATTCAGCTTACTAATCACAGATTTGAAACCTAACATTCATCGGGTAATTATCATAGAAATTTGACATATTCTAAAAGATTTTGCTGCTTGCCTTGAGTTGAAGTCTTGATGGCAGAGATTCCTTATTTTTTGGGGCTATCTTTAATAAAATGTGTAGAGAAATGTTGAAGGCATTTGGGTATTCAATTATTCACGTTGATTTGCTGTTTATAGATTGAAGTTAATGAACGAGAGCTGATTGCTCTCAAGGCTATAATCAAGTGTGTTGAAGAGCATAAACTTGAAGAGCAGTATCCTCTGGATTCTCTGCAGAAACGTGTCCTTCAACTAGAGAAGGCCAAAGCTGACAAGAAGAGGGTAACTGAAGCAGCAAAACCTCAACCAAAGAGACCCCGTGCTAATGGTGTAGGATATGGTCCCCGTGTTACTAACATCGCTCCTGCTGACAAAATTTCCTATGCTAGAGTGGCTGATAGGTACCCACAGTATGTGTATGACAGACCTCCTTATATGTACACCGGACCAACAGACAATCACTGCCCACCAATCATGGCTTCTGGGACGTACAACCTCTCTCCTAATCATGGCAACTACTTTGGAAATGGCTATCAGTATCAAGCTACATACCTCCACTAGTTAGCAGAGATGTTGATCAGGTGACTATGATCCTTTTGTTTAATGTCTAGTCTTAACCCTTGAACTGTTGGATGTTGCACTTTATGAATGTAGTATTTGTAATCACTAAGACGATAAACTTAAGAACATTTAGCTGTTGTACTAGATGATGTTCTGATCCTCTAATGTATGAACTATGCCTCTGTATATGCTTTTCTTTAATCGTGTACTGAAACTTAACTATCTATGCTCCTGATTCACTGCATGGAACTCATCATGGATATTTTCTTTTTCTTTGTTTTCCCCCGCTTTTGCTATCCTTATTTTTCTAGACTCCATGTTTCACAATCTTCTGTGGCAGTGTATTATTTCAACCATGCACATCACATGGTTGTTCTATCGGAATTTGACATCCCAGGTTTGTATGATATTGTAATATTGTGTTCGATCTACCTGTAATGGCTGTTTAAGATAGACGTTGTCCTCAGATTCACGTGTCACTCTGATGCTGAATAGACACAAAATGTTGCTATTTGATATATCGTGAGCGAGCTTGGTAGCTTCCAATGTTAAACTAAACGTCCGCTAACATTTCTAGCTTCAATGAAAACAGGGACCTTTTTTATTGGAATAAATTCTGAAATTGTATTAATAAAAAATCCCCAACAAGGGAAACAAAGAATAATCAAGTGCAAGCAATAAACTTCCTTTCGAGCTCATAAGTTGCTCATCAACATTTTGCCTTCTTGAGCCATTCATTTAATTTTAAAATATCTCTTCCGTTTATTTTAAGTTTATTTTTTTAACTATTTTTAATATTGTATTATTGAAATAAAAATTTATCAAAGTTATAGAAAATTAATATTAAATTTGGACTATATTTGGATGAACACCATGATATTCATCATTTTGATGAGATATAGATTAGTTAAATTTAAAACTTTTTATTTTTTTTATATATATATATATATATATATATCAAAATAAAAATTTAGAAAAATTATAAAATAAAACTTAATGAACATATTATTAATTTGGTTAGTATAGATTTAATTTAAACTGTTTAATTTAATATTAATTTTTTTATAATTTTATAAGTTGACCTTTATTTTGGATGGCCTAGGTTTACTATTGATTTTTTTTAATAAAATTTATTTTAGTAATATAATATTAAAAATATTAAAAGTGAATAGCAAAGATTATTTTAAAATGAAATAAATAGCTTAGGTGAGCCAAAAGGTTGACGAGCACCCATGCTCATCATTGCAATGAATGATGGGAACAAAGTGCAAACTTTTTATTATCTACCCCTTTAAGCAACACAAGGGGATGATCAAAGGAGGGGGGAAAAGAAAACAGAAATAATCTTATGAGTTTTTTTTTTGGACTAAAGTACATGAAATTTTTGAATTTTGAGTCAGTTGTATACACCCCTCTTACATTTAAAAGTTTAAAATTAACTCTCTTAGTCTTTAATTTTATGTTTCAAAGCCCCTATTATTAATTACTCATTCCGTTAAAAAATGTAAGGTATTTTTTGAGTAATTGGATGTTAAAAAATGTAAAGTATTTTTAGTTTTTTGAAGTATAATCATTGTCTTTTTTTTTTAAAAGTGCCCCTATTGATAGTAAACTTATATTTATTATAGGGTGTTTACTAAGAGTAAATATGAAAAGATAGGATTAGTTTGAAAGTAGGTAACTATTTTATTGGAGGGTGAGATTTAATTAAAAATACCTTACATTTTTTAATGAAGGGAGTATATTATTTTTCATAAGGGTTAAAATTTTATTTAAGTAAAAAGTGTTTGTAGAACTATTTATAAGCAATTTCTTATATTTTTTAGATAATTGATATATTGATAGCTAAAAAAAAGTTATTATTGTTATATAAAATTTTAAATATTTATGTTTATATTAATTTATTCATTTTTTTGTTATCAATGGTGCATTTTTTTTTTTGAAAGATCATTTTTTATTTATATTTTCACGTTAAATTAATATAATGCATATATTTAAAATATTTAAAATTTTAAATATTATCATGTTATATTAATTTATCTTTTAATACAAGAAAATTATACACCATTGACAAAACTAATACAAAAGAAAATGTTTTAAATTTTATATGGTGATAATAATATTTTTTTTGGCTATCCAAAAAATATAAGGAATTGATTAACTATAGTTTTACAATGTAATATTTTGTTTAATAATATTTTTTAATTAAATGATATTTTAACCCTTATGAAAAATAATATAATTAATAATAGGGACATTGAAAAATAAAATTAAATGTTAGATGGTTTAATTTTAAATGTTTAAAAGTAAGTAGGGTCATACATAATTACTATAAAGTTGGGGATGTTTCATACAGTTTAGCATTTTTTTAAAAATTAAGTCAATATATATAAAGGTAAAACGGTTTCAAAGATATGGGCTTTCAGAACAAAAACCAAAAGCCCAAGAAGGCAGTTTGGCCAACTACAACTGAAAGAAAGCAAGACAACCAGAAACAGAACAGAAGACCCGGGTCTGTCCATCGTGCTCATCACAGTGTTCATCAGGGAAATGTAATTTGGACCATATTGATTTTTATCTAAATAGTCTAGCTTTAGAATATTATTATATTTTTTTAAAAATTAATCTTTTAATCTTTTAATTTTTAATTCACTTGTAATTCAGTTCCTCAATTATGACTCGCTGTAACTCAATTCCTCAACTATAATTTATTTATGACTCAGTCTCTTAACTTTTGAATCACTTACAAATGAGTCTCTTAACTTTTGTTATTTTTTTTTCATGTTAGCTTATATCTCACATCAATGAGCAAGAGGAAAGTATTTTAAAATAACATATGAGTATTTTTTTATCCCTCTTATTTGATAAGAAATTTTTTGAAAAAAAATTAAAAAATAAGGACTGAGTTATAAGTAAATCAAAAGTTGAAAGACTGAATTGTAGCAAATTATAGTTGAGGGACTGAGTTACAAGTGAGTTAAAAGTTGAAGGATTAAAAGATTAATTTTTCATATATTTTTTATTTTATATTTATTAAAATAAAAATTTATAAAAATTATAAAATAATTTTAATTAATTATTTTATTTTTAATTTGATTTATATTTAATTTGAAAGGTTCAATTTAATATTATAATTGGTATAACTGCTATATATTGATTATTTAAAAATACTCCAGATTTAATGTAGATCAAGTTAAATTAGACCCACAAATTAAATGTAGACCAAATTTAAAATAAAATAATTTATTAAAATTATTTTATAATTTTTATTTTAATAAATATAAAATAAAATAATACTGATGAGTGTGATGAGCAACTAAGTCAGTTTCGATTTGACCCTCCGTATGATATTTTCGAGCATGCAGATGATAAAAGCTCACAGACGTGATTTTTTGGCCAATACAGACGAGATAAGTAACCAGTTTTTAAACTGATCCATTGAAAAAAGGGGAAAGTACCGCGAGCCATTGAACCAGTTGATTTCCTTTGAAATTGGAAATCAAAGTTTGAAAAAGGATCCCGAAGGATTTGAGTTGCCAAAGACAAAACAGCTTTGGCTTTTTGAGGTAAATATCTTCATTGACCAAACTAAAACAAGAAATGATCAAAGAACAAAACCAGCAAAGAAAGAACAAACCAATTAAGACAAAAATAACTTGAAGAAACATAAAAGCCAGACAGCCAAAAGACTTGCAAAAACAAGCAGCATACGTAGATGGACCTCCATGAGGCAGCTATCCATGAAGGTCCCCCACAGAATCATCCAAGCAAACGGGGTCTTTTGGCTGAAATCCCATTGAACCCAGACAAATGATGCGACCCTGTTTAGGCGTTGTAAAGCAGAGCACGTGTGCGTTTCCGAAGCAGAGATGCTGAAGAGGCAGAGACTGGCAAAGCAGTTGATATGAACTTGAGCTCATCTAAGGATGAATCGGTTCATGGCAAAACAGAAGTAGGAGATGCAACAGCATTGTGATGACGACACGAATAGGGGAGGAACCCATTTTGGCCATCCAAGTCAGTAATTAAAATCAGAGATGGAGTTGAATCCTAATGAGGTAGAAGGAAACTTGCACCCTCATAAAATGACGTTAGAAATGATGAAAATGGCTCTTGTTTACTGAGAAGAGTGAGCCTCCAACTGCTATTAAAATACCTTGATAATTTTTGAGAAAGAAACACCTGTGAGGTTGCTTTGCAAATTAAAATTATTATCAAATGGTTGAAACTGAGTTTCTGGACAAGATTTAGATCTTTTAATCCGAAGCACAACTGAGCCATCCGTAAAATCTAGAGCTTTTCTCTTTCTACAAGAAGAAAAACCTGAAGCCCCATGCATGCCGACACATGTGGAACTACAAGAAGGGGCCGGCACATTCTCATCATGCAAGCCTCCACGTAACCATACTGTATTAGAAGTAAAAGAATGTCAGTGTAAAACATATAATGCACATTTGTTAGCTTCCTGTATAAAAATTGGAAAGAAATATGCCACTCCGTTCTTAAGAATAATGACGCTGACTCAATAATGTGTTTGAAGGGGTGGGTATCATCTTCATCAAACACTCTAATGATCATATCAATCTGTCAACATTCAGTTTCACAAAATTATCTTCAAGAGGATCCACCTGCAAGCGTGTCTCTTGTTTACCATGTTCAAAGAGTAAGAGTTTAACATTAGTATCAACTAGCTAAGTGTGTTCACTTGATGGGATGGCCATCCCAAAAAATGATAGAAGTTGAATTTTTATCCCATGTCCTGTTTTTATTTCATTAAAAATTAGAACGGAACCTTGACTTCGTTAAAATGAATTCGTTGACTTTAGGGTTTGCAAGTACTGTTTGAAGAAGAATCATTAATATCAGAGTTTCTTTCTTTATCTTGCCTATGGGAATTCAATAGGGTTTGTTGAAGTTCAATTATACTCTCCAATTCTTGTATTTGACATCTTAACTCTTCAATTTCAACTTTTGAACTTCTTTGTGGTTTGGAGTCCTTTTTTTTTGGGGTCAAATTTGCAATGTTAGGGACCTGGGGGTTAAAAAATAAGATTGTAAAAAAGTAGGGTGAAGTGTAATTTTTAGAAAATTTTGGGGCATAAACAAAATTTTTTGAAAATTTAGTGCAAAAATGAAATTCCGCAAAAGTTCATGGGTGAAGTGAAATTTTGGAAAACATAGGGGCTAAAATGAAATTACAAAAACTAGAGGGCTCAAAGTGATATCACGGAAACTTTATGGGTCAGCATGAAATTCAAGAAAGTTTATGGGGTTAAACTATAATTTCTGAAGAGTTCAAGGGAAAGTATGCATTTTGCAGAAAATTTTGGTGACTGGACTCTGGCCAGGATAACACGTGGCAGATTTTGGGTGGCTAAAATGCTGCTGACTGGACACCTTAGGGGTGGCGTGGCAGATGACGTAGCTCAGGAGCCCACACAAATGATGTGACACGTGACAGCTTCTCATTGGCGATCAAAAAACCTCCGACTTTAGGTTCAGCCGTCATCAAAAAAAAAACCTACCTACACGCGCTGCCACGCGTTGGGGCTAAAGACGCACAAAGTCTTGAATGAAAAAAAAAAAAAAAAAGAAGGAAGTTAAACAAAGTTGATATAATTTTGACCAAATAAAAAACAAAGTTAATGTAACAAAGGGGAATTATGGGGAAAATGAATGCAACGCCTGGCAACTTAATTACTGAAAGGTCTTGTTCTCCGTCTCACTTAGGTTCGTTTGTTTTCTTTTTTTGAAAAAAAAAAATATTTTTAAATCCTTGCACTTTGTTTATATTTTGTTATAAATCTCTATATTTTTTTAATTCTAAATTTTATCCTTTTATTTTTGATGTTCTAGATTCTTTCAAGATCTTTATATTTTATTCATTTAGAAATTTAAAATATTAAAAAATAAAAGTGTAAGAATTTAAAATATTAAAAGAATTATATGGATCTATAATAAAATGTAAGCAAAGTGTAAAGATTTAAAGTTGTATATAGTTTTTTTTTTAAATAAAAGGCTAAGAAAACACTAGATGACATATTGTGTTAAATCAACAAACTGAACAAGGCAAACTCACTGAGGTTTGTTTGGTTCCAACTTCTTCTTCTGGCAAACTCAACAAGGCAAAACCAAAAACTGCTGTGGTTACCAACCATTTGTTATGCTGTGGTTACCAACCATTTGTTAAGAGTCCAAAATCGTAAATGGTAAAATTCATTTAAAAAAAAACCTTTAAAAGAGGAGAATTATTCCCAAAGTTTGAATTATTAAAAAGGGACTTATTATTTTATTTTAAGGGAGTTATTTTCACTATTTGCTTTAAAGAAATTTATATTTCCAAATAATTTCAACTATTTATTTTTAAAGTGATGTTTTAAAGAAAATTATTATGATTATAACTTCAATTGTTGGGTTAAAGGGCAAAAATACTTTGAAAATTTTTTCTAGGGGCGTTTGGCATTCTAATTTTTTTTTTTGGAGTATTTTTGTTTTGAAAGTTTCAAAAGCAGAGTATTTTCGCTCCACTATTAAAAATTCCTAACGTTAACTATTAAATTTAAGTTTGACTAAGGATATTTTGGTATTTTTTCCCTCCTTTCTTATGTGTTTAGTCTCCAATTTCATTTTCCAATGAATTCTTTAACTTTCCTTCTTTCAACTAATGAAAATGAAAATTGAAAAATGTAGAAATGAAGGAGGGTAAAATTATAAAATATTTTGACTAAACTTCAGTTAATGGTCAACGTTAAGGATTTCTAATGGCGGGGCAAAAATATTTCAAAAAAAGTTTAAAATGTCATGCACTCTCAGAAAAAAAGTTTCAAGATATTTTTGCCTTTTAACCTTTAATTTTTTAGTATGCTCATGAATTTAAAATTTTATTCATACTTTTATTTTTCTATTCATTTACTCTCTTTTTTTTTTGGGCTAGTGGGAGTCAGAATATCATAGATATTTCTAATTCATTATGGGCGGCACAAATCATGCTTTATGAGATTTTCTTACTTCATTGGCAGCTTAAAATATATATTAATTAACGAATAAATAAATTTTCTTAGCCCTTTTTTGGGTAATTTTTGATGTCTTTTTTTAGTGTTTTTTGGTCAACCAATAGTTAAATTTAACTCTTGCTAACAGCAAGGGTTAAATTATATTATTTTTAAAAGTTAAAAAAAAATATTGTATAAAAATAAATTTAAGATCCCAAATCCTTCTAGATTTATGGTTTAGGGTTAATTTCCTTATTTACTCTAAAAGAAACAAAACAATACTAGGTTTGATAGTTGCGAACTTAGGCAACTAAACAAAATTCTCTTTATTTTTTCTTACGTGTTATTAAAAAAAAAAACAAATAAGCAAAAACAACTAACTTTCAAAACATAATAAACTAATATTTGAATTCATGTTAACATATTTGCTTACATTTAATGTCTGATTATGTCTTGAACATAATTACTTTCAATAAAAGAGCGTGTACATATAAAAAAAATGACACCACTATTCTTTTGCCTTTAGGATTTTGATATGGAGATTAGTCTATGCTAGCAAGGAATGATAACTCGCTTTGCATTACAAAATAAATGACAGTATGACACTAACCATTCGACCAAGGATGCAAATTGGGAATTTTAGGATAAAATTTTTGTTATTATTACTCGTGCATATTAAAATTATATTAACATTAATATCATCAATATATCAATACAATACACACACACATATAATTTAAAATTTATAGTAAGCTATATTATTTCATGAACAATCTAACTTATTCCTTAGATTGTTTTTGAAACGCAATATATTATTAAGTTTTGAAAGACTCATTATAAAGTTTGAAGCTAATTATTCTTAAATCCCTTTGATAGCCATTTTTTAAATACCGGTAATTTTCCATTAAAAACATGGCACTGATTTTAATCCTTAAAAATGATTATAATTTATTTTAATATTCTTAACACAAATCTTGTCCGCGCCTACTTGAGGGACATTTTTATTTTCATACGGAAAGAATCATTTATAACAGAGAATTGAATAAAAATAATTTTCCAGAGGAAAATGTTTTTATAAATAAATAAAAATAGAATTACTATTAAATAGTAATAAAAACATAAAAAATAATATATATATATATATATCGATTATTGTCTCATGAATACTTTTTTTTTTGGATAAAAGGGTAGTTACATTGGCAAAAAAAAAAAATGTTGCACATCATTCATTGATTTAGACGATTTTTTATTATTAAGCCTTCGCCAAGTACAAAACAGAGCTAGTAATTCAAGTGGATTAGATTTATTTAGTTCAAAATTATTTCAAATTTTAAATTTAAATTATTGAGAAATATATATATATATATATTTAATGTGTCTCAGTTTAGAATTCCGACATATAAATTTTAGTTATTTTTAAAACAAAGATTATTTTCATTTTTATAAATATTTTATCATAAATATATAAAAAAATTTAATTTTTTTGATTTCAGGCATAATAAATATGCCTAAAATTAGAAACCTATGGCGACAGGCATGATAAATGCCTGTCGTCGTATGTCTGATTCAGGCATTAAATATGCCTCAATTCTGTAAAAAATAATAATTAATTAATAATTAAAAATTTTACATAAATTTTTTTAATTATTTAGATTTTTAATATGTCTGAATCTAGACATATTAGATGTGTCTGAATTCAGACATATTAAATTTAAACTATTAATAAAATTAAGATTATTTTGATTTTTATAAATATTTTATTCATTATATATATATATATATGTAAATTAAATATGCCTGATTTTAGGCATAATTAATATGCTTGAAATCAGAAACCTACGGCGATAGGCGTGATAAATGCCCGTCGTCGTATGTGTTTAATAAATTTCTCAACTCGTTTTTGCCACCCAACCCTCAGCTCATCATTTGTCCTGAGCTCCCTCACTCGCCCTCAACTCTCAAAACGTCCACCGCAGCTTCCATTCCCATAGCTCCCTCAGCTGCTACAGCTCCAGCCCCCATTCCCCTAGCTCCTTTGTTTGTCGCAGCTCCACCCCCTTTTTTCCTAGCTCCCTCATCCACTATCAGCTCGTCTGCCTATAGCTCAAGCTCCAGCTCGTCTTGGCGCCCATAGCTCTGCCACCGCCTGCTGTCTCCTCCACCTCCTTATTCCCCTAGCTCATTCGGCGCCAGCTAAAAGTTTTCCCCCCTTTTTTTGCAGTTCTTTATTTTTTTTGCAATTTATTATTTTTTTTGCAATTTATGTCATTTTTTAGGTTAATTTTCATCCTTTTTTCAATTTATTATTTTTTTTGTAATTTATGTCATTTTTAAGCTTAATTTTCATCCTTTTGCCTGGAATTTTTTATTTTTGATTTTGAAACTTAATTTTTATTTTTCTAATTATAATTATGCATATTTTTTAATTGTAATTTTGTTAAATTTAATTATAATCTATCATGCCTTGAGTTTAATTGGTTTAAATTTTGTTTTAAATCTTGGAGAATCTCTATTTATTGAGTTGTTGTGCAAGCAATTTTTTTTAAATTACAAAATGTAAATGATTTGGGTGATGCATTATTATTATTTTTTAATTGTGTGGTTAATTATACTTGATTAATAGATAATATCGTGCATTGCATTTAATTAGTTGAAATTGGTGATTTATTGAAAATTAATAAGCTTAATTGGAGGGTTTAGTGCCTTAATTTATAAGTCATTATGCTGCCAAATTTTTTAAAATTTCAAATCATAAATTATTTGTTGATATTTTAATTAGGTAATAATGAATTGTAGTTGGATAGATTCTTTGCGTATAAGTGATGAATATGAGAGAGGGGTATATCAATTTTTGGAATTTACAAAGAATAATGCTCCTAATGATAAAGGATTGTTCTATTGTCCTTGTGTTAAATGTTTAAATGTATTGCAATGAAATCTTGTTGAGATTAAAGATCACCTAATTTATTTTGGGTTCTATAAAGCAAACACATAGTGGGTGTTGCATGGTAAATTTAAAAAACGTAGTATGCCACAAGAGGTGGATGATGATATGGATTACTTTGGTGATCAAATAGAGAATATGTTATATGATATTGGCGTTGAAGCTGTTGAGAAGGTGCACAAATATGATAGCTAGTGCAATAAAGCATGTTCTATCTGTGAAGAGAATACATCCCATTAACAATTGAAACACGAGAAAAAGACAGTTTATTTTGGTCATCAAAAATTTTTGAGATGAGACCACCCTTATCGCAAGCAGAAAAAAAGATTCAATGGTTATCAAAAGTATGATGAAGCTCCAGAGCCATTAACTGCAAACTTGGCATATGAACGGGTGAGAAACATCAATGTGGTATTTGGTAAGAGTCAGAAAAAAAAAGCTTGAAAGAATCAGTGGAAGAAGAGGTCTATCTTTTTCAATCTCCCGTATTGGAGCACCCTTGAGGTGAGACATAATCTTGATGTGATGCATGTGAAAAAAAATGTGTGTGACAGTCTAATTAGAACACTGTTAGACATGGGCAAAGCTTTTTGGGAGAGATTAACTTGATGTTAGAGGAAGTAAGAAAGTTATAGAGCATCCAAGCTAAGGCTGCATGTGTAAAGAAGAAAATGAAGACATTTAAAGTAGCTTTGATTGTTTCTTGGTTGTTGTTTTTTGTTATTTTTTTTTATTTTGGGAAGAACTTGGCTCATCAAGGACAATTGCAACCTTTTAAACTACCCTATAAACCTCAAGGACTCATGTGGATGGGGGAGCTAAGCTGCACAACCTTGACTATTGTTGCTGAAAGGGAGAGGAGGATAGGGCAACTGAGGAGGAGGACGAGGAATTCTGAGATATAGGAATAGTTATACTTTTGTTATGTACTAGTTTGGATGCTATTTTTTTGGATATAGGAACTTTGGTTGTTATTTTGGATGCTAGAATTCTGATATATATGCCATTATTCAAATTTAAGACTAAATTTTGGTTATTTTGAACTACTGTATTTAAGGCTAAATATGTAATGCAACATGGATTTATGCAAGTATAAGACAATTTGTGCAAGTATGGCATTTAAGTCAAATTGTGCTTAATAAGGATAATTGGTTTATGTGCTTAATCTCTGACACTTTATTCCTTTTTGTCATCTTACCTAAAGCTTAAATTTGTTATTAGAATAAGTATTTGATTTATTTCAAATGCTTTCGTGACTCTATCTTAGGTTTTGAAAAAGTTTTAGCTTGAATCTAATTATGCTATTACCGTTTATATTTTGATTCAAGAGTTGTGGGGATATTTGGTTTTGACCTTTATTCAGTATTTTCTATATATCTCTTAATATAGAAATTCATTTGATGTGGAACTTCTTTTATTTGAACATAGACTTGTATATATTTCCAAAGAACTTAATTTCGTTCAAAATATATTTTATATGAAAGGGATATGATTTTTCAAAATTGGCTGTTGAAGGTTCTAGTTTGTCAGAAAAACGCTACTGACCTTTGCTCCCCATTTTGATCATTTCTCTTTATATACTTTGAATTTTCAAGTTGGTCTTATTTCTTTGGAAAATATACATACATAGCTTTCCAACCATAGGTCATTTTCCTGATTTTGAGTTCAAATGAAAGAGTTATGACCTTTAGAAATTGACACAAACTCTATTCCAAAATTGTGTGTCTATTATTCCGAAATAGCTCACTTATTCTAATATTAGCTCACTTATTCCATTATAAACTCACTTATACCAGTGTAAGCATCAATTTTTCATGCTCTGCTCATCATGGTTGATTTTATACTCTTTGAAACTCATTCACTATCAATTTCTTTCATTCCCTATGAGTTGTGTTAACCTTATAACCTTTCTAAAATCATTTTAAACACAACTTTGGCTAGGATGAACTCTTAATGCTTTTTTATCATCTCTTATTTCTAAATTGTCAAGAAACTAAAAAACTTAATTTATGTTTGATCTAATTGAGTTTCTTTTTTAAAGATTAAGCATTTGACTTGATCTTAATCTCTCAAGAATCATTTCTAATGTTTAAGAAGTATTTCAGCTACTCTCAAAATCAAACAATCCTTTGTCTGAAAGCTTCTGTGTATTTTTCATTCCACATCTTATATGAGTTGTGTTAACCTTATAACCTTTCTAAAATCATTTTAAACACATCTTTGGCTAGGATTGAACTTGTAATGCTTTTTTATCATCTCTTATTTCCAAATTGTCAAGAACTCAAAAGCTTAATCTATGTTTGATCTACTTGAATTTCTTTCTAAAAATTAAGCATTTGACTTGATCTTAATCTCTCAAGGACCATTTCTAATGTCCAAGAAGTATTTCAACTATTCTCAGAATCAAACAATCTTTAATCTGAAAGTTTCTGTGTGTTTTTCATTTCACATCTTATAAGTTTTGATTCTCTCTTATTACTAAATCTTTTCATAATCTAAGTGTTGTCTTAATGTTCTTACTATTTTAGAATTCTTTTTAACACAACTTTGGATTGGATTAAGTACTTATCAATTCTTACAAATTCTTTTTACCTGTATATTAACTTAACACTTCTTCACATATGAGTTATTGCTTATACCTTTACAAATAGCTTATATGAAGATTTATGCTTTGTTTTTTAATTTCTTTTTTTTTTTTTGCAAATTGAAACTCACTCATTTTTCATTTCTTTCATAATCTAAGTGATGGACTCTCATATTCATTTGCCTAGAAGCCTTCCAAACACATTCTCATGTCAAAATAAATTTTTGTTAAATCCTTGATTTTTCTTTATAACTAAATATTATGCAATCAACAAGATCGGGGGTTCAATAACTATATTATGCATTGCTATTAAATAATCACAATTTGTTACATAAGCTCCATCAACAAGAATGATTGTGCCATTGCCATGATCCTAGTCCTTCCTCGACATTACATCATCTTAATGACAATTAGAATTGTCCTCGATGAGCCAAGTTCTTCACAAAATCAAGAAAAAAATTGCAAAAAATAACAACCAAGACACAATTAGAGCTACTTTAAACATCTTCATCTTCTTCTTTGCACATGTAGCCTCAACTTGGATGCTCTATAACTTTCTTACTTCCTCTAACATCAAGTCAATCTCTCCCAACAAGCTTTGCCCACCATTTACTTGTCTTCTCAAGGCCACAATTTCATTAGTAAATTTATCTATATGTTCAATCAACTCATTTATGACATCCTTTGACCTTTGCTCAATTTTACTATTATGCCAGGTGAAATACCCACACCCTTCCTAGAACACAAAAAAGCTCAAAAATAATGATAGACTCATCGAAGAGGAGAAGAAAATTAGTCAAATCTTTACCAACTTGGTCATAATTTAGACACTTAGGGTTGTTTTGGCTCCATGAAGTCCATTGAGAAGCAAGAAGCGACAATGACAGTACCATACTAGAGCTTTGTATTGTGTTTCTCAACCTTACCTTAACACTAAAGCTCTCCTTCTAAAGCCCGCCATTGACACCATTGATGATTCTTCATTCCTCCTGGTACCATCGCTCCCTCCATTGTCATCAATTGACATCTTCCTCTCATCACTACCATTGATATGTTGTGTGTCTTGGTCTTATTTTCTAACATTTTAGGTTAAACAATTTAATGTTCCAAACCTCAGGTAAATGAAGAATTGAATGCCTTATGTAGACAATGACTTGGCAGCACACATGGATGAACACAGTCAAAATCTGAAGGATAATGGTCAAAGCAATCAACTATTTTTTTTATAAATTTATTATTAATCAAGTGCAACTAAAGTAATTATTTTTATAAGGAAATTGATTAATTATTTTTGAAAAAGAAGTAGTCATTTTCTAATTTGTTTATACGCAAAAAAAATTTGTTAAAAGGAAGTAGTTATTTTCTCTTCTGTTTTAGTCAGTAACTCAACCAAAGTAGTAATTAAATTTCCTATAATAGTCATTGAAAGCAAATATATTATTTCATCAAACTCAAAACGTCAAACAAGTTTCTAGGGATTAAATCATAAGTATCACATTTTGTGATACTTAATTGTTATTTGCATATTTTGGGAGTATTTTTTTTCATTCTCCCTTATAATTTTCAGGAGCTTAGCTGTTTTTAATATGTATGAAGTTGGTTGTATAAATATTGACCTTGAATAGGAAAAAAAAATAGAGAATCACATGTAATTGCCTCCCAAAGGAATTATTTAGTCAAATAAGGACTAATATGGAATTGTTTGTTGTTAAAATGATAATAGAAACTTGTTTTTTTCCTAAATAGTGACACTACTATAAAATATACATTTTACATCTCTCAATTTACACTACTTTTGTAAAAGTGATATAAAAAATATAGGCGATGGTAATTTTATAAATAAGTATTAAATATGTAAGACTTTTCACGTCTCTTTTTTTAAAAAAGCGACATGGTAAGTTATCACCTCACTTAAAAAAAAAAGGGATGTGGATTGTGGAAAATAAAATATTTTAAATTATTAATTTTTGAACATTTTTCACATCCTTTTTTTAAAAAAAGCAACATGAATTGAGAGAAATAAAATATTTTAAATTATTAATTTTTTTGACATTTTTATATCCCTTTTTTTTTAACAAAGCAATGTGGTAACTTACCATGTCTCTTTTTAAAAAAGGGATGTGGATTGTAAAAAATAAAATATTTTAAATTATTAATTTTTAAACATTTTTCACATCACTTTTTTTAAAAAAGGGATGTGGTAACTTACCACGTCTCTTTTTTAAAAAAAGGAATGTGGATTGTAAAAAATAGAATATTTTAAATTATTAATTTTTGAACATTTTTCACATCACTTTTTTTTAAAAAAGATATGTGATAACTTACTACATCCCTTTTTTAAAAAAAGGGATGTAGATTGTAGAAAATAAAATATTTTAAATTATTAATTTCTGAACATTTTTCACGTTCCTTTTTTTAGAAAAGCAAAGTGGATTTCAGTTAGCTTTTTTAAATAAGTTCAAGCTTCTTCCTCGCTCCATCATTTTATATTTTAAAACCTAACTCCTCTCCCTCTGTTCCTTCGATGACAACACGTCTCTCCTCTCCTCCCCATTGTAGATCTCTCCTCTCCTCCACACAACAACTCTCTCTTCTCCTTCGCACTGCATCAAGACCCACAATATAGAGATCTATGGTTGACAAATTGAACAGAGACCTAAGGCTAGCATTCAATGGTGAGTATTCGATAGACAACTTACTCTTCTCCTTGTCTCCTCTTTCCCCCATTCGACGAATAGCTTTGAGACCCACAGGACCCATGGTCGAGATCAACAGCTTATCCTCCTCTTTTCCTTGGGCGAGCAATATTTGGTTAGTGTTACTTTCACCCACACGCTCTTTTTCTTTGTAGATATTTTTGACCTCTACTTGAGCCCTTTTCCATTATCTTTGGTTACTTCATCAATTTTGATATTATTTTATTTTTAGGTCTATAAAATCTATAATTAGCTAGAATAATGAAATGGAAATGGCAGATATTTAAATTTAAATTATTTTAATATTTATTTCAGGAGAATCCACGTCTTTTTTTACAAAAAAGGGATGTGGATTCTAGAGACAAGAGGGACGTGGTTTCTCCAAAATCCACATCCCTCTTTTTACAAAGAGGGACTTGGTTGCTCCAGAATCCACGTCCCTCATAAAAGTGATGTGAATAAGTCAATTTTTTATGTCGCCTGGATCTATGTCCCCCATGAAACGAACGTGAAATGCTCTGAAAAAGAGACGTGAAAAGCTTTTTTTGTTGTAGTGTGACTTTATTAATTTTTAGCTTTGGTTCTCAAGCTGAGACTAAGAATACATGTAAGAAAATTGAATATATTAATGTATTGTGGGTCTCATAAGTCTGAAGATAAACAATGTTTAGTCAAAATTGATGGGAAGCTATTGGATAATCTATTTTTTTTATAGTAGAGACTACTCAGTGTTCCTCGAAAAATAGTTTATGATTAAATTTGCACCTTTGCATATGTTGACATGGAGTACCTGTGAAGCGCCGCGTGTAATTATGGCCCCCATATAACGTCTGTCAATTGAAGTTAATAGTGGGATATTGAATGCTCTGTTTTTTATAGTTGAGGATTTATTTTGTACTACCTGATAGTTTTGGCTACTAGATGGTCCTGGAAAAATAATAGGTGGCTAAATTTTCACATTTACTCATTTCAATTTGTATCTTAAAAATTAAGATTTTCAATTTTTATCTTATTTTAATTTAATTTTATTACTTACAAAAAACAATTTGAATATGCTGGTAAAACCTATTTGTTTCAGACTTATACGAGTGGCGCCCAAATAAGCCTAAAGTAAGAAATATATATATTACCGGGTCTAGCGCATAATAGCCTGGATTTTCAATGAATGCACTACCGCCACAAGCAAAGATCAGAAGAATGCTAAAGGTTGCCACTGGCGGGAATCAGAAATAATCTTCAAAGAAGCATCAGCATTCAGCAAGAAGAGAGGATAGCTTTTATTAATCATTGAAAGAGAAAAATGTAATAGCATCAGCAAAGATATTGCTTGTCCTTGATCCATCATCATCAGTTTGATGAGGTTTAATTTTCAGAACTTTAAAGGCAAAATTAAACCTCTCATACATTCATCATCTTCTAATTTGGAAGCTTTAATTTGCGTCACACATACTCTTCACAAGATCACAAACTCTGATAATTTCGGGCCACGTACATGTGGTTTTACAGACATTGCAGTTTGTTTCGTCCATCCAAAGCAAGAGCACGACTCTTCATTAATTGAAGGACGGAACAACAAATGGAGCTACGTGGCTTTCTACAACATGTGGTAAAGATGCTGCATCTCTCGATGCAAAGAGCGAGGTTTTCATCCCAATTCTTTCAAGACAGCATCCTCCTGAATGGTGTGTGGAAAAATGACGAGACATGTGGATTTTAGTCCTAATATGACATTTTGATTTTTGACAAAATGTTTGATTAGGTTATTATCTACAAGGGAATATAAAATAACTACTGATCAAATGTAACTAAAGTAGTCATTTTTATAAAGAAATTAAGTAGTCATTTTCAAGAAAGTAGTAGTCATTTTCTAATCAGTTTATAAATTGAAAAAAATTGTAGAAAGAAAGTAGTCATTTTTTATTTTGCTTTAGTCAACAATTCAACCAAAGTAGTAATTTCCTAAAACAATCATTGAAGGCAAATATGTCATTTTATCATACTCAAAATGTCAAACAAGTCCCAAGGGACTAAATAATAATTATGACATTTTGTAATACTTAATTGTTATTTACATATTTTGGGAGTATTTTTTTTTGGAAAAATTACATTTAGGTCCAACATAAAGAAAATTTATTATTAAGAGATCTCATAAAATTCACAAAATACTCTCAAGTTTCAAATCCTATATTGCATTTACAATTTGATTACGGGTATTGATATCTAAGCAACGGCTATTTACAAGTTGTAAAGGAAAATGATAACTTATAATAACAAGTTATAAATGACCATTGTCTAATTATTAATGCCTTTAGTCAAGTTGTAAATGCATAGGGCTTGGGACATGGGAGTATTTTGTAAATTTTATGAGGCCTTTTGATAATAAATTTTCTTTTGTGGGACCTAGATATAATTTTTCCTATTTTTTCTTTCACCCTTATAATTTTCTGGACCTTAGCTGGTTTTAATATGTATGAAGCTTGTTGTATAAATATTGACCATGAATAGGGGAAAAAATAGAGAATTACATCCAAGTCCAGAGAATTATTTACAGATAAGAATCAATATAAAATTGCTTGTTGTTAAAATGGTAATAGAAACTTATTTTTTCTGAAATGGTAACTTGTTAATATTTATCTGTGAATAATTCTCTTGAAAGATCCATAGATGTGATTCTCCTAGAAAAAATGAAAAGACTATTTTTATGGAATAAATTATATAAATGACATAACACCTGGATTAGGGAGTATCTAATATATTCTTTTGGGGGAATTATCTATGTTCTACAAATATGTATCTTACTTCATTTTCTCTTGGTCTCACACGTGGCATCGTTCTCGGGCACTTTAATTCTCTAAGAGACCCAAATTTTATCTGATTTGATGGCATAAATCATGCTTTATAAACGAGGTTATGTCAATCCTTGTTGGTAGCTTGATCCCTAATTAAATTAGTAAACATACATGCAGGTTGCCATTTGAGTTGGTGTGAATGAAGTTGATATTTTGGCTTCTCTATAAATTTTCTCCACATATTTTTCATATTAAACTAGAAACCTTTGTTTTATGCTTTTTTCTTTGGGTAGACCTTCATTATTTATGTTTATTCTAGCATGCATGAAAGATGAAACATGTGACATATGTATAAACGATCATCTATATTTTATATAATTAAATGTGTTTATGTTTTTCATAATTATACGAAGTTCATAAATTATTCAAATTAAAAAACTTGACATGTATCCTTTATTAATTACAAAATTAATCCAAGAACCCATTGATGAAAATGATTTAATGTTAATTAGAATAATTTATTTCAGTTTCTTAACCAGAGAACAATATGTTGATAATTGATCTGATTAAAGTGTTATTGATAATATATTAAAAAATCATATTAATATGCCTATGTAAAATTTTATTGTTGAATGCTACATGCACTCTTATTATATAACATAAGAATTATAAAAATAATGAGATTTATTTTTCTAATCTTGTCAATTGTCATCGTCAATATATAGAAATTACGAGTTACTTATCCTTTTATGTGCTTGAAAATAGGAAGATAATTTTGAAAAATTAAAGTGTAATGAATTTGCATCTGAATAAGAAAATGTCAAAATGTTTAATTTATAATTTTTTATAAAAAAACTAATTTTTTTATATTAATAATTATAAAATTATCCATATTTCAAAATTCCGTATCTATTAAAATAATAATTCATTATCGTCAAAGGTTGTTCTATCAATAAGAATTTTGCTCACAGCCGTTGTACAATCAAATCTCACAATGATGTGAGGACCTTAATGAGCTCCTATAGAAATAGTTGGCTATCTCTGTAAGAGCTTTTTAAGGTTAAAGGCATGCCTTGATCTTGATGAGTTTTGTTAGAATTTCACTCACTTAAATTTTCTTTTATAAAAAATCATAATTTATGAAAAATATAAAATAAAATTATACCAAATATGGATACGGCCGGTTTTGATTTGGACCGTCCATATTGATGCCGGAAACTGATCCCGCCAAGAGTCGAGCTTTAAAATATCTAATGCGTGATCTGTAGTTTATGTCATGAAATGTGGTAATTAGCATAGAAAAGGAGCTGTATACACGCAAGACAAAACAGAAACTCCAGATTTCAGTCTATGAAAAGTAAATGCGTACCTCTCAATAGCCAAAGCATCTTACACTTCAATATCGTCTTCTCTTTCTACTTCTTTACATAAAGCAAAAGCCCAAACCCTTCCCTTTCAAGCAACAATGGCAGCTACCCAATTCAAAGCAACAGACAAACCATCTGGTCTCACCGAATTTGTACTTTTTCTAGGCCATGGAGTGAAGGGACTGTCCAATATGGGACTCAAGACCCTCCCAGAACAGTACGTGCAGCCATTAGAAGAAAGACCAAGCAGCTTCAAGATCGTGCCCGATCATCAACAATCCATCCCCATAATCGAAGTTGCTACTTGGGAAGACCCAGAAGTTGCAGATTCGATCTGTGATGCTGCTGAGAAGTATGGTTTCTTCCAAGTTGAGAACCATGGCGTGCCTCTGCAAGTTCTGGAGAATGTTAAGGCTGCGACTTACAGGTTCTTTGAACTGCCTGCAAAAGAGAAGATGAAGTACTTGAAAGGGAAATCACCCTCTAATGATGTTAATGGTTCAAGCTATAGCCCTGAAGCCGACAAAGCTCTTGAGTGGAAAGATTATCTTAGCCTCTTCTTTGTTTCTGAGGGGGAAGCTGCATCAACTTGGCCTCCTGCATGCAGGTACATGTATAATATTTTTATACAAGTTAGTGATAGCATATATATCATTTTAACAAAACTTAATATCAACTTTATTGAAATTGTTTGACCATTCAAGTATAAGTGGACTTAAACCAGATAAAATTAAAAGTAATAACTAATATGCAATAAAGTGAAAGGTCCCATATATAAATTCAAGCCTTACGGGTCTTGAGCAATGGGAGAGCCACATTCATGTGATGGGGATGCATCCCCTCATATGGAGAAAACTGCATGTATAATATGTAAATTCTCCAACTTTGTATCGATATTTTCGGAATTTTGAGCTTATAGACTCAATAAAAATTATTTGGATTTGAATTTTTGTAGGCATATGATATTTAAAAAATAATTACTCATTTTTAGTCTTGGCTCCACTACTGGTTTTGAGTTAAGATACAATACTTTTTCACTGCTCTTCACTCATTTGTTCTTCTTTCTTTGTTTCTGTGCCATCACTTCCATTTTCATGGCAATAACTTTGTGAGGGAGTTGGCTGATAAGAGAATTAGGAGTGGTGGAGAAAATTTACCCCTTATGTTGGCTATATGGAGTGAAGTGAAAGAGCTTTTCAATTTTTGTCTTTATTCAAAACAAACATGTTTAAATTTAGAACCGAAATCCACAATTACAAATTAATTTTGTAAACTTATATATGACACGGATCTATATATATAAAATAGCGGGACATTGATGATTCAATTATTATACAATTATACTTTTTATTTTATTTTCTTTACAGGGATCTATGACCTTGGAATACATGAAAAAGACTGAGATAGTGATCAGAAGGTTCATGCAAGTGTTAATGAAGAGGCTAAACGTGAAACAAATTGATGAAACAAAGGAATCGTTCCTCATGGGTTCAAAGAGGACCAACCTCAACTACTATCCCATTTGTCCAAATCCACTTATGGCAGTAGCAATAGGTCGTCACTCTGATATCTCAACCCTAACTATACTGCTACAAGATGAAACCGGTGGCCTCTACAGCCGAGCCAATGACGGCGAGCAGTGGATTCGCGTGCCACCGGTGTCCAGCACCCTAGTGATCAACATTGGAGATGAGATGCAGATAATGAGCAATGGAAGGTACAAGCGTGTGGAGCATAGAGTGAATGCAAATGGAAGCAAGGTTAGGGTTTCAATGCCCCTTTTTGTGAACCCTAGACCCTCAGATGTGATAGGACCTTGGCCTGAAGTGGTGGCAAGTGGGGAGAAAGCGTTGTATAAGAATGTGTTGTATTCAGATCATGTGAATTTCTTCAGGAAAGCTCATGATGGGAAGCAGACTGTTAAATTTGCCAAGGTTAAATTTGATGGTTAATTTAATGACTGGGGCAAAAAGTTTGAGAGGTTCCACAAGATTTATGGTGATGAAATATAAGAGAATTAGTCAAGAAAATAGGCCTTGAGTTTGTATTTTGTAACAGAATTAAATAAATGAATGGATAAAAGTTTATTGCCTAAAAATATATTTGAATATATGTATATATATTCAATTATATATATATATATATATTTGAACATATATATATATATATAAGTTAGTATAAAAAAGGTAGAAGTTTTGGGGAATAATTAAGCATATGTAAGAGCCAATATTTATCATAAAAATTATATCCCGTTCTAATTTAAAAGGAACTTTTAGATAAAACGAAATATTAAAAAATTATCATTTGTAAAATGTTATTTTTGTCAAATTATGTTATATTTTGGGATGATGAATTTCTCCAAAAGTGCCTTGTAAATTGAAACACAGGGACCAGGGAGTAATTAGACTGAAGACTAATGACAACTAAGTGACTACTACTTACTGGCATGTCTTGAGAAAAAAACAATCTAAATGGAAATCATGCTCTCCCCCCCACCCCTTTCTTTTCCCAGTTTCTCAGTTTCTCACCCTTTCATGATATATTTTATCGTGCATTCTAAAATTCTTATCCACATCATTAGCAAGTCATTAATTAATTCCCCTAATTATGATTTGAGGCCTTAATCCATAGAGTATTTTGGACTTTTAATTAGGACAAAACAAGGGCAAATGAGAATTCTGGCAAAACCTCGTGAACAGCTCGTGTAGTCAGCACTTATAAAACAACGTTTCAATTTGAAAAAAATTATGACGCGGTAGTCCGAGGAGAGGTCTATTATATTTGCGATGGTCTTGGAAGCTTTGTAAAATAACATTTCGAGGAATTTGGATTATTTAGATTTGGGTTTGATCTAAATTTGAATTTATAATTCCTTTATAATTTTAAATTCCCTTCATATCCTGGTTATTTGAAATGCTAGACAATCTAACCCTTTTATTTACCTTTTATTTCAATTCACATCTCCTTTACTTTTTTTCATTATCTTTGAACTTAACAATTTTTATATTATCCAAACAAAAAATTTTAAATATATGAATTTTAAATGTAAAATTTTAAATTTTAAGATTTTAAAGTTAAAACTAAATCTAAATCTATCAATCCAAACATCACCTAAGTTATTCTTGAATTAATACTACCTCCGTCCTAAATTATAGGACACTTTTGAAGAAGTTTCTCTGTCCCAAAATATAAGACACTTTGAAGATTCAGGTTTTATTAAATGTATCAATTTCAATATTACCCTATTTCTCTCTATAATAAATTTATGTCCTTTCTCTTTTTTAATATATTAAATGATGGGTATTTTTAAAAGTTTATATTTTTGTTTTAGAAAGATAAGGTTGTTAAGTGTTTTTAATGAGGTTTATTGATATGTGAGATTTTATCTAAATGTGTCTTGTAATTTGAGACGGAGGGAGTATCAAATTACCATTTAATGTCAAGCAATTAACCAATTTCCTAAGATATTCTATTGACCACTAGATTCATTAGGAACTAACATACACTTGTTAAAGACCGAGAAGACACTTGAAAGTTAAAGCTCTTTAATTTTCATTGTAGCAAAGTAAATATACAATTCATCCCGATATAACTAAGATGTACCATGATTTAAAGCGAGGTTGGTGGTGGCCAGGAATGAAGAGAGATGTAACGGAATTTGTTTCTAGATGTTTGACGTGTCAAAAGATAAAGATAGAACATCAAAAGCCAGTTGGAACGCTACAACCGTTAGATATTCCAGAGTGAAAATGGGATGATATTTCTATAGATTTCATCACTGGACTGTCAAGAACACCCTCGGGTAAGGATGCTATTTGGGTAATCGTGGATCGACTTACCAAATCGGCTCACTTTTTGGTGATCAGGTTTACCTCTACATTAGAGAAATTTGCTGAGATATATATTAAGGAGATAGTTAGGCTTCATGGTATACCCTCTAGAATCGTGTCAGATCGTCACCTGAGGTTCACTTCAAACTTTTAGGGTGCGCTACAGAAAGCTATGGGTACCAGACTGAGTTTTAGCACTGCATATCACCCCTAGACAGATGGACAAACAGAGAGGACGATCCAGACTTTCGAGGACATGTTGAGAGCTTGTGTGATTGAACTACTAGGAAGTTGGGATAATCATCTACCATTAGCTAAATTTGCTTATAATAACAGCTATTATTCTAGCATTGGGATGGCGCCTTATGAGGCTTTGTGTGAAAGGAAGTGTAGATCACCTTTGTGTTGGACAGAATTAAGTGAGAGGAGTATCATTGGCCCAGAAATTGTAGAGCAGACCACTTAAAAAATTGCTATGATTAAGCAAAAATTGCTAACAGCTTAGAGCCGACAAAAGAGCTATACCGATAAGAGGAGACGGCTGTTAGAGTTTGAAGTAAGGGATCATGTATTTTTGAGGGTTTCTCCGGTGACAGGCATTGGTAGATCCATTAAGGCAAAGAAGTTGACGCCTAGATTTATGGACTCGTATGAGATCTTGGAGCGAATTGGACCTGCTGTATATAAAGCTGCATTGCCTCCATAGATTGCAGGTATCCATAATGTGTTCCACGTATCACAGTTGAAGAAGTACAACCCAGATCCCTTCCATGTTATTGAACTTAAAGAAGTGGAATTGGGGGAGAATTTGACCTTTAGATCTGAACCAGATCGAATTGAGGACTTTAAGGAAAAGCAACTGCGCAATAAGACCATCCGACTCGTGAAGGTGATTTGGAAGGGTGCAGCCTTAGGTGATGCCACTTGGGAGACTGAGGAGAATATGAGGCGAGATTATTCACAATTATTTGCTTAGGTATGTAGTTACTAAGCTTACCAGCCTTAAATTTTAAGGACAAAATTTTTAAAAGGAGGAAAGAGTTATAACATCCTGATTTTTAGATAATAAAGAAATTGTGGAATTAGGTTTTATTAAGGATAAAAAAATGATAATAATAAGAATTTATATTATTTGAGGTTATTTGGAAATAATATTATGGTTAGGCATTTAATTATGAATTAAAAAATTTAAATTTAAAACCACATAAGAAATATTTAGCTAAAATATAATTTTAAAATTTAGAATATATAAATAATTTTTTTATGTGTGTGTTATAGTTAAAAAAAAAAGAAGGTGAAAGGTTGTTTTCTAAGTCCCACATTCGTTAGATATGGGAAGAGAAGAGGTGTCTCCATGTATAAAAGGAGGGGGGTACGTGTCTTAGGAAACATGAAGGGCTAAGATGCAATTTGGAGGAAATTGTAAGTTATGGCCTAAGAGTTTGAATAATTAAATTCAAACCTATAGTTTTTTTAATATAATTGTGGGACCCACAATACCATTTTTATATTATTTTTTTCCATCTCTCCCTCCCTCTCACGTTGCTCTACCTTGCCAAGGGGTTTATTTTCTTTTGTCTTCAGGTATGCTCTAACTTTCCTGTTTAGATTAGCATTTAAAAAATTACTTAGTTACAAAATTAATTTTATTGTTATTTCCTAAATAATATTAGCTTTCTAATGATACGATTATTTTATAGAGTAGAGCAAATATTTTGATTAAGATTTTTCTATAAGATAGTTAATCTAATGATATGATGGATTAAAAATACAGGTTGAAGTTTAGGAATATAATAAATATTATAGAATATTTTCTTAAGGTTGAAACTCATGTAAAAAAATTTTTGAGTTAGACTCTAGATCTATACGGTTGAATTTATGTTGAATTTGAGATGTAGGGCTGGACCTTTGATTATTAAATATTTATTTAAGTATGAATATATATTTCTAAGGCTATAGAATGGTGATTTGAGGCTTCAGGGTAATTCTAAAATTTTTAATTTATTTTTGGACAAAATTTTTAGAATATAGAAGGATGAAATTGTAATATTAGAAGTGATTTGAGGCTTAAATATAGTTTATTAGGGTATGATCATTTTAGAAAAAAAATTTAGAAAGTTAAATGAGGCATACACCTTAAATTAGTGTTAATATGGATCTTAGGCCTAAGATTTTCTAACTCTTTAAATTAGAGTCATTTATTAATTTTAATGTAAAATTAATCTATAGTATTATGAAATAATTATGTAGATTGTATTGATAAAGAGAGTGGTGAAAGAAGAATTGTGAAGGGGAACTTATTGTTCAAGACACAAAGTAACCATTATTAATGTGTTGTGATGAGCATGTATGTGATTGGTTATGTGTTGTTTTGTTGTTTGAAAAAATTATGAATTATGAATATTGAAAATAAATACTGTTACATACTTGTTTCGAATTATTACCAAGTGGGTCAAAATTTGTTTTTGTTTATCATGATGAGATATTATTATTCGATTATATTCTTGTTTGGATATTTAAATGATGCATGACTTGTCAGGGTATTTTAATATATGATATTATTGGGAATTTCTGTTTGGTTAATTATTACTACGTGGTAAGCCCTCATTAGACCCAATGAGTGGCGTGTGGCTTGGTCTAACTCACCTTTGGTCGGGTGATTTGGCGTCCAGGCATGGCAAAAGGAGGATATAAGGTGTAGTCATGCAATTAAATACTTGTTTCATTTAATTGAAAATATTGTTTGATTAAATGTTTTTGTGTGCCCACTTAGCAATCGCATGATTAGTTACATTTATATGCATAATTACATATTAAATTTTTGGTTACTGGGACTTTTATGTCTCATTCTCCGTGGTTAATAATTTACAGGAGCGAGTTCGGTTGAGAAAGCACTAGAGGCGTAACTTTGGTGTATGAGACACCATCTTTTACGTTGCCTCTTATTTTGGATCATACAATATATCTAGTGCCAACTTAGGACATATTTTATTTTGTGGAGCATATAGAGTCTAATCCTTTTTATTAACTGCATTTATTATGATCAAGGGATCATGTCTGTCCCTCTTGATGAATTAATTTGAATATCATCTCATGAGGATCCTGTCTGTCCCCCATGGTTCTAATTTTTTTTTGTTCACATAACAATATAAAAAAAATTATATTTAGGAATTGTTTGGGATTCTGCCACCTTAAAATAGGCTTTTACACTAAATGCTGATTTAAAAATTATCATTTTCTTTGATATGAATTGTTTTTACATTGTTTTCCATTAGGTAAAATTTTATTATAAATGTATTTTCAATTATCATGGTAGAGCTTATTCATTATGTTAAATTCTTTCTACTATGATAGGCTATTTGTAAAATATTTTATTTACATGATAAAATCTTTTTTACCATAGTAGGGTTTTGAAAAGAAGTTTAGTTATTTATTATCATGGTATAAATTCTTCTACCATGATAAGGGTTCGATGATATAAAAAAAAATAATTTTATTGAACTAATAATTTGTGAAAAATCGGTTTGAAAATTTTAGAGTGTTACATATTGGTGGCAAAGGTAGCTCCCGAAACTTGAGTTATTGCAAACTTTGGAAGAAAAAAATCATGCACTTTATAATACAAATAACAAGTCAAAATTCAAAATATTTTCATTAGGTTGCTCAAATATATATATATATATATATATGCTAATTTATAATGTCACTCAATAATTATTGGTAAAGTGCCAAACCATGACATTAATTGTTATTAAATCATTGCAAAATACAACCGAATATTTTGCACTAAATTTGGATATATGAAAAGTTATTAAAATTGACCCAACCTGATATCCTAAACCTTTGTCAAAATCAAATTTTGGCTTCGTCAGTTATGAATTTTCTATTTTTCCCCGCTATTACCTAAATTTTTCAATACCATCGAAATTGAATTGATTCTAACGAATTTAATTAACAAGGTCAAAGCACTTGCTAAAATATATTCAAGAGGTTCAAAGTTACCGGTAGATTCCAAATTATTACTCATCAAATGTCAATATCAATTCATTACTTACACGGAATATTAGAAGGCACACTTAAAGATATTATCGTGGCACCTCTTCTAGTCCTTCAATTTATTCATCAACTAATCTTAGCTCTGATTATGCTTATTTATCGTCGATTTTTTAACTAAAATTGCTTTCATGTTAACATAATCAAATAGATTTTCTTTTTATTTTGTTTTCAAAAACCATTTTTAAAATTGGTTTATAAAATACTTTTTAAAAACAAAAAATCAGAACAAATCCAAACTAGCCATTAATTCCTTACATCTTGGGAGAGATATATACATTTACTTAAGTCATACTTTAATTAGAGTACTTAGTAAATACTAAAGCAAGGGCTGGGAAAAAATTTATTAATGCTTTCGGGAACTTGCAGTGGATCTTATAATAAGAAAAATGAAAATGAAAAATAGTCATATAATACATAATCTCTATGTTAAAAAATGTAAGAGATTTTTAACTAAATCTCACCCCTAATAAATTAATTATTTATCTTTAAATTTATACTATCTTTTCAATTTACCCTTATCTAATAGAGTATTTCACTTGAAAATAAATATATAATTATTTATTTATTAAAGGCACTTTTGAAAAAAATGCATTAATTATACCATAAAGTATTATAAATGTTTTACATTTTTGAACATCGAACCTATAAAAAATGCCTTTCATTTTTAAATGCAAAGAGTATTGGGGAGTATATAACATGTATCTACACTACTACAAAAAAAAAACTTTTTACAGTGGTTAAAAAAATACTTTACATTGTTTCACATAGCATTGTTGTTTCTGGGGATGTAGAAAATACGAGATTTTTTATGTCAGTTGTAGCCAGAACCACTGTAGAAAGTGAACTTTCTACATCAGTTCTATGTACAATCGCTGTAGATAGAAATATTATTTTGAAAAAAATAGGATTATTTTTCTGGATTGTAAACCCTACAATCTAGAAAAACACCTCTAAAATAAATAGAAATAAAATTCAATAATGATAAAATAAGAAAGAGTTATTTAATTTATTCAAATATATAACAATTTATATTCAACTTTTATTTATTTAAATCATAACAAAAGAATTGGAATTATAATAAACAATATAAATAGAATTTTTGTATGCTAAATTTAAAAAAAACCTAAAATTCCTTAGAAAATACAAGTGCACAAAACCAAGGGGAACAAGCTCTTGACAGCAACTCCTTCTTTGCCTATATGAGCAAGTTGAACACACATACACACACCAAGTGTTGATACTCTTCATTCCCAAAATCTGGTAAGGCCTTAGCTTTTTTGTCCTATAGATTTCATACCCTAGTAGAAGAAAATGAAACTACTATTAACTACTAAAAACATTATAGGTACATATACTACTACAATAAAAAATCATATTGTAGATTTTATTTTAGCTTACATTGGACAGTTATCTTATACTAGAAGGCCAAAGCATATATAAAAGGTGCTCAACACAACTAAAAAGACATTAAAAAGAAAAAAGTAGTTAACTATATATAGAAAATTTGAAGCAAACTACCAAGAACAGTCAAGAATAGCTATTACTTAAGCAATCTGAATATGTAAACATAAAAGCTTATATTTATAAGTATTGAATATTTGACTATTTCTAATATTCCAACCATACGATACCTTTCAGACAAGGCTAGACTAGCTCAAAAGTACTGAAGAATGCCTTGTTTTCTTGCATTTGCAACCACTTGAACATGAAGAAGAAGAAAAATAATTAATATTAATAAATAGATAGATAAATGAAAATGAACCAAGTAAGTAGCACTTTGTTGAAGTTAACTTAACATTTTATGAGATAGAAAAATATATGTAAAGCTAACTTAAGGTGCAGAACATGAATCCTTTTGCTCACCTCATTAAGACATGAAATCATTTAATTGAAAAAACAAGCAAAAGAAAATTTCTTAAACATGTAGTATTTATGCCATAAAACCAAAATAACATCATATATAAAAGGGGTATTAAACAACAACAATAGAAAGTATGAAAATCATTAATAAGAAAATCACCATAGAAGCCAAAAATATGGTTGTAGAAACAATACTATCACCATTTCCACCACAAGCAACCTAAAAACTGCACAAAATTAATATGCAAATCTATCATGACATATTGAATAACCAAAAAAAGGGTAAGGGAAAGAACTAAGACCTTAGCATTGTCTATATAGTTGTTTGATTATATTTTTATTCTCATTTTATTTTGCTAAGGCTACTGCAAACATATATAAAATATAAATGAAAATAATTTAGTCATGAACTTGGATGCATAAATCGAACAGGGTATTAACGTTTGCATATCCTTTAATTAGCAAATCAAACCAAAAACAAATAAGCAAATATCAAACAGGATCAAATTCATATTCAATGGTAACATATAAATAATTGAGAATGAGTAATATTCAAGGTAAGGGAACCCAACTTTGACAAGAATGACACCAATGAGATGTTACACAAGAGAGAGAAGGTGAGAGAAGGAGGAGAAGAATGGTGGAAGCACCCAAAATAGAGGTTGTAATGCGAACAAAATAAATCTCACATCTAGAAACTAATCCAACCATTGAAAATGACACATTAGATGTTCCAAACTATCTGACAAACTTTTAGCTTGATCCAACGGTTAACGAATTTTTAAGAGCAAATTTACTAAAACTGTCCTGTGAATATGCGAAAATAACTTTGGAGGAAGGAGGAGAAGGATTTGGAGAAAATGGATCTTGGGTTTTGGGTATCTTATTTAGGGAGAAGGGATGAGGAGGAAGAGGAGGACGGCAACACAATATGGAGGCAAGGAGAGTAGAAGACAAGGAGGAAGATGATGCAAACACATTTTGTGTGAGGAAGATGATGAGAACTAAAACTTTAAATGACTTTTTACATCGATTGCTAGGGTAACCAATGTAGATAATATTTTTTACATCAATTAACACTAAAATCGATGTAAAAAGTATTTATTTTTTTATATTTTTAAAAATTCAAAGTACTTTTTACATCGAGTGATAAAGTGCCCAATGTAAAAAGTCTACTTTTTACATCAGGTGTTTCCACCTGATGTAGAAAGTACTTTCTACATTAGGTAAAAAAGCACCTAATGTAAACTGTGTATTTTTTTAATTTTTTAAAAAATTAAAAGTACTTTTTACATCAGGTGCTTTATCACCCGATGTAGAAAGTATATTTTCTACATCAGGTGATAGAGCACCTGATGTGGAAAGTACTTTTTACATCGGTTGGAAAAGCACCTGATGTAAAAAGTCTAATAGTCATGGCTAATATTATAAAATTGCCACTGCCTGGATTGTTTATATCGTTTGCTTTCCAATCGATGTAAAAAGTTCTTTGTAAAAGCTAAATTTTGCACTAGTGCTACCAAAGTCATCTTCCATGATGTTGTTTATTAATGTATATTTAATAAAACATTTAACTTATGAAACCTACTCTCTCCATTTAAAAATGTAAGGCATTTTTAATTGAATCTCACCCCCAATAAAGTAGTTACCTAATTTCAAACTAATCCTATCTTTTCATATTTTCCCCTATTAAACAACTCAAAAGGCAAGACTTTTTAATATAAAGTCATTATCAATAGAGGCACTTTAAAAAAAAGCAAAGATTACACTTCGAAAGAATAAAAATGCCTTATATTTTTGAACATTCAACTTCTCAAAAAATGTCTTATATTTTTAAATGAAAGGAGTATTTTATTAATATGCATGTCCATTAAATCAATATTATTAAAAAGTCTTGCCTTTTGAGTTGTTTGGGTACGTATAGGAATTAAAGATGGTGTGATTCTATTATTTAGGTTTCTATAGGTAGGGTAGGTAGGGATGGAAAAATTTCTAATCTTGAAACATGAAATTTTGCCTTCATTTATTAATAATTTTATGATCTTAACAAAAGGCATTATATATCTAGACATATATAAGAAATGAAAAGTGATGTGCATTCTCAACATGTGACTTCATTTAATTTTATTGGAATTCACTACTATTGAAATAACTATTGGTGGCGTTTAAAATTTTAGTTTTGTGACATTTATAAAACACTATAAAATCTAATGCTATAATAGGTATTAGGTGACATTTCATTAATTATTAAAATTTCAGAAGACTTATGATAGAGCAAGGGTGTTTCCTTTTGCAAACGTCACCTTTTTTAGCTTACTTTTTAAAAAACCTCAAGAGAGGTGGCAGTTAATCTCTAGAATTTCATGTTATTTTATCATTTTTTTTAGATTCTAATCTATTTTGGCTCAATTGTATATGTTTTTATTGCCCAAATTAAAAAAAATGTGTATTTTCCTTTGGATTTGTATTTTTGGCTTTGATTTGATTTTTTTAGCCTAATTTTGTATTATTTTGGATGAAGACTTAATTAAAAGCATTTTTTGAGCTTTGTGGATGTTTTTGGAAGGATTTGAATGAAGAAATCAAGCATAGAGTGAATAATTTTTGTAAGTTGCAAAAATAATGTAAAACTACCAAAATCGTCCCAAAATCGTGACTTTCGTTCGCGACTTTCGCTGCTATCAGAAAACACTGGCGTTTTATTAAGTTTGAAATTGGTTGGATAGGACACATATATTTAAAGAGTTCGACCCAAAAATCATTCTTCAGACTTTGAGACAGATTTAGAGTTTGGGTGTGCTAGGGTTTGGGCATTAGAAGTGCTTGAAGCAAGGAAATGGATTTTTGAAACTATTTAGAGCTCCTTTTCTTTGGTTTTTCTATTCCTCTTCTCTTTCCTTCTTGTAATCTTATAATGGTTGTAAATATCTTGTGTATTTGTAACTTTTTGATGTTTATGAGGAGCAAAACTCTTTGCTTTAGGATTCTTTTGAACCTTTGTATGGATTAACATTAAGTTCCTCCTCTCTTTGTGATAAATGATATATATGTGTGTTTATTTTACTCTTTCCTTAATGTTTCTAAGTGGTTGGCCATATTTAGATATTGGGTTTACTTAATTGATGCTTAAGATGGCTAGGTTGAGTGTAGAACTTGGATAAAATTGTGCAAGAACTTGATATTTACATGTTAAATGGATAGTTTTACTAGTAAGATAGAGATATACTTGCTAGCCTTACATAACAACACTAAGGTTGGTGTTTAAAATTAAATTTTATTAATTATCACAAGAGATTGGACAATTAATTTAACTAAAAACTTGTTCATGACTTGAGAGAGCTTGTTCAAGTATTTTTAGAACCATAAATTAGCACTTATTTTCATTAGAAGCATTTATGAGAGGAGGTAATTTTGGTATTATGAAATACAAGAGAGATAAATAATCCTAGGTCCCAATTTATGTTTGAAGTGTGTGAATCAATTGCTTCTTTATTTTCTAGTATTAATTTAGTTTGCAAAATCAACTTTTTTCTAATTAAGTCTAGCTCAACTTAATTGAACTCACTTAGTTTTTTGTTTGATCATTATTTTTGAACAAATTATCGAGGGAACGATATTTTACTTTCATTATATTACTTATTATAACCTGTACACTTGTAGTGAATAATAGTGGCATTTATTATATATTGAAATGCCACCTATGTTCTTCACAGAGGTGGCGTTTTCAATAAGAACAAGCACCACCTCTATGAAAAAATTTTTAAAAAATTAAAAATCATATAGAGGTGGCATTTCTTTAGTTTGTAAATGTCACCTCTATCATTTCATAATTTTTTTTAAATTTAAATAACATAGATGGCATTTCTGAAACATAGAAACGCCACCTATGTTATTTCAGAGAGGTGGCATTTCTTCATGAAAGAAACACCACCTCTGTGGATTTCAAATAGGTGGCATTTCTTCCTCGAAGACACACTAGGAAGAAATGCCACTTAATGTGTTTTTTTAAAATAAATTTTCTTAAATATTATACACCAAAAATTTTTACTAGAACAATAGATCCAACAATGTACAACCAGTCTAGCAATTTGCAAACAATTCAGTTATATAATGAAAAATTACAAAACATATATTAACAAAGCTCTCTAACTAGCTAGCTAGGCCAAGACATATTCTAAAAGCCTCAAATTTTATAAAAGCATTCAACAAATATCAAAGTTCTAGTATCCTAAATTAAAAAAAAATGATGATCACTCCTCAATTAGATCATAAATTTGCTCATAACTATATTTCAAGCATTTTATATCCTCAAAGTACTATGAAATATATTAAAACAAGAAATCATATACATATATAATTAAAAATTGTTATGAGCTGAATAAAATTTAAAAAATTAGATAACTTTTTGTACCTCAAATGGGATAAAAGTTTGACTACGGGTGATCACATCCTTCATGTATTTCATAATGTAGTACCCACAATCATTATTATTTAGTTGGAAAGGGCACTAAAAAATAAAGTAATATAAATTTAAGAAGCAAATAAATTTATTTTTCATAATTCAATAAAATCTTTCATGTATAAATTAAATATACCATAACCTTTATCCGTTGATAACTCTTTGAGAAATATTTATTTCTAGAAAAGGGGAGCTCTTTGTGATCATGAAAGCTGTTTAAAGCCCTGCCAAAATAGAAAAAACTTAATCAATGATAATTGATGCAAATATATATGTGTGTGTGTGTGTGTGTGTGTGTGTGTGTGTGTGTGTGTGTGTGTGTGTGTGTGTGTGTGAATATGTAAAATAATTCTTATAAATATAAATGCTTACTTATTGAATAAACTCAATATATTAGGACGATCTGTCGGCACGCCTCCAAATAGAGAATTGAGATAATAAATTAAAGACAAAAGAATAGTGACAGGATTAAGGACAATCAAAATTCAATATTTCATAAAAAATTTAAACTTTGATTATGTCTTAATAAAATTGAGGCATACCTAAAACAACAATTAATTAAAAAAGTAATTAATAAAATACTTATCCCGTATTGTAAGGTATTAAGAATAACATATTTTTTCTAACTTCAGCCTTTTTGATGAATATTTCTTTTTAGAAGATCTACTTGTTCAGATGCACTCATCGATCCATGACTAATATCATGAGGACTAATAAATGAAAATCTATTATCTTTCTCCGTGTCTTCCAAAAAAGAAATGTACAAATACCTTGATAAATAACAAAAAGATATATTAAAATTAATTACAATAAGAAATAAAATAATCAATATGAAAAGATGTTATGAAAAAAGTACCTTATTCAAGTATTGATAGCAAAAGTACTTGCCCATTCTCGATCAAGTATCTCCAAAATAGTATTTCTATGATATTTCCAACTGTCTTTACAATAGATTTCTCTTTCAAAATTTATTTCAAGTGTTTGGCTATTAGCAATAACCTTTGGCAAAAGAGACCAAAGAACTTCATGACAATTATTAGCTCTTTGCATTTTTGAAGCTCCATGAGATACACTTTTTTGTTTATGCATGATATTAGATTCCTTAGAAATATTACCATGCGCTTCAATGATTTTTTTGTTTTTTGATTTTGACTGAGTCTGAAAAAATAAAAAACATTAAGTCATAATTACAATTGCATCTAGAATATTTTAAGGAAGTGTGAAATATAATTACCTTATCAAATGACTCAATGAGATATAAAAGCCATTCAACAAAAGTTCCCTCAGCATCTCTGACCAATACAATATCATCATTAAGAGGTATCGGTAACTTGGCATTATCCTTAGTGCAAATGTCCACAGAAACTCACAACGTACTAGGGTGTAACAGAATAGTATGTAAAGTACCATCAATAAAATTGTAAACTGTACCCACAACAACTGCATTTTTGAATGAAATTTCTATGTACAATTTTCATTTTGATTCCCCCTAGAAACAAATAAAATATTTAGCAATTTATATTGTAAAAATGATAATAACTTTAAAAGTTGTCTAGAAAAAGTATTACCAGAGGGAAAGTAGGATGGTTTGACACAGAAGTGCAGCTATCTCTCAAATTAAGGCTTTTAATTATTGGAACTCTCACAAAACCTTGCTAAACCATAGCATTCATTTGCTTAAATAATTTTTTATTTTGTTCTTGTAACTAATGATATTGTTCTTCATAATGTCGCTCGCGCATATTCTGTTCCAACAATTGTTATTGAAATACATTTATTTCCTTTATCAACTCAGCAATGACACTCTTGTTTGAGCATCTCTGACCACTAAAATAAGTGGTTTGGGTAACACCAAAACCAATCCCTTTAACACGACCAGGGACTTCTTGAACATTTAAAGCTTTGCTGAGGATATCCTCACAACTAAATTGTTGTGTTGCTTTTAACATTTCTTGTGACAAAGTTTGCTATCATATAAGGATCATAATATATTATATATAAAATGAAATCATATAAATAAAAATTTAAACATGAACTAAATACTAATATGTACATAAGTCTGCCAAATTTGCCTCACACCTTCATCTTCAATTTTACCTTTTGAATATAATCATCCTTCTCCCCACACTTCATGTCATGTAAGTTGTTCACAATTTAAATTGTCTTTTTTAATCTACATATTAAAACAATTAATTGAATTTATAAATCACTCAAACATATGTAATAATTATTGAATATAAGACATACTTTATCTTGTTTAATAAATGCCTATCCTTTTCTTCCCCTTCTGAAGTGATATTTTTGGCTTTCAACTAGTTGATTTTTTTTTCCAACCACTTGTTGCAACATTTTTTGCAAAAAGTTTGCCAAAATGATTATCAAGGTCTTTCACCTTTTGAAAAATATTCATGCCTGTCAATGACCTAGGCAGTTTTCCTTCTTCAGAGTCACCATTGAAAGCTTTTCTCCATTTCCTCCAGCAATGTGTTGAAGGTAAGAATCTATGGTCCCCTATATAAACATTTTTCTTACAATGATCTAACCATATTGAATGAGTTTCCTCTTCACATATAGGACATACACCATGTCCTTTGATGTTATATCCTGAGAAATTTTCATAAGCAGAAAAATCATTGATTGTGCCAAATAACAAAGCTTTTAAATTGAAAGTTTCTTCTCTATGCCCATCATAAACTTCCATGCCAGTGTCCCACATTAGCTTCAAATCCTCTATTAAAGGAGCTAAATATACATCTATATCATCTCCCAATTGTTTAGGCCCAAAGATTAACATAGACAACATTATAAACTTATATTTCATGTATAACCATGGATGTAGTTGTAAATTATTAATATTACTGGCCATGTGTTGTAGGTATTGCTTTGAACAGTGTGGATTGATTCCATCGGTTGACAATGCAAGCTGAAGATTCCTTTCTTCATCTTTAAAATCAGGTACTCAATCAATTTTTTTCCATTGAAGAGAATCTGTAGGGTGCCTAAGCTTTCTATCTATAATCCTTTCATTCTCATGCCATGTCAACAAGTTGGCAATTTTTGCATTTCCATACATACGCCTAAATCTCAGTATAATGAAAAAATACCATAGTGCCTTCACAAGTCTTGATTTCTTTTCATATCATGATGCTTCACATTTAGGTCACTTCTCTAACGAAGCATACTCATTACAAAACAAAATGCAATTGTTATGACATGCATGTATTTTCTTATAGCCTAAACCAATTGAGCAGAACATTTGCTTGGCCTCATATTCTTGGTGGGAAGTTCATTACTAACAAGAAACATATCTTTCAAAACATCAAGCAATAGAGTGAAACTCTTATCAGTCCATCCATAAGCATCTTTCAAATTGTACAATACTAGAACTGCTGATAACTTAGTATATTTAGTACAATCAGGATATAATGGTTTCTCTAAATCACCTACCAACCTTTCAAACATTTAAGGACAATCATGAAAATCATCCTCTATTGCATTTAGCATTTCATCACGACGATCAGTCTCACACCCATTACTGTCAATATCATCGTATGCATCTTTTCTCTCAGAAGACCTACTAATATACACCTTTTTACAGAATACATCATTTTTCTCCCCATGCCTTGTCCAATGTGTATAACTTTGATCAATTTCATGACATATTAAATGATCTAACAATTCAGTTTGAGTAATCCTCTTTTCATAGCATTAAGCTAAGTAAGGACACAAAATTTTATTTGAATCTTTCATATGCTAAACTGCAAATGTAATAAACTCTTCCAACCCATCCCTATATTCTTTTGGCAATGGATTAACAAATATCCACTTTCGGTCTATACCCTCTACTTATTGATATTCATTTATATCCATCAAGTCAAGTAATAGACAACTATCGATATTTAATGCACCTAATTAATTAAATTAGGATATGATCTAGCTAATTAAAAACATGACAACTTAAACTTAATCAAATGTGAACAAATTAATTTGAAATTTTCAAAAAAATTTGGCAACATGACAAACTAAAATGAAAAATTTTCAAGTATTAAATCATCTATTTAATAATTGTAATTTCATCAAGAATTAATTTAACATTTTTTTTACATGCAAAATAATTTTTTTAGGTAAATTCAAGTGCTAACAACCACACTAGTATTCAACAGTTGATAAACAAATAAATAAAATTAAATGATAATAAAAATCAAACTATTTTAGGTAATTAATAAATAATTATCTAGGTAAATTTAAGTCCCAACAACCACATTAATATTTAACAATTGATAAATAAATAAATCAAATTAAATGATAATATATTTAGAATTACAAAAATTCATAACAAAAAAAAGATACCATGAGGAGGGAACAAGATGAACCACAAGCTGCCAGAGTTAAGGAAACAAAGTTGGGACCACGAGCTGAAGATCAATATGAGCACGAGCAAAAATAAGGGACCACAAGATTAGAAAAATTAAAATAAATTTGTGGGGATCTTAGATCATATAAAGATAGAGATGAGAAAATAAATATGATGGAAAGAACTTACTTTACACTAATGAGCTGAGAGTAAAGCGAGGAAGAAGGGAGAAGCTATGGGCGAGTTAGAGGCGAGAGCTGTGGGGAATTGAGAGGGAGAGCTGGGGTGGGGGGAGGCATGGCGAGTTGAGAAGGAGACCTAGGGTAGGCGTGAAGTTGAGAGGGAGAGCCAGGTAGCTAAGAGGCGATAGTATGGGGAGTTGGGAGGGACAACTTAACTGAGAGCCATTGGGGGTAGGGCCGTGGGACCATGAGGTAAGGGAGAAGGATTGGAAGGGAGCCATTTGGGGGGATCACGATTGAAAAGCTGCAGGAGGAGGGGGAAGAGCCATGTGAAGTGTCAGATTTTGTAAGAAAAAAAGACAGAATGAGAGGTGGCGATTCCCAATATAGACAAAATTTAATACATTATATATATTTAATATATAAATATATGTAATAAATGTATATAATATATATTTAGTATTTAAAAATTATTAAATATATATAAATCTCAAACCTTTATTAAAATATAAAAATTAATTACATTATTATAAATTATTTATGTAATAAAAATAAAATACATTGTCAAATAAAATAAATAATAAATTTCTAAGAGAGATGGCATTTTCAATATAGACAAATTCCACCTCCCTGAACGTTTTAAAAAAGTTTATTAAAAAATATATAATAAATAACATAAATATATATTTATATTATATAAATTATATATGTTATATAAGTAAATAATTTATAAAATAAATAAATAATAAAAATATAAGAGAGGTGGCATTTCTAACTCTTGAGAATGTCACCTCTCTTCCATTATTTAATAAAAAATATTTCTAAGTAATTTCATCAAATAAAATATATAAATAATTATTTTATTATATTAAAAATATATTTATAATAAAAATATGAGAGAGGTGGTGTTTCTAACACCTAAAAATGCCACCTCTCTTCCATTATTTAATAAAAAATATATTTCTAACTTATTTCATCAAATAAAATATGTAAATAATTATTTTATTATTTTAAAAAATTATTTATTATAAAAATAATAAAAATATGAGAAAGGTGTCCTTTCTAAACCTGAACCTAAAAATACCACCTCTCTTTCGTTATTTGATAAAAAAATATATTCCTAAATAACTTTATGAAATAAAATATATAAATAATTATTTTATTATATTAAAAATATATTTATAACAAAAATAATAAAAATATGAGAGAGGTGGAGTTTCTGAGACCTAGAAACACCATGTCTCTTCAATTATTTAATATAAATATATCTCTAAATAATTTCATCAAATAAAATATATAAATAATTATTTTATTATATTAAAAATATATTTATAATAAAAATATGAGAGAAGTGGTGTTTCTTTTTCCTAAAAACGCCATCTATCTTCCACTATTTATAAAAAAATACATGACTAAATAATTTCATCAAATAAAATATATAAATAAATATTTATTATATTAAAACATTTATATAATAAAAATAAAAAAAATAAGATAGAGGTGGCTTTTCTAACACTTAGAAACGCCACCTCTATTCTAGTATTTATGAAAAAATATATTATTGAATAATTTCATCAAATTAAATATATAATAAATATTTATCATATTAAAACATTTTAATAATAAAAAATAAAAATATGAGAGAGGTGGCATTTCTAACACCTAAAAATGCCACCTCTCTTTCATTATTTAGTTAATAAAAATATATCTCTAAATAATTTCATCAAATAAAATATATAAGTAATTATTTTGTTATATTAAAAATATATTTATAGTAAAAATATGAGAGAGGTAGCATTTCTATCTGTTGGAAATGTCACCTCTCTTTCAATATTTATGAAAAAATAAATTATTAAATAATTTTATATTATCTATTAAATTCTTTTAATATGATTAAAAATTATTTATAAATATAAAGTTTTTAACAATAAGAAGAGAATTGGTATTTTTGGTGACTAGAAACACCACCTCTCTTTATTTATAAAATGAATATATTAAAAATAAGAAAGGTGGTATTTTCATGTTCTAGAAATGCCACCTCTTTGATCTTAATTAATTAATTATGAATATATTTTTTATTAATGAATTAAATAATTATATTTAAATTATTATATGATCTAATAAAACACTACAGGTAAATTAAAACGAAATAGAAAGGTGATGTTTTATTATTGAATTGTCACCAATAATATTACAAAACTCAATGTTGTGGCATTTTATTTAATAAATGCCACCTAATATTATTTATTTAAATTGAAAATAAAAAAATTTAAAGCAGTAGCATTTGAAAAAAGAAATGCCACTAAACATCTTTAGAGTTAATATCAGTGGTGTTTTTTTTTATTGCTACAAAATATATGCTATTAACTCTCATTTTTGTAGTAATGATTCATGAATTTATGCATTGATGGAATACCTCAAAGGTAACATGATTTTGGGAAATTACAAATAGATACCATATATCAAAAGAATGGAATGATAACATTTGGCTTCAAAGGTTCAACTTAATTACACTCAGTGGTGGAACCAGGCATTTAAGGGGAGCAATGCGATGTATTTTCTTAAAAGTTAAATGCTCAAAAAGGATAATTTAAAATTTTAATTACATATTTTATAATTATTCTCCACTTGATTTTTTGTTTTGTACGTAATATAAATATAATAATTTTATGGGTTAATAAACAATATACCTTCTAAATTATTATGTGAGTAATGTTTTGAACTTTAAACTTGTGAAATATGCAAAAAAATTTCTCAATTTTTAAATTTCTAGTATCTTAAACCCCATCATTAAATAATAAAAAATAACTGTTACTTTTTAGGTTGTGAAGCCTACTCACACATCAGTAATAGTGAGGAGGAATGAATCTATATCAACATGTGAGTAAGCCCCACAATTAAAAAATAAAAGGCCATTTTCTACTATTTAACTATGGGGTTTCAAGTGCTTAAAATTTAAAAGTTAAAAATAGCTTTGATACATTTCATGAGTTTATGGTTTGATATGCTATTCATTCAATAATTTAAGAGGTATATTGCTCATTAACCCTAATTTTATTGTTGATCTTATTAAAAGTATTTCCTTAAATATAAACCTACCAAACTATTATTTCAATAGTGCTGCCCATTTTTCATGATCTCTTGAACCAAAAATAAGTTTTTTTTTACTAATGTAATGGCAATATGTAAAATCATTGCTGATTTTAAAAGAAAGCTAATTGATAAATGTCTTTTAAATTAAATATTGTTATACATATCAATAATAAAAGTCTAAAATTGATTATCAAGTATTATTAAATTAATTAACATATATATGGAAAAAGATCTAGATTTATAGGGGGTGCAAAATCTTATGGCTATAGAGGGTACAAAGTATCAATATTTATACCACTTTCATTTAATTTCTCAAAGCATGCCCCCTTAACTATACATGACTTAATTTGCCACGGATTACAATTAGGTTATAATTTTTTTTTTTTGAAAGAGTTGTAAATATCAATTCATATAGACTTAAAACTTTGGAATTTTGAATTGCAAATAAAACATCAAATTTACAACTAAAATTACATATTCAAAGTTATTTAAATCAATATTTACAATCACTTAAAATTATTATTCACCATGTCAAACAAGCAATCAACAACAGAACGTTGATGCCATGTGAACATTTTTGTTAGTCAAATAAAATGATCAAATTAATAATAACTTTTTGAAATTATTAAAAATCAACTTTAGGATGCTAAGTATTCATTGACTAATATTTTAAAAATAAAAAGTGACCCATAACCCAATTATTTGTACCAACGTGGATGTCACTTGGAATACCACGTGGATATATATGATCAAGTAAAATGACTTAGCGGTCCAAGCAAATGGCATGGACAAAATTAGCCTATTTTTAAACATTTAGAGAAAAATTATCAAAAATTGAGTTCATAACACCAAGTATCTCTCTACTAATACCTCAAGGGTAAAAGTGACATTTAACCCTTAAATTTTGGAGTTCTAAATATCATTATCCTTCTTAACTGATTCAGACTTCTTTTATTGAATAAACTATAAATCACTCTTTACTCCTCAACGAGGGAGCACCTAATAACTTTGTTGGGAGTAGGGCACAACTAACTACCGTAACTAATCTTACAGGTGGCCAACAACGTGCCAAAATATAGGCTCAGCGTCTACATCGCATATAGAGAGAGACACACAACTCACACCCCACCCCCCTCTTGATTGTATCATTGTGATGCCGATTTGATGTGCACCACAAAAAATAAATTTGTTACAAAACAAAAAACATATAAACGTAGCCTCTTAAGAAAATAACAATCAAGGACCTTTACATAAAATTTATATCAATTAAAAATAAATTATTGTTAAAACTTGAATGAAAAAAGCCTGAATAGATTGTTATTAATTTAGAATTAATTATTGTCAAAATTTAAATAGATACTTATTGATAAAAAAATAACCCAAATTAACAAGTATATATTTAACTTTTGATAATAATTAATTTTTGACTGATATAAATTTCATACAGAAATTCTTAATTGCTACTTTTTCTAGTCCCTCTTTATTTCATGAAGATGTTAATTAACATATAGTATAAAATATTTTTTTAGTTTTTGGCAATTCAAAGAGGTCTTGTTGGACCAAATATATTCTAAAAAGAAAAAAGTCATTCACCTACTGTACTCATGAGTCATACTCGCCTCCCCAGCCCCAACAAACCCGCATTTTACTCTCTCAAATTGCCTATAACTCTTGGTTTTGATGGGAAAAAATGGGAGAGAAAACTAGGCTAAAACTCTTACCTTCTATTTGAATAGAAAGAAAAGTTGAGAAGAAAAAAAAATGAGAGGAAAGAAAATAAAGATAAGAAAAAATTAAAAAGAAAATATTATCACTCTTCCTGTTTGAATAGATAGGAGAAAATAAGAACGAAAGAAAATAAACAGATATCATAATAATTATAATGTTCTTATATCAAAATATATCATGTTTTATGTAATTATATTTGTGAAAATGAATTGAAAGCAAAAATTATATTAAAATTAACATGATCAAATTAATTGAATATCAAATTATTTGTTAAAAATATATTTTTATATTATATTTTAAAATTAAATTAATGTAATTCTAGATACTTGATCTAGCCAATGGCTAAATTATTTAATTAAATAGTTAAATTAATGTAATTTATAATCATAAAAGTTAAAAATTATAAGCCAAACTGTTTAATTAAAATTAAATTAATGTAATTAAGTAGTCTCTTGAGAGTTAGAGCGCAAAATAAATAAGAGAGAGGGTAGACGGTGAAAAAAAAATTTACTCCTAAAATCTCTCTACTTTTGAAGAGAAAAGAAGGAAGGAAAAAACAGTGAGTCCCACACCCTATTTTTCTTCAACTTTTTTTTTTACTCTCATTTTTTCTTCCCTATCCAAACAAGAAAAAATTTGTTTTCTCTCCATATTTTCTTTCCTCCCATATTTTCTTCCCAACCAAACAAAGCATTAAAAATAATGAAAATTTATTGTTATTTTGGAAATTTTTTTTATAGTTTTGTCTTTTCTCTATTTATTTCTCACTTTTCCATCCAAACAAGCTTAAGAATTTTTTGGAATTAGAAGAAAATATGGAGGATAAGATTCTATGAAAAATATTAGAGGAAACCAACATTTTTACTCTTATTTTCTCCTATTTTCTCTCAGAGAGGAGTAAAACTAAAGAAAAAACTTTTTGCCGGGAGGAGATTTTTTTTTTACTTTTCTCAATTAATTTTATTTTCTTCTTATATTTTCTTCCTATTTCAAACATAGAAGGCACAACTAACATTCTTTTTCTTAAAAATATTTATTTTGGTGTACCAAACATGCTATCTAGTTCATTACAAGGTTCTATAAAGATAAAATTATATATGTCTCAAGTTATTTACAAATAAAACTTATAAAATTTAGAAACGAATCACAACTAGATCCTTTGGGACCTACTCCCCTAAGTATACTTTAAAATTAGGGTATAAAGATAATAATACTCCTATTAAAAATATATTTTACATCAATTAAATAATTTACCATTACTTCATTTAAATAAAATGTCTAACATTCATGCAGGGGCTTAGTTGTCATTTAAGTAAAAGATGAAATAATTGACAGTTTGACTACTCTTCTTCCTCTGGGTATACGTACATTATGAAGATCTCTCTCTACAATTCCTCTGTACAAAACTACACTAAAATCCTCGCTATTAGATAGATTTGCAATGGAATCTACCCAATTCACAACAACAGGACCTTCTATTCTTACCGAATTTGTACTTTTCAAGGCCATGGGGTGAAGGGACTGTCCGATATGGGACTCAAGACCCTCCCAGAACAGGACGTGCAGCCATTAGAAGAAAGACCAAGCAGCTTCAAGATCGTGCCTGATCATCAACAATCCATCCCCATAATCGACATGGCCCATTTGGAAGACCCAGAAGTTGCAGATATGATCTGTGATGCTGCTGAGAAGCACGGTTTCTTTCAAGTTGTGAATCATGGCGTGCCTCTGCAAGTTCTGGAGAATGTTAAGGCTGCCATTTACAAGTTCTTTGAACTGCCAACCAAAGAGAAGATGAAGTACTCGAAAGGGAAATCACCTTCTCATAATGTTATGAATATTCTCTTTGTCTTTCTCTATTTTTTTTACAGGGTTCAAGACTATTTGATCTACTCTTTTTATTGGTGCCTCCCACATCTTTTTTTATACATGTCCAAACCATCATACCTACTTTCTCTTATATATACTCATTACAAATTTTATAATATTTTTGTGTATGCCGCCGATCTAAGTTGTACGGATATTGATGCGCGTACATATCCAATACGTCGATACTTTAATTTTTAAAAATATAAGATATGACATGTTTCCTATATGTGTATATATATTTATAAAAATATTAAAAATATACTTTTAATTTCAAAAATATTTAAATTAGCATACAAATGTAGTCCTTTATAATAATACCAAGTGAAAATATAATCATTAATTATAGTTTTATTTTATATATACCTAATTGCCTACCACCTAGTTCATATTAATAGGTATAGTATCAATATCTCCTCTTTCTCAACCATCGTAAGATTACATTTTCACATTTTTTATAATTAAAAAATATAATATTTATTCTTTTATTACATCCAAAATATATTTTTTAAGAAAAATCTAATCTTTGACTTTAAACGCAAATCAAAATATGATATTAGTAATAAAAAGTTTAATATTGCAAGTTTTAATAAATTTAATTTTTCTAAATTTTTGTTTTTCAAGAATTAATTAGCAATCTAGAAGTATCCGATACGAATCAAAAATTAAAATTTTTTAAAATTAAAAAAAATTATTTCAATACTTTATGGATATGTATCGAAGAAGTATCAGTATCAGATATGATTTCAGTATGAATACGTGAGGCAATTTGAAGTATCGATGCTTCATAGCCACCAATTCATCTCAACATTTTTATTTCTGCAACTCCAACGCAAATTTATGCACTTGTTATCTCTTTAAATCTTAACATTTACTACCACATAATATGACTAGTCTTGCAACAGTTTGATAAAACTTTCTTTTGAACTTATTAGGTATCTTTTAATCATAAATAACTCTTGTAACTTTTCTTCATCTAAACCACCTAACTTATATGTCTTATGCAATATCTCCATCAATTTTACCTTTATTTTGAATAATTGCTCTTAAATATTTAAATTTTTTTATTATTAACTGTTGAGTGCCTAACACTACCCTTCTTCTTTATTCAGGCTTGAGACTTGCTATAGATATAGGCAGAGTTGAATATATTAAAATACATATTCAATATAAATTTAATACCAATTGTAGTATTTATACTAACGTAATTCTACATTTAACTCAATGAATATGCTTCTTATTCTTATAGGGATGAAACCTTGGAATACATGAGAAAGACTTAAACACTGATCAAAAGGCTTGTGCAAGTGCTAATGAAGAGGCAAAATGTGAAAGAAATGGATGAAACAAAGGAATCACTCCTTATGGGGTCACAAAGGATCAACCTCAACTACTATCCCATTTGTCAAAATCCAGATCTGGTAGTAGCAATAGGTCATCACTTTGATGTCTCAACCCTGTCTGTCCTCTTCCAAGATGACTGACAGCCTCTACGTTCGAGCCAACAATAACAGTGAGCATTGGATTCAAATGTTGCCGATGCCCGGCTCCTTGGTGATCAACATTAGTGATGCCTTGCAGATAATGAGAAATGGATGGTATAGGAGTGCAAAGCATAGAGTGACAGCAAATGGAAGCAATGTTAAGGTTTCAGTGCCTATTTTTTTGCAAACCGTAAACCCTCAGATGTGATAAGACCTTTGCCTGAAGTGGTGGCAAGTGGGGAGAAGGCATTGTATAAGAATGTTTTATGTGTAGACTATGCGAAGCATTTCTTTATGAAAGCTCATGATGGGAAGTTGACTCTTGAATTTGCTAAGTTTTAGTGGTTTTAATCATTTTATGAGTAGATACTACTGTAGGACAGACTTTTAACAACGATTATTTTAGACTTTTAACATTGGTTATTGAGGGAAAGTGAAAAATTGGGAAGCAAAAAGTAAATATTTAACGTCAGTTATGTAACCGACATTAAAATACTTTCAATGTTGGTTACAATTATAACCCACATTGAAACTATGTTATAATTCAATTTTTTTTTCAAAATTGGACTTTTAACTACAGTTCTAGAAAAACTGTGGTTAAAAGTCTTTTTAACTACAGTTATCACATATAACCATGGTTAAAAGTCGTTTTTAACAACAGTTTTGTGAGATAATTGACATCAAAAAAACTATGTAAAAAAATTCAAATAATTCCTTTGACATCAGTTATTAAATAACCGACGTCAAATATCTCAACTTATTTATGCTTTTTCCACTGCTTTATTTCTAACCACAGTTTTTTTTTTAAACTGACATTAGAAGGCGACATTAAAGACATAATTTCTAGTAGTGGGAAAAGAAGGTTTGTGAGGTTCTATATATAAGATTTATGGTGTAAAAATATGAAATAAATAATTAGAGAGCCATTGTTAACTGTAAACTTAGTGTGTAATGCCAATGTGACATGTAATTAGTTTCCCTTGTATTTTTTTTTTTAAATTGTGTATATCATATGATCACCATACTCCCTCTGGTCCTATTTATAGGGTAGAGAGAAGAGAATATTTTTAGTCTTATTTATAAGTTACGTCATTAAATTTTCATCACAAATTTTCTCTTTCACCCTTCAATGAATGTTAGAGAGAGAAAATATGTTATTAAAGTATAGATATTTAATAAGGACAAAGTTGAGAACTTATTAAATTTTAAGACAGAGTTAATGAGTTTTAAATTTTTTCTTGATACTGATGAAACATGTTAAAAGTGACTTATAAATAGGATCAGAGAAGTATATCTCAATGAATATAAATATAAATTAAAAATATTGATATCTATTACTTTATATGATACTTTTTATTTGTTTACTATAAATATAAATTAATGTTCACTTTGAATCAATTATAGAAATAAAATATAAAAGTTATAAAAAGAACCTACTACTTGTTTAAATTTAAAAGATATGTGATTTTTAATGTCACGCCACAAAATGTAGGTGTGATCGACATGAGATATATGTACATACACACATCTCTAAAGTCTCAATTAAGGAAAATTTTGAATTAATACATCTAATACAATATCAATATGACTATATATATATATAGGGGTGGGTGTGTGTGTGTGTAATTTTACTTTTCACATTAATCCAAATATCAAACTTTTGATAGAAATTTTAGTAGTATCTCTCCTATAAATAGGACCTCTCAAAATCTCTACAACAAAAATTATATAATATATAACAAAGAGCATTAGGATCCTAACTATAATCAATGTGGAGCACCCTAAATTATGTTTCTAAAACATGATACATAGATTTTAGAATTTACATCAAAAGGAAGATATTCTCAAAACAATCTTCTAGTCAATTCAACAATGGTCCTTCAGAAGTCACCAGGGAGGTGCAACATTAGTTATACTATTTGAGACTAAATAAAATATTTTTCAATAAATAACATCCCAACATTTATAAAATTTAAAAGGATAAAATGAATAAATAACAATAATCATAAAAGTTTGAGAGAAAACAATTTCATATAAATGTTTCATAAACTTTGAAATTAAGAAATTATATATAGTATTAAATAAAATGTCAACCATTAAATTTATAATAACAAATATCCTTATCACTTGATCGCAAGAAGATAAATAAATAGAGTAAATAAATATAATAACAGTAGGTAATCACCAAATAATTTAAAAATTATGTTTCTAGAAATTTATCAGAATAATTAACAAACGTAGATATACAGTCCATGAGGGTGAATAATTGAATGCAACTTATGCCATGAAGATAAATGTGGACATACAATCTATAAGAATAACTAACCAAATATGATCGAAGCCATGAAACAGACATGGATACATAATCTATGAAGATAGCTAATCAAACATGATCGAAACCACAAAATAGTCACAAGTATGAGACCTATGAATAACAGACGTGAGAATAGAGCTCACGAAAATCAAACTATAACTAGTCATTAATTATGGTGTGCCAAGAGTTAACGGAACTGTCATTAACAACTAGCATTCTAAAATTAGTCCCTCAATAAAAACCAATCATACATGGGTCTAAAAATTAATATTAATAAATCATTTCTCAACTCATAAATCAAACATTATTGTTGATGTCAAATAATTAAAAATACCAAATCATAAAGTAGTTTTATCTTTCCCTTTCAAAGCTTAATAAAATGAAAGTAGTTCCTTAAAAAAATTAATAGCGAATAACAGAAATGAAGTTACATCAATATGCTTGTGAAAGTCTAACAATATTTGACAAGCTTATAAATCAATTACTCTCTTAATAAGGCTCAAGGTAAATTACCATTATGGCCACTTAATACTGAATAACAGAAATGAAGTTACATTAATATGCTTGTGAAAATCTAACAATATTTGATGAGCTTATAAATCAATTACTCTCTTAATGAGCTCAAGGTAAATTACCATTATGGCCACTTGATATCCATCATCTTGGTCCTTAATCAAATGCTCTCATAATGTTCCAAGCACATCGTCTCAACATAGATATGATGCACACAAGGACACAAACACACACATAAAAAACATATTTGCATATCCATATGTTCGTGAAAAACCAAGTGGCCTAAACATTAAAATTTAATTAAGATTAACTTGGTTAAGTTTAGGCACTCACTTAAATAAAATTTCTTCATTCAAACATTTTGTCAAACACTTTATGTGCAAAAGAGAAAAATCAATATAACAAACTTTTTAAATCCCAAACACTTGCCTAATAAATTTTCAAGAACTTTTGTTACGTGATTTTTTCAAATTGTCAGTCTAGCTATTATGTTTCTTGAAAAATACTCTTCCAAAGTCTCAAATGAAAAGGAAAAAAGAAATTTTGGAGCATGAGAAATGAGAAGGATTTTCCAATGAATGAAGTAGGGATATTCTAAATTTCAATAACATCTATTAAAATAATATTTATATTAATTCTACATATACTTTTTGGCTGCATGTACCTGTCATTAATCATCCATAGTTGTCATGTCTTTTGTCCTTAGGAAAATTACAAGGAGGTCCCACACATCAAACTTAAATACTCATAGGTCCCATAAATAAGCCAAACTACTATGAAGTTCCATGGTCCTTAGGGATAAATAATATTAAAACTAAAAAGACCCATTTACCCTTGGCTTATTAAAAGGAAAAAAAAAAGAAGGAAAGAGGAAAGAAAATTAGTTTTCACACGTGAAAGAGGCAACAGTAGCTGAGATGGATCTTGCAATCATCCTCGAAATGGCATATAAAAGGATTAACTTATAGCTAGAAGATAAACCCATTCTTGCAATCATCTTTAGTTTAAGGTATGCAGGAGTCTGTGAAGGAAGAGGGCCCACGTTCAAACATTCTTGCACCCAGGTTCGAGCTTCAAAGAATCTAATATTGTGACCTCATGGAAGTAAGTAAATGATGAGATTAGTTTGCATATACTCCCTGTTAATCATTTAATCTAGTATTTTATGGTTTGTTGGTAGAATAGGGTTTTCTCTTTCTCTCCTTATAGGTATATAAGTCATCGGTAGTCTCTCTCTCTCTCTCTCTCTTGGTCAATATATCTATCATGGGTGGTCACTGGGATTGCATTAGTAATAGTTTATTCCAGAATCTAGTGCTACCTGATTCAACTGATAAGTCTATCATGAGATAGTAAGATATGTTGTTAACAGCTGAAGCATAAGTTGTCAATATGCTATGGATAGTTGTCAATATGTTGTGTGACGTGTAGGTTGAGAATACCTTGTTTGTGTTGTTAATAGATGAAGCTTAAGTTGTTAATATGGCATGAGCAGTTGTTAATATGTTGTGTGCAGCATAGGTTGACAATATCTTGTGTGTATTGTTAATTGCTGAAGTTTAAGTTATTAAAATGCTGTGGGTAGTTGTCAATATATTATGTATGGTGCAGGTTGACATGAAAGATGGCTAGTACTTTTGGAAACATCTATTATGTTTTTTTATATAGGAGAAAAAATTGCATATAATGGCCAAGGTAGTATGCAATATGTGAGTGGAAGTGTAAGAACAAGAAATATAAAGGAAGGGACAAGTTATGAAGAATTGAGAAGAATGTTATCAGCAATTATGGGATGTGAAAACATTCAAAATGAGATAAAGTTCACACTTATCATTGACAGAAGCACACTTATAGATCTCATTGATGATAATGGAGTAGAACATTTAATTAAGTACAATGAAAAAAGTGGATGTGTATATATAATTGCAAATTAAAATGACACTACACAAGCATCAATGGATGAACCAATTGAGTCCCAACATGTGTAAGTTGTGTTAATTATTTTTGTTAACATATATAATATTAAAATGTAGTATTACTAATACGCTCGGATTGTAATTTTCTATAGGATTGATAATTTATTGGGAGGTTAAAAGGAAGGGTCTTTATCTCCACGTAGTTTGTATCCTGAGATTGAAGACTTGCTATTAGAATGTGCTGTATAAATAATGCTTACATTAATACCTAAAATGAATTCAAAGAAATGCAAGGACTTGTTTGTAGGTAAAGGCTAAATCTTTACTGATGCAATGGCCTTTAGAAAAAATTTGTATAAGTATAGTATTGGGCACAAGTTTTCATACCAGTTTAAGAAGAACAATTCAAAAAAGGTCATTGCTAAGTGCAAGGTTAAGGGATGTCCATGGAGTATTACAGCATATTCAATAGGAAAGCAAAGAGACTTTTTAAGGGTAACAAGATTCAATGGCAAGCACGTCCACAATGCACAGGACAAGCTTATTATTTCACATCAGGCAAGAGTAGATTTAACTTCACCGATCATTGTTAATGCTTTAAGGTCTATTATAGATAAGAGCATGAATGATATTAGAAGAGACTTATATAGAAAGTATGGTATGCGATTGACATACCGTCAAGCCTATAGGAGAAGAGGCATTGCATGATATACATGGTCTTTTACAAGATTCTTATACGATAATCCCTTAGATTTGTGATAGATTAAGGGAAACTGATCCAACGATAGTTGTGAAATAAGATGCCTCCAATAGCAATAGATTTGAGAGGTTATTCATTGCATATAGATGCTGTATTTTGGGTTTTCTAGAAGGTTGTCGACACATACTTTATATAGATGGATGCTTTTTAAGTGGTCCATATAAGGGAACATTGTTGGCAGCTTCTGCTTATGATATGGACAATGACCTATTTTCGCTAGCATATGCTATTGTGAGTAGGGAAACATTTGAAGATTGATCTTGGTTTCTCAAAAATGTCAAAGATATCACAAGATCAGTTGAGATAATATTAGTTTCTGATAGGCATAATGCCATTATTGGGGCTGTGCAAGCTATTTTTGTGGCTAGAGACATGTATATTGCTATCATCATGTGAAGGAAAATTTTAGTGTTGAATATGTAAAAATCAATAGAGGTTAGAGGAAGATGTTAGGGAATAGCAAGGAGGCTGCACTCAAATTGCTTGGTGCTGTTGCTTATACTAGGCATGAGGAAGAATTTAGTATTGCCACAGGGAACCTTAGATTGTTTAGTCCATAATTGGCATAATGGGTTGAAGCTTAAGGGGATGTAGATCAACGAGAATAATGTAAGTTTCCTTATAAACGATGGGATAATACTATAACAAATCTTGTTGAACCATTTAACGCTTGGATTATGAAGGAGCAAAAGCACAATATTGATGTTTTAATACATAAGCATAGGGAGAAATTGGCAAACAAGATGCTAGCATCTAAAATAGCTATGATTAATTAGAAAGATAGGGTAGGACCTAATATAAAGGCAAAACTAATGGAGCAAGTTGTAAGGGCTGAAAATTTGCATGCACAATTTTATGAAAAAAATTGAATCTCAATACAAACATTTTCTTCTAATGGAATAATTCATTTGACTGTAGATATTGCAAAACATGAGTGCACTTGTTTAGCATAACAAATGAGTGGAATACCTTGTGCACATGCATGTGCAGTAATAAAGCCAGTTCATGAAAATGTGTACACATTTATGGATGAATGCTATAAGTTGAATCACAGCAGAAAATTTATGCTTGCAGCATGAGGCCTGTGTCCACACATGATATTCCACAGCCAAGTGCACTGACGGTAATAAATATGCTAACCTAAACATTCTTGAAGCCATCAAAGACTAGAAGGCCTCTAGGAACACCTAAGATGAAAAGATGTGAATCTCAATTTTAAAAGAAAAAGCTTTATCATTGTGGAAGATGTCATGAGGCTAGTAGCTTTATCATTGTGGAAGATGTCATGAGGCTAGTCATACTTTCAGGACCTGCAAGAACCTTAATCCATGTTGATTAATGTTGGGAAGATACAATTTTTTTGATTATGCAGTTGATATTTTTTTGTAACTGCATATGGTATTTTTTTGTAAATGTATATAGTATTTTTTTTTTTATAAATGCATATGAGAGTGTAGTATATCCATGCAACCTATATAGTTATTTTTGAAATGGGTTGTCAATATTATGTAAATGCATGGATGATGATGCTTGTATACCTGCTCTATATGTTCAAGTTGTAAATATTGGTGTAAGCCCTGTTGACAGTGAATGAATAAGAAGTTGTCATTCTCCCCACATGACTTATGAATCCCCTTTCCTAGTTGTCATTCCCTATTGCCCAATTATTAATGATAATTGTGCATTTGCAAAGGTTCTTGTCACTTATGAAACAATGTAAGTTGTGAATGCCCCTTACTCAGTTGTCGTTCCCCCATCCAACTTATCATTCCCCCTTTCCTAATTGTCATTCCCCCTTGCCCAGTTGTTAACAATAATTGTTCAAATTAAAAAGGCCTTGTTATACCTGAAACATAGTAAGTTGTGAATGCACGTCACTCAGTTGTCATTCTCCCTACCCAACTTGTCATTCCCCCTTTCCCTATTGTCATTCCCCTTTTCATAGTTATTAATGATTATTGTCCCAATTAAAAATTTCAACCACTGAACACCATGACATAAGCATTAAAAATAGTAATCACCATTGAAATTAGCATTTACAAAATGCAATATGCAAAATTATAGCTTTTACAAAGGTGATGACACTGTATAATCAAGTAAGTACAGCCACGGTACATTTACAAAGTGTAATTTCATAGTTAGCTCTACCTTGATTTGATCCTAAATGATATACATAGCTTGAGTAGCCCTTCTATCTTCTCTTCTTGTCTTTGTGGAATCTTGATAACATAGACATCACAATGGGTTCCTTCTCATTGTTGCGATGATTGATAAGCTACCACAATAGTTTAACCTTCATATGTCAAAGGTTGTCCTACAGGAATAAAACAATCATATTAGAAATATCTTGGGTTTATAGTTCGCAAGTTTTAACTAAGTAGTTCACAAGACATTCGTACGTCTGAGTATTCTAGCATCACATAACTGTCCTCATCCAAGTAAGTGTTATCCCACGATTGTAACCATATAATGACGTGTATGCCACACGAATGACTACATTCAGTATTTATGACAAAGGTACTGAATTAGACAGCTCAATAACAACCACAGCAAATTCAAACATAAGCTAAATCCATCAACTAAATAACACTTATGTATTCTTCTACACTCAAACTTTAGGCAAAATTACATCTGGCTTCGTGTCATCGCTAAATAAATCTGGTTTAACAGCAAGAGCATTTAGTGAAAATAGTCCCTCTGCACAAAAGTTAACAATGTCTATTAACAACAATGCATAAGGAAATGACAAGTCAACATAAAGTGACTGACAAGTACAGACATGCACAAGCATGTGCTAGCTTTTCCTTCACATTTGCTTATCCTATTTTTTTCCTTTTCTTCCCAATAAGCTTCTTACCCTTTTTAATATTCTCATCCTCTTTCTTTCTTCGTTCATACTCAGAAATATTCACCAATGAATCTAAGACATAGAAGTTCTTTGTCTTAGTCTCAAAGACATAGCACTACCAATGGCCAACAAATAGGGTAGGACTAAAGATGAAGTCATAATTTCCAATATTATATCCCAGGTACTCAAGTAGTATCTCTCTATTGTTGTCAACAACAATCTAGGACCAAGGGTTGTTTACCATTTTTCCCCTAAACTCTAAACCAAGAATGTGCCTCCTAACTCTGCCTTCATTCTCTTTTTGATCTCCAACCAATATCCTGGCAACCATTGTCATAAACTAAAATTAGCAAAATAGAATCACAAGAGCAGTAAATTAATATTCATACAATGGCAAAATGATTTCATTGACTATAAATTTCATACCCTATCATTGATCCATCTGGTTCTATTAAGACATTGAAGCTTAGCACGAGTTAGGAAATATCCATACATCTACATAAAGGTCCTGTTGAAGAAAAGAAAAACCATTTGATTAACAATAAAGTTTAGATGGTGTGTTTTTTCATCAAGTTTAATGACTTACGTTCCTCCCTCATCTTCATCACACGATGTTGTGCACATTTGAAATAAATTCTCATTCTCAACTAGTTTCCTCCTCTGACTAGGTCTGACCTAAGGAGACTTCATGATAGGTCTTTTATACCTTTGTGATCTCCTAGATCCTCTTACTTCTACAATCTGCAACTCTCTAATCCTTTCTGCAGCTTCTTTTTCTTTTGCTTTATCTTCATGTGTACTTAACTCTCCCATTTCCCCCTTCACTTATTTCCCTCCTTCATCCATGCTCTCATGTACACAAGTTGTCTACTCTCTTTTTCTTTCTACTTTTTCCTCTTCTCCTTCATCCCCATCCCATTCAAATTCTTCCTCATCTTTCTCTTCGCCCAATTTAGCATTCTCCTCAACTCTTTACTCATCTCCTTCTTCACCTTCTTTAGAGCTTTTCTTATCAACCTCTTCATCCTTTCCTTCACCTTCTTCATCCTCATTAGCCTCTTCTGAATTATCCTCATCAACTTCCTCTTCCTCTTCTCCGTCCTCCTCTTTAAAATCCTTATATGCTTCTTCTTCTATTTTATCACCTCTCCTTCTATCTTCTTAACATTTTTTGAATCCCGTAAAAGCTTCATCTGTAGGTTCATCAGCTCCTCACCAAGTGTAGACACTACTCTTGCATATATCTTCCTTGTTTTCTATAAAATAAATTATGTGTCGGCATGGGAAAATTGTAAATGAATGTAAGATCACTTTTTATACATACCGGGTGACTAAAAGTACATGTTGGATAAAACTTAGTAGAAGAACTACTACCTGTACTCATATGATCATGCAATATTTCCCAGATGCTCTTCTTCTCTACCTTTACCCTTTCGACAACCTTCTCCTCATCCCAATATATGAGGCCATCATCAGGCTTAGGTGCTTCTTCTTACCCAAGAGGAAAATACTGGAAGCAATAAATCTACATAAACTTTGACATGTTACTTTGAAGATATAATGAGCTGTATTCTATCAAGTTATAAATTACAACCACACACTTACCATGAGGAAATAGATGCATCCTCCAACATTCTTCCTTCCAGTTGTCTTCCCTTTATTAAGTTATTGCTTCTACATGTCCACTTTATTGCATAGTTTAGTCAACACATACATTACCCAATCGTATTTACTAATTCCTTTACGTGTTTCATGTAACACTTATAATTGCTATTAAACACAGCAAAGTTCCCAAAGTATACATTAGAAGCAACAACTCAAACTGCGTATCCTCTTTTTTAGATGTTATCATTTTCAAAATATTCTTGTAGGGCATTTTGAAATAAGTTTCCTTCAATTCTTGAATGATTTGTCATTGATATCTACTTTTCCAGTTATCTCCTCGCCTTTACTCTTTATACCCAATAAATTTTGTACATCGTTTGCATTTATTTTTCTTACTTTCCCTCTAATGCATATTTCTTGGGTTGGAGGTTCAAGTGCCTACATCAACTCTTCACAGATATCTTAGTGTATTCTCTTACATCCTATGCTTAACAGTTTGTTAAAGCCAATCTTCTCACACCTTTTCCATAATTTATCCTTTCCCCTAACGTATTTTGCATCCTCTGAGAACTGATTGGGAGAGCAATGAGTGTGAAAGGGTACAGTATATTTTGCAGATGTCTCTTTTCTCTCTTCATTTACTTTCTTTGAGTATTCCTCCTTTTTTACTGGTGACAACTTGTCCCATGCTTTTGTTAAATCTCCATGTCCTTCACCAATTGATTTATACTTCCTTTTATTCTTGTTGTAGAATTCTTTTACAAACTTTGTATAACCAAAAATATTGGCCTTCTTTTCTCCCTTCATCTACAATCAATTAAAAAATTTACACAGTTTAGTATTAGTGAAAATCAAAATCACAACACATATGACACACATTAACTACCTACATGTACAACTATATATGCATGCTTGTCAATTTCCTAAGACAAGTTGTTAATGTCCTAACCTTACGTGTCATCAGCAAATAACCATTCAGTTGTCAATATCCTGTACACTACTTGTCAATTTCCTAAGTGAAGTTGCTATTGTCCTCGCCCTACTATAGACATGCATCAGGTAATAAGGATGAGTCTTTTCTAAATCTTACTTGTCAATTTCCTATATTTGTCTGTGTAAAAGTCATGTGTCATTTTGTATATAGGGTGAGTAAAAAATTTTTAAGGTTCAGTCACCATTTAACCTATGCTTTGTGCTTGTAAATAATGTAGGAATTGTAAGATAGAGTTTCCAAGGCTAAAGATTCTAATGAAGAATTGGTGACAGTAGGGAGGGAAATAGTAGATTTTCATGGAGAGATGGTTTTGCTAGAGAACTACAGTGCCCTTAATTACACAGGTAATTTTAAGGGGCTCTGCATTAGCTTTAAGATATGAATTCTTGTTTTGTTATCAAATGATGAAATCTTTTAATAATGTAAAATCATTTACAAAGATGCTAAGCATAAGTAAGATATGTAGCTACATGACTATTAAGGTAATGTGGATTATACTTTCAAATTTTCATTTCTTACAATATCCTATTGCCTCTTCTGCATAAAAAGATTTTGGAAGAGGATTGGAAGAAAATAACTGCTCTACAGCAAGAAGCCAAGTAAATTCATCAATATGCTTCTTTCTCCTTTTTAGTTTTTCTTAGCATTTCAAACTTGAACAAGGCTACTTGATGGAAAATGAACAATTTCATGATTCAGTTCTGTGACTATGGTTACAATGGTTCAACTGGTGTGTAATGTGTTTGTGTGATGTTTTATAAGCTTTGACATTTATCATGTTGCCATTCATGTGTCCAGACTAGTGTCCCTACTCCATGCTTCAATTCAGCATGCGTGAGTTGTCAATTTCCTAAGTAAACTTCTAAATGTCTTAACCCTACTTGTCATCAGCAAATAACCATACACTTGTTAATGCTCGGTACACTACTCATCAATTTCCTAACTGAACTTGTTAATATCCTAACCTTACTTGTCATCACCAAATAACCACTCGCTTATTAATGCCCTATACACTAGTTATCAATTTCTTAAGTAAACTTGTTTATGTCATAACCCTACTTGTTATAAGCAAATAATCAAAATATCAAACTTTCAACAAAATTAAGTGTTAGAAAGAATATCTCATAGAAGTCACTACAAGCCACAGCAAGAGAATCCTCATTGGGTATTTCAAATTGTTCAATAGCATTTACTTTAGATATTTCATCAAGTAGACTTCCAACAATTTTCACAAGTGCTGTCCTACTTTGAGAGTTTCAAGTTTATCTCTTTTAACCAAAGGTGTAGTTGGAAACAAAACTTGCAAGCATTCATACTTCAAGATTTTCAAAGCTTAAAATCCCAATCAAACAAGTACAGAAGCACAAGAGGTAAAAATTACAACATAGATAATTAAATCATACACCCATGCATACAAGATCAACAAGAAGAAAAGTTTAATGCTTATGCTTCTCACCTTAATCAGTATTTATAGACAAGGGAAGGAAAATAAAGAAGCCGATGAAACAGGGGAGAAGATAACTCGTGAATCAAACTTCCAGCAATGACGAACCACCCCCTACACTCTTCTATGACACACAAATCAAAAAGCGGTAAAGGAAAACCTGATGCATCCACACAATCAACACCAGCATTCACAATCGAAGAAGAAATAAGGACCTTGAATGGCAAAATTTGTACAAGAATAATGGCGAAAGGTTTTGATTTCAACCAAGGTATGAATGAAAGAAGAAAATGGAGAAGATAATGCTTTCTCATCAGAAGGACTTCGGTAACTAATTTTAGGTAAAGTGAAAAGTTTCAATTGTGCCTCAAAATTCAAAATAAGGGCTCCTTTGTTTTTCCCCTTTAAATTAGCCAAGGGCAATTTGGTCCTTTTACTTCTAAAATTAATCATCGCTAAGGACCATAGGACTTCATAGTAATTTGGCTTATTCATGGAACCTAGGTGTATTTACGTTTGATGTGTGGGTGATGCACACAATTATATTTTACCACAATTGTACGATTCGAAATTAGTAAGTGGCAAATCAATGTCTATTCCACAAGGAATAAAATTAATTGGTAATTAAGTAATAAAGTTTTTATTTTCATTTAAGTTGAGCAAAGCAAGATATGAATTTGAGTTTTGCAAAATAAGGATTGAAATTAAAAAAAATACATTAAAATTAAGATTCTAACAACCACAAACAATCAAGGCAACCTAAGGTGGCTAATCCCTTCTTCAATTCATAAAGCATGTAATTACCCAAATAAAGTCACTTAATATTAATATGTTAATCTACAGTATTAATAGAAATAATTATCTTTCGATTAATTATACCCCTCTCTTAAATTAATTTGCTATTTTTAACACAATTACCCAAAAGGTAAAATGGCACAAATTCACTCTAATGTGATTATATAGGTCCAATAGATATATTCCTATCCTATTAAAAAATTAGAATAAATTTTAATCCCACATTACTCAATCTAATGGTTAAATTCAAATTTTCCTCTTCCAAGGCAAAACCCAAACCCCTAAATTCACACTTAATGGTGTCCAAGCATTAAGTAGACAAATAAGTGATTAGGTAAACAAAACTAATATTAAACTCAAATAAATGGTTTAAACATGCTCTAATCCAAGAATCAGTTCATAGCTACCCTAGATTAAGAGAAAATATGCCATACACGGCTTCCATGACAGCAAAATCAACAATATATATATAGTAAAGAGAAGAAGGAGAAGAAAAGCTTAATTGGAGTAATCTTAAGTGAAACCCTTGATTTCCCACTAAACTCAAGCTTCTCTAACCCTTCTTTGGCTCTTTTCTCTCTTCCTGGATGTTCTGCAGCTGCTGGAGGTGAAGAATGGTCGAAAATGAGGTGCCCAAGCCTTAAAAATTCACTAAAAGTCAAAATTGTACATTTCACTAAAATCGTGCTTCGCTGCAGCAAAATGCGTTTTCACTGCAGTAAACATGAGCTGTTCAGATTTTCTTTTTAGATTTAATTCCTTCAACTTGAGCTCTGGAATTCTCTTCTTTGGGCCCTTAAATTCGGCCTCCCTACATTTATAAAATCCAGAATAAATGATAGAATTGGTCCATTAACTTCTAACATATTTTGAATCTCATTTTCAAACACATTCATCCACTTAATCATATTTTTGCTAACAAAATTCAAATAAATAACTTTCAATTACATTAAAAATACTAATAAATTTAATAAAATATTGAAAGTCATCAAACCCCCACATTTGAATGTTTGCTTGTCCTCAAGTAAAAGAAAATAACTATACAAAAATGGCAAAATAAAATGTGAATATTTTAAGGTCAAATACAATTCAAACTTCCAAAAACTCAATTTAATTACAAGTCTTTCCTCCCTTCCAAAAATAATAGTAGCAAGGCACTTAATTAAGCAAAGATAAATTTCAATAGATTATCTTTCACCAGTCAAGTGTTTACACTCTACGCTCAAGGCGTCTAAGGTTTGTGTTTCACTCAGTTTTACCTATTGTAACCCATCTACCATAAGCTTATTTCTCATCTTAATCTCCACTAAATTATGTCATTGCATACACAAATCAAAAGGACTTTTGAAAGGTTGTAATGTTCTAGGTAGGATAATGAAATGAAATTATTCAATGAGTTAAAATTACATACTCTAATTAGTGTTAAGCATATGAAATGAAGATTACAAAAATTGAAGGATAAACTACAACTATTTACAAGAGGTGTCAATGAAAATCAATATCTCCTTTTTTTTCACTTGATTTTTTTTATTTTTTATCATTTTTTAAACTTTCCATATTCTTTTTTCTTCTTTCTTCATCTTCTTTTCTTTTGTTTCCCCTTTTTTTTTCTTTTGAACCACTTATTAAACCCCAACTAAATTCCAAGTCCTTCATTTTCTTTCATGAATGTAACACTTAGCCCTAACTAAAATAGTAAATGGAAATAAAAATGGATGAAAAGTGGGTAAATCTTGTCAAAAGGACTTGTGATGCTTTTTTTTTTTTTAAATAAGGCCAAAGCTCAAATGGGTGAAACAAAGGATTTATGTAAAAAAGAAAAAAAAAAGGGATGGATATTTGGCCATACTAGCTAAAAGAAATGAATGCCTAAATCATTTTTGTGTATACAAATGGCACTTATAAGTTTCAACAAAAATTCAAAACAAGTTCTAAAGATGGAATCACAATAAATCTACTCTCTCTTAAAGGAAATGAACATTTAGGCTCAAAATTCTCACAAACTTTTTAGACAAACTATTGTCAAGTATCCAAACTTAATCCATTGCCTATTTACTAAAATTCTAGGAAGGTAGAACCAACTTTTAATTAAATTTAATTCTATCAAGTTCATACTAATCTAACCTTAGCCACATTCACCAAAAAAGACATCTAAACAACTTACTAAAAAAAAATGTTTATGAGATTTTCAAAATTTTCAAAATTTTTTTAAAACTATGTATAAATATATACAACCAATTTCTAAAGCTAAAAAGACTTAAGGACAAGTAAAATAACAAACATAAAAGCAAATATGCCCTTCCCCATACTGAAACTTATGGTGGCTTGTCTTGCGTTTATGTTTTGGCAATAGATCGCAAGAGTATAGCTAAATGCAAGACTGCTCCCTCTTCTTCTGCTCAAAAAGCTGCTAAGAAGTCAAAGCAACCATTCAACAATGAGAAATTCATGAATCACACATGCCAAGACAAATTTATCTCTCTTGTGGGATCTAAGAATTTTATTTCTGACTGCTATTATGCAATTTTATGCTCCAAAGCTACATTTCAAACAATGGTGCGAAGGGGATGGATGGTGTACTTGAAAAATGAAAAATTTCAATATTATATATCTGCTCTAGTTAGGAAATGTTATGCGAATGCTTTTTATTGTTGCAATGACACTTACTGGGTGCGCGACAAGGAAGTGGTAATTAATGGTGAGGTTATTTAGAATTATTATGGCTTCCCTTCCACTACCGACTGTCTTTATCGCCAATACATGATGAACACCTTCACACCTGATTGGGATGCAGTGGCCAAGCGTTTATGTTTTATATCTGCTAGTTTTTGTCAAAAAGGGCTATTGAGGGGTATACTTACAAGGCAAAGCACATTTTAGTTTCATTTTGTGACTCATAATGTCATGCCCACATCAAATGCATCAAAAATGAATAAGGATCATTCTTTTCTCATCTATTGCATTATGGAGAGAAAATTAGTTGATCTAGCTACTATTATTTATGACTCTATAAAACGGTGTATCAATGTCAAGACTAAGAGAGTACTTGCCTTCCCTCATTTAATTACTGAGTTGCTTCTGGCTACTAAGGTTCCCATTACTGATGATAAGGACCAATAACAACCCTGTTAGCCTATCAAGTACCATAAAATGCATGCCAAGTCATCTCAGGTAGAGGAGTCTTTAGTAGAACAAGGGGAAGAAGTCAATCAGTCCACCCATGTTCATTCTCCTTTTAATGTGTGGCTAAGCAATAATTGGAGTCATTAGCGGATGCCGTCAAGAGGTTGGAAGAGCATTTACGCCTCATCATGCAGCATTTACACATACCTAGTTATGATGTGTCTGGCTCATCTGTAGCACCTTCTCCTATTCCATCCATGGATCTCTCTCAAGCTGAACCCACCACGAAATTGAGCTTCCACTCTGCTTGATTTGTGTCGTTTTGATTAATATCTTTATTTCTTTTGCTTTTAGTTCTTTTTAGTTATTTTGCTATTTTTTTGTGACTACTTCATTTACTATTTTGGTTTGTAACTAATATTTGATATCACTTTACTCGATGGTCTGTAACTAACTTCTTTATTTTCAATTTATCCACTTGTCTATTTAATGTGATTAGCAGGTATCTATTCTCTTGAGGATATGTCACTCTCATCTCTCTGTCAAAGTCTTTCTGTCTGTCAACTCGCCATGTTTGTTGGTCAAGGAGTTTTAGTATCCTTCTTTCTCCCTGACCAACAAACATGACAAGTTGACAAACAGAAAGACTTTGATAGAGTAATGAAAGTGATATATCCTCAAGAGAATAATTACCTGCTAATCATATCAAATAGACAAGTAGATAAGTTGGAAATTACAGACCATCGAGTAAAGGGTTATCAAATATCGATTACAAACCAAAATAGTAAATGAAGCAGTCACAAAAAATAGCAAAATAACTAAAAAAACTAAAAGCAAAAGAAATAAAGATACTAATCAAAACGATACAAATCAAGCAAAGTGGAAGCTTAATTCTGTGGTGGGTTCAGCTTAAGAGAGATCCATGGATGGAATAGGAAAAGGTGCCACAAATGAGCCAGGCACGTCATGACTAGGTATGTGTAAATGCTGCATGATGAGGTGTAAATGCTCTTCCAACCTCTTAATGGCATACGCTAATGACTCCAATTATTGCTTAGCCCACACATTAAAAGGAGAACGAACAGGGGTGGGCTGATTGACTTCTTCCCCTTGTTCTATCGAAGACTCCTCTACCCGAGATGACTTGGCATGCATTTTGTGGTACTTAATAGGCTAACGGGGTTGCTATTGGTCCTCATCATCAGTAATGGGAACCTTAACGACCAGAAGCAACTCAGTAATCAAATGAGGGAAGGCAAGTGCTCTTTTAGTCTTGACATTGATACACCGCTTTATAGAGTCATAAATAATAGCAGCTAGATCAACTAATTTTCTCTCCAAGAATGATCCTTGTTCATTTCTGATGCATTTGATATGGGCATGACATTGTGAGTCACAAAATGAAACTAAAATGTGCTTTGCCTTATAAGTGTATCCCTTAATAGCCCTCTTTAACAAAAACCAGCAAAAACAAAACATAAACGCTTGGCCACTACATCCCAATTAGGCGTGAAAGTGTTCATCGTGTATTGGTGATAAAGACAGTCAATAGGGGAAGGGAAGCCATAATAATTCTAAATAACCTCAACATTAATTACCAATTTCTTGTCGCGCACCCAGTAAGTGTCATTGCAGCAATAAAAAACATTCGCATAAAATTCCCTAACTAGAGCAAGCATATAATATTAGAATTTTTCATTTGTCAAATACACCATCCATTCCCTTCACACATTGTTTGAAATGCAGCTTTGGAACATAAAATTGCACAATAGCAGTCAGAAATAAAATTCTTGAATCCTACAAGAAAGATAAATCAATCTTAGCATGTGTGATTCATGAATTTCTCATTGTTGAATGGTTGCTTTGACTTCTTAATAGCTTTCTGTGCAGAAGAAGAGGAAGCAATCTTGCATTTAGCTATACTCTTGCAACCCATTGCTGAAACATAAACACAAGACAAGCCACCATAAATCACAATAAACAAACTATCACAAAAGTAATCTCATGCCAAAAATTAAATAAAGACAACCAAATGAAAACAAGAGCCATGCCAACTTGCAAAAGTGAACAAGTTAAAATAAAGGCCTCACTCAAATCATGAGAACATGACATCCATCAATAGACAACAAAGTAAGAATAACTGACTTTCAATATAAGCAAACAAAAAAAAGCAAATTTTAAGATTCAGTGTCAAAAATTGGTAAAGTCAAAGAATTTTTAACTAAAACGTTGTACCCACAATAGTACAAACAAAGTGGTCCTCACTTTGAAATTTCAACTTGTCAATTAAGCTAAATAACCATCATCTAGAAAGCCAAAGAAATAAGTACAATATTCAAAGCACCTAAACATGAAAAACAAATAACACTACTCACAGCTAAATTTCACATTGAGATAAGAATGGGTCCATACAATGCACAATAAATATTCAATTTAAAGTTCAGAGCATAAATCCAACAGAACCAATTCCATCCACCAACACCCATTTTAACTCTCAAGGGCTATACGAAATATACACATCTCATATCAGACATAATGTGTGTGAGATTTATACCTGAAGCTTGACCGAAAATATACACACGTGTAAAATAAAGTGTTAAATGATTATGAGTGGCTGTGCGAGTGGGTTTCTGGAGTTGGAAAAGACAAAGCTCAGCGGAAGATTGAAGGCGAACCAAGGAGGGACAATGAACAATGAAAAGAAGGAAGACGATGAACAGGGGAAAGGAAGATCGCGGACTGAAGCATGATGAAAATGATAATTGAACACGGTGGAAAGTCTAAATTGAAGCACGACCAAATAAATGGAAGAAACAAAGCAATAACAAAGGTGGCAGTAAAGTGGCGTTATGAACAGGGTAATGAACAGCTGAGATGAGGGATGCGGAAAGCAGGGAGAAGATGATGAACAGGGTAATGAAGTTGGAAATGAGCCACTGCGAAAATGAAGAAGCTATGAGGTGAGGTTATGAACAGTGAAAATAAGCTTCTTACAGTGTGAAACAGATAGGGTGACGGAGGAAACTGGCTGAACACGGTGGAGAGAGACTAGACGATGAACAGTGTGCTATGAAATATGAAAGTGAGATTTAGGCAGTGCGAAACGGAACAAGGTGACGGTGAAAGAGAGCAGAGAAAGCTGCTATGAATGCTCGGTGGAGATGAAAGCTGGGCGATGAAGATGATAAAGGCATATACGATGAACACAGTGAAGTAAAGAAACGAGAAACTGTACAAGGCTAGAGACAATGAAGTACAGCTGGAAGTGGAGGACTTAGCTTCTGGCGCTGCTCACCGAGGGGCTGAACAGGATGATGTGCGATGGAGGTTGAGGACGACAGTGAAGAAGCTGCAAATGGAGATGAAAATAAGTAGATGCCGAGAATATAGGGAAGGAGAAAGCTCGAACAGGGAAGGAAATGACTGAGCACGATGGAAAGGCTGAAACTACAATAGTGGCAGGGGCTGCAGCTGAGTGAGAGAGATTGAACGGCGGCCAAAGGAAAGGGATGAAGGCAGGTAAAAGAGAAAAGACAGCTAGGGTAAAATGGCAGGGGGTAAAACTGTAAAAATAAAATAAAATATTTTTTTAATTTAACTTTATTTAAAAAACTTAAAAACGCACGGTGCCCCCGTTTGTTTTTTTGTTAAAGTAATATGCAAAAATTTTTTAATGCAATTAAAATAAAATAATCAGTAAAATATATACATATATATTTTTTTGAATTTTCTTAATAAAATAAAAATAATAAACTAAAAATAATATATTTATATATTTTTTATAAGAAAACTTTATTCAAAATAAAATACTTTATAGTAATTAAAATAAAATAATATTTTAATCAAAAAATGTATTTTTATTTTTTAAAAATTTTTTAAAAAAATATATACAAATTTATTCTTATTAAACTAAAAAGAAAATTAAGTTTTTTCTAACTCAACTAAAAATTTCGCTTCAGCAAAGCAAAGTTTCGCTCTAGCAAAGATACTCTTTGTAAGTTGATTAAGCATTTTACATAATAGTCTTTTGCTCCAGCAAAACAAAGTTTTGCTCCAGCAAAAGTGCTCTCTAGAATTTTTGATGAAAAGTCACAGAGACATCTATCGCTAGAGCAAAATGAGATTTTGCTGCAGTGAAAGTGCTCTTTGAAATTTTGACAAGAACACAGAGGTATGTATCGCTAGAGCGAAATGAGATTTTACTACAGCGAAGATGCTCTCTGAAATTTTTGACAAGAACACAAAGAGACCCTTTGTTGGGGCAAAATCCTCTTTCGCCGAGGCGAACAAAACAAAGAAAAAAAATACTCAAAATTTAAGAAAAATACATAAATGAAGTAAAAACTCATAAAGAAAATAGCCTAAACACCTCCCAATCAACACAATCATTATATCAAACTCGCTCCCATACCTTCTAACATTTAATTAACAACTTTCAATCTAAAATTTCATTAACACAAGATCTTAATCCCATATAATCACATATAAATATCATCAATTAAGCACAACGATAGAACACTCCCTTAAAATATTATTGCCTCATTCTTTGATTCCAAAACTTGGCTTTAAGCTTTCAAATTCTTCAAGAACTCTGCAATCCTACGAACACACTAAAATAAAAGTACAAACCAAGGATAAAGAAATAAACAAACCAAAAGCACCAGTAAAGAGAAAATAAACTTGGGTTGCCTCTCAAAAAGCGCTTGGTTTATAGTCTTCAACCAAACTCAGATCATCAAGGTAGATCAACTAAGTGGACAACAGACTTCAATCTCTCTATGTCACCTCCCTAATAATGCTTGAGTCTTTGTCCATTAACTTTAAAAGATCTGCCCATTCTTTCATCAAGAACCTCAATTGCTCCATGTGGTGCTATAGAAAGCACTTTAAAAAGGCCAGACCATCGAGATTTCATCTTTCTAAGAAACAGCCTTAATCTTGAGTTGAACAGTAATACTAGTTGTCCTAGCTTAAAGTCCGATATAAGATATATTGATCATGCCACCTCTTAGTTCTCTCCTTATAAAGTCTGGCACTTTCAAAAGCATGAAGTCTAAATTCTTCTAACTCATTCAATTGCATTATCCTTGATGCACTAGCTTGCTTAGGGTCCATATTCAATTGTTTAATTGCCCACTAAGATTTATGCTCCAATTCAATGAGTAAGTGACATGCCTTCCCAAAGACCAAATGGTATGAGGACATCCCAATTGGAGTTCGAAAGGCTGTGCGGTAAGCCAATAAAGCATCATCAAGCTTGTCTGACCAATCTTTTCTAGTAGGACCCACTGTCTTCTCAAGTATCCGCTTGATGTCTCTGTTAGTCAACTCACAGAGACCATTGGTTTGTGGGTGATAAGCAAGGGACATTCAATGATGGACTCCATACTTTGACAAGAGAGCCTTGAATTGCTTGTTATTGAAGTGCGTACCTTAATCAGTGATAATGGCTCGAGGAATACCAAATCTTGTAAAGATGTTCTTCTTTAGAAACCAGGTCACAGTATTACCATCATTTGTTTGACACGCTATAGCTTCTGCCCACTTGGTCACATACTTTACAGCAACAAGTATGTATTGATTTCCTTTAGAAGAAGGAAATGATCCCATAAAATCCATACCCCAAACATCAAACAATTCCCCTTTTAAAATCCCAAACTGAGGCATCTCATGTCTTTTAAAAATATTTCCTGTCCTTTAACATCTATCACACTTGGTAACAAATTGGTGAGCATCTTTAAACAAAGAAGGCCAATAAAAACCAGACTCAAGTACTTTAGAAATAGTTCTTTATCCCCTATAATGTCCCCCATATGCAAATGCATGACAGGCATATAAAATGGCTTCTTATTCTATTTCAGGAACACATTTTCTAACGATCAAATCAGCACATCTTTTAAACAAAAATTGTTCATCCTAAATATAAAAGTCAATATCATGCAAAAATTTCTTCTTTTGAAAAGGCTTCAAATCAAGAGGTAACACTCTACACACAAGATAATTCATAATATCCACATACCATGGTAAATCACAAGTACCAACAATAAATAATTGCTCATCAGGAAAATTTTCAATAATCAACAAGTCATCACCATAATCAGAAACATGAACAAGTTTAGATAAATGATCAGCAACCTAATTTTCAGTTCCTTTTCTATCAACAATCTTCACATCAAATTCTTGCAACAATAAAAACCCATCTAATGAGCTTAGGTTTAAATTCTTTCTTATTCAACAAATATCTAATAGCAGCATGATCAATATAAACTATAACCTTAGCACCCATCAGATAAACTCTAAACTTTTTAAAAGTGAAAACAATAGCAAGCATTTCTTTTTCAGTAGTTGAGTAATTTACCTGTGCGCCAGCTAAAGTCTTGCTTGTATAGTAGATAGGATGAAAAATCTTTTCACGCCTTTGTCCAAGCACCGCTCCAACAATAAATCACTTGCATCACATATGACCTCAAAAGGTAGTGTGAGCAATCAGGAGCAATAATGATAGGGGTAGATGTTAATCTACTCTTCAACTCTTCAAAAGCCTTTGTACACTCTTCATTGAAATTAAAAGGAGTGTCTATTTCAAGTAGTTAAGATAAAGGCTTTGAAATCTTGGAGAAGTCCTTGATGAATCGATGATAGAAGCCAGAATGCCCTAAGAAACTTCTCACAACTTTCATATTAGTGGGTGGTGGCACTCAATAATTGAAGTCTTAGCCCGATCAATTTTAAGACCCTTCTTAGAGACTTTGTGACCCAGAACTACCTTCAGTTACCATAAAATGGAATTTTTCCTAATTAAGCACAAGGCTAATCTCCTTACATCTTTTCAAGACTTTAGCCAAGTTGGATAAGCACTGTTCAAATGATTCTCCAAAAATAAAAAAAAATTCCATAAACACCTTCATAATCTCTTCAATCATATCAGAAAAGATGCTCATCATGCACCTTTAAAAAGTGGCAGGTGCATTGCAAAGACTAAATGGCATCCTTCTAAAGGCAAAAGTGCCATAAAGACAAGTAAAAGTTGTTTTCTCTTGGTCCTCAAGAGCTATAGCAATCTAATTTTAGCCTGAATAACCATCCAAGAAGCAAAAGAACTCCTTACCAGCTAATCTGTCTAACATTAAAACAATAAATAGAAGAGAAAAATGATCTTTCCTTGTGGCATCATTCAACTTCCTATAATCGATGCAAATACACCACCTAGTATCTGTTCGAGTTGGAATTGACTCATTTTGCTCATTAGTAATTACTTTCATTCCTCCTTTCTTGGGAACACATTACACCGGGCTAACCCATACACTATCAGAAATGGGATAGATTATCCTAGCATCTAACCACTTAATAATTTCTTTTTTTACCACTTCTTTCATCATAGGATTCAACCTTCTCTAATTTTTAACAGATTTCTTATGTTCATCTTCTAATAAAATTTTATGCATCATAATAGAAGGACTAATACCTTTAATGTCTGCAATTGTCCATCCCAAAGCTTGCTTGTGATCTCGAAGAACTTTAAGTAACCTCTTCTTTTGATCACCATACAAAGCAGAAGAAATGATAATAAGTAATGTCTCAAATTTACCTAAATAAGCATAAATAAAGTGTGGTGGTAAGGGTTTAAGCTCCACAATTGGTGCTTGTTCAATTGAAGGCTTTAAAGAAAGAGCTTGTCTAGATTCCAACTCTAGAGATTCGAATACTCTTCTTGAATTAAGAAATTAAGGAGTTGCTTTAAGTAATTTCTTGCATTCAATAATATCATCATTGTCAACCATATTATCTCCTAATAATACAACATGTAATGAGTCTTTCACAACAAAGGACTCTAGAGTCTCTTGAACTACTTCATCTAGAATCTCCACTTTAGAACAAATTTCAGATTCCCCAGGATACTTCGTTGCTTTATACATGCTAAAGCCTACTTCTTCATTATTTACTCTAAGCTTGATCTCTCCTCTCTCAACATTAATAAGAGCTCGTGTTGTAACTAAAAATGGTCTACCCACAATGAGTAAGAGATTTCTATCTTCATCATAATCTAAGACAATGAAATCAACAGGAAAAATAAATTTATAAACCTTGACTAATACATCCTCAATTTTACCTTTAGAAAATGCCAAACTTCTATAAGCTAATTGAAGAGTTACTGAAGTGGGACTAACTTCACCAAGTTGCAATTTTCCAAACACAGAAAGTGGCATCAAGTTGATACTTAAGCCTAAATCACATAATGCCCTACCTTGAAATTTATCTCCAATCACACAAGGAATTGAGAAACTACCTGGATCATGGCATTTTGGAGGTAATTTGTTCAAGAGAATAGCACTACACTCTTCAGTAAGTGCAACTGTTTCACATTCACTCAACCACCTCTTCTTACTCAACATTTCCTTCAAGAATTTAGCATATTGAGGCATTTGCTCCAAAGCTTCAATAAGAAGTATGTTGATATGCAATTGCATGAAGATTCCCAATTTTTTTGTATTGCTCCTCTAATGCCTTCTTTTGAAATCTTTAAGGGAATGGTAGTGGTGGTACCAAAGAAAAATGATCACTAGTCGGTCCCCTCTTCTTGGATGTTGTCACTGCGTCTTTTAGAGACTCCTTTTTAATATCATTTTCAACATTCACAACTTTAGCTTTAGTAGGTGTAGAAGATACCTCTTGCTCAGTTTAATCAATTTCTAGCTTAGGCATAGACTCAGAAGTAGGAGGGGAAATTTTTAGATAATTGCTTCCCACTCCTTAAGGCAATTTCTTTACGCTCCTCATTTCCTTCTTTACGAGGATTAGTCTCTGTATTGCTTGGCAATCCCCCTTTATGAAGTGCAGTCACTATAGTTGCAATTTGCCCTTGGATCTCAAGATTCTTTAAAGATGAATCAACTCTTGCATTAATGGTAGCTTGTTCTTGACTATTCTTAATTTGAGATTCTGCCAATTTTGCCATTATTTCTTCTAAGTTAACTCTTGACTCTTGAATAGGAATAGATCGCTTTTCAACTTGAGGAAAACCTAAGGGAACGATTGGCTTTGCATTAGAAGATGAAGCTTGATTGAGGGTTGCATTATTTCTCCAAGAAAAGTTAAGATTCTAACACCACCCAAGATTGTGTTTGAAAATGGGTTGACTTGATTATTACCACGATAATTCCCAGCATAATTTACCGTTTCAACTTGTTGAGAAAGATGGCAATGTTCAATAGCATGTACATCTCCACAATAATCACATTGAGCATATATGGCATGAGCTCCCATAGGCCCACCATTATTTCGATCAAGACGTGCTTCTAGACGGTCAAATCTCTTACTGAGAGTCTGAAGCAAACCTACCACTTAGGAAGATGAAGAGTCATTAGTAACTCTTTCTTGTGATCTCCCAGGTCTTCTCTCATTGTTGTTCTGGATGTAATTAGCAGTAAGATCATCTAAACAGTTCCAGACATAGTTCACCGATTGCTTTGTAATCCCACCATTAGTGATTGAATTCATTTCAGACTTAGATTCTGGTGTCAACCAGCTACTAAAAACTTGAATCAAAACCCATTTCTCTTGATTATGCCCGGGACTCTGCTTCACCAATTGCTTAAACCTTTCCCAAGCTTCATACAAATGTTCACCAAACTACTGATTAAAATTAAGAATGTTAGCTCTAGAATCGACCATCTTATTATATGGGAAAAATCTAGATCTAAACTTACTTTCCATTTCCTCCCATGATGAGACACTACCCTCATTTAAATTGTTGAGCCAATCCTTAGCTTTCTTTTGTAGAGAGTAAGGGCAGAGGTGAAGATGGATGACATCTTGAGGGACCCCATTTTGCTTGAATAAGTCACATATGTCAAGGAAGTTCACCAAAATGTCTATTAGGATCCTCATCTTGATTTCCTGCAAATTGCCCATTCATCTCAATCATCTTAAGCATGATTTGCTTAATCTCAAAGTTGTTCACTTGAAAGTCAGGAACTTTAATCTGAGATTGGTATCCTCTAGCTTGTCTACCTAAGAAATCAATAACACACAGCCTATCATTCTCATCCTCAGCCATCTCTTTGTTTGTAACTTTTTCACTGATCGGAGGTTGAGTTTGAGATGAAATAGCTTCCAAGATTTCTTTGAGACTCCTTGCTCTCATAGGTGTCTTTTTCAACTTAGCCTTATGTGGCATGCAAAATAATCTTGTAAAATTAAGACAAGATCAAGGATCTAACTGAACAAACAAAAAATGACAAGATAAATGCTCAAGCTAAAACTACTCAAGGTCCTTTATTTCTAATTACCAATTACCTAGATTCCTCGTCAATGGCGCCAAAAACTTAATGCACACAATTACGTTTTACTGCAAGTATACGGTTTATAATTAGTAAGTGGTAAAGCAAGGTCGATCCCACAAGGAATCAAATTAATTAGTAATTAAGCAATAAAGTTTCCATTTTCATTTAAGTTGAGCAAAGCAAGATATGAATTTGATTTTTGCAAAATAAGGATTAAAATTAGAAAAATACATTAAAATTAAGATTCCAACAACCACAAACAATCAAAGCAACCTAGGGTGGCTAATCCCTTCTTCAATTCATAGAGCATGTAATTACCCAAATAAATTCACTTAAATTAATATATTAATCTCAAGTATTAATAGGAATAATTATCTATCAATTAATTATACCCCTCTCTTGAATTAATTTCCTATTTCTAACACAATTACCTAAGAGGTAAAATGGCACAAATTTACTCTAATGTGATTATATGGGTTCAATAGGTATATTCCTATCCTATTAGAAAATTAGAATAAATTCTAATCCCATGTTACTTAATCTAATGGTCAAATTCAGATTTTCTTCTTTCAAGGCAAAACCCAAACCTCCAAATTCACACTCAATGGTGGCCAAACATTAAGTAGACAAATAAGCACAAAATTAAATAAACAAAACTAATATTAAGTTCAAATAAATGGTTCAAACATGTTTTAATCCAAGAATCAGTTCACATCTACCCTATATTAAGAGAAAATTAGCCACACATGGCTTCCATGACAGCAAAATCAGCAATATATACAGTAAAGTAAAGAGAAGATGGAGAAGAAAAGCTTAATCGAGGTAATCTTGAGTGAAACCTTTGATTTTCCATTAAACCCAAGTTTTCCCAACCCTTCTTTAGCTCTTTTCCCTCTTCTTGGACGTTCTGTAGCTGCTGGAGGTGAAGAATAGTCGAAAATGAGGTGCTCAGACCCTAAAAATTAGCTAAGAGCCAAAACTGTGCATTTCACTAAAATCGCACTTTGCTGCAGCAAAACGCGTTTTCGCTACAGCGAACATGTCTTGTTCAGATTTTTTTTTAGATTTAATTCCTCTAACTTGGGCTCCGAAATTCTCTTCTTTGTGCCCTTAAATTAGGCATCCCTATATGTATAAAATTTAAAATAAATGATAGAATTGATCCACTAACTTTTAACATATTTCTAAGCTCATTTTCATATACATTTATCCATTTAATTATATTTTTGCTAACAAAATTTAAATAAATAATTTTTAATTACATTAAAAATATTAATAGATTTAATAAAATATTGAAAGTCATTAGTGGAACCTCATTGTAATTTATAATATATATATATATATATATATAAAATCATATTCTTGTTTTTTTAAAAAAAATAAAACTTAAGCCTTCCATCAGCCAGCATGCGCTATATATATATATACACACACGACACAGTAGCATCTTTAAAATCCTCTCCTCTGCTGTAAAGAGTTATTTAACTTCCCTCCCGACTCAAACACACTTACGGCAGCAGAATAGAGAATAAGGGGAAAAATTTGACAATCTCATCCATTTAAACACACACAAATCCAATAATGAAGTGGAGAATTCAAAACTCCTCGCATTGAACCAATCACAACAGATTAAGGAGAAAATGAACCTGATGATGCAGAAAATGGAGGAGGGGAAAAAGGGCCGACATCATGAAGCACGGAAAAAATAGAAGGGTCTTAACATCCCTCAAACCAAATCAGCAATGACCATTCAAAGTGGAGAAGTGGCTCTGATGACCCAGAGCAGGACGAACAAGGATTCAAAGTGGAGAAGTGGCTCTGATGACGCAGAGCAGCATAAACAAGTCAACGGCAAGCAGTAAGAGAAGGAACTCACAACCCAGACATGTAGCAATGGAAGATCACGGCGGACGCAAGTACTAGTGCAGGCGAATAGGACAACAAAGGGAGGAGGATGACAGAAGATAAAGGGCTTCGAAGCTTCTGGATTCTCACGACCTCTCTTACTCTCTCTCTAGGAACCCCAAAAATGCAAATTCAATCGGGAGGGGGAAAAATATTCTGAATTTCTGATGGTGTTGGGGGTCAAAAAGTAATTTTGTAGAGGCTGGACCCAAAAATGAAAATAAAGATACCTTTCAAATGATTGGAACAATGGACATTAGGATACAAACTAACAGTAGTTACCAGTGAACTATCAATATATTTTATTAATCCATCCCAAAATCAAATTAAAAAAATATATTTAAAATATATAACTACAAATTTTAATTGACTCTCATTTCAGAGTCATTCAACCACTAGACGACTAATGTCTCTTGTTAAATTTGTTCAAAAATTTATAAAAATATCTTCAAAATTATTTTATATTTAGTTACTATTTCAAAAAGTGATTTATTATGAGGATAAAGGTGTAAATTTACCTTAAAACTTTGCCTCCAAAAGCACATGGTATCTTTAACTTTTTTAGGTGCAATGTTGCTTCAGAACTCTCCAAAACGTTGCAATGTTGCCTTGTCATTAGAGTTGGCTGTTTGTTGACTGTTTTATTTGATTGAACTTGCCATATGGCATTTTTTAAAAATTTAAAAAGTGGTAAAGGTGTAAATTTATCTTGAAACTTTTCCTTTAGAGGTAACTGGTATCTTTAACTTTTTTTGAAAGCAATGTTGCCTCGAAACTCTCCAAAACAATGCAATGTTACCCTACTGTCAGAGTTGATTATTTTGTTTGCCACATGGCATTTTTAAAAACTTAAGAAAAATGTAGATACAAGTGGCTTCCATCAAAGCATCCCTAGCTCTCTGACTTCTTTAATCATCCACATTGCTCATTGGTTCACCATCCCCCTCTCCTTGTGTCTCAATTACATATGGCTCTCCCTCCTTTAAAGTCGATCGTTCTTCTTGTCTTCATTCCTCCCTCCTCTATTGTTAACAGTTGCAAGACAAGAGCTAAGTGAGAAGCTCCATATCCGTTACCCATATAAGGAGCCATAGAAGTGAGTAGCTAATAATGCTCATGAGAAACCTAAGGCCAAGAGCCAGAGCTTCTTTTATGAGATTTCTAATGTTTTTGTTTCACAGGTTTGAAAATTGTTACTATTGGAATTGGAAGTTTTGAGTTTTTATTGAAAGTGCCTAATTTTGTAAAAATTCTTGTTACCAATTTGACCATGTTTACTTCTCCTTACTTGGCGTTGGTTAATCTAAGTTGTTAATTTTTTATTCTTGTTTTTCTAGATATTTTGTACTGTTCGAGAATTGTTGGGTTCTTTAGTTTTGTTCTTTATTTTCTTCCTCTCTGCCCTTTATTTTTTATTTTTTTATGTTGAAAATTTGAGTTTAATTTTTCACTTTTGTGTTCTGAGTTATTTTGCATTTTTAATGTTGTGGTTGAAGAAGAAGAAAAAGCTAATGAAAATGAAGCATAGCTCTCTTTTTTTCAAATTTTTTAAAAATGCCACATGAATATCATGTAACAAGTAAAGTCAAATAAAATAGTCAACTCTGATAGTAGGGCAATATTGCACCATCTTGGAGAGTTTCAAGATAACATTTGTTCCAAAACAAAAGTTAAAGATATCAGACACCCTTGGAGGAAAAAGTTTTAGGATAAATTTACACCTTTACTATTTTTAAAATTTTTAAAAAATGTCACATAACAAATCCAGTCAAACAAAATAATCAACTCTAATAGCAAGGCAACATTATTTTCAAAAAAAGTTAAGGATGCTAGGTTCTTTAAAGGAAAAGTTTCAGGATAAATTTGCACCTGTACACTTATTGTAAAAATTTTCAATATTAACCCTCATTCATAAATTTCAAATTTTATCATATCTCTGTATCACTATATGCTTTCTATATTTTTATAAATGTTTTTTCTTATGTTGTATCATATTATTTTCAAAAATTATTTAAAATAGTGTTTTAAAATATCAAAAATCTACTTTTTATTTTGATTATTTTTAAGAGTATAGACTATAGACAATGATCATAAGATTTTTAAAATAAAAAATTATTAAAAAAGATAAAGCGATTATATTAGAGCTCAATTTACCTATTGGAATAGGTTAACCTGAGCCGACCACGAACACAACACATGCATAACAAAGAAACAAACAACAAAAACACATACATCTGTCCAAATTTCACAATGTTGGTGTGTCCTTTACCACTTTGTGTCATTTACGTAAGGTCCACGTTTTTTTGTATATTAAGATAAAGGTTAAGTAAGAAACATAATGTACATGAAAAAGTCACTAAGCCAAAGCATAACAAAACAACTAAAGAGAGGAACTAAATACAGAGATTAAAAAAATAATCTCCTGAGCTTCTTGAAATTGATGGTGTTGAAACTGATGGAACAAATGATTAATGTTCAAGATAATATTGTTGAAATTGTGACTTGAGAATATGCTGTTGGGGAAAGTGTTTCTTATGAATACTACTATTAATTTGCGCAATAGGATTAAGAAAAGCATGATGAACACAAAAGGAATTAGTCTATCAAAAGAACTGCCCTTAAGCAGATGAAAAGATAAACTAAGATGCATCCTGAGACTTTTTCCTCACTAACCTTCGAATTGAGAATTGAAGCATAAATTGCAATAAAGCAGAAAAACTTTCTATATCCTTTTTAAATTTCTTGAGTCAAATTGTCCACAACTCATAAGTAAGTACAAAAATAGGACGAGATGAAGCCAGTTGTGAACTTGATGAAATACAAGCCAGTTGAATATGATCCTATTAAAATTTAAAAGCCTTTATTTTTTGAAATGTTGTTCTCTTTAATTTTAAAAGTTTAGTTTAATCCAGCTTTTAGAAATTCATTTCCCTCCAGATTTCCCGCCAAAAATGAGAATCGCCGAGATTTCAACGTCGGAGTTCCGGCAAGTTCACCAGGACACCGAGGTCCACGATCATCATATTCTTTCCCAAATCGAAGCCTCTGTCAAGAAACTCGAGCGTCACACGGCCGATAAACCCTCGCAGGAAGCTGTCACTGCCGATCTACGGCAATGTCTGGTTCACCTGAGCCAAGCTTCTCCATTCTCCAACTCTTTGAAGCTTCAGATTTGGAAACTGAGCTATCGTCTTTGGAATGCCTGTGTCGACATCTCCAACGCCGCCGCAATTATCTCATCTTCTTCCCCTGCCACAACAGTAGAAAGCCATGCCAAGCTCCGACATATCGCCGCCGACCTCCTCTATCTCGCCACTGATGTTCCGGGAGTTCCATCTCCGTCGATAAAATCGGCCTCATTTTACTACAAGACCGGGTCGATTTGGCACCATCTACGGAAATTTGATCTTGCTTCGATCTGTTATGATAGAGCTACCGATCTGGTATCCAAGGTCGATGTGTGCTCCATTTCCGACGCGGGAGAGAAAAAGCTTTTGCTAGATCTGAATCTCGCAAGGTCTCGGACCGCGTGGGAGGTTTCAGACCGGAATCTCGCGGTGGCGCTTCTGAACCGGTCTAAGGGTTTGCTTTTTGGGTCTTGTGATCACTACAAGGAACTCGCCAATCAGTTCTTGATGTTCGGAAAGGGCTTGCTGTTGAGGAACGAAGATTCTTATTCTTTGAGTGAAGCTCTGAAGCTCTTAAACGATGCTTTAGATATTTGTGAGAAGGGATTCAGTGCGGCGAAAACTAGAGAAGAGACAATAGATTTCAGAGGCCTTAGGCTGAAAACACTTCGTTTCATCTCGGCTGTCCACTTGCAGAAGGAAGAGTTCGATAGCGTGCTGAAGTGCGTTAAGGTCCTGAGAGAGGCTGATGTTGGGGATGATCATCCTAGTTTGTCTGTGTTGGCCATGAAGGCTTGGTTAGGATTAGGGAGGCATGCAGAAGCAGAGAAGGAATTGAGGGGAATGGTTATCAATAAGGGAATTCCCGAAAGTGTATGGCTATCAGCAGTAGATGCATACTTTCAAGCAGCTGGAACGGCTGGAGCGGAGACTGCAAAAGGGGTGTTCTTGGGGCTGTTGGGCCGGTGCCACGTCAGTGCTGGTGCGGCCGTGAGAGTTGCTCACAGGGTGGCCGGAAATGGTGGTGGTGGTAGTACCGAAGGGTCAAGAGTGAAGGCCAAAGTGGTGGCTGATCTAGTGTCTGATGAAAGGGTGCTAGCGCTGTTTACTGACCAGGCGGCTGTCAAGGATCGCGCGGCAATGCATGCTGTGTTATGGAATTGGTAACTTCGCATTATGTCCCTGGTCTATTTCTTCTTGGCGTATTATTTAAAAGTCTGGTTTGCGTTATGACTTACGAGTTTAGTAATCTATCAACTGGAAGTATGCCTTATAAGCTTGTCCATTAGGCAAGGGTCTCCGTGGGATTACTGACAATTTGGACATATGCTCTTTGCTCGGCTTCGCTGACCTCGGTACTCTCTGTTTTAGGCAACTCTGATTCGGACAATTGAGACCATATACATACCCTGCACATTTCTAAAGATACGCTGGGGATTCATGTGTCAATTTGTATTAAGAGATCTGCGGGCGTGAGCTAAACTGGGACTTTTTTACACGAATTTTTCATATAAGATTGAACTAAAATTATTGACAAACACGGTAGAGCCTTTAAATTGCTTATTCATACTAGAATTGACATTTATCAGCACCGCTTGGGTAAAGATACGGAAGGAAATTCCTTGGCTAAAAATTCAAATGATTTGACAATTACTGTATGGTTTTCTTCTCCATATTTAGTGATCCCAATGTTCTTGAATCTTGAATGTAAATAACAGTGCTGCTGATCATTTTCAATCAAAAGATTATGAGGCCAGTGCTGAACTATTCGAAAAATCTATGCTGTATCTTACATATGATACGGAGGACAGAATACTTCGAGCCAAGGGCTTTAGAGTGTTGTGTCTTTGCTACCTAGGACTCTCAATTTTGGATCGTGCTCAAGAATACATTGATGAGGCTGAAAAGGTATCCCTGATGACCGAGAATTTTTAGTAATTGTGTATTATTAACTTTTACGATATTTTCGATGATTTTCCATCTCTGCAGCTAGAGCCCAACATTGTCTGCGCTTTTCTTAAGGTATGGTTTTCTCCCTTCTGTCTCCTTCCCTCTGTATCTTCCAATGTGTGGGATCCATTTCCGTGTGTCATGAGAGCTGCAAGAACGCAGGCACCCGCACACTCGCATTCACTTTGATGCCAGATGTAGGTAGACTATACTGATAGAAGCTGCTTACAATTAAATCCATATGCTTCTCATTAAGATAATGTTATCAGTTGGCAAAACACGAAATATTTACCGTCATATTTATTAATGCAGTTCAAAATATTTCTGCAAAACAATGACCACGATGGTGCTATTACCCAAATACAAGCAATGACCACATGCCTTGACTTTCAGCCAGATTTTCTCTCCCTTTCAGCTCATGAGGCTCTTGCTTGCCACGCTCTTCCTGTTGCTGTTGCTTCTCTATCAAGTATGCTTAACTTCTATGCTTTAGGAAAATCCATGCCAACCAAAGAAGTAGTAATCCTGCGAACATTGGTTGCGGTCCTCGCCAAGGGGCAAGGTAATGAACAACATGCTCTCAAATTCTTGAAGCATGCTTTTACACGAGCATCCGAGCTTGGTCCTGATCACTTCTTTGGAAAAGACGAGGCTGGAAGACGAGAGCGGAACTGGTTTGCTGTGACTTCATGGAACTTGGGTACGAAAGCAGGGCAAAATAAGAATTATGAGTTATCTGCCGAGTTCTTAAGATTAGCATCAGACTTTTATACTGTCGTAGAAGGGTCTGATCATGAAAACAGCGTCATGGTTTGTAAATCTTTAGTACTAGCTGTATCAGCAATTATAGCTTCCGAATTTCAAAGAAAGACCGCGTTGTCAGAAAAAGAAGTCAAGCAAACTGTAGACTTGCTAGACAGAGCAGGGAAGGTACGGCATAGTTTTTTGCTTCATCGGTGCTTGATGCATTTATCTTTTGCAAAAGGATGAAGTTGAGGTCATGCTATAATTCCGATTGGTGGCTGGAAAGAAATGGAGTGACATGGAATAAGTTAATAGGGAATAAAATAGACTAGAATAGGGTTATGGATTAATAAAGAGTTGAGACAGATAGATTGAAGTGAGTCATGGAGCGCCCCATTCCCACCTTTCTATCACTCCATGACTCTCTTCAATATATCTTTCTCACATTCCCACCTATCCATCACCACATAACTCTTTTC